>NC_134316.1:41548825-42148825 GCF_964195595.1 Calonectris borealis | reverse complement strand
TGTCCTGGTACAACCATTCTTACTTGTCTCCTTGAAATCATAACACAGACAGGTATGCTCCGATCTCCACATACATACAGAGAACTTAAAAGAATTTCGGCAAATACTTAGACAAACCTGCCATTAAGGTTTGGACTTATATAAAAGGACTGGCATACAATTCAGTGCAAAAAAACTGTCTCCACTTCCAACCAGGTGTAGAGGAGTGGAGCTACCTGGAACCCACATGATTAAATACTTAAGTTATTTTAAATACGACATCATCTGCCGTATGCCCACTGGGAGAAGAGAGCACTTTATAATGAGCAACCATAGCTGCAGTCTCTCCGAGGTCAGTAACTTGGCATCATTTGTTGGACTGTCTGCAGCAACATTAATTCCACTAGCCCCAAATACACCTTTTACCAGAGGGAGATGCACTCTAAATCCAAAATGGAAGTGAGAATAACCAGCAAATGCAGGCATAAATTCTTCTTCCCATCTTTCTTCCATTTCCAGTCTAAAGACAAATTCGTTGCATTCAGTCTAAGGTATAATTGATAAAATATGAAAAGGTAATAGAGCATTTACATGAAAATATCAGGCATAGACTGTGTCAGCGTGGTGACAAAAGCAGCTGATGAACGTGACGATGGATCTCTTTTCAGTACGTTTTGTTTCTTTGCTCTAGGTGGACACAGAGGAGGTTGTGGGGAAAATGGAAATGCTTTTGATTTACTAAGTGCCATATAAGCTGACGGTGCGGTACAAACAGTCAACAGTATTAAGCAAAGAGAGTGCAAACATAAACCTTGTTTGGGTCATTCTCACCATGTGGTACCCGATAAACCACCGATGTAGGAAATGCAGTCTAAGAGATTGAGTTTCTGGAGACCCAGCAGGCTGCCATACATCGCTGTCAGCGATCTCGTCCCTCCGCCGGTCGTCGTGATGGCCACCACCGGCACCTGTTCAACACGGCAGAAGGAGCGAAAGCCACGCAGGTATTAGAGACAAGCAACCCTCCTCACTGCAGAAACCAGGTAACCGGTTACAGGCACTGATACGAGCAGTGACCTTACTTCGTGCAAAAAGGATGTGATTGTGCAAAAGGCTTCTGTTGCCGCCACCTGACTGACGGGAGAGGGAAGGCTTATGTCTTACCCGCTCACATTGGGTGGGCGGGAGGCTGTTTACTTAATAGATAATTGGAAATCAACCTCATCAGTCTGGAATTCTTCTCAAAGTGTATTATTAGAAGCTGTCATGGAAAATACAGGATTTACCGTGCCGGAGCAGATTAGGGATCCGTGATTCTGCCTCTAACAATGACCAGTGTCTCAGAAGAACACACAGCACCCTGTAATCAGCCAGACCACACAATAGCTGAAGCCTTCCTGGCCTCAGGCCGCTAATTACTTTATGTCCTGAAGCACAATCATCGGTAGGGCTTCCCCCCCTCCAAGGTCCAAGTGTAATTGAAGAGACAGACTATTCTTCTCTTAATCTTTTCCTGATCTGGTACACCCTTTGCTTCTGTTAGCATCTTGAGTTGTGTGGATGCTTACACACCCTATGGAAAATGTCTATTTATACCTTTTAGTATTAGCTTCTAATTTCATCAAGCGATCTGCTGTTCTAAAGTCAACGAATAAAACTTGAAGAAAATGTTTCTCCCATTCTATGAAATTAAGAAAAAAACCAAACTAAACTAAACTTGATAAGAACTTAAAATGTAGGAAATTTTATAAAATAATAATGAGGAAAAATCTGATCATCTTAACTCAAATTAGAATAATCTCAAAAAGTTAATTTTGGTTTTTACATTTTCTAACCTTTTTCATTATGAATTAAAGTTCTAATGATTTTTTTTTCTCCAGTTCAAATGTAAGTCAGTTAACAAAGTAGAGGGGATTTTTTCCACAATTTTGAAGTTGAATACATGAGTAGCAGAGACAGAGTAATTAGACCTTTTCAAAAAACACCTTTGGTCTTACCACCTCAACCACTTTTCTATGTGTCAGGAAACTCTTAGACAGCTATGTAAAAACCTTCTTTCCAGCTTTTTTGAATACTTTATTTCCTATATTATTCTCTGCTCTGAAACTCAAAATATGATTTTTTAAAAATCTGTACCCTACCCACAGCACTATTTCTTTTGATTGTCAGCTAGAAAGGATTCTCGCTGTTGGTATGTTTGTACTTTTCTGGTTTTCAACAACCCAGCTAGGCATAAGCAGTTACAAAACTTATGACTGAATTATGGAGGCAGGAGCAGGGGCTACAGTGATAAAGCTACACTTTTAATCAGCTATTTCATCTACACAACTCAACGATGCTGCTAAGATTCACTTCTCTTTTCCAGCTTGACGGTTTTATTCTAGTAGTCAGTTTTCCCAGCAATACACCTTTTCTGCTGCAGAAACCACCCAAAGTATTTTTATTCAGATGTCTGTGTGAAAATTTTTGCTTCCTCCCCTCAAAACCTGTTACAAATGCCATGACCACCGCCTTGCCTCTGTCACTGAGCTAAGGCACGCTATTTCCCAGGCAGCATCTGCCGGCTGTTCCATGTCTGCCCACTACAAATTTTCCTCCTAAGACCCATGAGCAATATCAAGTATAAACAGGAATGGGTTGAACTGAGGACCTGTTGGGAAGTTTTGGGGGCTGTAAAGGCATTATCCTGCCTTCCCCGCTCTGCTGCCGGAACCAGCTATGCTTCTCTTGACTTAGGTAGCCAGGCCTGTCCCAGAACAGCAGGATTAATTAAGCTGTTTTTTTATTTGTGGTTTCAATTGGTGAGCCAGGCCCCGATCCCCGGAGAGGAGTTGCTACCAGGGACTGTATTGGCTTGCCTCGTGCTCTTTCAGATCCTCCTCCAAATTAAGAATCTTTTTCAGAGCAGCAGCAACATATTTCTTCCTTTTCCGCAGGAAGTCCTGCTCTTCCACGCACAGGCTAAACCCCAAGCGCACATCCAGGTCTCCTGAGCTGGAATAGATAATGGGACAAATCAATGCACGTGTCATTTATAGCTGATTTCAAGAGCTGTAGGGCAGGTAGTCAGTAAACTCCACAAATCATCTGTAAAACAAGCTGTTTCCAAGTCTGCATATTGATCAAGGAACAGAAGAAAAAGGAGCATTTCTACTGGCAGCAAGGAGTAGTAGTGAGAACGAAGAGGAGTTTCCAAGGTGCTTTAGACTTCTTGTGAACATGGGCACAGAGACAAGAGACACAAGCCGGGGAAAGATCACCAAAAGGAGAAATTTCAGGAGTGTTTTTTTCTGTATCCATTTCTTTTTGTCACCGTGACATCCTGGAAAACCCAAGTAATGCCACCATCACCTGTTATCAGGTTTTGACAGGTCACTGACAGTATTTAAAGTGAAGGTCCTAATGAGCTGTGTGATGGAGCTTAAACTGCAGAGCAAGTCCTGCAGCATCATCCCCCCCCTCAGCCTCTGTCCCGTGAAATCCAGCCTTTCACCTCTGTGCTGAACAGATTTATAAGAATACCCATAACCTTTTCCACATGGGCAGCCACACTGAATTTTCTCCCCTGAGAAATGTGACGCACAAGCCAAAAAATTTGCTGAAAAAAGGGTACAAAACCAATCAAACGGCAGCTAATGTTTTGTGCCTTCAACAACACAAATACACTCGTTACTGAGAAGAGCACCCACTGTTGACCAACTCTTCTGGGTCACATCACCCTCTGGTGGCTGCAAACTCTATCCTGAACATTACTGTCACCAATATTTCACAAACATGAATGTTTCAAGGGTTAAACTTAGTAACCTCTGTCCTTCAGCAAATTTGGTATATCACAGTGTAATTTTGAAAACAGAATAAGGTCAATTGATTGACCTTATAAAAACAAACAACTTTTTTAGCGGTAGATTAAAATTCCTCTTGCTCTCTCTATAAATCTGTATCTGTTAGATTTACATTTCAATATGTTTTGTTATGGGCCGAGATTGAGCAGGTAGCTCTTCTTCCTCTGCTCTGAATTTCACCTACACAACCTTCTCCCATGCTCTGAAAATCTACCTTGCTTCCCTTCTTTATATCACCCAAGAGTAAGGATGCTGTGAAGTTTTCAGCTGTACCATAAAACCTCACTGTCTTCAATTTTACCTATGACTGGTGCAATTCTGTCCCTGCAGGTGGGCTGGCAGAGGTGCATCTGACCAGGTCTCAGCTCCCATTCTGCTCAGTGAAGCAGAAGGGGCAGAAACCAGGCTGCCCTATGTTTGTTTTGGTGACTTTGCAAAGCTAAAGAGGAATAGGGTTTACTTCAGTCATTATGCAGATCTGACTATTGGCATAAACGGGCAACAAAATTAACATGTGAATAGTGCAGTTTTACTCATGTCTAAGAATAGTAGTCATAAAATAGGCAATTTACTCCGAAGAAACCTACCACAGCGCATAAACTCCTATTGACCTGCACGATCCTGTAACTGCAGCAGACTTGCACTTACCTCAGGCACCGCGTGAGTACAGGACAAAGCACTCACGCGGCATGCGCTCGTCTCCCCGCCTATCATAGAAAAAACCCTAAATAACTAGTTTACAGTAATCCTGGATGATAGGACAAAAAGAGGCTATCTTACCATTTTCTTGCTGTCAAGCACAAGTGAAAAGAATGATCCTAGAAATCCAGAAAATAAAGCTAATTACCACCAAATTTTAAAACTTTTCTCTCCTTCAAGCTCAGGAAATACTCATTCAGTAAGAGAGGAGGTTCTCAAATAATAATTCATATGGCTAAGGACATTATTTTGGTACAATTAACCAAAGTCTCACTCCCTGCTCTGAAATCAAATTCTCTTTTATCTAACAAGCCTGTCTGTTTGGGGCAGTTAGTGTGCCACGAGCTTGCACGTTACACCAGCTCACAGTATGCGCACTTAGAAGGAGCAACAAGAATGAGACAAGTTACCTTATTAAAAAAAAAGAAGAAGAAGAAAAAAATTACATACAAAAGCACTCTCAATATCAATATTTAGACAAGTTAAGATCTGAATTAAGCTCATATTCTGGATTTTTTTTTTTAATTACTAGCCATTCTGGAATTACCCCAATACCCAAAAAGAAATTTTGGAATGCATATGATGGTCATTTTTGTTCCTTGAAACCACTTAATTCTAATTTTGGGATGCAGGTTTGCAATGATTTTCGTATTATTATAAATATTGTTAACACCTGCTTCCTTAAAAGTGAATATGAGTGTCTTAATTTTTTTAAGATTTTCAATAAATAGCTGTACAATTTTACATAATTATTTTCTTCACTTAGTAACTTTATTTCTAGCAGAGCAATATTAAGCACATTTTGAAAATATTTATTTCAAAAGGTTCACAGCACTCACCTCTTCTACTATTATTTCCTTCTGCAAAGGGAGTGAATTCAGAGGGAAAGAAAGGACCCCGGATTTCTCCGTTTCATTTTTCTCTGCCAGCTGAAACAATGTAAAAGGCGGTAGGGATGCGCACATGAAAGGTCTGCCGTCTCTGGGGCTTCTCCTAACTAGTTCAGTTACTGGTTACATTAATTTCCTCCTCTGATTTCATTGCGGTTATTGATAACATACAGAAGGGGAACGTACCTCTTCTGGCAATACGATATCCAGCCTTGCCTGGTCATTTATGACGCAGTGAAA
The DNA here is from genome assembly GCF_964195595.1 of Calonectris borealis. Classification (NCBI taxonomy): domain Eukaryota; kingdom Metazoa; phylum Chordata; class Aves; order Procellariiformes; family Procellariidae; genus Calonectris; species Calonectris borealis. The sequence continues at coordinate 42,143,175 of NC_134316.1, read as the reverse complement.
TACGATGATCCTGAGGCTGGGACCAGAGTCCAGCAAAATCTTCTGGCTCCCTTCATGGGATCCTTTCACTATAAATGTAAGCTCCTGATCTAAACATAGAGGCAGGGAACAAAGAGAATTTTAACTATTCCAAGCAAACACACATAACTAATAAATAAAACCCGCTTCTACTCTGCATGCCTTTTGTCTGATTTACACCACGATGATTAAGTAGACTTTGGGTGACTGAAACAGACTGAAAACTGATATAAAACATCTTGGTGGATCCACATAAATCATTAATACACAGAAATCACGTATTTTTTAAATACTGTAGCGTGCTATTTGGTAGGTGTTTTCCATGAATAAATAAAAGCAAGATTTAGATTTAAAGGAGTGTCAGTTTAAAGGCATTTTGGATTATTCACATTGAATAAGAGTCATTTATTTGATGTCAGTCTGTTCTGATTCATCATGTACATTTTATTGTATGTTTTGTCTGCTACAATAGTCAAATGATTCAAACCCAAAAATCAAGCAGACTGCTTGACATGCGCCCTCATGTCACCAGAACTGAAACAACCTGTCAACCCACAGGCTGTGCTCCTTGTGCGGAAAAGCCTTTACGTTTACAGAGAGACCGTATGCTGCTCTCTTACAAGATCAGGGCCAAGAGGCACATCATTTTAGGTCACTGACCTTTCCTCCCCATGTTACATTTCAGTCTGAAACTTTCTATAATGCAACTCAGCCACTGCTACCATTTTATTCATAAAGGTCAATTTTTCCATTCATGAATTATCTCCAAACAGCCATGATTTTTTGAGATTTGCCCCATGAGCAGCTTTACACAAGCTACTGTTTATTTGAATGAACTTAAAGACTAGTGAAGAGTCCTGCTATATTTATTACAGCTACATTTTACAGGCAAAGTTCTGATTTGGTGGTGGTTTGCATTTTGTGCAGACCCCTTTGATACAATTTTACAATTTAAGAGCTTAAGTTTATTATTTTTGCTCAAGCAACCAAAAAAATCTCTTTCAGAACCCTGAATGTGCAGAAACTTTGTACATACTCAAACTCAAATTAAATGTACAGGATAAGATTTCTACATATTAATTTAATTATAAGATAATATTAAAAGAAGATCCAACTTAGTTAAAAAATTTCATTTTGAACAAGCAATAAACAAAGATAACTAACATAATTTTGCCCAAGTTTTTAATTCTAGTATATATGGCTCTATTTTTGCATCAATTTAAGATTGGAACTAAATACTTGACTAACTTGAATTTTGACAGATGCAATCTTTGCGCAAGGTGGGGCATGGCGAAACCAAGTATTATGTGACACAGCTGGAGTAACATGTACAACAGATTATTAATTTTTCAACATCTGTTACAACACAAAAACAATAGGTTAATGAAGCAATAACCTCACTTGTGGATTGCTGCTTCAGCTTCCCCGTATCCACTCTAACCTCCAAACAGGAAACCTCACGTGCCTGTAACAAGAGAGGATAAATAATGATCGTGAGAAGTGTGGATGTCATTGCAAGTGATTCATACTGTTCTCAACCAATCCCTTTAGCTGATCAATGAGCAACACAATTGTTACCTATTACTATGTCTTCAGATAACATGAGGGCAATAGTGACATGGTATTTTTTCTGAGTTTGAAAGTAAAGAGGAACAACTCATGAGCTGCTTGAACTTGGAGAGACAGTTAAGTAAAGAAGATGAGACCTATTCAAAATAATAGGCATACTGAGATATGGGACTTTTCTTATAAGTGTTTTATCACTTTCTTCATTAACCCCTGATAGTGCTGGGTGTAATGTGGGAAGGAAATAAGGGGTAGAAAATTCAAGTTTATAGAAGGAAGTAGGTGGCACATGCATGCTGACAGCAGCCTCACAGCGTCCCTTTGAAGAAGGTAGCACTGCACTGGAGTGACGGGAAAACAGTGATCCTTAGTGCCAGCAACAGATCCTTTTTCTCAGTAGGACAGCGTGGCTGATAGTACTGGCTTTGGGACAAGCTCAAAGTTTCCAGAGTTAAAAGTATGAAACACTTGTTATGCAGGCACAGGAAAGACTTTAAGAAATATACATTACCACTAGTACTCCGTTAGTAATGATGCTATCAGGATAGTCCAGACTGAAAAACAAAATGGAAAATATAATGTCATGGGTGGGACAACGCAGATAAATACTTAAGTCTATGAGTTAACACATTACTCGTTTTCCCCCATCAACTTTGACATTTCTGACTTTAACATTCTCACTCCAAAATACTTCAAAGCTTTTGCCAAGCATAATTCTAGATGATGAGCTGAGTTGCAAGTTTTTCCATCCACCCATAATAGAATATGAAGCTGGGCTTTTACTGCTGTGGTTTTTCATGCTTGCTTTAGTAAACCATGCAATGAATTCTGATACATGCCATACTGAGTTTAGGGAGAGCTGGAGGCTGTTATATCCATCTTGATTGGTTTGGTCATTACACGGTTTGACCAAAAGTTTTGTACTTGAAAAACTAATACACTTGTCTAGATTTCCACAATTTTCCAAAAATCACCATAATGGTGGAAGAAATTGTACTCACTTCTATAAAGTGATTTGCAAAATGCACATGAGATTTTAATGTATCACTATATGTGTAGATGTGTTTCCATTTATCCATCTAGGGGCAGAAGTAGGTTCATATACTGCAGACGCCAATTTTTATACTCTTAAATATTTTTCCCTCAGAAAAATGTCTTATTAAGGATATCTTACCATTTTATTAAATTGCAGATGTAAATTCATATGGTATCTCAATAACCCAGATTAGTCCAAAGGGAATACATACATACATAGAATTACAAGGATTGAGCACCAACTCCTCAACCTGCTGCCGACAGTATGAGCTGTTTATTCAGACTTTACAAGCTATGGATTATACACTCTGTAGTCTCACATAGCTATATAGTTGAGATATGTATTTCATCTCACCTGAAACCAGGCAATATGCTTCCTTTAAAATCAGATGAATGACATTGTTGTTATCCATTTTAAGAGAAGGTTTATCATAACTATTAGATTTCCGTATAAACACACATGAGAATAGCTTTGTAAAGTTTCCCATGACAAAGAATTCTCCCAAAATTTCAAAGCTCATAAACAGTTTAAAGTTTCATTTCCAAATCAGTATTTTCCTTTAAGAGAAAAATATGAATTGGCTAAATACAGTGCAGAACACTCAGGAAAAACTTTCCAGTAAAAAAAAAAACCAAAAAAAAACCCCAAAAACAAACAAACAAAAACCCAATGCCCCAAAAAAAACAGTTATACACTGGAAAAAAAATTTTACTTAAGAATTTTGTAGGATCATTTTTTTAAATAGCCTGGTGAAACGAAGGTGGAAAGGCAGGAAAGGATGTCTCTTCATGGAGGTAAATATTCAGTAGAGTGTAGTATTATTTGAGGTATTGGTATCAGCAAAGTATAAAATTAGGCTGATAGTTAGGATGTCCAAGTCATGACCTTCAATCATGGAAGGGTGGAAGAACCTGCAGTGTTGGACAGAACGGCTTGGAAGGCTTCTGGGAAGAACCAGGACAACACAGGCATTAAGCACCGACGGCTGAGATGTCCCTCTTGGGGTGTCACCTCTGCGGTCGCTGCTGTAAAGAAGCCCAGCTGCTGTCACTTGTTGGTTACTCTCCACACTGCACTTCCAATTTTTATATCCTGAATTTCAAGGCTTCTGCTGGTCACAGCATAAGACAGATGTTTTTAAATTTTTTTTTTTTTCAACCTGGTGATCCATACACTTGTTTTAAGAGCAAAGGCACTCACCTTTCTCTGAAGCTTTGGAGACCAGCTGTGGCTGGAAACACAGCTGAGCTGGGTGCAGAAGAACTCTTACTATTCGGGTTGGCAGGGACCTTTTAATATTTTGCCTGTCTTTGGAGCACTGAATAACATCCACTTCTCAGGACTAACTAGTAATTTCCCTAACAACCAACCTGCTATTAGACAGCCCTTGTTACACCTACTAACACTCCTGTCCTCTCCTCCGTCACAGTTTGTGATTTGTGCCCTTTTATAATGCAGACCTCAGTTTTACTATGAGAATTGCGAGCATACTATGGCCGGTGGCAGGGGAAGCCAGGAATAGAGTCCCTGGGCATCCTTCTCCACTAAATGTCTGTCGAAGGGGTGCCTAAGACCGCAGTGGACTCTGTGAGCCCAGGGATCACTTCCCAACACCTGGTACGCATCAAACTGCCGCCTTCTCCTTTTTAGATCATGCCTGGCTGATAATGAAATTGGCAATACTGCATGGGAAGTTACAGTCATACAGATTCTCATATTACAGTTCACATTTGGAGTAGACTACTGTGCTCCATTTCACCAGAGAATCTGGATTTTTTGATACCTATATATAAAATCTTAATTCTTTCATGTCAGATCCAGCTTCCCCTTCTTTTAGTAGCTTCCACATAGTGCAAGGCTACTTTTCTGAGCTTTCTGACGACCCAAGAGAAGCACGGGGGATGGTACTATTTCGATAAAGAAAACTGTATTCACCTCAAAGGTTCTTTGGTTGTCGTCTTTCTCAACTTAAACTTTTGCCTTCAGTGCTCCTTGAGGCCCTGTGGCTTCCTGCCACAAACACAAATACGAACGGTACATTTGCCCCCCGATGGATGGAGACTCAGCCTACCCTGAGTTTCCTCAGCAGTGCCCAAACCAAATGGCTAGCATGATCTACTGGTCCCTCCGCACACGGGGGAAATTTCTCAAAATAACACAGCAGAACTACAGAAAGAAAAAAAGACTTTTATTTTCTAAAAATCATGCTTTTGCCATATTTCAATAATTAATGTTTAACTTTTATACAACTTTTTGTACACCTATTTACATTTATTTGTGTTAAGTGGGCTTTGTTTTAAACATTGTCTTTCACATTTGAAAAAAAAAAAAAAAAGAAAAGGGAGGGGGAGCTGAGATGAAAGGTTGTGCAAGAGAGGTCCTTCATTCTTCTAAGAGTTGTTTGAGATGCACCTCCTCAACTTGGGACATCTGAAAGATATAAAGAGGCCAAAAAGAAGATCAGCAGACCCAGCAAACGCCCTGGGGCCCTCAGACCTCTCCTTGGAAAGTCAAAGTACCTTTTAGTTCATCAGAAGTCTTTTTGTGGCCCCTCAATATCAGGTGTGGGCTTCACTAGAAGTCGGAGGGGAGGGGGATGTTGAGCGAGCGAAGCCACCTCGTCCAGCGGGACCCTGTCCCTGTAGCAACTCGTAGAGGCTCATGCTGATGCTGGACTCTACCAGTGGAAATACAAGGCAGAAAGCCCACGTTACCGTTGATAATCACCAGAAAATAACTCAAAAAGCACTAAAGTATGCAAATCAGCAACCTGTGTACAACGACCTTACCTTTTCTGTCACTGCTGCTCGAGGGCAGCAGCTCTCACACCAGCTGGGCTCGTGTTATGGGCCCATAAAAGATTGGGCGGGCGTTTGCAATCCCTTGGCTCGGTTGCTGGCGAAAAGGCACTGGGAGGAAGGAGCACGCCTTCCTCTCCGTGTCGTTTGGCTCTCAGTGCTTGCCACGGGCAGCGGCAGCAGAGAGGTGAGCATGTGCAGGTGCTGCAGGAGTGGCGTAAGCGTGAGGCAAAACTAGAAAGAGTATTTGTCTTGCAGTTGTGGAAACCAAGCTACCAAAATGAAGGTTTTCTTCCATTTTAAAGAAAAGATAATGGGAACGAATGCGGGAATCAATTTCATACAGCCCATCGGTGTATCGTGAGGGAATTTTTGCAATGTTCTTTGGTAAAAGTAACACAAAACACAATTTTTGCAGTGAGGTCAATAGGCAAACAAAAAAAGGAGTGACAAAGCCACTCTCGTAGGTGCAACCCAGGAAACTTTCTTGGCCTGGGGTTACACTTCATGTGTGATATTATTCATCTGAAATGCTGGAAAGAAAGAACAGGCTAATATAGTAAATCTTGCAATTGGTAAAATCTGGAATGAAGGTGTGGAAGGAATGAAAAACTACTTCAGATAAATTGTGTCAGACAAAATGTGCTGGTGGGAATAATTATTAATTTAAGAGATAAACTGCCATATTTACCAAAAAAAGTATGTTGTCATTGTTCCCATCACAATACCAGATTTGTAGAAACTGTCCCGCATGGTTAGCTGTACTTCTTGTTAGCACTATGGTTAGCTCTCCCCCTCTGAAAATTATCTATAATTTCTGTCAACACTTCCCCCAACCAGCAATGCCAAAAACCCTTGCCAAAACCTGCTGAGCTTGTTCCACACAGGAGAGCTTGATTTGGTCCATAGCTTTCTGGTGACCCATCTCAACTGCTTCAGTTCAGTCCTTCAGACCTTTTCAGGGCTCTTTTGTTTATCACAAGTAATGCAATCCATTGTCTCCGATTTTAGTGCACAAACCCTTTCATTAATTACTCCTGATACCACTTTTCTATGTTGAGGGGAAAAAAAACCCTCTCAATATCCTACCAAGATCACGATATTTAATCAATTCGGATGTGCTTACACCTTTATTCCAGGCTCGACTGATGGGCAGAACAGTATTGACCACCACGCATATGCAAGAAATGCACGTGAGGGATAGTAGGGGAAATGTTTATCTGCCTTCCGACAAGAAATCCATTTTCCCAGAGAAGTGTCTTCCCTTTTCTCAGGCCTGCTGGGACGTCACAGGGACATTCCCTCCCTGACTGACTTACGATGCAGCAATTTCTTCCCTTTGCGCGTGGAGTTCTTCAGGCCACAACTATTACGTTGTCACCCAGGTGCCGCACTCTGAGTGAAAACGGTGGATCAGATGTGTTCTTGCTGTAGCAACTGAGCCACGACTCTTGATTCTTTTTAAAACCTCTTCCTTGGCACTGCTCGGGTTCCTTTTTATTTGTACAGTCCCAACTATCTTTTCCCAACCAGTAGGATTCCTACTCAGACAGCACCTGCAGAAATTACTAAATTTCTGACTTTATGTATTGAATGCGTCTCCAGGAGAAGACAACTGGCTGCAAGGTCCGAGAGAAGAGTTTGACACAGAGCCGGTGCGCACATGCTCAGAGACAAATTCCAGCCTCCATCCCCACATGCAAACCCACTTGTGCACAACATGCAAGCCAGACAACCTGCCTGGATCTCCCTCATCACAAGAGAGGATTATCTAGGGTATGATTCTACGTACCAACTCCAGAAGCCATCCTCTAACTTGCAGAGGAAGGAAGATTGTATTCAGGCCATTTGGGACATCTACTGGAGCTCCTTCCCCAATGCTGTTACTGATTTTGTGACAGTCCTAAGCTGTGATAGGCACCATTTGTCTTCCTGTCGCTGGGCCTTCTGCCAGTTTTGGTGCACAGTAAAAAACAAACAAGCCACCCTGATGAGTTTCCACGAGTTGTAATAGGAGATTCTGGGACTGCTTTAACTCTGATGGCTTTTTTGCTTGTGAACACTGGGAGATCTTTCCTTCTCCATTCATAACACTGAGCTACTGCCCTTTCTCCAGCAAGTCCCACTTTCCCTTCCATCAGGAATAAACACGTTATTCAAACTCTCCACCAACATGCTATCCTGCTAGGCCTCCTGAAGTGCCCCGAATGCCTTGAGAAGGTCCCAGCAGTACCACCCCTTCTCTAAGGTTGTTTTAACAACACTTTCAGTCCAATAACATGGATCAAATTGGTAACAGAAATCCTTTCAAGTAACTTCCTCGGAGTCATAAAGCATATTGTGGAGACAGACGAGAATAGCCGTGATCCTGCATCCCTCTCCCGTTAGAGCAACAGGCTCCCCGACTTCTCCACAGCATGAATTACCTGAAGCAAACACGTCCCCTAAACAGTCAAACTCCACCAACAGCTTCCAAGCCTACCAAGTGAAGCTAGTGCTGCTCCTCCAGTTCTCCTGGTTCCTCAGTCCTCAGCCTCCCACAGTGATCTTTGCTCCTTTCTTTATGCAGAACATTTAGTTCCTCTCCCTGCTGGAACTGATACCCAAGTCTACCACAGCTCCCCACATGTAGCCAGAAGAGCTAAACAGATCAACTTACAGGAGAACATTTTATAATGCTTGGATTTGAAAAGCCAGATTCCCCAAGAAGGGGCAACATAAGACATTTAGACTTGGCACTCCTTCTTCTAAGGGTCAAAACTTCCTCAATATTGTAGTTGTCCTTATTGTTCCTCGTGTATTGATCCAATGACAAAGAGAACAGGAGGAAGTTGGTGCCCCGGAGGCAGCAGTCAAACAGGGCAAAAATGACATTTTTGGATATTTAAAATCTAAAAATATGTATTCTGAAATTCCAATTTACTAGACTTGAATGAAAACATCTAGGTATTGCTTTCAGAGACTGTAGGTTTAAGAAGCACTGTCACATATGAACCAGCTTTCCAGGCTATTTTTATACTGAATACAACAGTTTATATAGGATTAGGACTCTACTCACGTGTTCTGCAATGTGAACTCCACCTCCAGCTCCTCACGTGTCTGAGGAGAGAGGAAAAAGAAAGGTATGTTTACTTATTTTTCTTCCTAGCTTTCATCATACCAGTTACGTATAATTTGTAAAATATATATTTAGAATAGCACTTAAGAAAATTCCCAGAACATAAGAATAGTTTGCAGAAAAAAACCCCATTGTGCCAACTGAAGATACTGAATTTTAAGATACTGAAAAAACAGTTGCTAAAACTAGTTTTTTGAAATCTAAATGCCATATGTGCATGCAGAAGTAGAGACTAATATTCTGCTAAAACAGCCATTTTTCAGATTTTAATTCCCAAAACAAAAAGAATCAGCTGCTTTAATATTATTACAATTTAAAGTGGCTGAAAATTCAGAACTCATACCAAGAACCAACAAACTTGCCAGAAATATTCAGAATTAAGGCATCGGGTAATTAGTTTTACCTGGTTCCATCCTACATTTTTAGCATAGAGATTTGTTCTTAACAAAAAGTAGCACGGAGCACTCATACAGGGATTTTAAGTCTTTCTTACAATAGCAGCAAAATACAGTTTAAATAGATTTTTCCTATAATGAAACACTGTAAAAGGATATATTTAGATGGAAGGAAAGAATTTGCTTTTGTTCTCGCCAATTCCATTGCTCACCTGAGGATTCAGCTGAAACTTCACTCGAACAGTACGTCCTACAGTGAGTTTATCTATGTCAAAGAGAACTGTGCAGAGTTCGTCATCCCTGGTGATCGTGTCTTCATCACAGACCTTTAGCTCCAGCACATTCTGCAAAAAGAGGTTAAGAATATCATGGAGTTATTTCTATATCTAAGAGGTCCATAAGGCAGGAAAATCTCAAGACCAGGTTTTCCTCCCTCCCCCCCTCCAGTTTTAGAGGAAGGAGGAAAAAGAAGAAAGAGAAACAGAAAAGGGAAAGATTTGGGAGTATTAGACTTCACATTACTGATAACTGTACATACACAAAAGAAGCAGGCTTGTCCGCCTGGGGAAATGAAACAAGACAGGCAGGTCATGCAGAACATTCATGAATTTGTGATAAATAACTGTATTAAATGTTTCTACATTTATTTTATGGCCTTTGGCTCTATGTGTATAAAACAGGCACGGGTGCATAAAGGATGTTTACAGGATTTCCTTTCCACCATACCTAGAACTAACTGATCTTACTGTTATTTTTATGTGATCTTTATCTTGGGTTTCACTTGTATATGTCAAGATCAGGAATAGGATAGTAAGGCCATATTCTGCAGGGCATTTAATTGCTTCTCACTGCTTCAGTATAGTAGATGTGTAAGTAACAAATAGCTGGAACAGAACAATACCAAGGAGGATGTAAGCAACAGAGCTTTTTCTGGGGAATCTTTAACACCTCCAGTGTTTGGAAACTAGCTATATACTTATTGGTTTATTGTAGTTTTGCATAACCTACTGACCATCTGCAGACAGCAAATGAGTGAAATCCATTTATTTTCACTACCTTGACTCGGCGGTCGATCTTATAGCAGAAAGCTTCATTCCAGACAGGGTTTTTGCTGTTCCTGATTGTTCTGGTCCGAACCTTCTCGGTTGAAGCAGTAGGCAGCCACAGTGTCACGTAACAATCTGAAAGGGTGACTGCATAACGAGAAGATGAGCAGAGTGATAACGTATCCAGAGAAAGAATTACTGCACTGTGCACGTTTAACCCTAATAAGACAAAGATAACACGGTAGGGGATTTCTTCTTAAAATATACAGGGTGAGGAGTAAATAATACAATGAAGCACTCACAGGAAAACAGAAACATCCTCACACACTTGCCATGCTCATTCCCAATATAAAGTTTTATTTGAAATAGCACTGTACTCCACATGCAGTACAAGCACACCTATCCACGCTGCATTTAGCTTTATATTCATGACTATCCAAATGACTGGGGCAGGGTAACGTTGCCAAAACATGAGAATATCTACCGGCATATGCCCTCTGCCACGTGCACTCACATCAGCTCTAGGATGGTTCCTCTCCGCTCAGGCAACACACCTCACAACCTTCGATCTGGGCTGCAGAGAGACCTGTTTTCTAGCATTTCCTCCCCAGATTTGGTACCTTAACTAGTTGAAAGCCTTTATCAAATTGCTGGCTTAAATGAAGAGCAAAAGATTTTTTTGCCGAAAAGTAAAGTGTTCCCCCATCAAAGCTGAAAAGTTTTATTTCCTTATCACAAATCAGAATGTGCCAACTTCATAGTCATTCATATATTTGATTAAATTTTTAGAAGTTGTCTTTCTCAGCAAGTCTTATGGAACAAAACAAAAAAAAAAAAAAAATCAGTCTCAGCACTAGGGTTAAGTTACAATTCATCCTATTCCTTCCTACCACTCTATCTGCAGATTAGAAAAATCTTGCCATCACTCAAGTCTGGGGAAGGAAGCCATAAGTGCCACCAAAGACATCAGCTCCTTCCACATTCTGACCCCCCATGTTTGGAGGGAGAACCGCCAGGGAGCGAGACTTGCAGAAGCTTGACACAGGCACCAATGGCCTTTCTCTCATACCTATAATGCAATACATATCCTCCCTATTTCACACCAGCAATGCTCAACCAGTCATCCGGTTCTGACAGCAACCTTGTGAGTCAGAAGTAGTCAAATAATTCAACCCATAGTCAATCCCTGCATCATGCTCAAAACCTGTAACAGTGTTATTACATCATATTAAGTACAATTTTCTTCATGTATTTCCTCTTTATCTTTCAGTAACAACTACAGATTTAGATTTTTCTATCAACATATTTCTCCCAAGTTGTGCTTTTATCATGTAGTTAACCAAGCTATCACTATCAGCAAAACCTTGATAATGACTGTGGGAAGAAAAGTGTTTCCAGAAAGTTCCCGTAACCTTCTCAGAAGAGCATGACTGATCAGACATTCGGCAGAGGCACAAGTGCAGGCAGATGAAAGTGTAAATAGTTAATGGTGATTAATGTTAGAGCTTCCATTTTCAAAGAGCTTGAGACACACTGATGAATTACTTCACAGTGGCAATGTAAGGATTAAGCAAATAAGTACATTAAGAAATCTTGAATGACTTGACAAGATCCCATAATGCAGTCAGTGTCAGGGTCCAAAACACAGTCTAGATTTCTAGGCCTATACCTAAATCTATTACAATTCTCTCACTTTGGAAAAACAGTAGGGAGAAAGACTTTTAAAGCATATTTAGTTTCCATTGGTAAATAGGAATGTGAGAATCAAAGACCAAGAAGAAGGATTCACTTCAATAAATTAAGCACAAACACTTCACTAACAAGAAAATATGAAAAAATATCATTGAAATGGGAAACACCAAGGTCTAATGAGAAAAACAGGAAAGCTAAAGTGGAGGAAATAAATGCTAACTCAGAATTGTAACAAGAAGCATACTGTTACCATTACAAACAGATAGAAAAGGGATACTTTCCCATAGTTGAAAATACCTAGGTTTCGAGGAAAACTAACTGAACATTTGGATTCTCAAATGCCTTTTTAATGGCTTCATAAAAGGTAAAGCCTCTCTGACACATTCTTCTCACTACAGACAAAAAAAAATGAAAAATTTTTTTTCCCACAATAATTTGAGTTTCCTCAGAAAACAAATTTTCTGCTGAGAAAATACTCTTGCTGAAGAGTTTTCAAATCTCTCTGCCAGAAACACTTTAAACAAAGCCTTGGGAAGCTCAAGGTCTGCATTTGGGGCATCTCAAAGGGGTAAAGTTATGATTTTCGTCTGTTCTTGAGACCAGAACACAAGGAAGTAAGGCAATATGATGTGGCAGACATGCCAACAGGCTTCATGAAGAAAGACTGTACAATTCACTGTGGTGAGGAGCAACTGTGAGCAATTCATTCCTGAGAAGGACAGCCACAATGAATTGAAACATAAGCGGGCGAGCTGCTGGAGTACACAAATGCGCGCGCAATTGTGCATGCAGGTTTGCAGATGCAATTGCAGTGACTGCCTGGTCAGGTCACATATTTGGTTGATGCAAACCATCACTTAGGCATTTGAACATCTGGGTTTTGTTAAATAAAAAGTCAGTGCATACAACTATAAACCCACAAAGTGTGTGTTTCTGCACATTAAAATAGGTCTTTAATCTCTAAGAAACCCAGAACTTTACATCTTACAAGGTGCTCTCACTTTGTCTAATGAACCAAATCCCTTTTTCAAAATGACACAGTAAATATCACAAAGTAGTTTGATCATCTGTTATTTCTAGAGTAAAAAATATTAAGACATAAACAGTAAACAAAGCATTCAGTAAATCATAGCAGATTGTTTAAAGCTGAAAAATAAAAGGAAAAAGATAAATAAGCACAGTAGTATTACATTGCGGAAGATGCAGGAGTGACCCAGAATACCACAAGTGAGTGCAGCAGAGATTTGTTCCCTGATAGCAATCATTCATTCAAAAATACTGTTGTTAAGCACAACTGCCACGTGTTCCAACCACGTTCTTCCTGCCAGAAACCACCAAATCCAACCTCAGATAAGAAGATAGAGTTTTCCCTCTACTTTTGACCCATTACATTAGTTGAAATCTCAAACTACATAGTAGATTAACTAAAATTTGCAGCTGGTTTCCTTAGAAACTATGATGTGCTGCACAAAATTCTGAGTGTGCCAAAAGAAATTTAATTTTGAGTGATGTTCAGCAAGATTTTGGTGAACATAGTGTGGACTTTTCCTCTTTGTTTTACATCTTTCCAATTTATTCGTCGTCTTTCAATTTGAATTTTCTTATTCTATTTGTCTTTATTTTGCCTCTTTCTTTCACGCCTTTCCAACTTCTTTACACAGACGTTTCACCATTCAAATTTCCCCACGAAAGTGACTCAGTGGCATAACCGCATTTTGAAAGGCACCTGAACAAGCCCCAGTGCACCCAGAAGAGTGGGCTATTGAGGACCCACATCGGTGGAACAGAAGCTGTGAGGAAGCTCCTCAATGAATTGAAAATTTTAAAATTCAGAATTAAACCAGTCCCTCCCCTGGGTGAGTCAGTGTCACATCTGGACGGTGAACAAACGGTTCTTTCCACCTATTGCAAGTCTCATTCTTCCACTGAGGATTTTCATTTCGTATTTGGTGCCACACTGGTTCAACGAGCTGATGCCCACTAGTCTGCAGAGGCAGAGAAGGTGAATCATTACAGGGCTTCCACAGTTGGATATCACCAGACTCAGCAGACTTCCCTACTGGAGAGATTTCTTCTGTCTTGGTCTCTTGTCACTATTAACTCTTGTTCTGTGATCTGGCTATGACATTTTTCTCTTGTAGCCTCTATTCTAGATAGCCTTTTCTCACTTCACCTCACTATCCCTCACTTAAACTCCTTTAAAACTCTCCCAATAGTGCTCTGTTTAATTTTTTCTGACTTTTAAATTGCTTCTTTCTCTAGGTTAAATAAATTCCCAGACACACTGGATTTTATCATCTCTTCTTGCTATTTATAGATTCTGCAGAAGTAATAGAATGTTTTGGGCTTGTAGTTCTGTTATTTTCATAGGCTTTCCTACTACTGCTGATTTTACATTTGCATCACCAGCCCCCTCCTTTCTTCTATCCAGAAATTCTGTAGGGAATACTCAGGTTTCTTACTCAAAAGTACAAGAATTTTCATCATTTAAAGAGCAGCCCTCTGATCAGCAGGTAAGTCTGATGTCACAAGGATAAGAAATACATCTCATACATCATACATACATCAAATGTATCCCCTTGCTTGAGTTAGCCTCTTTACACTTAAGAGCAGAAAGCAACGCTTCAGTATCACAATAAAAATAATTCTTGCAAACTTCCAGCAACATATCTTTTTATTCCTACACAATTTAAGAACAATAACATTGACCAAATATATTCTTTAATTTAAAGAATTGTAAGAAACATCCAACAGTAGTAGAAGTACTCACGCAAGTCTGCCTTCCGGACATTCCTCACCCTTAGTATTTTTACAGTGAGCAAGTTGAAAGGAGATACTGGTGTCTGCATGACAATTCAAAAAAAGAAAAAAGAAAAAAGACAACATTGAGATTAATGTTATAGTCTATAGTCACAGACTACTGTAACCCTAAAGCTCTAAGGATGTAGATAAACCAAGGTTTTTAAGGTTGAGCCAGTATCATTTATCAAACCAACTGGAGCAGTTGGAAAAACTACACAAATTTTTGGCACAGAACCCTTTTCAGGTCTGAAATAGAAGCAACAGATTTCAAAACCACATATGAGTTGAGAATAGGTGCTGAGAGTTTGATTTGATAAAGATCACTTCCTTCTAACTGCACTCCATTATTATCACAATAAACACCCCTACAGCACGTGCGTGGGTGTCCCCGCCACTTACACACCACTGCCTGCAATAGACGGACTGTCTCTGGGACACCGAACTCTGTCACAGCAGCTGTGCAAGTAGAGCTAAGCGACCACCATGCACCAGCAAAAGCTCCTGCACCAGCACAAGCTCCCACGCAGAGCCTAAAAGGCCAGAAATGCAGCTGACAGTGACAGAATACTTCTCATGAAGACACTGATCCATCTCTGATCTTCAGCCCTGATCCCCAGCATAAAGCTACAAAACTTTCCAGAGATGATCTTGGGACTTAACTCACTACTCCACTAGATCTTGGACACTTTGGGCTCAAAGATATAAATTCTGTAATACCTCATAACTTCCATGGCTCATACTAACATGTCTTCATATTCCTCAGGCTATAAATTAACTCCCCATTCCACCTTGGAGATAACTGCTTAACATCTTTCTCTCCTCTCACACACTAACATCTCTCTTTCATAGGTACTGTCTTTCCTGTTAAAACCAATGTATGTACAGGTATCATTTCTCTCAACACTTGCTTAAAATTGGTATTTAGCTTTAAGTCTAGTGATTCTGTTTTAGAACAGAAACAGGTGTTTTGTGCCTAAAAACTTAAAATAGAATCATAGAATCATTAAGGTTGGAAAAGACCTCCAAGATCATCGAGTCCAACCGTCAACCCAACACTACCATGCCCACTACACCATGTCCCTAAGCACCTTCTCTACACATCTTTTAAATACTTCCAGGGACGGGGACTCAATCACTTCCCTGGGCAGCCTGTTCCAAGGCCTGACCACTCTTTCAGTAAAGAAATTTCTCCTAATGTCCAATCTAAACCTCCCTTGGCGCAACTTGAAGCCGTTTTCTCCCATCCTATCGCTAGTTACTTGGGAGAAGAGACCAACCCCCACCTCGCTACAACCTCCTTTCAGGGAGTTGTAGAGCACAATGAGGTCTCCCCTGAGCCTCCTCTTCTCCAGACTAAACAACCCCAGTTCCCTCAGCCGCTCCTCACAAGACTTGTGCTCCAGACCCTTCACCAGCTTCGTTGCCCTTCTCTGGACACGCTCCAGCACCTCAACGTCCTTCTTGTAGTGAGGGGCCCAAAACTGAACACAGTATTCGAGGTGCGGCCTCACCAGTGCCGAGTACAGGGGCACGATCACCTCCCTGCTCCTGCTGGCCACACTTGTCTAATCTATCTATACCAGTTTGTAAGAACAGATATTAACTCTATCCATAAACCCTTTTGCTCCTGCATTCACAGACATACTATAGCCTAGTAAAGTTAATACGGTGTCCTAACACAAACACATGGGTTTTATTACTTTGCATCTGAAGTGCCTGTATTAATCATAAGCAGCAAAAGTAAAAATTATGTACTGATGTTAACTGATAAAAGGTACCTTGCTACTATTCCCTTCATACATGCTATACATTTTGCCGGACCATTTGTCTTTCTGGCTGTAGCACAAGGCTTATCCTGAAGTATTTCACAATGCTTTGACAAAGCGTTAAGCAACTGGGACCATAACGTGACATTGGACACTAGCACAATGTAATGAAGCAGGTTCTTGTCCTCACCAACAAAAACCTCAGCACCTCTGAAAATGCAGCAGAGATGAAGAACAGCCTCCAAGAAACAGCCTGGGTAATTCCTAGCATATCCTCTTGCACTTCCCTTTGGGTCGGCAAGGGGCCTGAAGATGCAGAGTTGAAGGTCAGTGAGATAGCAGCAGGAGGGTCGGAGCAGTCACTGATACGGGCACATTTGTTCTACATTATCTTCACCCGTCCAGACTCTAGCACAGGGTGCAGTTTTATGGTGCACAGTTTGCGAGCACTTGAATTGTCCGCTGTGGGACATTTCAGCTGTCTCAAAGAGCATATCACACCTCTGCCTGCTCCGTTATCCCAAACATGGCCACAAAGGAGAACTTGGACAGACACACCTTGAAAGAAAAAAACTAGTTCTTTTTTGGGGAAAAAAACCCAAAAAATTACAGTCTCCAATCAAAAGCAACCAAAAGACATCATGCCCAGACTACATAGTTGAACTGCCAGAACTGCTTTTCTATATGCATTAAATAGAACTAGGTGAAACACAGAAGCACTCCTAGGCACAGGGATCAACAGCCAAGGCTTGTCTATCTTTGCCAAATCTACTGACATGTTTGCTACATTTATGCTTGGTCCCTGCTTTCCCACCCAATAAAACCTAAATGTTTTTGTTCTCAGCAGTGCTATTTCAGCAGAAGAGGTGGAGCATATCTTTACCCAGGAAGGACTTGAGCAGAAGTTCCCCATCCCAGGGAAGTGCTATAACCACTAGGCTGGACATGATTTTAAAGGAATAAACTTTGCTCGGTTCTTATCTCGACCTCTACCTGGTGCATCTCAAGTGGGTAGTGGTATCTCCCTGCAGCCCTAAGCGGCACACAGACGTAGGATCAAAGACGGGTGTTTCTGTGCTCGGCTGTCCCTGTTAGCTGGCTGTACCTATTTATGCAGTTCCCTGCTCAGCTGTTACAGTTCCCATTCCGGTGTATCTAACTCTCCAAACATACCGAATCAATCCTCAGTGCTTCACTCTGGGTTGCAGAGTTCATTCCCATACTAGTGCCTTGGAAGTCAGACCTTATAGCTCCTAACTTTTAGGTGCCTGAATGCTTTGTCAAGTTTATCCGTCAGCAACTTACTCAAAGTCACACAGAAAAACTACTGAGGGGCATATCTTAAACTGGATAATCCGCTCGTAACAGGTAATGACTTCCACATCTTTCCCTTTAATGTGATGATGACGATATCGCAGGCTGGGTAAGTTCTGAGGCCAGAAGCCTCCGAGGTCAGTTATTACACACACTTCGACTTTCAGCTTCTGTATTTATTTTGTCTGAGACATGATTGTTACCTCATAAACCGGAAACACAAGCCAGGCATTTTAATAATCACTGTTGAAACTACTTACATACGTGAGATTGCAAACACAGGACTTGGTCACACTATCCTACGTCAGATAAAAGTTCAATTAAGTCCTGTGGCACAGTTGTGCAATCCTTACATATCTCGTCCCAGGGAAGTCAATGGGACTGTTCACATATGCTAGTGTTCATCCATATGAGTAAGAGTTACATCACTGGGCTCTAAAACTGCTGTTTCAGTAAAATTCCAAGCTTATACTTCTACAAAAGTCTTTTATAGAATTTTTTTTCTTGAGGAGTGAAACACATACAACATTCCCAAGTTCCATCAAGAAAAAAGGCAATTATCAAAGTAAAACAGCATGTCAGATCTCTTTGGAGCAGAGCACTCTTCCCTTAGCTTTCTCTTCAAAAAGGAATAGAAATCTCACCACTACTTTAAAAACTATGAAGACCAACAAAGAAAACGCTCAGAAAGAGTGGCAGGACTTTAAAACACAGATCATTGCCTTGCTTCTGACCTGGGTCAGGTATGTGGCACCTTTTAACTTCAAAGAGTTTTGGAGCCTCAAGGGCAGGCAGGATTTCATTACGTCACGATGTCTACCACCTCAGGCAAGGTCGCCAAATGCATAAGAAACACTTTTCCTTGTACTACATGTTTTGTATTTATTTCATCCATTTTAAAATATCCCATTAGCTGGGTCTAAGTCACTAGAAGTCACTGGGATTGTTCCAGAATAAAAACAAGTGGAGCGACAGTGACTCAAGGCCTGTTTCTTTCCAAGAGCTATGTAAAACTTGTGTGGCTTCAGACTGCTGTTTTCATGTGGTTTTTCTTCTCTTCCTGTTTGCAGCTCTGCAGCTGGACTTGCTTGTCAGAATAAATCCAAATCTTAGAAGAGAAACCAAGTCAAGCATTTCCACAGTTCAACATGGCGTTTTCTCAAGACCACACTAGCCTATATTATTTTAATATGATACAGTAATTTGAGTGATCTAAAAAGTATTACCTTTTTGCCTATCGGCTTAAGGGCACTACCAACATTTTCTCACCAAATATTTTACATATTCCCTTCAGTTTAAATGGCCACTCAAGTTTCAATCACACATATCCCATATCCCATGGGTTGCCCTGAAACTGACTCTGACAATGAAAGCCGGTTTCCTTAACAGTAACAAAAAACAACTCAGATATACTACGCTTATATATTTATCATCATAAATACCAACTTTCATGGCAAAAGAAAAAAAAAACTCAGGTCCTTCCTGATTTTTGCCTCTGTGAGCCTCGAAAAGTCAGGGCAGAAAGAAGGGGCTCTGGGTGTTACTCTAAATTGTGTGTACTGTATCCAGGTCACTCTGCCACCCTAAATACCCTAAAGACAAGAGGCACAATCTAAAGCCACTGAACTGTACAGGTCTCACAACTAGACACCTACTAACAATGTAAAAGGATAAAAACAATGTAAGGATAAAAAAAACCCACAGCTTGATCCTCTAAACACAGCTAAGTTTACAGGACTAAAGGTAACAATTTTTATGATCCTCTTCCTTAGGGCTGCGAGACTATATAGAGAGGCCTAAACATCATTTTAAAAGCTACTTTTGGAAGAAACTCTGCAAAATCTTTGCTTTACCACAGCATTTCACTTTGAACAGAGAAGGCGAGTGGCTTTCGGGCACAGTCAGGCATCAGATACTATCAATAACAGCAAACCTTCATGACGCAGATCAAATTTACCATCATTTGGGAGAATCTCTGTATCACCCCCATGTGGACCCAAAGCCCAAAACGAACCAGGCTGGGAAACCCCCACATCACTGAAGCAGGGGCAAGAGCCCATCCTCCCCACTACAGATCCCCAGAGAGTGGCAGCTGATACTGGCAGCCCCAAACCCATTGCAAGTGTCTGAAGACAGCCCCATCCTGTTGCCACCGCCGGTGTTCCCATTCGCTGGCTCACAGCAGCTTATCTGATATATTTTCCTTTATGCTAATACCTGTTAACATGAATGTCTGCTAATTGCCCAGGGAGTTTTCACTTGCCTGTGCAAAGAATTCATCCTCAGTTCAGCCTTTACAAAACACCTTGTTGCTCTTTTTTTGCGTTCAGAGAAGTTTGGGCAGTGCTCCCAACTCCTACCGGGCTGATGAGATTGGGCTTGTCAGGAGGCTGAACACAACACATTTATTCCACAGTTTTACCTGTTCTGACGCTGTGTTTTTAAACACGGTGTTACACAGAGAATTGCAAGCTCTATGGCAGGTCATTACAGCACAAAGAAAGACTACAAGGAATACCAGAGCACTAAGAACAACTGAAAGACCCATTTAAACGGAGTCTTCTCTGAATAACGTATGAGACAAGTGGGTGTTTCATCCAAAGAAATCAAACCACAAAAAATGGGAGGAATTAAAAAATTAATAGAGGCGAAGTACAAACCAGCCCAGATACAGTGCAACACCTACTCACAGCATCACAAGCATCAGACACCAAGAGAGGCCGGACTATGTGGAGTTTACCGAAAGCCAAGGCAATATTTCATCTACAGAGTTGAAGTCGCAGCTCAGCTTTTCAGTGTTCAGTAAATATTGCAGTACAGTTTTCCCCCGAGCCATTAAATTCCTAACATGTTTTCTGGTGATCTACATTCAGCACTGGACAGCATTTAATGAAGGGCCAGCTAATTACTACCTACCGTTCTCACCGCTGGTGCTGAGGTGCCCGTAAAAGTCTAGGAAAAACAACACAAGGCAAAGTTAAGAAAACTAAGCTACGTGTTAAACTCTTATTTTAGGCTGACATTTAAAAACATCTCACATTCAAAGCCATACTTGGAGCTAGCTCATTAACGACACTCATTAGGTGTTTTACCGACCACCAAACCCATCACAACTCTGTGCCAGCTTCTCATTTCCTTGACATGAAGCTTTTTTTTAAGGAAGCACAATAAGTAACATTATTAGCCCTAAAACATAGCTTGAAAATGCAGACATGCCACAAGGTTCTGTGAAAGGCTAGACTACAAAAACCATCCTTGCAACCACGAGATCTGAGGAACAGCATACTTGCTTTCCGTGGCTTGCCCGTACACCTCAAACAGCTTGTTCTCCTCTGTGATCAACTTAACCGGAATATCAGACAATTTTAGCTACTTTATGCTTACTATCGGCTTCTTTTGCTTACCTCATTTGAACTTAAATTTGATCCCATTGCAGTCCCAGTTGCATGTAAGTCCAATGTTAGAGGATACCGAGTCGTACAGCTGGCAGGAACTCCTCATGCAGATTAGGGGTGGAGGAATAGGGATTTTATGACGAGGCTCTCCCGCCCCACCCCTTTATTATTTCCAGTCATTAGGCAGTCCCCTCCCTGCTTCCTGCAGCCCATTAGAGCACCCCAACTGAGTCAGCAGAATGAAGAGCGATTTCTTTTCTACCTACTGTGATGTTTGGGGGGAACACTGAAGCCCCTTTCTGCCCAGGGATTGCTTTCTTGAAAATACTACTGCTAATAAAAAGTTTTGCATTTATGGAACAACTCTAACGCCCAAGCAAAGCGCTTGCGACTAATTAAATCACAGCTCCCAGAGTATCTCTACACTGCCACCGTCATACTGCAGGGTAGCGGAGAGAGATCTCAACAGCTTCTTTCCAAACCATGAACTCAAATACCTGTAGCAGTCTTCCAGAGGCAGCGCGCAGTTCAGCAAGGTGAGTGACCCCACTGCAGTGCCACAACTAAGTGATTGCAGGACCCATGCTCCCCTGAAGCTAATTTGGGAATCTCTGTGCTACACGTGACCTTGCCATGTGCTCAGTATTCTTTGCCTGGATATTTAGCATGTATCTAGAAAAAAAGCGAATCCACGTCCAGAAATCTTGCAGTTTGATTTTAAATGGAATGAGAGGGAAGGGAGGAGCTATAAGCAGTAGGTGAAACTTGGGGGTGGAAGGGCGAGGCAAGAGAGAGGGTTGTGCTCTCCTGCGTGGGCCCAGGAGCACAGCAGTTCACCCATCCTCAGCTCACTTCAAAGGGATCTTGTCCAAGGAACGTCACTAGAGTAAAATCCTCTTTTTACACACACGTCGCTTCCTTCTGTGTTGATGTCTGTGTGATGCACATGGGATGACCATTAAGAAGGTCTTAGCCAACTTGTGCAGTGGTACTATCTGGTGGTTTCCATCTAAAGCATTTAATAGCCCACTGCTCGCTCCATAGTCACACCTTGCACAGCCTTCTCAATTGATATGGAATCAAAGGGAAATGGCTCATAAATATGAACCTGCAGCATCTGAAATGCTCCTTGAAAGAACGTCCAAGATATTTCCAATGGACATGAGCATCTCTACCCCAAAGACAAAATATCTCCCTTAACTTCTGTCTCTATTACTTTATATCTGTGTTAAATACTTATGAACAAATTTAGGTGGAGCAGTCACAGCTCAGAATCACTTACTTGTGCCCTTGCAAAACTAGTCTTTCAAGCTTTTGAAAGAAGAATGTTTCCCTGGAAAAATTCCTGTATTAAAATTTGAAGTAGGAATCTGCTTTAATTAAAAATGTCTGTAAAACATCCTCTATCAAAGGAAAGAGGGCAGATCATCCAGCTCAACTTCCCCGAGTTGTCTCAGCAGATATATATACTTATATGCATTTATACCATCCCAGCTGTTTCACAGCCAATACAAAACTCCCTGACATTACATTCTCTTATCCACGTCTTACTTTTAAGACCCATAAATGAGATGCATCCAATATCCCACAATTACCTTATATACCACTTTGTCACCTTCTGATAATCAGGACTACAGAAATGTATGACTAATGGGGGATTTCATATTATTGCAAGAGAAAAGTATCTTGTACCACCTTTGGGATGACAAGGGGAGTTGGTCATCATTTGAACACCCTGAACGTTACAAGAAGAGTAAATATCCAAAAACATGCTAGAGGTGTTACAAAATGATAGCCAGACGTCACATTAAAAAAGAAATACTCAAAATTAACAAAAAAGCAAATTAACAAATAAACAAATACAGTGTCAGATCTATAGTTGGGGATTTTCCCCAGTTCTAGCCTTTCAGTTTGTCTTCCTTTTTCTTTTCTTTTTTTAAAAAAAATGATTCTGTAAGCTACAAAGCCTACACAGACCTCATCCTGCCGATCAAACAAGAGAGTAAGCAGTCCAAGTCAAATTCCAGTTACACAATAGACCTAAGCTCAATAATCTCTGCACACAAGAAGATTTACCATGGATGAAAAGTGTCACTTCCTTCCCCGTGGTATCAGAATTCAGTCTCTGAAATATTCAGCTTTGGCTAGACACTTTTTGGCCTGCCACTAATTTAAAGCAACTGTTTGGCATTAAAAAAAAAATTAAAAAATTTAACTTTCACATTAATATGTTGGCATTTTATTTTCACGGTTCTACATACCACATCTTCAATATACCTGTCCTTCAGTACTCTACAATATCCTTGATGTTTTGTATCACATAAGGACAAAAAAAAAAAATCACATAAGAGGCAAAAAAGGACGTCCTGAGAAAGCATTCTTGGAGAAGGGGACAGAGCGCACAGGTTAGAGAAAGAAGTCTGAAAATTTTTATATCATCCATCTGTAAGCAGAAGAGACCTTCAATCTGAATCTGAATTTAAATTCCTGAGAATGAAAAGTGCAAAATCAGACTGGAGAGAGAGATCACAATAGCTGATCAGGGCGGGGGAGATTATATTTTTACTTAAGGCATTGTTCTGATTATGACATATATGAAGGAGGACTTCTGCCTTCAAAAGACTATTGAGAAACTTGATTAAAATGATTCCACATGGCTTTGACATGTTTTGGAGAGATAAAATCTCGCTCCTCCTACTCACTCACCTGAAGCGATTGGGCAGTTTTGCCATCCAAAAATCATCAGTAAAGTATTGGCCCAGCCCCATATATATTCCCAATATATGAAACCCTGCCTTCAGTTTTGTTGCAACAGAATTTCAGATCCAATCATTATCTCAAAAGGCAGTAGCTCACAACCTTTATCTCTGCCTCTCCCTGTGCTCTGTAGATCTGAGCATCCAGCAGCATCTCTCTTCACCTTTGCAGAAACAGCCTGAGGTCGCCCGACCTTTCCAGGTTCATTCAACACTTCAGACACTGCTCAAGCAGCTTTTTCTCTTCCCTAACCCCATCAGACCACAGGCGTGAGGAATACCAGCACCAGCCTGTGTCAGCTAATTAGCCAGTAATTCCTTTGGCATAGATCTGGCAAGACACATAGCCCAGGACCTTTACAGGGAAATCTAGAGCCAATTTGAATCTGAACCAATTCTCAAGAATATCAGGAAGTCACCTCATGTCACCAGCTAATTAAGGGGGTAACTTCATCTACAGTCAGCCTGAGAGATGTTTGAGTCCTAACAGAGACTATAAAGATTCACAGCTAATTGCTTACAGGATCATGCCATTACATTTAGCAGAGCTTGTGTGACAGGTCACAAATGGGTGTTTTCAGAAAAAGAAATTGTTGTTGACCTACCTGGATCTTACATAGAACAATTATGCCAATGCTGAATCACTTTGAAAAATCCAGCTGATAGGTCAACTGAGCCTCAGGTCCTTCCTTAAAAAATAGCACCAGTAATACTGAACATCTCTCCTTTGTTATTTTTGATTAATAGCTCGCAAGTCACTCGAACAAACATCTCTTCCCCTGTCCTTCTACACGGCTTTTCACCATCACATCACAGGCAGGATTCTGAGGTATTGCTGCAATGCGAACAACGTGAACAGGTTTTAATAGGTCAGAAAAAGAAGCCTTTCCTTCTCCAGACAAGAAATGAAATGAGTCCATCGCGGAGAAAACTCACAAGCCACCAAGGTAAGACCACCAAGCCTGGCAAGCCCAGGGAAAGCGTTCGCCTCATGCAGTGTCAGATCCTTGGAGCCAGATGCCAACTCAAACACCAGCATTTGTCTGACTTCCCTTCAAGTCAAAATATCGAGCTGCTAAGCTAGACAATTTGGGCAGCCTAAGGTTTTTCAGTGGCTTGCTCAACAGTCCAGATTTCTTAAAATGTACTCCCTTTCCTCAGCTCATTCTAAGCCACCCTAATTTTCTGGATCTGCTGCCAAACACACACATCATCACCACACCTTGGGTGAGTAAAGCTGAAGGCCCAGTGCCAAGTGTTGCAACCACCAAAAAAACAGTCGGTGGAATACACCAGGCACAAACTGCACAGCCTCTGTTACATCTCCCTGGAGCTGTAAAAATGAGTCTTTAAAATACTTAAAAGATACTTTGCAAACAAATTTAATCAAATTTTGAAAACCCCATTTCATTATTGTTTGAAAATAAACTTATGAACACAACTGAGCTGTCAGAGTGACATCTTCGTTTTCTTCTTTGCTCGCAGAAAGCTATTGCTGCCTTACTGGTGAGACATAACATCAAATTATCCACACCAGTGTAATGAATGAGATGACTGCAAAGGGGAACAGAAAAGACTGATGAAAATATAGACACATGAACAGTGCTAGCCAAGTGTTGCACTCTGTGTTACTAAATAAATACGTTGGCGTTTGCAAATACCAGTAATTGGACTTGTAAACCTCTCATTATCATCCATCTGACCTCTTAAAAGCAGAGTTTCCTTCCATTTTTCATCTTCCACTGTTGCAGTGGCAGCTTTTCTTTCATCCTTCCTCAAAAGTCATTAGCAAGCTCATGGGTGCCTTTGATCCCTCAATATTTGACTTCTCGGTATCAGAAGCAAGAAGCATTTTTTCCCAGATCAACTCACTAGCTGAGCTAAGTCCATAGTAAAAAAAAAAAACCACATACTTCAATGATTGCATCTATAAGACTCTTATTTTTAATAAAATTATGCATGGGTACTTAGTACTTGAATGGTAGCTATTACACTGTATGTATATTGTTATATACAGAGAAAATAAGATCTAAGAATGACCAGTTAAATATATTTTCTTAAACAAGCATTTATCTAAAACGAGTATGAAAATCTTCTGACAGTCCCCTGTCTGTGTTTTGGATGGCAGTGGGAATAAAACTGTAGCAGTAGCTCATACTGACCATCATAACACTGCAGAAGCCAAAGGAGTTGGTATCGCAAATTTTGTTGCCATCAGAAACATCTGTGAGCTCGCAGCAGATTAATAAATGAAGACATGGTTATGGCCAAAGGCGAGGCTGTTAAAACTGTTTTTCCAAACCCACTGAGCGTAGGATTTGAAACTTTAAGTGCCATCCCTCAGCTTCAAAATCTACTTGGTAGGTAATAGTTCAGGTTCAGGGAGAAGTTCAGCAAAAAATGGATGCAGTCAGATGATTTTTATCAGACAGTTGGCAGAAAAATCAGGCTATTATATGTTGATCACTCTGGGGCAGTCCATCAAAAAATGTAGACTCAGTGCAATGACAGCCAAGCAGGTAAATTCACCGAAGGTTAGACTTCTGCCTAACAGATGGATACTGAGAAAATAGAAGGCATCATGTGCGGTTCCATTCTTCAATTATCAGCCTTCCTTTCCCTGGTGCAAACATTTTTGGTATCTGGTTTACTCCCTGCTGTCACAAGTAGGGATCTGTGAACAAGGCAAGGCTTTGCTTGAGCTTTACTTTGGTCTCTGGTTCAAATCTGCCACAGACTTTTGTGAGGTTGAAATCTCATTCTTATATGGCTGTATATCCAATTAGACCCTATAGCTCTATAACTGCCTTTCCATTCCCTAAAACAGTGAAGAGAGTTTTTAACAGTAATCATGATTTGCCAATGACTTTAATGCCAGAACCAGCATTAGTCCTCACACACAGTACTGAATAAAATACACAATTTTCTTTTTTAACACGCTAACATGGGTGTTCATTCTGTATGGATTCATGTTCCCTGAAATATTTATTAGTCAATTACCACTTGTATATCTCCTTCTGATGAGATTGGTCAAAATATACTTTAAGAGAGTTTAGACGATTGAGGTGACAATGAGTTTTTAAATCTCTTCTTTCGTTCCACTGCAGTTCGCAAAGCCTGAAGAATTAACTGTTTATTATTCAGGATGTTGTAGTTGCACAGGTTCACCAACTTGTTGAAATTCTCTTCAGTATATGTAAGCAGACCAGTGCCATAGGGAGCAATAGAGTTGGACACATCCACTCTTCCCTGCTCCATCTCTGAGGGACTGCGCTCCACATCTGAAGTAAGAACATAGCAAAGTTCAACACAGCAATGTTACTGAGGTGAAAGACTCCACCAGGCAATGCAAAATACACAGTAACAGCCACAAGAAACTGAATTCTCTCAGGAAAATGGGAGGATTTTAAGCACAAGCAGCAGGATGAATAAAATGAACTACATGAGGTCTTTTTCGATAAGCTGGTACATGGGTATTTGTTCAGTTTTGGAGGAAAGTTTCCTGGATCACACTAAATTAGCAACAAGAAAATTGGAGTTAATGCATGCAAAAGTATTTGTAAACTGCAACTGAATTTGCCAAGTAGTTTTTCTGGTGAAACAAACAAATCACTATTTATTCTATTGCTGAACTAAAGAAAACTATCTGGCAACTTTTCAAAAATGACAGATATCAAAGCAGCTTGTTACCCTGGCAAATCCTTTGCTTCATTGTATGTTTTCAGCAATTTCTGTTCTCAATTTTTTTTCACGTAAACAAAGCAACAAGAGGATTCTAGCTTTGTTAACAAAGTAAACGTAGTATCTCATTACAAGACTGTTACATGACAGCATTAGCTACCAGTGGATATAACTTCCCTTTCCTGTATTATCAAAGGAACACAAACTGTCCCAGATGCCAGATAAGGGGTTTTGCCTCAAGCTGCAGCTATTCATGCTTTTAATTTTGAAACTCTTCAGTTCAACCGTGATTAGTGGGCCAACACTATATCCATCACAACAGGACTGGGAATATGATAACTTAGCCAACCGAGAAGTTTGTTTCAGAAGAGGAACAAATTCAATGGATAAACTGGATGTGACAACCTCAAAAAATGATTGATTCATGCTGTTAACTTACTCGGTGCCTTGTATTTTTGGAAGGTATCACACACCAGTGGGAAATAGGCCAAGACTGGTGCCTCTAAGCTGTCCTCAAACACATAGCACTCCTTCAGGTGTTGCCGGTCTTCCTGGCTCAGCTCCGTGCTGGGGAATGGGATCCCATGCTCCAAACAGTACTCTGAGAATAGGTCCAGCGGCTGGTTCAACAAAGAGGAGAGTTGCAACACAAAGGGAGGTTGAAATAAGGCTACCAAGCCCCATAACTGATATTTTGCTGCACTAGGCAATCTGTGATTGATTTATATGTTTACAAATAAGTCTAACTATGCACTGGAACAAGCATACCCTCTTGATTTTAATATATCCTGGGCAATAGTAGTTTGGTTGATTTGCTAACACTCTACATTTTTAAAGCACAATTACTGTTTTCTGGAATTTATATGAAATTCAGATCATTTTTGTGATTTAATGGGCACAGTAGAGGATTTGGATCAGGAAATTTTAATTACACATGGTATCTCAGATCACAGGTTCTTGAGTGTTTGCATTCAGCGCATCTAACAATCAATGTCTTCATGTCCTCCTACAAATTAATTACATTAATTTCCATCATATATGCTCCTCAATGTCTCTTCAAACACAGCAAAACAAAAATCTGACTGAAACTTATGCAAACACCAGGAGTCAAACATAAAAGAAAAACTCCAAATTTTCATTCAAAAATAGCAAAATTACGTATTAGCTAATTACATTGTAAAAGTTATGTAACTAACTATTGAGGAACTTGGTACCACAATGACAAATCTGCACAGATACACAGAATAGAGAAATGTGGTAATTCAGGTACTGGAATCATACAGATAAAGAATGACTACTTCAAAACATCACCAGAGTCTGTGATCCTCCGCTGTAATTTAAATGCAAAATGACATCCACTTTCCTCTCTGGCCTCAGAATGGGCGGGCAGCTGGTGTTGATGAAGAAAGCTGTATCTACCAGCTTGAGGTAGTCACCCATGTCATTCAGTTGGTTGGGATGAGAATCCAGCACTGTGTCTGAAAGTCAAAAACTTATATTATCAATTAATTACTGCAAATTTTTTTTCCAAATCAGCATAACAAGGAAAGAAAGAAAAGCCCACACTTATATTAGTCTTTGACACAAAGCCCACAGTTAAATATTTGTCTCCAACACAATTTTAGCATCTATAGCTCAACTCTGAGATCAGTAAGAGGGAGCAGTTCCGAGACTCAACTTCATCCAAAGTGCTTTTTTAACTGGTGTAAGTTTGTGGCTATTAAGCTTCAGTGGAAGCTGTAAGTCATTCTTTTGCAGCTTTTCCTAGGAAGAACAGAATTCAAGCAAGCTTGCTGTGGCTTCTCCAAGGCAGAAACAAGACCAGCAGTAAATCATCTGGGGCTCAGCAACATGAATTCCACAGACATATTAATCAAATAAAATTAATCAAAATTTGCCTTTAGGCTAAAACTTATCAAATATTTGTCCTCAGCAAGTATCAGCACTCAAATCACCTTCAAAGATGCATCTAAACCAATTTACTATTACCTTTCCACATGCAAAAGCTCTCATTCTCTAAATACTTGTTATGTAGCTGCAAGCCCTTGAGGAAATTATGGTAAGTTGAAACCACTGGCCGTCCAGTCATCATTTCTCGAAGAGTATTGGAAAGGCAACCTTTGGGAACGGATAAGCAAGTTGTCTGTTCATGAGGCTTCTTGGGCAGAGCAGGGTGTTCCTCTGTAGGAAGAATGAGAAGAAGGTATATGTCTGCATTTGTTTAGAGTGTTTCTCTGATACTAACAATAACAAAGAAAATAGGGCCGGGCAGCCAAACCACCACAGCCCCATCTGTGATGGAGTGCACGAACCAACAGGCAGACTGTTCTGGGCAGAGGTGGGTTTCAGTGTCACAGCATCACCTTGTTGTTCCCCGTCTGGCCTCTCCCTCCCCAAAGGACTCACGGTAACCCTCCCGTGACTAACAAAACTCCCCAGGGATGTTGCACAGTGAGCAGTGCAATGTTTTTTCCTGTTTTCCAGCACCACTGTTTCTCTCCTGTTTTTCCTTCATTCCCAAAGGCTTGGTGTTCCCTAACCCAGAAACAGGACACAAAACCAAACCCTTTACCAAATGTCAGGTTTCCCACTTCAGAGAGGTGTGAAGACAATGCAGATGCAAGTGAAAAGTAATCCAAATAACTAACCAATGTCATGCTCAGTGTCTCGGGTCCATCTGTGCCAGAAGTCCTCTGAATGACCCGAGAGGTAGACAGCATCCATAAAACTCTGGGAGAATATATTACTCCATGTGCCTTGAAAGTTAAAAAAAAAGCCATACTTAATATTACTTTGAATTTTTAGAGTGCAGCTATGGCAACCTACTGGGATTAGGTCTCTGTGGTTGTTTAAGTTAGCGCTGCTTTAGGTATAAAATATTATGAATTTTAGTATGAATATCAAATGCTATGCCATTCCACATAATGTCTGGCTTATGACTAGGCCATTTTAGAAACTTGGCTGTTTATGAAAGTCAGACTGTGATTTTAAATACTTCAAAAATCAGTTCTAATGTGTGTGTTCTGTTTTGGTCTAACCTAAAAAGTTCAGCAAATTAATTGCATTTGTCTCAAGAATTTGCTTCCACTTTTGGCTGGTTCATTTAAGATTTAAATTGCATCAGATAATGTATCTGGTGTACTCGTATTGCTACTTACAGACCAGTAGTTATGAGAGGCCAACTCTGTGTAGCCAACTATGTGGTTATAAAGGCGATGTTTTTCTGAGATAGTAAATCACCTTCCAAGAAGCAGATGTGGGACTCTGGGATCTTCTTCATCAGGTGACCCATGAAGAACTCACTACCAAAATCCTCTGAACGAACAAAGGCCCCATATTTCAGGAAACCCACCTCGTAAGGTGTGAACTCCACCCACTCTGCAAATAAGGCATCAAGAAGGACTTATTGCAGCCACCTGAACACATGTAAAAATAACAGCTTAGAGAATCAAAAGCTGGAAGAACAAGGCCTGTAGCTTCAGCATGTTGGTGACAGGCAGTTCAAACCACCATGTTCTGAAACAAACAGGTGCCCTTCAATGTGTTGCACGTTAGACTGGTGAATGGAAAAGCTAAATTCACCTCCTCCACCAACACTGTGAAAATCCATTCAGCTTGGGGTTCAGGTCCATTTCCATACTAGGAAGCAAAAATTGGGGCTGGAAGTCCACCAATGGCTAGGGCCCTGCGCAAGATGTGGCGTTTTTAGTTCTTCCGAGTCAGCGATGACACCAGCTACCGTTCATTCTTAGTATCTGAGAGTCTCTGCCTTGTGAAGCTTAAAAAACTCAGACCAAAACCCACCCAAACCTGGGCTGAACACACTGGGACTGCAGATTGTGCCTAAAAGCAGATGATCAGATTCAGTTGCAGGACCTCCTGCTTCATTTGGGCCAGAAAACGCCATGGAAACAGTTAGTGATGGGCATCACTGATCAGGGCACAGAGCGCTGTCCCTCCTCAGATCCCTCTCTGGCTGCTGGGAGCTGCCTCCCACTCTCACCCCCGCTCCGCATCTTCCCTTCTCCTCCCTTCCTTGCCCTCCTCCCCAGCTCTTCACAGCTCTCTTGGACTACTGCTGCCCGGGCAGGAACCCCAGCAGCTGGAAAAGGCTGTGAGGAGTAGGCGGGCACGAGAGAGAGAAAGAGCAGCAGTGGTGGCTCTCAAGCGAGGAGTAGGTGGCTCTCAAGCAAAAGGCATCTCCACCCCTCACAGGGCAGTGTCTTTCCACAGATATCTCCCTACCGTAGTATTAGGATGCATGTTTTTCATCCAAGTCAGAACCCAGATGTGAAGACAGGGGAAAAAGAAATCATTTAAAAGATTTATTAGCTTGGACTTACAGTAAAAGCTTTTGGCATTCACCTAGCATTAAAAGGAAACTCCTTAGATTTATAGAAGTGTGTATAATATCATTACCTTTAAAATCCAGAGTGCTAAAGTCATCCTTGACATTGAGGGACAGGTATATAGGCAGCGGATTCTGCCCCTGATTTACTGCCAGTTGTTGATCAGAGAGTTTGTGAGTACTTCGCTGTTTATAAAGAACAGAAGTCATTGTAAAAGATTAATATGATACATGGACTTAATATCGTATCTAAGCATGGACTACCAGTGAAATGTCTCCTAAACCTCAGCAGATTTTGTTCTGTGTAACTCAGTTGTGTACTTCAGTTGTTTGACCACACAAATGTGTTCATGTGTTATCTGTCATCACCACTGATGCTTCCAGGAATTTTGGAATGGGGGATAAAGCGAAAATGTGATAAACTTGTCTGTGCAGTCACTAGGATATGACTTGCTTTAAGGAAAGATAAAAGTATTTAGCTACCTTGGAGGTGCTGTGATAAAAGTCAACCAGGGCCCATTTCATTCAATACAGCTTTGTTTGCTGGTATGGCTATATATTGCTATGCCTGAACTTAGCTCTGTCAGAGCCACCTCTCCTCTGTATGTTACTAGAATGCTCATTTGATCTGAAATTAAAGATGGAAAATCAGTTTAATTAACACCTTGACTTTTTACATGCTCAGACATTTCCCCTAGATGCTCACATTTTAGGTTTACTGTGTTATTTTTCTTCTAAAAAGCCAAAGAAAGATCCCTCAGAAGTTTCGAGAGCCTTTCCTATAACTGAATCCAGACCTTTAGACACGAGAAGTTAGAAATCCTCTGGAATAAGGGATGGATATATAATACCTCAGGATGTAGCATACAATCAATGAAGAGTCCCCATAAATCTGTAAAGGACAGCTTGTGCCCCTCTTGCTTTCTTTCACAAAGCTCCTTTTCATAGTATTTCAAATGATCCAACGAGAAACAGTGCAGCTTGCTCTTGATCACACGTTTCCTGATATCACCAATTGGGCCTCCGAGATCCTTCTGTGACCAATTTGCATCTTCATATAACTTTGCCATGGTCCTGGTAAAAAGAAACACACTGTGGTTCATCACCGGGTACATGACAATTCATGGGCTTATACCACACATAAGCGTTTTGTTTCAGGATACACAAGGCTCTCGCCCTCCAACTTTTACCTTGGAAGAACAGTTCAAAGCTCATTTAGACTATACAATGATATTTTTGCTGCAGGGATACATTCAAAATCATCCTAGCTTGTTTATTCTCAGAATCAAGAGAGTAATAAAGCAACACCCGTAACTTAACACAAGCTTTATACCATAGAATCATAGAACAGTTTGGGTTGGAAGGGACCTTCACAGGTCATCTAGTCCAACCCCCCTACCGTGGGCAGGGACATCTTCAACTAGATCAGGTTGCTCAGAGCCCCATCCAACCTGACCTTGAAGGTTTCCAGGGATGGGGCATCTACCACCTCTCTGGGCGACCTGTTGTAGGGTTTCATCACCCTCGTAAAAAATTTCTTCCTTATACCTAGTCTAAGTCTACCCTCTTTTAGTTTAAAACCATTCCCCCTTGTCCTGTTGCAACAGACCCTGCTAAAATGTTTGTCCCCATCTTTCTTATAAACCCCCTTTAAGTACTGAAAGGCTGCAATAAGATGTCCCCGAAGCCTTCTCTTCTCCAGGCTGAACAACTCTCTCAGCCTTTCTTCATAGGAGAGGTGTTCCACCCCCCTGATCATTTTCATGGCCCTCCTCTGGACCTGCTCCAACAGGTCCATGTCTTTTTTTTACTAGAATTACTCTTCGATTGTCCTGGTTCAAGCCACGGCTTCTGTCTGAGGTCAGTTCCCTCAGCTGTTTCAGATGCTGTGTGTAAAAAGTTGAGGAGGAGTTTAGCAGCGAACATTGCCCTGGACAAGTGCGAGAGCTCCCCTCCTTGGGCATGCAGCAGGCGGGTCACCTCAGGCTCTTGGCTCCCACAGGGCCGGTCTGCTTGAGATTTCAGTTTCCAGAGTTTGGGCAGATTCCAGTCATCCCTTCTCATCCCCACCCCGCTTGTTCTAGTTCTGTCTCATGTATCTCTTTAGAGCAGCATTCCAGAGGCAAAATGTTTTAAAGCCCTAAACCCTTCTTACTCACGCAAGGCAGTCAACACTGTGTGCATGACACTCGTGTTTCTCAGGGCTTTTCTTTTAAATTCTCCTTTTCAGCGCCGCGTAAGAGTTGAGCCAGACAAATATTACAAGAGGATTTCTGAAGCGTTACATGCAACTAGATAACCCAAGAGATACTCAAACAATATTTCCCTACTTTCATTTCCTCATTGCTCTCAAGCATGCTCGGGGATCGGGTCTGCGTGCTTTCAGAGATTCAAGTCCCCAGGACTCCAGCTGCATTGCTTCTCTTGCACATCTGCAGCATCTTCTCTGACTCATGATTAACATCTGATTTGTCTGCACTGGCAATCAAAAGGTTTACTTCTCCCTCAGGAAGCAATCCCCATTTCTTACATTCCCAAGAAAATGCCAGGTTTTTGGCCTACCAGCCCTATTCAGTCCCTTGTTGATAGCCATAAATAACCACTTTTCATCCAAAATGAGATACCTCTACCCCCCCATCTTAACACAGGAATCTTTTCTGCCAGGTAACTGGGAAATGAGAAACGGAGCTGAGTCATACAGAATTTTCATCAAAAAATAACCACGTTTCCCACCCATTCTCTGCGCCAGGCACTGACTTTATGACAGAAACAAGTCCAGCCCCCAGGAGAACTCTTAATGTATGGCATGGCAGAAAGGCACATATCCGAGCCACACAGCAGCTGCGGGTGGGTTTGCCACCTACACTGACCTGCAGGGAGATACAGGTAAGCCATCCTGGCTTGTGCTCTTTTCTTTCAGTTTCTGTAAACACTTCAGTGCAATTACAGAAATACCATAGTTCTCACTCAGTTTGTTTCTTGTAGCTAGAAGAAATAAGGGCTACAGCACAAAGGTCCCATGAAATGGGCGAGCATCAAAAGGAAGCCACATCCCAGCATCACGCTGAGTAAAATTCGTCAGCAAGGCAATATGTTTCACCAGGTTATCACTCTGCTAACACAAACAGCAAGCACAAGCCCAACTCTCCTTACCATGTTGTGGCAGATAAACCACTGATGTATGAGACACAGTCCAAAACACCTAACTCCTGGAGAGCCAGAAGACTGCCAAACATAGCCGTCATGGACCGCACTCCCCCTGCTGTGGTCATGACTGCCACCACTGGCACCTGCTCAACACACAAAGGCACAGAGTCGTTCATCACCAGATGAACTAAAGTGATGGGCATGCAGAAAAAGTAACAGCAGGTTTTCACGTAGATTTGGATTCAATTCACCCTCTTCATGGCAGCGCTTAGGTGTGTGTCTGGGTTGTGTAACCTTTGGTGGGACTTAGCGTATGCTGAAAGCATCTTCCTGAGCGCTGATGCTTTGGTAAGTCAGAAGCTGTAAGCATGGCTCTTGTACGGCATAATCTATTTTCAGATTTGTAAAGAGTCTTTTCTGGATGTTTTTCATTTTTCCTCACATCCTTCCCTCAAAACACATTTTAAAATCCTGAGTATAACTGAGGTCAGAGGAGCAGAGCAAAAGCTGCCTGCATAATTTTTTCTTCCTCTAAGTTTATATACAACATTTGCTATTCTCCAGGCAGATGGTGGCAAGCTTTATAGATTTATTTTAACATCCTCTTTATTACCCAGATTACCTCCCCCTTCCCTCATATCCATGCTATATGTAATTTGGTCTCACTTTCCTCAGGGATGCAGCAATTCTGTTAGCCCTCCTCGTTTTGCCCCATAGGTAGCACTTAAAATCTGAGACAACATATTTATTCAGTTTTAGGAACTTTTATCTTTAATCTTGTCTTCATTGTATTTTGCCATCTACTTGGGGGGTTTGGTTTTTTGTTTTTTAATTAATATGACTCAATAACCCTTTATTCTCATTTAATAACAAGTCCTATTCTACTTGTTATTTAAGTCCATGAGCACTTTGACTTGGTTGACAAACGCTGTCCTGCACACAGCGTCAAGGGATGGGTGTGCTGGGAGCCGGGCAGAGCAGTGGAGGAAACCCCACACAGGCACATTCTCCCAGATGCAGAAGAGCGTCTCCCTGACTCTTGCTCCAAGCACCACAGCCCCGTAACAGCTTACTGTCCTCCAGTAACAGAGCAGCCTACTCTGAGTCCAGGGATCCCCCGGAGAGGAGAAAGCAAGAGCTAACACACTGGAAAACACTCAAGACAGATGCTGCTGTACTAGCGAGCTACGGGAGAGTCGCAGCCTTCCTCTGTGAGCCTTGTGTAGCTGCAGAGAAGAGGAGAGCTGCCAAACTGAGGAGAAATGGTCTCAGTCCAAGCAACCAAATTTCACCAAGCTGGGTTATACATACGTTCATCTCAACAAATATGTTCTTTGGGTGCCCCTGAGTGAGGATGGAGGTTGGCAGAGAATAAAGGAGCTATAACTGACCTCCTGACAGTTCCTCTTTTATCCTCTGTGCCAAAAATTCTTGGATATGGTCTTAGACAATAAGATATGGTCAGTGACAATTTGGCTGTACATGTTAGTCTAGAAGATGTGGAAGAGCTATATGGGCAGTTGTGCAAGTACATCACATCCACTTCATTCAAAGTGGGACAGAATACTTTAAGTTCCCAAGATGCTGTCCCACATACCTCATCCTCCTGCAGGTCTTCATCTAGATGAAGAACATTTTTCAGAGCAGCAGCAACCACCTTCTTCCTTTTACAGATGAAATCCTGCTCCTCTGCACAAAGATCAAACCCCAGCCGCAAATCTAAATTCTTGCAACTAGAGCATAAGAACAGAACAAGACATGTTACCTGTAAGCCATTTCTAGAGGTACTGCTTGGGACATCAAGCAAAACCAGCAACAACAATAAACCAGTTTAAAGAAAGGCTACTTCCATGCACATGAAGGTTTCCCTATGCAAATGAAAGCAGGTATACGGATATCACAATGTATTTCTGCCTTCCTGTGGAGATTTTAGACCACAATCATGTTCTGAACTATTTCACGCAATCATGAGAAAGTTAAAGGAATCAAATTCTCTGCTGATGAAAAACAAGGAACATAACTGAATTCATGTTGTTTTACATTGAGCTCTGAAATTTGGACACCTCCTCACGCTCTCTTGCTATGTGTGTGTTTCCTGAAGAGCAGAGGGGGCCTAAGCAGTTACTTAAACTTAACACGCTTTAAGCAAAATGACCCTAATACTGTGTTAGGCTTATCTCTACTAAGAACTTGTGCTGTAAATACTTGAGTCAGAAGATGTCTCTTAAGTGTATCCCTTCTTATCTGTACATGAGCATGAACATCATGTGCATCATTAATTCTATAACTTCTATTTTCTCAGGGCTACTGTTTCAGGGGTTTTTCAGCCAAAAGGTTGTTTTGTCCCTTCTGTGACACAGTTAATATTCAGTAAAAACTTCTGATTTATCATCTGTCTGCAATTAGTGCTTGCAATGTAGCTAACTGATCAGTAGGGGGTAATGTTGCCCTTCATAAAATCACTGCAAGCCAGTCAATAAATTAATTACTGTCTGTTTGTTTCATTGAAAACGACCTGGAGAGGACTGCTAAATGCATAACAGTGTTAGAAGCATGTTAGAAATGTGTTACACATAAACGTGTATGTATTATAGATAAAGGTTACAAGACAGAGGGATTCTTAAGTATCAAAATTAGGAAGCATCAACATTAGGAAAAACATTGTGACTGGTTGTACCCCTGACTACCTACCACCTATTCTATGCTGAACTCTTACCAATCAATTTAAAAGCATGTATTATTTTATTAACCCTTCCCCATATTTTAGTCATCTTTAACCAATTACAATCTTTATTCCTGGTTTCGAAATGAGCTAGTTTAAGCTGTAACTTCCTTTCATGTAAAGATGATACCATGAAAGGATAGGAGATGCTGAAGTAGTCATTCAAAAGAAATAAAAGATTTACCCATCTTCTCCCTTCACAGACACCTCATAAGATTCACCCTGAGAATCAAGAATGAAAATACCATAAATTTTAAATAGAATTGAAAGTTTGCAAAAGCAAGTTTTACAGTATTAGCAATTATTCAGACATATAGTCTAATGATAAATCTTTGGTCTCTTCTCAGGCCCTCTGCACACAATCATCACTAGGATCCTGCTTTTAAAATACTTTTAAAGCAATCAGCAATTCTGAATACGCTACTTTTTCCCTGAATAATAGTTATACATCCAAGTGTATGCAGAGCTGAGCCTACGTGTAACTCAGCTGTTTTTTAATAACTCAGTTTTTTAATAACAAAACTAATAACGGATCAGGTATCATACAGATATAGCTAACACTTGTTGAAATAATTCCAAACACTGTCAAAGGTTACTCACTCTCATCACTGTCACTTTCTTTCCCAAGTCCAGAGAATGGAGAGGCACAGCCAGGGGACTACGTACATCCATTTCCCTCCTAGCTGAACCATGCTGAATTAAAGTGGGAAAAAAAATTGTTACGAGGAGAAAATTATTTACAACCCATAGGTACACATCCACCAGAGAAGGGCTAATTCATCAATCTTCTCCCAAAAGTTACTTTAGCTATTATCACCGTCCACAAGCAAAACATACACCACAGAAAAAACGCTCCTTTGGCAGCGTCACGTGCAGTCTGGGTTGACTGTGCTTGACGTAGTGGAACATGGTGGTTTCACTGCTTCCCTGTCTGCAGCGAGGACCTATGGAAACATCCTGGGTTTCTTCGTAGGATCCTTTCATTGTGAATGTGAAATCTTCCCCTAAGAACAAGGAGCAAAGCTCAGAAATGTTAACTGCATCTAGCCCTGAAAAATAACAAATAAAAATGCCCCAAGTAAAGTTTCAGCCTTAGTGCAGTCAACGTTAATTTGTTTTTCCTCCACCATAATTAGCGTGAACAAGGGGAGACTGAATAAGCAGCAAAAGGCCGGTGCAGCATTGCACCTTCTCCCCTGCCAAGCGACGGAGAGCATGTGTTAGACCAGTGGATGCCACTAGCAGCGTTCACACCCCCTGAGTTTCCACCATAGTCTTTCCACTCCTGAGAGTTGCCTCTCTCCTCTTTTACTTTCTGTTCTCATCACAGCTATTTCAGTTCCATCACGCTGTAGTGATGTTTGAGTCCCCAGCAACCTCCACAGTTTCCCTTAAGCTACACAGTCACGCCATCTCCAGAGGATTCTCACTACTAGCAAGCAGGTAATTCAGGAAACGCCTCAATCCCCAAGCAGCCCTGATACAAACAGAGATGAAAGCAGATCAAATATTTATCTAGATTCAGCTGCATCTCCCATAGCACCAAAAGCAATGACAAACGATTTAAATCAATAACGTCACTTGTGTTAGGGCTCTTCATTTTTGTTTCATTCACATGTACTTCCAAACAGGAAACTTCACGAGACTGGAAGAGATAAGCAATAAAATCACGGGTCACAGAAACAGTTCAGGATCCTCACTGAGGATCTAGAGGTCCTGTAGAAACACCAGGCTTGGCCATGATGTCCTGTGAACATGAAGAAATTGCAGAGGCTGATACTTTTGTATAAACCATGCAAGCAATACTGTGATCAAGGGAGCCAAGATAGCTGGGGATCTGTCCCATTACATTTGAATACCATTCAACCCCCAACAGTTAACACAAAAAATTTTTCTCCCCATCTAGGCCACACATTAACTTTTGTCTACAGAAGAGTAAGCTGAAGGATACCTACTGCAGAACAACTGGACAGATGGGCCTGTACTTTCACACCCTTGAGATGAAGCTGAAACTTCCCGAGAGTGCTGCATAGGAGGAAAGAGCAGCACAGAGGCATCGCACAGTACTTTGGACATGGTGTGAAAAGAGCCTTCGTCTCCAAGGTAGACAGTCACTAATAAACTCTGCAGTGACACCGGATTCACTCCCTTCCCAAGTTTCCGTGTTTACTGCCATTTCATCAGTGAGCAGCTCACTGGCACTGTGGCAGAGCGCTTGTCCAAGCCCCTCCCAACACAGAAGGCACTACAAGCATGACCAAATTCAAAACTTTACAACACACCTGTGTCTCATCTGAAAAAGAGTAAAGGCTATGCCTAAAGGCATAGTTCTTCCAACTACATCCTTCCGTTCTGCCCTACCATAAGAACATAAGCATAAAAAACTGAAACAATTACCACTAGAACGCCATTAGTAATGATGTTCTCGGATGCACCTGGACTGAAAAGCAAAAAGGAAAAGGTTTATTTAAGAGTGGGTATATAAGCAATAATCTTTTACATGCAAATAGTTCTCTGAGCTCAGTTTTTCTAGCTGCTAAGTGCCAGTAGCACTTCTACCTTTCACCTCCGTCTCATGCTCACTGCCAGGTCACAGTCCCATAGATCCTAGGGACATTGCTCTTTTTTACCTCCCCTCGTCAGCATCATCTCTCCTTAGGCTGAATTACAAAATAAACACCCACCCTCAGCTATAAATAGTAGGTGAGACTCTCACTCAAGAAGGGATTTCACCAGATTCGGGAGAGAAAAGCAACGATGGGGAAGATGCCGAGATGGGATGTCTAGCACAGGTACATGGAGCTGCTCCTCCAGTGCTGCATTACCACTCTCTCTAAAATGCAAAGTTTTCTGATGACAAATTCTGTAACGTTTAGGCTTTACTCACATGTTTTCCAGTAGAAATTCCACTTCTAGTTCTTCCCGATTCTGAAAATAAGATTTGTCATTTAAGGAAAATGAACAAATAAACTTTTTCCTTTGATAGAGCTCTGATGATTTTGTATAACCCTCCCTTGCAAGGTTTTGCTATTCCCACAGCCTCTGCATCACAATGCAAATAGATGAAGCCTTCTTTGGCCACCCTTTCATCTCATGTGTCTCCACTGCTCTACTGTTTACAAACCAACTGTCTCCCCAAGGGGAAGAGGGGAGTAAGTATCATGGAATAGGGGGTGAAAGTCCCATTATTCATTTATTAGTAGGATGAGACATGGGTCAATCAATGCTGAGGAAGGGAGGTATAACAGGTGAATTATGTAGGAGAACATACTTGAGAATAAATGGACCTAGGTGGTGAGTATGTCTGGGTTAAAACAAAAGAATTTGCAGAGTATAGTGACTCAACATAAAAAAAATGGTGGGAGAAGAGACCAACTTGGAAAATGAAAATTGCCAGGGTGAAGGGAAGAAGAGAGAAGAGGGAAGACTGAAGCAGTGAAGGGGAATGAGGGAGAGCACTCACAAGTGCCAAATCAAGATGGAAAAGGGGCAAGAGTGTAAGAGCGGGGAACAGCAACAGAAAACAATAACATGTCAATAACATAAGAGGGACTGAATAACTGTATTACTTTACTGCAGCTATTTGCTGGATCAGTCAATCCAGGAAATACCACACAAAAAAAAAGTATCGGAGAAGTCTTCTGTATCACCCACAGGGAGGAAAACACTAATTAGTGGCAAGTATAAATCTCTTTCTGACAAGTGATGGTAAAAATTTTCATTCATATTCAGAAGAGCTAACCTTTACTGCCAAATATCCCTTCTGTCTGGCTGCACAGCATACTTCAACTTCGTGAAAAGACTGTGAAAACCGTGCCAAGTCTGATAATGTAGCTGCCGAGGTATAAATCATCACTACAGTAAAGGTGAAAAGTGAGTATTTTTGTATTTATTAGTTCATGTCAGTAAATGAGACATCTCAGGTGGCTTCTGTGGCATGTAAGCCAGCAGCAGGTGGTTCTGCTTGCTTATTTCTCCCAAAGTCTCTGTTTCATGAGAATTAGGTTGCAACAGTTTGTAACAGAAGGCTGAGGGATGGATTTTAGTAAGCAGTCACCTTACAGAGATACAAGATAGACTTTATCAAGCATCAGATTGTGACCAGTCTGTACTATCCAAACTCACTGGCGGTCTCTTCCAACTTTGTCCAAAGAACAGCAGAAACAATGTTCAGGAGACCCTGGCTCAAAACATCTACCTAATTGTGCCTGCTTTATTCTCCCATCCTTCTTACACTGTTATACGCACGCTCACACAAATTATGTTTCTATTAAGTCCCATTCACGTTTTTGTGGGTGAAAAACCTGGAGCAAAGCAATGGAAAGACTTGTTAGACCACACAGTGAGCAAGAGGCGCAGCAGGAAGCAACCCTGACGCTCTGACATTACCCATCCAGCCTCCTCAGCCCTCCTCTTGAGATACCTTGGTAGATGAAAGAAATCATTATGGGCAGAGGTGGCAGTACTGCCTATTATTAAGGTTGCCCAGCATGCTCCATTACTAAGTCACTTTTTAAAAAAAAATTAACCCTAAGTGTTCTAAAAATCCATGTACAGACCATAATCTGTGATGCCTCATGGGCACCTGAGTAGGAGTTACGATCCAAATAAGGATGGCTTGACCAAGACATTCCTGAGACACAGCTCACCTTGTCTTATCTGCCCAGCTTCCACCTTGCTAAGCCAATGGATTAAGCCAACTCTGCAACTCTGCACATGCCTCGGAGCAAATTCACAGCTTGAATCACACCTCAGATGATCTCAGTCACATGAGGGTTTTTCTAAGGAAGGCCATAGCCAGCTGGAGCAGATATATTGAAATCCTTCGTAAGGATTGGCTTTCTACAAGAGTAGTTAATAAACACTCTCCAAAGCAATAGTAATAAGACACAGGCAAAAGTGTTTTCCAGACAGCCTCTCTGACACAGTGGTTTAGAAATAAACAGAGCACACACAATTCCTAGGAACCGTAAACTCAAGCCCTTGTCGGATGTGTGAAAAAGCCCTGAAGTCTTGTTACCATACAGCCTCCAAGCAGAGAAGGTGTTATATTTTGCAGAAAGTAATCTGAGTATGTATTTTGCTCTCTTAAAAGATGAGTGTGATTTCTCCACCTGTCCTTTCAGCAACTTCACCCACCAAACATTTCATAAGAAACTCCTTAACCCCTCTTTAATACAACCAAACACAATATTCTTTGAGACATATGCAGCAAACAAAACTCCTAGATCACATAATGACCTAGAAGAAAAGAATAAAATAGTGAGGAGATTCTCCTTCATCAAGCCCTATCCATTCTGTGCTGGCTCAGTGCCCCTAAAAGAAATCTGTAACCCTGTAACAAAAGATCATAAACAGACTTGCTGAGAATTTTTTTTTTTTTTTGAATTTGCTGTTTATCAGAAGGAGGGAAAAACAGAGATTTTCATGAGGATATATATTCATTTACCAAGCCTATTGCCTGAAATCAGGCAGGACAAAACCCCTGGCGAAGCTGAGAGAAGGTACCGCTAGTGAGCTACTGGCCAAAGGGTCAGGGCAGCTACCCAGAAAGGGGGCCAAGTTTGTTCCCATCCCTGCTCTGTCAGTCT
Source organism: Calonectris borealis (assembly GCF_964195595.1). Lineage (NCBI taxonomy): Eukaryota > Metazoa > Chordata > Aves > Procellariiformes > Procellariidae > Calonectris > Calonectris borealis. The sequence goes on along the minus strand of NC_134316.1, from coordinate 42,099,984 downwards.
CCTACAACAGCGACGAGATCTCTAACCATCAGCTTCTTCAGTTTTGACTCTTGCGCTCTCTATTTTTTTCAAAAGACATTTTTGAAAGCTTAAAAAAATTTCAGAGTAGGAAAGCCATTTTGCATCTAATTGCAATCACAACAAAGGGGCGACTGTTTCTGACCCCTCCTAAACCCTGAACATTTAACTTTGTGCTTTAATAAGGTCCTTTTAACAAAGTCTTTGTGACTTTGAGTGAGAAAAACTGTAATGTTTAATATAGGTAGTAACTCGGGACAAAATTCTGATCTAGAATATTATTTTATCTATCCACTTAATTTCACTCGTCTTTTCATTTCTCACCTCTGGATTCAACTCAAAACTCAGGTGAACTTTTTCTCCAGGTTGGATTTTAGCTATATCAAAACGAACAGTCAAAAGCTGGTCATCTCGTGTAAAAGTATCCTCATCGCAGACTGTCAGCTCCAGGACGTTCTGAGGAGAGAGACAGAGAAGGATGTAAATGCCATATTCTGGGACTACTGAGCCCAAAAGGAAGGTTTAGCAAGAGTCAGCGTGCAGCCCTTGCGTTGTTCAATGCGGACAGACAGACAGCATGCAGCTCAGTTCACAGTCCCTGTGGCTCAGACTGCAAAGTCAGGGACTAACTCTAGAAGAGGTAAATCATCAGATTTGGCAATGAACAAGAACTCAAAAGAAAGGCAGCATAAGTGGTAAGTGACACGCGTGATGGTAATATGCACTGGCCAGAGTAGAGATTACACGTGCTGTTCATCAGATCTTTTGTGGATTCAAAATTACTATCTTGAGAAATTTTGGCATATCGGCAGAAAGTAATAATAGAGGGCAAACTCTTAGCCCTTTACAAATGGAAGGTAAAGCACATTAACAAACTCTTTTAACAAGATTTAAATTGTAGTGATTCCCCTTGAAGTTCCTCAGGGCTCAGATTACCCACAGCAGCGTGAGATGCAGCACTATTAAGCCATAGGAAGCTGACCCCATGTCTAGACCTTGTTATCACTCACACTCTGACTGCTAATGTATTTCTGCTAACTCTACAAACATTTTAAGAGTTTTTTACAACTGCTCTGGGACAGAAAGAAGCATTCAACTTTATTCCAGATGATCCATAGCCCTCTGAGCTTTCACCCTTTCAAAGCACAGGATAGGCATGGTTCTATTATAAGTTTAAGTCAGACATACAGTTTGCTTTCTTATAGCCTGTTGGGCTTTTGAAAATATGCCTGTTTAACGATGGAATTGTTAGTATTGAAAGATATTTTTAAATTTTTAAAAAACAGCATTAAGTTATGGTACCTCTTATAATTTACAAACGGCATCACTGTTACTGTATAAAACAGGTATTACAACTTCATGGCAACATACAGCAAAAATACCTTCACAGTTGCATATAAGAAAATATAACTAATCTTCTAAAGAGCTTACAAAACCTCCCATCCAATTCATGGGGTTCTCGTGCTTAGATGATGACAGAGACCAGTCAGGGCACCAGACAATCCATACCAAGGCTTGCATATTTACCTGCTGGTAGGAAACAGCGTCTCTCGTGCCGTCTCTGACACTTTCTGTATCTCTCCATTGCCATCCTATTCCTCAGCGTAACTGAGTTCAAGCCGCTATGTAAGCCTCAAGGCTCTCCTAAAGAGTCTGCACGCAGCAGGGGAAGATGTCCCCTTTAGAAAGGGTCTGCTCACTACCACAGGTGCAGATCCTACCTTCACTTCACTTTGTATCATGAAGTGGAAAGTTTCATTCCAGACAGGGTTTCTGCAGTTGCGTACAGTTCTTGTCCGGGCTTCCCGACACGAAGCTGTTGGCAGCCACAGCTTGACGTAGCAATCAGTTTGGCTCACTGCATTAACAGAAAGATGCATAATGATCTTTTTTATTATTTCTTTATTTCAGTGTTTCAGTACTTTATTATTATTTCTTTTGCCCAGTCAGGGGAAAAAAGATTAACCTCTGAGGAGTCCTAAATATTTCATTAGACCCAAAGGAAAACATTCTGAGTTTAGAGTTATTTAACTTTTCTATCTATATTTATGTCAATTCCAAACAGAAGTCAATTTTAAACCACTAATTCTATTTGATAACAAAAGCCAAAATATTCAATTTCAACAGTAGTGAACCAAAGTATTCTGGCTCTTCTGATTTTTTACTTCTATTTTCAAATATTTGCCAGGCTGCAAGCAAATTCATATACAACTTCACTTCCAAAACTTCACTTTTTCAAAAAAATGAAGAATTTATTTTGGAGGATTTTTTGTCCTGGTTCTAATTGTAATGCAAAAGTCATCCACAGTGATACAGCAATGAAGACACAAACACAGCAGCACCCAACACAACCACTGATTTTTCCTGTATCTTTCATAAAGGTGCCCCTTTCAGAAAGGAAATGGGCAACCTGTGGATAAAGGGGCACGGAAGAGTTAGGGGAAAGGAAAATATCACGGAGCAGCCAGTGAAGGGAAGGATCATTTCTTTCCTGACATAGAATTTCATTTCTATTGTTAACTGTTTTCTAAATTATTTTAATTGAGTCTAAATGAAAATGAAAACAGATATAACTTCTTCAGCCAGAAAACCTGAGACATTACTGTAATCCAAGCAACAGGAGTCCAAGAGCATTAAATTCAGGTGACAGTGATTTTCTTGCTAACCTATAAACATGCCATCAGTGATACTTACACAGATCTGCTTTGTGGAGATTTCTCATGCTTATAATTTTTACAGTAAGCCAGCACAACTGAGGCACTTCTGGCTGCAGAACAATAAGAAAAATACATTGATTAGCAAATAACTCAGATATAACTAACACAGCCTATCCTATAGCATGGCAAAGGCCATTCTCTCATTAACGCAGCAAATATATTTTCATTTTCATTATTTGAACAATTTCTGAGAAGAAATTCTTTCTTGTGATTTGACACCATATAATGTCAGATTCCAGCTATGTTTACTAACTAGTTGCGTTTAAGATTAAGTTTTCTTAAGATTTAGGTTTTGGAGGTTAAGTTTTAATGCAGGGAGTAGTAAGGAGTATCACAAGATAGTTTTCACAAAACTTTCACAAAAAGTTTTCCTTACATAATTGCCCCTGTAAAATCCAGCTACCTTCAAACTACAGGGTTTGCTCCTCAAATTTCAGATTACAGCACAGCACTTCCCAGTGTGCCGGCTTGGGGACCATGGGATGCCCTCCTTCCTCCGGCAGGGACTGCTGCCCATCTGCCCTGTAACGTTACTGCAGAACAAGACAGATGCCCTCCATTTTATATCTTGGTCAAGATATCACTGCTACCGGGATACGTAACACCATAACATCCTTCACCATACCAAAATACCTGACCCTTAAAAGGAAAAAAATTACTAAAAGAGGGATAGAACAGTTCTAGAAGTGAACAGCCCAGTATGGGACTCCAGAGCTCTTCGGTTACACCAGCAGGAGGAAGGCTGAAATCAGAGGCTTGGGGTAAGCACTCTTCCATTTCACACGTATGTCCAGCTCCCTGTAAGACAGTTCTAGCATTTCAGTGCAAATTTGACATGACATAAGGCAGAAGACGCTGTATTTTTTAATTTTTTTTTTTTTTTGGCTCTTTGTGACACTGAGTAAAGATAACCTGTCATCCATAGATACGGTCTACGTTAATCAAAATGAAACCACGTTACCACAACATGCAGAACTCATATATGTACATAAACCAGGAGCTGAAGGAAAACCAGAACTAAGGAAAGCAGGAATCACAAAATCTCTAAACAATGTAAGAAAATGGAAAGTTGCAAACACAAACGGAATTACAGATTTGACAGGATGAGAGTAAAATTGCCACTGTGTTAGATTACACAATTAAACACAAAGAAGCAAGAATAAAAGTTGTAATTGCATATGAATGCACATACACCAAAAAAAACAAACCAAAAGCACGAATAGGTGATTCAGAATGCCCTGGCTTTATTCAGGACTTTTGCATAAAAAATTATTTAAAAAATATGTTCACATGGAAAAACACTAGGCTGACCTGACTAATTTACCAAGGAGAAGCACTGAGGTGTAGCAATACATTGACCATCATATAGTGATGTCACAGCAAAATCAAGACAAAAATCCAGCTCTCCCGGTTCCTTGCCCAGCATCTAAACCACAAGTTCATCACCTTCCTCACCTTCCCAACCCTTAAGTCATAGTAAATGTTTTCCACTCTAGAGAGCACACTCACAGAACAAACAAATATTCCCTTAACTAACCGTTAAAAAATAGCACCTCTCATAATAACAGTTAAGCTTCGGGAGAGATGGGAAAGGCTGATGGAAGACTGCAGGTAGCATGGCCGTTGTCCATACCCTGCAGCCCTCCCCCGGCAACCCAGAAGCTGCCCTCTCTACAGTACCTCGTCTTCAGCGCTGTGCGGTCTTTCATGATTCCTCCTCCTGATTCCAATCTTCCTGTGCGGGTTTGCTCGGATGAACCGATCCTGGGGACAAGGAGCCAAGAGAGAGGCCAATGATGAAACCCAACAGTCAACAATTCCTAGTTTTCAGTTTCTACTCAGATTCGCCATGGCAATAGCAGGGGGCCCTACCATTTCTCCACCTCATGATGGGATACATCTCCATCTCACCAAGACCATCTACCTGCTGCTCTTACTAATAAATCTGCCTACTGCAGACGCGTTTGACATTTAAGGATCAAAATTCCCCAAGCATTTGCTTTTGATCAATCTCAACCAACTCAGCCAAAGAGATCCTCCTGCCCCACCACTGATTTCCTCTTACCAAAGGTGAATAGGCTGACGATCCCATTAGTATCTCTGTTTCATAAAAGGCAACACTATAATGGTCCAGTCTGTATGTCTCACAGCTGGCAGGTGCTCCTGGACCACACTATTTTCCAAACAACTGAGGCAGGAAAGAAGAACTATATAGATTGACTCATAGCTCCACCTTCCACTGATTTCCAAAGCACCAATTATGCACTTGTCCTGTGCCACATGAAGATGTTTTTTTTCTTTTTTTTTTCTTTTTTTTTTTTTAATACCACAGTGATTTAGGGGAAAGGAGGAGATGGCATTTTATTGTAGGCTAATCCCAAAATAAAATAGTTATCCACCACCCTAAGGTTTGAATAACCACACACAGAGGGATGTCTTGGCGCAGCTGCAATCCTCACAAACTAGAGAAGACCTAACAGAACATTGCAAGTATGGATATCTACTGTTACTTTTTCTAGTCCTAAAATCCATACCTGCACTTTGGCAGCACCAAGTGGAGCGATCTGAACACCCAAACACCAGCATTCCAGCTCTCACCGGCTCCTCCAGCCAGATGCGCAACTGCAAGGGGTTTTGTCAAGTTCACTACAAATTACAGCCACAGCGTGGAGGTTGGCTCTCATGGGCAGTGGCAAATAGTTAAAGAAAACAGCTTGTGGCTTTTCTTCTCTCTTATTTCTGTTACATAAGGGATGTTATGGGGTGAGCAGAGCCAGCAGGAGCTTTTGTTATTGAAAGGTTTTTTAGTGAAAGTGCTGCTTTCAATTAAATTACGTTAGAAACCCATATAAGCTTTAACACAACTACATATGATTTTTTTTCCAAAACATTTGAACATTCACGTTAAAATTGTCAAGTCTGATTTCTTTTTCATTTTAGAATAATTTCACATTCTTTTTCTGTAATAGCAATCAATACATAATAACAAAAGTACCATTACTAAAATACTAAAATATGACAGAAGCCAGCTATTGCGTTAAACATTTTTAAAATCACTAAAACCAGCTGTTATTCAATAGTGAGAAATTGCAGTTGAAATAAGTTTTTTTTTAAAACTCTATTTTATTTTTTAGAATTCCTGAGTTTCTATGTCAGACAGAAAACCCCTTTTTGAAGCAGCAGGACTTCTTATGAAAAAAAAAAATTTGACTTTCAACCATTTCTAATGAAAGTATCTGACTATTCAAATTGTTCTGTAGAGGAGAGCTGCCTTAGATAAAGTTTCAAATGATCATTATAATTAGTCTGGTCTTTCATAACCTCAGGCATTGAATGCATAAAACTTCCTGCTTTAGGTTGTACTATCATTTATGCAAAAAAGTGTGATGAGTTCCCAGCTACAGGTTTTTTGTTGGGTTGGGTTTTTATTTTGTGGAGCAGTCTTATTACAATAGAGATCTATTTCACTTTGATAATATGATAACGCTTTCGAAGTAACATTCCTGGATTTGAAACAAGAGATTCAGCTCATGCTGTTACAAGAGGCTGAACACGACAGCCATCGCATCACTGAGCTCAGGCTCTGAAGTCATTTCATGGCTCAGTTTGATGACAGTGGATTCTCTCCAGCTCTTCAAGAATAAAAGTTATCCATCCAGTTAGATAATATGCCACGCTTCCCACTCAACTCCCACCCTTTCTACAATCTCCACATTTGGGCCTTTTGTGGATTTCATAAATTAAGTTAAGCAATATTAACTGCTCAAGCAGCTATGTCGCTATACTATACGTGCTTGATCTGCCCATCCTGAGAAAGAAGAATTCCACTAAACACCTCTCCCATGCAAAAGCAGACGCAGCCCAGCAATAGTAGGGAGTTACTTGATAACGTGACATCGTGCATCATGAAGAGCGGTGCGGGCGAGTCAGGAGTCAGGAAGCCACGGGCCAGAAGACATGGCAGTATTTCACCAATACCATTATAACAACAGAAGCCTTCAGCAGTACTGGTAGCATGGCGGGATGAGGTCTGGAGTCACACAGCCACTTAAACTGGGCCACATCACTTGCAGCGCGGGTGGCAGAGGAGCAGACCGCTTGCAGCAGCACCAGCGCAGGCTCTGCAGCCTCTTGAGGGGCAGCTGCCAGAGCTGGAGACTCCATTTGCCACCAAGATCCCAGATCATTTTTGACACAGACCCAGAATCACTTTCCTCTCACAGAAATTTGAGACTGATAATCAGTGATACCTCCAAATTCTCACAGGGTTCCTACAGCTATTTAACATCTAATATAAGCCAAAGGGGGAAAAGCCCTCAGAGTCTGGCTCACAAGCCTTGCAAGACTGCTAACTTCTGATAGAAAGGTGCTGTGATAAAGAGCCAGAGAGACCTCTTGATCTGAGCTCTGATACACCAATGCAGCCACAGGGTCCAGTTTTATTTCTAAAAATACTAATGATTTTGTTCCTCATAACCCCCTAAACAAAAGCTGTCGGGCACCATCTCTAAATATCAGACTTCATTTACATAACCCAAATAAAACATCCCGAAACTGAGTCACTCATAATCCCTTTTTGACCTAGATTCTGACAAAATCTGAAGTGACATTGAAATCCGTAATAAATCAAGCCTGCATGCAATTTTCAGAGCATCTGTTTAAAGCATTTGGGTAAGATGAAGAACAAGAGACATTAAGCTGCATCTCCTGCTTTGATAATACAGAGAAGACCACGGGAAACATCTTTCTTATGGAACAATGACAAATGACCTGTTTGACTTAATATTGTCTGTTGCACATAAGTTGCACAATTGTGTTCGTATCCAGTTAGAATTGAAGTTTTGTTCTAATACATGATTCAGTATGACCAGAAAAAAATATTCACACTCACATTGCCAATTTAGGTCTTATTTACAAATTAGTTGCGTCAATTTTCTCAGGTTATTTCATAAGTACTTCAACACAATCTGAGGTGAGTTGTCGCAAGTGACAATGACAATAAACGCACGAGCTGCTTTTTGTTATTGCTAAGGAGACAGCTCCCAAGGACTGAATTACTCAAGAGCACCTTCCTCTCAAACAGCACTACTGGAGTCACCCCGTTCACCACTGAGGGAATGCTAAGTCACAGCACCCAGGATCCACCTGCCTCTTCAGCTCAGACCAGAAGATACCACCTATTTATCGCTAACTCATAGGAGAGAAGGTGGTCCCACATTAGAGGCTCTAAAATGTGATCTACACCACCAGTCAAGCGTGCGACTGTGTGCGTGGGCTAACAGCCTCCGGGCAACGGAATTTATCATGCTCCTGAAGCAAAAGAAGAAAAGATCTCATGACAACTTCAGTGCTTGTTCTTTATCGACACTCACTTTCATTACTTTTTTGATTACAGCTTTTCCTACAAAGACACGGGAGGACAGAGGTAAGTATTGAGTATGAGTTTGTAATTGCAGCTGAGTCACCATCACTAGTTAATGAAAAGACACAGGCTAAAATGTTCTCTGGTAGCGCCTAAGGGCTGAACTGCTCTTTGGAAGTGCCCAACTCTCTCCAGTGACTATGATTATCATCCTACACCACTCTGAGGCTTTAGTTATTTACCTACAGCTAGAAGCTTGCTTCCCTTCCCCATTTTTGTTTTGGAACGCATTTGTACACAGTACAGCAAAGGAGGGCAGCTAGGAGGTGTGCAGCAGCAGCATCTATGAAGTATTTAAAAAAGCCCACTAACAATGACCTAACTATTTATATACTTTATCTGGACAATTATTTATGCATGGCCAGCAGTGTGCCCAGGTGGCCAAGAAGGCCAGCGGCATCCTGGCCTGTATCAGAAATAGTGTGGCCAGCAGGAGTAGGGAGGTGATCGTCCCCCTGTACTCGGCTCAGGTGAGGCCAGTGTTCAGTTTTGGGCCCCACACTACAAGAAGGACATGGAGGTGCCAGAGCATATCTAAAGAAGAGCAACAAAGCTGGTGAAGGGCCTGGAGCACAAGTCTTATGAGGAGCGGCTGAGGGAACTGGGGTTGTTTAGTCTGGAGAAGAGGACGCTCAGGGGAGACCTCATTGCGCTCTACAACTACCTGAAAGGAGGTTGTAGCGAGATGGTGTTGGTCTCTTCTCCCAAGTAACAACTGATAGGATGAGAGGAAATGGCCTCAAGTTGCACCAGGGGAGGTTCAGATTGGATACTAGGAAAAATGTCTTCACCAAAAGAGTTGTCACGCATTGGAACAGGCTGCCCAGAGAAGTGGTGGAGTCACCATCCCCAGTGGTATTTAAAAGACTTAGGGACATAGTTTAGTGGTGGACTTGGCAGTGTTAGGTTTATGGTCCAACTCAATGATCTTAAAGGTCTTTTCCAACCTAAGTGATTCTATGGATGTAAGGTCTGGAGTCTTCTGTCAGCTGACCTTGCAAGCAAGACTTCGAATCTAGCAGCAATACTCAGGCAGGCCTGATACTTGAACTCTACCATGGATATAAATGAAGTGTCATAGTGTCTCAAGCAGAGGGAATTAGGGCTTGGAACATCTAGACTGCTACAGATAAATCCCAAAGAAATTTAAGCGTAAGACAAAGCGTAGCCTGCAGTCCATGGATCTGTTGGTCTTATCTGACTTACAAATAAATGAAGTAAGGGGTACATCAACATAACTTGGGTTGACTCCAGCCAGCAGCTAAGCATCCATGCAACTGCTCACTCACTCTCCCCCCAGCAGTAGTACAGGTGGGAGAATACAAAGAGCAAAATCAAGAAAACTCTTATGTTGAAATAAAAACAGTTTTATAAGTGAAGGAAGAGGAAAACAAACAACTGATGCAAAGGCAATCACTCACCATCTCCCACAAGCAGAGCGATGCCCAGCCAGTCTCAGAACAAGAGCTGCTTTGGAATACTTCACCCTCAAGCAAAGACAGACCTCAAGACCAGAGAGTGTCTTAACTTGACACACTTGAAGATTCAGGTTATCCAGAACAGATGCTCCCTAGCACTGAAGATTTCTCCAGGTGACAACAGTTGGTGTAATCCAGATAAGACCTACATAAGATATCTAATGAAAAGACAACTGCTCTGAAATAATAAGCACCAATAATGTTTTGGCTTGATATCCAACCCTAGATATCCAATGTAAAATAGAGAAAAATACAGTTCTAAATTGGAGAAGTTTTTTATTCACATCTGGAGTTAAATGATATATCACATCCCCCAAACCCTTCTGCTTTAGGGTCAGAATGAAGAAAATACATCACTCAGGAAGACTCAAGTCTTCCAGTACTGATTTCAGTTATTGCTACATTTCTTCCATTCAAAGGCCATGCAAAAAGCCTGCAGAATCTGGTCTGTTATTCTGGATATTGTAGTTACTTATAAGAAGCAGTTTGTCAAAATCATCCTTCAGTGCATCATATTCACCTACTTATATGAAGAGCAGCAGCCAGTGAGAGGTACGACTCCTTCTGCCCACACCTGCAGAACTGTGCTCCACTCCTACAAAAGGGAGAAGAAAAAAGCCCTATTAGCAAAGTTTCAGACTTCAAAGTGGTTGCATAGCTGGCATCAAGTCTTGACAGCACCTCTGCTTGTGACTGTTACAGACAGGGCTTCATAAAATGGCTGCTTAGTGGAAAGATATTTTAAAAAGAATATCCTCAAAAGCTGTGCTCAAGGAGTCATCAAAAGGATAAGATGATGCTCATGCTTCTCTTCTCCTTGAGGAGCAGTAGGTGATGGTTGGTGATATATATATATATACACACACAGCATCAACAAGGCAGAGTTTGTCTTCTGGTGGTGTCAGTTGATCAGGGAGCAAGTCCAGCTGCCAGTCAGGAAAGCAGACAGTCACTAGCACAGTATTCAGAGAGTTGGTCTGGACCCATCTTCACTGTGCAAGGGAATCGAGATTTCAGCCCTCCAGATATGAGGAGCCATGGATGGCCGTCTCCATCCCTGTCCCTTTATCCCATCCTAGAATAATTCCTTAGAGTAAAAGAGAGGCTTTGATTTATTAGAGCAATTTCAATTTTACCGCTGTGGAATAGGTGCCATGAAAGGAGGACTTAAGGAAAAAATTCAGATATTCAGATAAGCTCAGATGGTCCTGCAATTCTCCCTTGCAGAAAAAGCAAAAGCCATGGAGAATTTCAAAAATGCCACAGAGTTTTTCCCATGATTCCACTAAGCAATAATTAGTATTTAGTATATTCATAAATTCCTATGGGATCGTAACAGATAATGACATTTTGCCTTTTCTGTGTAATTTATAGAGTGGTACATTAGACTCATGAGCTCATCGACTTTCAGAAGTGCCCGTTTTCTTCATTTGTTAAAGGATTATCACACTTCAGCCCCAGCTCAACCAGAATTTGCACAGTGTGACATCTCAATGTTTTTTTTTTTTAAAGAATTCTTGGGAGATGCAAACCTCCACTCTTTGAATCCCAAATACTTCAGCTTTACAGAACTGAAGGAGAATACAGTGTTTGTCATAGGAGCAGCATCTGGATTAGATGCTCTGGACAAGCAGAAGTGTCAGACTTCCAAACAGAAAGCAGCATCTCTGGGATGGTGTTGAGAGTGAAGATCAGGTGTAGATACTCAGCTGCTGTACTCTCCTCTGAAAGAGTGCCACCTAAGGGCTGACTGTAGGAAGAGAAAGAGCCCACAGAAACAAGAAGCATTTACGCAGGCCTCAGAAATCCCACTGAATTACTTATATCACGAATGAAGTAATTTCATGGTCATCGGACTGAAAAAAAATAAAGATCAGTGGATTCAGCAGTACTTCAGAACACTGCAAAGACATACCATAGTGTCCTCCTTGGGGCTGGGTCATCATCAGCGAGCGGGGCATTAATAAAAATCTCAATCCTCTATCCAGCTATCTATTTCCACGGGACTTCTAAGGATTTGTCTTTGATAAACAAGTCAAATTCAGTTGGGATCAGCCACAGGTTAAAAACATATTAGAGTAGAATACACATGCACAGGGAACATGATCTCACAAGTCTTGATGCCTTAAAAAAAGTCAGGAAAAAAGAGAGAGGAAAAGAAAACATTAAAATTTCTTGGGAATTTCTTTCAAATTAATCCTACCTGTATTCCTAAGGGGAACAGGGTCCACATAATAAGGCTTCTTGGGATACTGGCACAACACAGCTTGGGGATTTTGCCTTGACCTCTGAGTCAGGGTCAATAGTACAAAGCAAGGGGCAAAAATCAAATATGAAGGTTAAAGGCAGAGGGTAAGTGTACAGCTGACTGGTAAGTGGATTAAGCATATATACTTTTGTGCCACTCAGAACAGAGCAGGATCCATAAATACTTTTGACTTCCTATGCTGCTTGTGCATATTTCCAGAAACACAGTCATGTAGGAAAGAAAAAAATAGCTGGTTATTGTTATTTCTATTGACAGCCCAATACTCATTTCCCCTAGCATTTCCATGTCTTGCCAGCACCATGAGAAATACCTTAAAAGTTGCAGGATTTGCTAAAGAATGCACCTTTTAAAGGTTAATTGAACTTCCCAGTGCCTCTGCTAAATATGAATACTGACTCAAGCAGATACAAAAAGCAGCCCTCCTGTCATTGAAAACACACACCCTTTGAATTCAACATGTTGATGAAAGCAACACACAATTATGCCTCTAGAATAATTACATTTCCAGCAGAAGCAGATACCTGGTTCTCCAACAGTTAAGTAGAGAGGTAGGGGATTTTGCCCCCAACACCTGACCAAAAAATAAATAACTCACGACAGTCAGATACAACATGGACAGCAAACTGTGAGAAGAAAACTTGAATTAGCTGCTAATTAAATGGAGCTGACTTCCATTTCCTGATGTGTACTGTGAACTCTACAGGACAGGGACCTCTGCACGTAACCCCAGGTATGTGCCATCTGCCATCAGTTCAACCAGAATACGTGTTTTTCTGATTTTTCCCCTCATTTTTTCCTGACACACTGCTTTTGACTCCTTTTAAATGAACCTATGGTGTAATGTTTCCCTTAAAGCATCATATGCATCGTTATGCAGATTCCAGTAATGGATCCACAGTAAAGGCCAAAGTGAAATTCGCAGATAAAACATGCTTAAACTTGCTGCGTTTCACAATGGAGTAATGATTGCAGCTGTCCAGATGTAATTTTCTAGAACACCTAATTAAAAAACACAGGCTAACTTTTACAGACAAAGCATTCACGAAGCACTTGTAAAATACAGTCCCATCCACTTTGAAGCTAAAAAAAAAAAAATAAATAAAAAAAAAATCCCCTGTGAGTTGGGAAATAATCTTAACAGCCGGGGAGCTCCATTGCCTACAGTGTTAGTGACTGGCTGCGTGGTGGAATGCTAAAGGAAAAATGTCCCCACATGTCCTGGTTCCAGCTGGGACAGGGTTAACTTTCTTCCCAGTAGCTTGGGGGGTGTGCTGTGTTTTGGGTTCGGTGTGAAAGGAGCGTTGATGGCCCATTGATGCTTTGGCTGTTGCTGGGTAATGCTTGCACCGGGAGGGGGGAGCACAGCCGGGGTGGTGGACGCAGCTGGCCAATGGGGTATTCTATACCATGTGACATCATGCTCAGTATAAAAACCAGGTGTGTGGGGGGGCTCGCCCCCGTTCGTGACACGCGGTCGGCGGTCGGTGAGCGGTTGCGTTGTGCAGTGCGTGTTTTGTGTATTCTGTTATTGTTGTTGTTCTCATTGTTATTATTACTGTTCTACTTAGTTTTATTTCAATTATTAAACTGTTTTTATCTCAACCCGGGAGCTTTCCTACTTGTGCCCTCCCGATTCTCTCCCCCATCCCACCGGGGGGGGGTGATCAAGCGGCTGCGTGGAGTTTATTTTTTGCTGGCTGGGGTTAAACCACGACACCACACCCTACATTTCAAACATGGATATGCCTGCAATGAGTCTACTAATGCCCTCTTACGAGGGCATAACAATGCTACAGTTATACAATGCTTGCATTACAGTTTAGCTTTAGATGCGTATAGCCACTTTGCAATAGGAACCCTTAGCACTGGAGATAGAAAAGAATGTATTGCAAAGGTACAGGGACTGGTTAACCTCATAGCAATGCTGCAGAAACCTACTTTAATTCCCACTTGTTACAAAGCAGAAGGAAATGTTTGTGGTGGTCAGGTTTGGCAGGGCCAGTAACCATAATTAGCCTTTTATAAAGATTCCCCCCCCCCCCCCGCCTCCATTGGGGTTATGTAATATTTTTTGTTGTTTTAAAGCTGAAGGTTGCATGTAAATTTAATTGCCCATGATATTGCAGGAATTTTTTTTTTCTTGAAAAGGATTTGAATTTTTGTCCATAATTTTCTGAGCAGCTTTTATTCTCCTCCAAGTTATCACACCTAGTTAATCGAGCTTTGCAGCTCTACATGTTTACCCTTAAGGTAAACGCAGCCTGATATTTACATCAACACCCTTGATTGAAACTACACGAGGCATGAATCAGTCTCTGTGGAATTCTCATCACAATTTCTGGTTTGTAGGACATTATACAACTCTTACCAGACCTGAGCTGACTTAGCTGTGATGGTCAGCAACGCAATAACCAGTTCACAAAAAAAACCAACCAAACAACAACAACAACAAAAAAAAACCCAACCAAAAAAACCCACACACACCAAGAGCACTGCTGAGCTTAACTGCAATCACGGATAAAAGCGCAATAGCCAAAATCATAAGCATGATTACACACCCACAAAACTACAGCAGGGAAGATAGGGTACACAACAAAGCTTGTAGTTAGTAATTTACAAAGCTTTTAGTTAGTAACAGAATGTTTCCCAGGTCTCTCCTGTACTACTAACCCCAATTCTAACCGAACTTTTGCTCTGAAATTGAAAGGTCCTTCTGTCAGATACAGTCAATTTCAGAGAGATTTGCTCAGACATTTGCAGGAAATAGCATAGTAATAAATATCATTTTATGGCACGCCCACTAAATACAGTAGCCTACTCTTACAACAGGCTAATGCAGTTACTGTTCCTCTAGCTCAAGGTCTTGTGTTATGGTATTTTAAGATTATAAATACAGCAGGTGATGCCTTATTGAGGGGTGGGTGCAGAGTCATTGCAGTGTCATGTAAGAGGGCACTATCTCCCTTTAACGCATTTGAAAAATGTGATGGGTATGAAAGGGCATGCAGGTATGTGCGTCACTGCTAAAGCACAGACCGTACAATCCAGTCACTTTCAGGACAAAGTTTCACTCATCACCACCAAAACACCAGTGGTGATGGCCTCAGTGGAGGGCATCTGTGCTGTGAAAATGAAGGGTCAATAGAAGTGAGGCATGAATACCATTGCTGCGATCTTCCCCCTTCTCCCAGTTTGACATTTGGGAAATCCACAGTATCACAGAAAAGAGAGTTATCAATATTCTTTCATGCAATAAAAATTGTTTTCATGGCTTAAAGGAGCAACCTCATGCTTTTGTGCAACTTTACTGAGCTCTGCTGCTGTTTCACCAGGAGAGTCAGAAGGGGAGGAAGAATTATTAGATGTATTCTATACAAATATTGGAATAGGTGAAGAGACATTTTCAAGTGCACTAATCTGCTCCTTAGACCACAAGAACCACAATTTCTCACAGCAGTGCTTTAATTATATCTTTATGCATAGGAGGGAGCAGCACAGGGATATGCATAATCACATTCCTTTGGATAGCAAGCAAGCTTAGTAATACCATTGTGAATTGCAAAAAAATTAGGTCATAAATAAATTTACATTCAACAGGACTTGGCAAACTCCTCACTTTTTTCCCAAGAAAAATGCCACATCCAACTCTTATATTTCTTCTCCTTTCCCATCTGAGATATACATGGGTCACCTGAATACATAGTTCATAACCTCAGGGACCATTGGATCTTCCAGACAGTAACTGCTCAAACATGTCTTTACATTGGGTCTGCCCAATGTTGGTGAAGCCCCACTTCTGACACAGATGTCATTTGATTTACATCCATGTCTTAGTTCCCACCATGTCTCAACCTGTTGCCATCAAGAGTATCTTACCTCCAAGAGAGGGAGTGGGAAAGAAAAATGAAACTGCCCTAGAGTATTACTAGGTGAAAAGGTCGTGGTCTGTTTCCTCACCTTCATTCAGAACACAATACTTCCACCAAAAACCACACCCAGCCAATCTGTAAAGACAGCACCCTCCTGAGGTTACCCTCACCTAATGCTTCGCATGCAGGACGGATTCTCCCAGGGCTCACTGTGCTGCAGGAGAAATACACACACCAAATTATCATGGCTATGATTCTTAAACAGGACTAAGCTGGAGGAGACTGGAAGGAGAGCAACTACTGTCCTCAAGCTGCCTGTAATGTCCTATTCGCCATGTCAGAATGCAGCCAAGTGAAGCAGGAGCAACAAGGTCTGTGACTGAACTTTTGTGTTACAGCGCAACTGAAGTAGTGAAATAAACATTTATTTGAATTCCTGAACAAACCCTGCAGCAAGCGGAGACTTGCCCTAAAGTAAAACATCATTATCTCCACCAGTGTGAGGGATTTATGTCTAAAGGCCACTGTAGCTGCAGATGCCTGAGTCAATGTTCAGGCTTCCATTGACTTCATTTCACAGCCCACCTCTCCCAACGGAAATTCCTTGGAAAAAAAGCAAAAATTTCTTCAACCACCCTGCTCCAAAATACAGCACCCTTAAGAGAACAATACCTTCCCTTCCCTGCTCCAGCATTTTCCCAGGCAATGCTTTTCCTGGGACACTGAGCCCTTTACTAACGCTTCTGTTCCACAGAGCTGGCTTAAACACGCCCAACAGCAGGCCACCAGTGGTCCACCCTCTCTGCCAGCCCTTATCACAAGATTCTGCTCCCTCCTATGCCCTAGCTCTGCTGTTTATCCGGTGCCGCCTTGAGCAACCTAACAAAGAAACATAAATTTTACCTTCATGGCATTGTGGTGCTTGCATTTTAAGTTTCATTCCGTTTTGAATCACTGCAGTTACAGTAAGACCTGAGTTTGGGAAGTGACTGGAGATGCAGTCAGAAGATCTGCTGCCACATAGCAGTTTGCCTTGGACACTGGAAGGGAAGACAAATAAGCAGTTACTTTCATAGGAAGCCACTGTTTTCTTAATAGCATATGATACCCCATTAGTCATTTTATATTGTTTCTTCACTACTTCAGGCTTGAAAAATCCACAACAGAGTTTTTATTATAAAAATCTATTGAAGTATTTCATTTAAAAAACATAAGAATTCATTGTTTACTTGTACATTAGCACCAACACCAAGCACAATTAATTACAAAATCTTAGTTGCTAAGCACTACAGCTGAAAAGAAGCTTCAGCTAGAGGAGCTTCTCACCTACTTAGAACATAACTTATTCATCATCTGTGGACGAAAAGAAACCTATATTTTTGTGAATGCAAACAGGTCCTTGTCCATGGCAATCTAGCAACCCCCCAAAAGGAAGGTTGCCTTATCTGTAATACCTGTTTATATGGATAGGTGGTCTTGCAGGTGCAGGCAGTATGCTCTTTTTAAAGGGTGATCATAGTTGAAAGGTCAGGTTGTTAGAGTCTGAAGTACCAGGTTAATTCATTTAGTTCAAATCAAAACCAAAAGTTTTTGTTAAACTGTTTTTAAAGTGATTCTGCTGTAGAGACAACAAAGCTAAGTGATTGCGATTTAAGTGCGAGTCAATTTAATTCACTGACACAACTTCCAATTCTTACTAACATAATCAAAAGCCCAGTTCTTCACCCTGACAATTTTGTCACTTTCAATTTCTCTGTGGGTTTTCCACATTTTTAAGGCTCTTTAGGAAGTAACTCTGGTATGATCTTGCTCATCCTCCCCTCCATCGGGTGGCCTGTAGTAAACACCAACTACGAGGTTTCCTTTCTTGGCTCAGCCTCTAATTTTCACCCACAAGCTCTCAATCTGTTCATCGCTATTTTTCAAAGACAGCTTTGCGCAATAAATCCATTTTTTACATGTTTAAAGACTGTATGAAGAAATTCCATGAACTATATATGCTAACCCATGATGTTTCCAACTGGATCATCCCTTTGTTCCTTCCTTACCCTTTGGAAACTCATTACCCTAGGAATGGCTGCCAAGCCTTATTTTTCTGCAAATCATCACAGGTGGTTTCCTACAGAATAAGCAGTAGTTTAGTATTCCACTCTTCTTTAAGTACTAACTTCCTGCCATATTTTGCTAGGTTTATCATGGGGGGGGGGAGGGGGGGAAGAGAGAGATAAAAAACTTTATTTCCTTGTTCTTTCCTTGTTCTCCATACTTCAAAAATTAATTATTTTATGGAAGGCTACAAAAATGTCTTTCACCTGGAACAGAGGAAAAAGCAATCCTGAAGAGCTGTTACTTCTTGCACATAAATTAAGTTACTTTGGTGTAACTTAAATGCTTATCATTAAGCAGGCTCATTTAAATGCTTATCACTTACACAGATCATTCACTCTGAACATCTATGAAGAACTAGAATAACCCAAGTTATCCTGCCACAGGGCAAATACAAAAGTGCTGTAAAAAAAGTTGCTGTTACTTAGGTCCCAGTTTCTCCGCTTCCTTTGACATCTTCAGTTGATTCCCAGCATGCAGCCAGTACCCCTTAGACAACTATATGATGGTGCAGATCTCTTGTCTCTACTTGCTGCTCTGTCCCACACAGAGATACCTTTTGTCTGCAAACATAAGCCATGCATGGCTCAGACCGTGTCTGCACTAGAGCCTTGCTCAGCTGGACCTCGAGCCCACAGCATGAGTAGCAGCAAGTGTAGTAATCCAGGCAAGTTTTAGAGCGCTGAATTTGCTTGGTTTTCTGTTAGGAGTCCCCTGATGCCCTGGAGCTGCCCCAGTAGCTTCTGGGATCCCAAAGCCAAAAACCAGAAGCATCAGTCAGAGCCAGGACTACCCACAATGGCTCAGGGCAAGGACAACCGCCTTGCACCTGGCCTCAAGGTGTACTAGGAGCGAGATGCAATCACCCAGGCTCATTGAAAGTTGTAGGACTTGGATTTTTCCTCCAGTGTGGTTTAGACAGAGATTTTGAGCAACACATTTGAAAGAAAGGAAAGACAGAAAAGGCAGCTAAGTGAATAGCTGCTCATAGAAAGATGGAACAGTCAGGATCAGGATCCTGTGCCCATTTCTACAACAATAGTACCATATGAATTAAAATAAATCAATTAATTTTTAATACTATTCAGTATTAGCATTACTGCAGCATCAACATCAGCCATATATGGCCCTCAAGTGCTATATGCAAAATTTGTTCTTTTGGACAATCTGAGACACAGAGAAGGGGAGGGATAAGAGAAACTGAAATGAGAGCCCTGGTAGCACTCTTGGGATAACAGCTGGCAACAGCAGTTCCAAGCCTCTGCATACTCTCTTTCTAGAGTAGAATATGAAACATTTTGAATTATTTCACAGGATTAACCTGAAGATAAGGTTGCTTAAATGGTCCAAGCTCCCTTCACCAAGAACACCGAGTCAATAAAATATTTGTTGTGGTTCTTTTCCTTCATTATCCAGCAATCTTCCCGTATACATATATAAACGCATTTAATCGTGGAATACAGAAATTCTTCTATGATAAGCTTTTTATGAAAGGCTTAATTCATTAGAAGTGTTTCAATGGACCCTGCATTATATATAAAAAAAGACTGAAAGGGATGCAAGACTTATCAAATCTATTAGGTGCAGACAGTGACAGAATAATCAAGAAAGGTTACATGAACTTCCCTTTCCCTAAACCACCACAAAATAGGGCCACAAAACATTTCCCAGAACCTCATGATAAATTTTATCTGTCTAAAATCAAAAGCCACAATTACAACATAGCAAAGACTACATCAAGGACACCACTTCATGTTCTACATCCTGGCAAAAGAAGGAAATTTGGCAAGTAAAATTCCATGGTGCTCCAAAGTAGTTCATGTCCTGCAGGACCACCATAGGACAGTGACCAAAAAACGTAATGTGTTGAGAAATTCCCTTCTGAACGCTAATATGATGAGCTGTTAAGCATTCTTGGTAAATAAACAAGTGTTTGATACCAGGAAAAAAAATGCATGGCTAGTTTGGATTATGAAAAGGTATATATATACATACAAAAAAGTGTATGATTAGCTGAGTGCACTCTGTCTCAGAACAATCAATTTTTACCAACCAGGCCTTCCTTGGAATAAAGCTAAGATATTAGAAAGACAGGTTAGCCTGCAGGCTACTTTTGTACACATCTCGTTTCCGGACTAACATGCAGCCTGTGTGCATACCTACTCTTGTAAATGTATGGCAAGAGCAAGACATAGGCTCCCCATGTGAGTTCTTGCTAGGACAAGAACAGCTGGTGCATTCCTCCCTTTTCCAGGGCTGCTTTCCCCATTGGCACTCCTTTGTGAGAGAGCTGTAACCCTGGGACTCAGGGGAAAAAAAAAAACACACACACACAAAAAAAAAACAAAAAAAAAAACCACCACACCACTAAACATACCTGTTTCCCATTTCTCCTGAATGTTCCTTTGACTTGGGATGCCAGGCCGATATTCTGCTTAATAACTGGGCTTTCATTTAAATGCCAGAACAAAAGACACATTTTTCCTACAAGACAAGAAGCATTTTAACAAGACTGAAGAACATATGCCATACGATGAGTGCACAGACTTGTCTGTGGACAACTCTCCTGCCATAACATGGCATTTCAAATGAGGTGGCTACTTACACACCAGTTTAGGAAGTTCAAATTACTGGGGCCTTATATCTTGTTCCAACAAAGAAGCCCTATCACTGTGGAAGAACTTAAGGAGAAGCTGTGCCTTAAAAGACTCCATTGTATATGCCTAGCAAATTTGAGTAGAGTTTTTGGAGAAAAACATTCCACCTTCCCATCTATATGCTGGTATCTAAATACCTATATCTCCACAGTGTCCAAGCACCTCCAATTAGGAAAGGACCCCAAAAACAAGAAAGTAAAAGTAAATCAAACACGCAGTTCAACTCAGATTCACATCAAAAAAAAAAATTACAAAAATCACTCAGCAAATATGACAGATGGCCAAATCCTACAAAGCAGGAAGCTGCGTGCCACCAATTACAAAGAAAAATGATAACATTAAGTTGCCGTTTTTCTTATAAATGCTAAGGGCATAAAGGATACATCCTTCCAGATATCAAGGAAGTTTAATCACCCAGATGAAGTCACTGTTTGAAATACATCTAAAAAATCCAGTTTTGAGCCATGCTTACCCAAAGAGAAGTCTCAAAATGAAGACATGACTTTCTACTGCTCTGCAGCACCAGTCCGAGATGGACTCGGTAAGTCACTTTCTCACTGTTAGGTATCCTGATGTAATAAAAGAAACTACGTAATACAGTATTACATTGACTTTTTTGCTTACTTTTTATTGGAATAAGGAAAAATATATCAAGACAAGTGTTCCCAAGAAAAATTGTGAAAAGCACATTAGCAAAACTAATATTTATTAGAAGAGAAACACATTAAAAAAATATATCAAGAATCATACCTGTTTATAAGCCTTTACATCATTTCAGAAAAGACAAATTTCCTGTCTCCAGTTTTCAAATACAGGATCAATACATTCAGTTCAGTGTAAAAGCCACAAAAGTAAACAGTGGTTTTTTTGCTGCCCTTTTGATTTAGATATTTTCCAGCTGCATAATTCAGTACTTTTCTCTGAGCTTTCTGCAAAATGAGGTGAATTCCATCCCACAGCACAGCAGCATCTGACATTATTTCATTCATTCACATTCATAATGTGTGCCTACCTTGAATATTGATGTTTCTAAAATATATAGACACAAACAGAAATTCCTTGAACAAAGGTCTGGCTGAACTGCAAGCCCAAGTGTAAGGAAAAAATATCTCATTCAGACTCTTCAAAGGAGCCTTCCTTCCTCTTACACAGAAAGATGAGGCTTATAGCATTTTTAAAGTTCCATCAGCTCGTGATGATCAAACTGTAGGAAGAAGCAACACAATCCCATAATGTGTCTTTAATTATTAAATATAAAAAAGGGAACTATTATTTCCTCAAAAACAAATGGTTACTCTATATTGAACTTCTGGGAGACTAAAAGCCATTATAATCCTTGAGAAGGGTAGGAAGGAAATATCACAGAGATCTTTGAAACCACGAATGGCAAAAATGGAACACAGATGACTGTTCAGTCTTGAAAGTACATGGGCATCAGCCAGTAGCAAGTTGTAAGCAAAAGGACACATTTCCTCTCTCAGTGCATAGTTACAATCTGTGGAGTTCCTTGCCAGATGATGTAAATTGTGAAAGTTCATGAAGGCAGGTTCAAAAAGCAAGAGAGATAAAGGTATAGAAGAAATCTGTGTTTCCTCAAACACCGCCGCACCTTTGACAAAAAGAGGTGCTTCACTCAGTGGAGTTTGGAAGATTATTCTCCAGATGCTTGAACTGTTTGAATAGACCTCTCTAGTCATCTGGTATCAGCCAGATGTACGATGAGATACTGGGCTAGCTAATTCCCTACTCTTCCCCACACGACAAGGCAACATCCATGTTGTACTGTACATCCCTTGGGTTTTCGTAAGAGCATCCATTATCTGGAATGAATTTTCAGTGTCACATGCGCTACTCGTTCCCAAGAAGACAGCTTCCAACTATCAGTGTTCAGTATTCTGTCTTGAACCACATGGCTTTTGTACACTGCAGCCTGTCTGTATCCTCAGCTGTGGAAGCTGCTCATGTTTTGGACGTATTGATGACTTTCTTCAACTTTCTCCTTTGCAGAGCCAAGCTTAGGGTTTTGAAGAGAGCGTCCTTGCTGTTCAGAACATTGTAGCGATTCACTTCCACTAACCTGCTGAAATCATATGGCTGAAAGGTGAAATTCAGTGTACGGTAAGGAGAATCTTTTGCCTCAATGACGAAGTCACCAAAGGATTTCTCTTCTTCTGACTCACGTTTAACTCCTGCAGCAAGGAAAAAAAAAAAAAAAACACAAAAAGCCCCACCTGTGATAGACTCATTTTAGTTGGATTCTGCAAGGAGGATATCACAGATAACTCTGTTGAACCTTAACTTTTTCCCCAAAGCTCCTCCTCAGAGATTTCAACTCCTTCAGGATCCAAAATGCTTGGAAGCTGAAGGTAAAGTATAATTACCCTTTCTACTTCCACTAGGCTCCAAAATACAGGACTAAAATACATTTTCATTGTGATAAATTGTTTAGTGCACCCACGATTATCATGCTCAAAATAGGAAATAAAAAGCTCAATTCTTCCTGGAAGTGCTGTTCTACACTAAAATAAAAGACACTAACACCCTGAGGTCAACTGACCTTAGAAGGTTAGTATACACTCCTCAAAATATGGTAACTCGTGTTTTTAGCACCCTACCACTTAAATTTAAATACCAATCTTGAAATAGGAACTTTGCTAAAAATACTTTTGCTTGTTGATATTATAGAAATCGTAGTCTTGAGCCATATTCAAGCTCAAAACTTTGCAACTCTTCATCGTTGATGAGGAAACGCAGCCAGGGCCTGGCAATCATTATAGAGTTAATAGAGATAGCATTAACAGAGTGCCTTAGATCTCCCTTGCCTTCGTCAGTCCTGCACATTCTGATCTATATATTCCAAAGGTTTTCTTCAGGATGCTGCTTCCTCCCAGCATGGGAGAAATAGGACACAGAATTTTGTCTGTCTCTTCTTAAAGGTACAGCTGTATGTTTCATGCCAGTGTTCTTGCTTGATAGACTGAGGTGGGCCTTACAGTCTACATTAATCACACTAAATGAAGCAAGGATCATTTACCACTTGACCTTACACTACAAGGGCACAGGCCACTTTGCACTGAGTTACATCATCTGACATACAGATTAGTCCCCAACACTTTGCTGCTTAGTGGTTTATTCATATCCAATAAACAAATGAACTTCTTATTTAATCTGATTTATAGTGCTTTCCTATATATTCAGAATAATTAGAAGTAACAAAATCAGGTATCAGGGCAAAAAGGTTCAGAAGGAAGCAAAAATATTGGCTAATTTAGGTTCTTCCGGCCTTTAGATTTTTTTTTTTTTAAATTATCAGCCTCTTCTCCCACTTTTCCCTTCCAAAAAACTAGTGGAAGCTGATTCCGCCTTAAATGAAAGTAACAATTTAATAATTATAGAGTAATACTAAGAAGAATGAAAGGAGGGATACTGAGCCCACTGAATTTTCCCTGTCAACACACCCAAAGGATTGTAAAAATAGCTCTTTAAGATACGGCTCCCTTACCTGGAGCTTTGTATTTCTGGAAGGTGTCATTCACCAATGGGAAATGGAGCACAATTGGAGCCTTTGGATTATTATCATCCACAAACATGTAACATTCTTTTGGCTTTTTTTCATCTTCCTCACTCAATTTGATTTTTGGAAAAGGAATTTCCCGCTCCTCACAGTATTTCTGAGTCAGCTCTAAAACCTGTAGTCAAAGAACAAAAATAATTTCAATAGAATACCAGCAACACCTCTAAGATCATCTAACTACAATCCTCAAAGGGAAAGAGACTTTCACAAAAAAAAAGTGACAGAAATCCAACTTCAAATTGGCAGAAGCAGTTTCTCTGGCTGGTGATACAGAAGAATAATGAATAGCAGGACTGAGAACTGCTACTAAACATCAACAGTTTGCAGCTGAAACTTTTTATGTTTTGTCACTCTAAATATATTCACCTTGACATTTCTGCACTTAAAAATAAACACTTGTATATACAGGAAATAACTTGTTTTCATGAAGAAAATCACCAATAGCCACTTTTGCATTAGAAGAGCACATCTAAGTAACAAGGATCATATGAGCTAAGCAAATACTCTTATTTTAGGTAATGATCTGTTTAGGTTTCTGAAAAGTTTTGAATCTTATTACATTTGTCACTTTCCATCTCATCATGACATTCACAGTAAAAAGCATAGTACAATAATATTTGAAAGAGGCCAAGATTTATTTTAATGCACTCTCTCATTAGCGTTTGTATTCAACATCAACGGATCTGCTGCCATTGTGAATATGATTCTGTGCTTTTATTTTCATGTAATAATGCTCAGCTACATCCCTCACCTCAAACGGAGCTTCCCAGGAAAAATTGAATGACAAGATAACATCCACATCCCTCTCTGGCTGAAGTACCAAGGGAAAGGGAGAGTTGATAGAAAAGCCACCATCCACTAAATACAAACTCTCTTCCATGGGGGTCAGCTGGTTGGGAAACGCATCCAGATGAGAGCCTGGAAGATACTCCAAGTAACACAAGTAACTACAATGATTAATAACACACCTCTCGGTACAAGCAACAAACAAAGCTTATGCTGGGGCTAGAAGAAGACGACATTCCAACACGCACATTCATCTGAGACTGACCTGTAAAGTCTGATGATGAGCTTGCCTTATATGTCAGAACATACATAGCGGATCAAATTTTTGCTATGGCGTAAGAAGGGGTAAATTCCCTGACTTCAGTGGAACAAAGTCAAGCTCACTTATATTCTGTTACAGAATACTTATATTGACTGTTACAGAATATTAACACCCTTTTTTATATCCCAGATACAGACTCATTTACCTCTCCAAGCCACAAATTTCTTGATGTTAACATAATCTTTATGAAGATACAATCCCTGCATGAAGTTGAAGGTTTCTCCACACGTGACCCGGGACTTGAAGAAATCCTGAAAAATTTGCAACAAGGGGCCCCCAGGTATAACTAAGCGAGTCTTCAGTCGTGTTGGATCTCGGAAATGGAATCTTCGGCAGTCATCTGCAGAAGCCACAGAAGGATGCAGAACACATAGAAAAATCCTTGTCCAGCTCCAACATTTCAATCAGACTTTTTTCTACAATATTTAACCAGTTGTCCTAAGGCTGAATTTGTCCTCTAATAAAAAAAGTATTGTAATGAAATTTAAATGAGCTGCGTATTCTATAGTTGGATAATTTACCTGCTCTGTTTAAAGGGACATAAATCATTGTCCATATTCATTTCAAACCCACACTAAGAAACTCATTACCAAGTGATGACCGCTTCTCTCTCATAAGACAAGAATAGCATTTATAGTTACAACAAAAGAGTGGGAGGAAAAAACTAGGGCTGCCAAATCAGAGAAGAAAAAATCTCTCCCCCCACTACTTACTATAAGGCTATAACTATCCACCTGAGCAACTCTCAGGCTTTAATACACTTCCCTTTCACTGCTAGGGAGGCATTGTACAAATAGAGAACAATGCATAAACACAAAACCAGCTTATC
Organism: Calonectris borealis; assembly: GCF_964195595.1. NCBI lineage: Eukaryota > Metazoa > Chordata > Aves > Procellariiformes > Procellariidae > Calonectris > Calonectris borealis. The sequence goes on along the minus strand of NC_134316.1, from coordinate 42,073,937 downwards.
CAAGATTACAAAAGTCAGACCAAGGAGGGAACTGAAAACCTATTTTCCACCTGCTGCTTAGCAGTCCAGCTTCTATTCTTCCTCTTCTCATAATTAAGACCCCTGCACTGCAGTACATGTTTACAACAGCTCCCAGAACTAACCCAAATGTATAGTCAGTCAGATAACAAAATCCTAAAAAATGAGGAAAAGAAAGTGTATGAAAAACTATAATTACTCTTTTCACTATGTGTGATGGAATGGAATAATACACAGTACAAGAAAGATTTGTCCAAATCCATCCTTTATGCTAATCTTGAAAACTACACACAGCACATTTTTGAGTCATATTATTTGTATGATCATTCCAAAACCAAGAATCTTTCAAAAAATCCTACTATTTTAATGTATGTTCTTACCTACAACTTTGATAACATCTTTGAAAGAATCTAGAAAGCCCAGTCCTATACCAACCACCTTCAGGCAGATATCATCCAAGCTTGCAGCAAAGGCACTGCCCCACATTCCTGCAGGAGAAACATGGAAGAATTTAATATTCAAGAGGCTTTTCACAGTGTAATCTAAAGGCCTATAATTCAGCTGCCATTTGTCATGGGAGAGGGCTGTCACTTGACCCCTACTATTCTAACAGGTGATGTTTAAAGTTTAAACCTTTGCGTTAATCATGTGACAAATTCTGATGTAATAATATAATGCAGAAACTTCTCCAAGAGAAAAGCTCTTCTATCAGCAAGGGAAAGATAGCAAGAGAAGGGGAAGACCTAAAGCAGAAGTTTTTGACAGGCAGCTCATAATAGAGTCTTCTTGCAGACTCAGAACATCAGACTGCAGTACTATGAATCTACACGTAAACCTCTGGAGAAAGATTTGACATTTTTCCCCTTCTTCAAATTCTTTAGGAAGGGACAAAAAGGCATGGGTTTAAGTTGATGAGTCCCAAAAGCAGCTTAGCTCCTTTCCATCTCCCCATTTTATTCATCACTGTAAGAATATACCTTGTAGAAAACAAATCCTAGGCTCTGGACGTTTCTGGACGAGCCGTCCCATGAAGAACTCGCTGTCGAAGTCCTCTGTTCGGACAAAAGCTCCATATTTGCGAAATCCAACTTCATAGGGAGTGAACTCACACCATTCTAAGAACAAGCCAATAGGATATTTACTCATCTCAGAGTAAACATCGGTGAAAATACTCATTTGATTCCTGTTCACACAAGGGAGACAGAAGGGAGTCTCCCTCCACTTCTTTCACCATCACTATGGATTTCCCTGCCACTCTTCTCAGTAAGCCTCTGTCTTACACATGATTAATAAAAGCTCTTGTACAGGCTTTCAACAACTAAATACAACCTCCTTTCTTCCTGGCTTTTGAGGAAAAAAAGAGTCCCATCTTGCTCCATCTTGACTTTGTTACTGCAGAAATAACCTGCCTGTTTTACTTCCACTTTAAACCATTTTGATGGCTCCCTTTTCCACCACAAATGGAAGCTATTTCATTTTTCTCAGCCTTTCTTCACACTACTTACCATCTCTCAGCAACTATTACGGTACTGACTTGAAAACTCAGTTGACCCACTGTGTCAGGCTTCATTGTCTGCTTATCAAAGTGTCCCCTCATGCTTGAAAGCTTTCCACAAATATTTACAAATCAAATTCATTGTCATACACACACACTCCTCCAGAACAAAACAAACAAACAAAAAGTTTGTTACCACTGCTAATGGTACACAGATGGACACAAGCATTTGTGTTACTGTCTCACTGTATCTATCCTCTTGTTGCATCATATTTAAAGTTTCAAGTGACCTGGAATAGGACTGGCCTTCATTTTTTACTGTAATTGTATAACCAACAAGAATCCAGGCTGCTAAATACCACAGTTTTGATGATGCATGCTACAAGGTTGCCAATCCATCATTTTACATGAATCCTACACAAATTGATTATCTGAGACTATAAAAGAAAGTAGGTCACCTAATTACCAAGGACTTTAATTCTCTGATTCAGACACAGACTCATGAATCTTCCCTCTCAGCTCCTGAAAGTTTCAGGCACTTTCTAGCAGAACATGTGGAGTGGCCAGCAAAGTTGAATCTCATTTCTGTTATAGCCATGATGACATTTGCCATCAGGATGATAACACTCTGCCAACCAGTATCCTATGGCCTCTTGCACTACCAACTGCTGCTTCAGCCACGTTTCCTGTTGTCAGCTACTCACTACCCAAGGAACTGGATAGGTGAAAGGAATTTCTGGATTTTAGCAAACAAAAATAAATTTGCCATGTTCATACCTGCAAAGTCACCACTGCTAATATTGGGCCTCACATTGACAGCTGCATAGATAGGATAGGGGTTCTGGGCCCATTTCACTGCTTCTTGCTGATCGGACAGCTTTGATGGATCTTCCTGGTCACAAGCAAGGAAAGAGAAGCACACTTTAGTCAGGTAAGTTCTGTGCCCATACTTTGATAATTTGAAGCTGTTGCTTAGCATTTCTGATTAACAATACTACTAATTCAAAGTCCCTTTTCCTCCCGCTGTCCATGCACATGGTTAGATTTTGCCAGAATATTTCTGCAGTTGCATATTTAGAGTGTCTGGTGTTATTAATAAACTAGTTACCCCTCTGATTTCTGATTTCAATTAGCATAGCAAATACTGCACAGTAACGCCATTTTGCAAAACCAAGATCATTCTCTCAGGCTTAACCTACCCAATATAAAAGCCATTAATTTAACAACAGTCATTCCAAATAAACACTCCATTTTTCTATAGCACTGATCTATAGTAAAGAATTTTGAAGTCATAAAGAAGGGTGCTGGGAAACCCGGGGCAGAAAGTGATGACAACTCCCTATGTTTATTCCACAATACCATCTATTCCAGAACAGCTCACAAAGGTAGCGAGCAATTGGTTTCTTAACAAACACCACGTGGGTGGGCAGAGCTCCCACCTGGAAGACAAACAGCAGTACACATCCAAACGTGAACTCTCTCACCTTCTGTTGTAGGAAATATTCCACAATAAGGCCCCATAAATCTGTAAAGGAAACTTTCCGTCCACTAATCTCCATTGCATTCAGCTCCTGGAAATAGTATTTCAGTCGTTCTGGGGAAAATGCCCCTGTTTTGCTGCTGGACACAGTACCCTGAGCTCTTCTGATTGCATCTTGAAGGTCTTTCTGCGACCAGTCAGGGTCTTGATATAATGTTGATAAACACCTGAAAATGCTTATATTAATGTCATCTTTAATAATGACCCTTGTGTAAACAATAATTTTATCTAGTTATAATTAGTGCTGCATCACTGAACTAAAAGCTTGAGAAGTCTAGCTAAAAGACAAAACATTGTGAAAAGAGACCATAACAATGGATCTCCAAAACATGCTGAAAACCCTGACACCTACAAGACAACTTCATCCTGACAGCTAACCTACCTTTCAAAAATGTTCCAAGCATCATATGCTAGCACACATGAATCAGTTCATGACTACGAGTTAACTCCAGGCCATAACAACCCCGAGAGACTGTTTGACAGCAAGAGTGCTACTGCATACGGCAATAGAGGCCATAGCCTTCATCAGAACACAGGTCTGATTAAATAAGAAACTAGTTTGGAATACTGGCTATCCACATGAACAGGTACCTACATTTGTTTGAAAGTCTGTCTCTGAATTAAAAGGGGCAGGCCAGATCACAAGGTTAGTGGAAGAATACTAGGTACACAGGAGTTAATTTAACACATAAAGCTCTGGAAGGGAGGATTATACTGTCAGGTTGCACAACTCCTCAGTGAAATCATTTCACGAAAACAATGTGTACTTACGGGGGGATGATTTCACCACAAACCCCAAGAACTGAGCTACTGAAACATTCTAGCCATGTCTAACATTTCAGCACATTGCTCCAGTCCACCAAAGGGCAAGCTGGTGCTATTTCTCTATTCAGCCACATACGCCATTTTGGAAGGTAGTGACATAGTGGTCCGTGTGGACATGTTTCCAGTGACTTGCACCACCTCAGTTATCTTCTTGGCAAGAGCAAGGAAATGGGGAAAGTTTTTGCAGACAGGGCTCTGAGGGAACACACAGCAGTTTTATTCATACAATACGTTCTAATATTCGACTACCAGGCTTGCAAAAGCATCAGATTCATAAATTTAGCCAGTAGCTGTATGCGTTAGAAGTGCTAATGAATCTCTCAGACTCTTTAGGATCCCTATCAGAATGCACGGGTGAGAACTGATAAAATATTTGACTTCATTGTCTGTCTATAGGTGGCACAAATGCAGTTTTGGTCTTATTTTGCACCAACGCTACCACGTTCACCTATAAGTTTCTGGAATCAAGACTGCATGTAACATACCAGGTAGAGCCAGAAATGCCACAGAGATACATCGCAGCATCCAAAAGGCCCAGCTGCTGAAGCCCAGCGAGACTGCCATAGAACGAGGTCAGTGCTCTCATCCCACCTCCAGAGCCCAGTACCGCTACGACTGGAACCTGCAGACAGCAAACTCAGGAGTCACACTCAGACTTTTGAATTGCCAATAAATTACAGAACTAATCCCATCTAAGTCTCATTCTTATGAAATTAAGAGATAAAAATCTCTATTTCTATTTACATTTCAAGTAATTTCAGGTTTGATTTCAACCAGAACTCCTTTCTCTACTTTAATCGAAATATATTGTTTACTATAAAACATAGCAATGTCATCTTAGGGACAGTCACTTACCGAAATTGTTATGTATATTATCACACATTTACTTGCATGCCATCCAATATACACATAAGAACAAAAAAAGGCAATCATTCTTATAACGGCACCCAAAGATCACAGAGCAAGGTATCAGGCTATCTATATATAACAGTGTCCTCAAATCATCAATTAGGAAGCTGTTCCTGTGGTCTGAGCTTCAATTAACCATTCTGAAACAGAGACTTTCCCATCACAATTCAGAGCTCAAAGCCCAAGATACAAGAGTTCAAGCAAAGAAAGTACATACATTCTGAAATTTCAATTTTTTGTGTTGTAAAACACACACACACCCCCCTCAAAATTTTAGCAATATAACAACATTTGAGACTTCAGATCTGAAATGTCACAGGGATCTGGCTCACGCCATGGTGAAGGCGAACCATGTTTTCTGTTGGTTACAGGCAAAGAATCCTACAATACCTAATTATCAACCAAGCACAAAGATTTTATGCATCTTACTACAGCACTGTGCTGAATACCTCATCTTTTGGAGGGGATGCTTTTAAGTGAAGAGTCTTCCTCAGTGCCTCAGAAACTATTTTCTTCCTTTTGTCCAAAAATTCTCTCTCCTCTTTACAAAGGTCAAAACCCAGACGTATATCAAGATCCCAAGTGCTGAAATAGAAATTAAGACAAAAACACCCAAAATTTTGGAGAATTTGTAATTACCAGGGAAAAGCAATTTCTGTGAACACACAATCTAGGTGCTGATCTGAATCACTGGATCAAACTCTTAAATGAAGTTTTAGTGTATGTCTATACACCAGCTATTTTGTAACAACAGCTTTTGGAATTAAAAATTAAACTTCTCCCTATTGTATTTCTCCCTTAACGTCTAAGTACAAAGCTTGGTCAAACAGTATTCAGATTAAGTTTCAGGAATTTTACAGAGGAAGAAAAGATTCTCAGTAGGTGAAGATGACTGTATGAGGAGCAACTGAGATTACTGTATTGACATGGATGGAGAAATGAGGGGAAGAGCGATTTTAAAACAGAAGTTTCTGAACTTAAGAGGCAGAAGGGGACAACTGAATACCAATAAACTTGCTATGAATTTGTAAAAGGGGAGCAGGATCTTCAGTTAATGACTATATACCCAATGACACTACTAACTTACGAGCCAACTGCTCGGTTTTGTGTGTTCTTCTTTCCTCATACTCCTTTCTTGCACCCTTCCTTTATTTGATAGTTCAAGCTCTTCACACACTGATGTCCTTTCCTGTTTGTCAGCACAGCACTGCACATATTCTGGGAACTATCAGTATCTAACAAAGCTACTTAATATTTACACCATCAGCTATTTTACATTTAAGTATCAGGAACACAAAATTTGTTCAGATTTCAGCAGGACTGACACCAATCTGTATCTGCAAAGTGAAGAGTCACAGCCTTCAGAAGAAAAACAACCAAAGATATTTTTCTTTAATCTATCCCAAGAGATCAATGGAGACAACAGACCTCCCCAGAATAGTGGGGAGAGTCACTCAGCTCCTTCACTATGAGAATAAAGGCCTTTCCTGATTTTTAGAGGTCTTTGAGGTTCCCACTCACCTCTCTTCAGTTTTCAAAGTCATATCCAAACTTTGTCCCTGTGAAAAGAGAGAACACATCTTGCAACTGATAGCAACTACATAGGTGGAAATACTAACTAGAGGTTATGCCATCAATGGGGTCACCAGATACTAACCAGAACAGCACTCCCACCCACAAAACTACATCTCGGGAACACCTTGCCCTTGCACCTGTTTCAGACATTTTCAATAGTCTCCACAGAGAATAAAAACATGTACTCAGAGAGCAGGGGGGAAAAATTATTTCTTCTGCAAGCTTCTTGCTTTTCTCCTCCTCTGATATTTTTCTTTCACACCCTAATAGACTTTTTGCTTTGGAAAGTTATTAACTTCATACTTTTTTTGCAAGATCCAACCGTGAAAACATTTTTAGACGAATTGTGCTGAGTAATCTCAATATTTCATTCTAGATATCTAAGAAAACAGCACTCCTAAGAATCACGTGCAGCTTAAGTTTCCAAATGCCTATAGGCAATGGGGGAAAAAGTTATCCCAAGCATGTTAAAACAAGTGCGAAATGTTGACATTACCTCTCCCAGAGAAACGATTCTATCAACTTTTTGTCCAGTAGGAAGGGAATTAACTGGTACAGTCCCCAATCCCAGAACTGTAGTATGCTTTTCAATATCAGGGTTCATACCATCCTAATAACAAAAAAAGTGTTATCTGAGCTCTCCAGAAAAAAGTTAAAGATATGACTTTCATATGTCAAAACAGCAAACAAAACAATCCTTAAGATCATTATAACTAAATCTTTCCCAAAAGTCTAAGGCTTTTCAAGATCATCCTGCTCTCTGCTTGACAGATCTTTGCTGGGATTATTTCTGTCACTCAAATAGCTTCCTTTTTTTTTTTTTAATATAGCTGTCTGCCACAAGCAAAAAATCTTCATCTCCAAATATAAAATTTCCCCCAAAAATAGTTGTGTTCTGACATGTGTCAGAAAGCTCACAAGCGAACTTGCATTCTGTCTTCAAAGCAGGATTTGGAAAAGATACCAACAAGGCAACAGCATTAGACATACAGAAAAAAATACCGCAAAATAGGAAATAAGATAATAGCCTTAGGGACAAACGGGAGCATGTAATTAAAAAACATAATAATCTTTACAAGCAGAGCAAATTAAAGTTTGCCAGAAAATCTTTGAGTTTTCTCCCATGTTGGATTAGCAAGTAGCAAGCTCTCTCAATACAGAGCTGTGTGCAGATTCCTAAATTTAAAAGAGGCATATTAAAAAAAACCCTCACATCACAGGGCCACACTCAAACCTTCAGAGTCTACCAGGTGGGCTGGAGCCTTTACACTGGCCTCAACCCTTGGGAGGAGGCAGCACCTTAACGAAACAACAGGTTGTCACCCTTCTCACAAAAAGAAGGAACTACCCATAGATTTCACAGATGTTTTCTGACCAAAAACAGCTGTCCTGAGTCAAATGTCCCTCTCAGCCCACTGTCCTCCTCCTAACAGAGGCAAATAACATGCATTTTGGTACAGGGCAAGCAACATTACTACATTCCTGGCACTCTCCTACCTCTGATAAGAGAGGAAAGGTCAGACTGGATAGCTTTGTGCTCTATGCCAGCTCTTGAAGGAGTATGTTCTGCTAGCTACCGGGGGTGGTTTGGTTGAGGTACACCACCTGGGCCAGTCTCCGTGGTTGACTTCTACCCTGTTTTTGCTTGCCTGGCTTTCAGTTTTTGACTGCTTAAGTCCAGGTCTCTCCCTTCAGCTCATGTTTGCTGCCCAGTCCAACCCCATGGCAAAGCTATTCTTCCATATTCCTTTTTGTGTCCTCTTCTCTGTAGCTGCCTCTAGAGTAGTCAAGATCACCATCTGCATTCATGCTGCCCAACTGCTTGTGGGGATGAATAACATCACAGAATAAATAGTTTCCTTGCTCTCATTTTTGGTGTCTGGCTATACTGGGAGCAGTCATCACATGAATATTTAGTCACTCCTATGGGATACACAAACTGCATGGGTACCTGTAGAAACTGTGAAGTGATAGGTAAAGTTAAATAAGCCTCTGGAAGTGGCACGTGCTCTACAAGTTTCTAATAGAAAAGACTTGCTATAGAGTATCTCAACAGCTGAAAGTAAAGACGTCTTCATGTAGCACGCATGTGCAGATTCACATTTTTTAATCCCCAAGTTTGAACAGATTTTAAAACGTTCGGGAGGGTATAATTTTAAGACAAATTCACCTCCTTACCCAATGTCAAAGATCCAATGAGAAGTCTGACATTTTTATTCAGTTTTTAAAATAAAAAATAGTAGTGTGTAAAAAGCAATGATAAAGAAAAACTTCTCTCTCTGCGCATAAAGTCCTAATGCATAACCAGAAAAATCCGTTCAAGACAGGCTTTTAGCCTAGAAAATTTTAATCTGAGCAGTTACAACATTAGAGTTAAGTTTGATCACAAAGGTATATCTGGAAGCGATGAGTAACCTTAATAACAGATGGTCCCTAGCACCACATACATATATAGTACTCCACAAGAAACTTGCTTCCAATGCAAGCTTTTGACAGCCAGACGTACCTGAGTAATATACCCAAAACTGACATCCTGGAATATCTGAAGAAGTCCCTAGCCTTCTTATGATCAAATTAAGGCCGTTCAATTTATGTTTAAGGATATTTTCATGGACCAAAGGCATTGGTTTCAGAGTGGATTTATTCAAAAGTGGACTGTAAACTTTGTAGCAGTCAGCACAGATGCTTACCTGTAAGACAGATACGGTTTGCTGCAGCTCCACTTGCAGTTCCAGACACATTTCTTTATCCATATGAAAGACAAACGAGGTTCCGTAATCCTTCTCATTGTCAGGTCTCCAAGGAATACACAACTGCTTCTGATACGCCCCTGGAACAGACAGCTTGACCTCACAGCTCCCTGTGCATTAGAGTAAGAAGTTGAGGCCATAGAAACCATTTAAATAAATGTCGCAAATAAGATACTTGTTTAAGTGTAGCTGAGACTACGAAAACACAAGCAAAGATTCTTGTGTGGTATGCACTGGAAGTGACCCAGTATTATTTAGTATTAAAAATAAAAGCAAAATTAACTTAAAAAGTCAATTTTGTAGTCAGTAAATAAAAATACACTGTATAGACAGAGAATCAAGTCTTCCCTCTCTCCCAAGGAATAAACGTGCTGAAAAGTACATCTGACTTAAACTCTGCAGGCAGCCCTACCTTGCTGTTTCTCTTTTGCTTTTTCCTCTTTGTTGACAGTGCCTTGCAGAGACAAGCAAGGATGAACCTGTGAAAAGAAGAAACCAGCTCTGGTTATGAGGTTTTCCTTCACTTTGTTGAAGCTTAATCCACATACTATAGTAGGTTTAGGTTTACAGCTGCAAGCTGTCAAAAAAATTAAGGATTATTTTGATCTTACAAATAAAGAGCAAGTTCTGTTTCAGCAGGAAGGGATTATCTGCTCGTTTCAAAATCAAAACCACCTTTTCTATTCCAGTTACTAATTTTTTTTGCAAGCAGTACTTCATAGTTACCAGTTCTCAACACCTGGGGTTTTCTGTAAAGCCAACAGGTTTTACCTTTTCTTAATGCATGTGTGAGTACCTATTCAGAACCTGTTCAGATCCAAGCAAGCACTTCATAAATTCTGCCATGACTTTCTGTCCTTGGATTGTCCATGTCCTCATGAAATTTAGTCTCTCACACCATTCAATCATCAGCTTCCCTTCTAGGACAGCAGATGAGATACTTAATTGGCCATTATTGCTCTCAAAGATAAGAAACTACTCCCCTGCTTGAACGTAAGACTGATTTGCTAAGGGAAATAGGAACACAAAGGACTCTCTCCTGTGAAACAGTTTGCAGAACTGTGCTGTTAAATGCCACCAATTTTTCCTGAAAAACTGTTAAAACTCTGCATTTCAACAACGATGAACTCTTTCACATCCTTTTCCCCTTACTAAAAAACATCACTCCGGTCCCTTTCCTTTGGGGGGAGAAAAGAGGTGGTAACACCTGTATTTTTAATGTATAACACATGGATTTTTTTGGACTGATTGCCCCAAGAAAACAGACAAATCCCTCAAGATGAGGTCTCCCACTCTCAGACTAGAGAGTTATCACCTACTTACTAATGGCACTGATAAAAGCTTAGAAATAATAGGTGTTAAGATAAGAAGGGGGCTATACCTGGCCAGCATGTAGGCTAGAAAACTCAGTACAATCTGCAAGACTCACCAGCCTCCTAAAGACATTTGGTGTTTATATCTTTTAAAACAGCCCCACTGGAAAAAAAAAAAAATACCATTTCTGTGAGTTGGTATAATGTTTTAAAAATTGAAGCTTTTTCAAACAGAAAATTAAAAAAGAGAGGCACATGCTGGAGAGAATAGGAGCTATTTGGATGCAGGAGTTGAATTCCCAATAATTTTTGTCCTCTCACTACTAAAACCCTACCTTCAGAAGTAAATCGCAACATATATGTAATTCATTTCCATGTACTCACCACAAGGACTCCATTGGTCAATACCTCTGTAGGGGCATCTGAGCTGTGAAAGGAAGAGATTTAATGCAAATGAGTTTTGTTTTTAATTTGCTTCATCCTACTTTACAAACCAACTGCCTGGATAAGAGGTGGACGAGAAAGGTCCTCAGTGTGAGAGATCTATGCAAATTAGACTGACACCAAGTATACTTCCTTTCAGAGAACAACGGGGGAAAAAATACTGAAGAAAAAATTCCTCTGCAACTACAAGCATATGGTATAAGGTCTCCCCATCTCAGTTATTTTGATAACCTAGAGAAATAGGAGAAATAGACTGTCAGATAGATTCAGTTGTTTATATTGCAAGGTTAACTGTGTAAGCTTTCCACTCCTAAGTAACTCTTCCACAAATTGTTCATTTCCTTTGCAGCACTGCCATTCCCATGAAGTCCAGCAAAATTTTGTTTCTTTTTTGGTACCCCAAAAATTTTGGTGACTAGAGCTTTAAAGTATATTTGTGATCAGCCATTGGTGAATTAACTCAAACACCAGAGAACTGTAAAGCGTTAGCCTTCTTATGGGCAAGACTGTCTCTGCACAGAAAAAGCAACTAAGACAACATATCTGCAGAGCACAAGTTCATTCAGCTCTTCAGGCAAGACTCACCATTTCTCCAAGTAAAACTCTACATCCAGCTCTTCATTAGCCTTTGAAAATAAAAGTTGGACAAAGGTGAGCCTTGATCTTGAATATAATTAAGTTTTTCCACGAGATTAAGCTTTCTTCCTGTTACAAACTATAGTAACTATTTCTGGTGCTTTTACAAAAGCTCCAATTAGATTTTGGAAGATGTAAATTTTTATGCCTTCTGTTGTTGTTGTTCTTTAAAAATTCCTCTCCTCCCGGGCATATCCTACATGACCAGACACATCTATGTTTGAGGAGACAAGCGCACACAAGTGAGAGTTGGCTCTCGGGTCCATTACTCTGCTAATAAGAAAAACACACCCTCTTTTGGCTCAAGTACCACTGCAGTGCCACCTCTGCAAACAGCTTCTACGTGAGGTTTCATGCTTCCTCCCATTTGTTATTACAGCAGATCGCACTCCTAGCTCATTGCTGTCTTTGTCTCACACAGACTTTAATCCAGTCATCTTTTCCCCTGCCATAGCATACAGTAAATGCTTGATACCAGAACTAACGCAGCTTTTAAAATAACTGAGTAGAAGCCAATTTGGGTAATTCTCTTTACTGAAGTTGAATTTTCCAGTTCCATAATTACTGATCAAGATGACTTGAGCATTCAGCAAACAGGATAGAGTTAGGGGGAACGAGGGAGCTACTAAGCCTCTTTCCGTGATCAGAAATCATTTAGAGTGCCTGGGACACTGACCAACACCTCCCTGCTAACTGCATACCAGTTAGTCTGCTTCTGACCACACCAACAGCACTGCAGCCCCATTTCTCAAGAACACACATCGTTAGCTCACCTTTAATCCAGACCTATTGTAGCAATGTGTTTGAGGCAGTTACGGAGAAGATCAGACTGGTGATATGGCTTTAGCTATGCAAAACAAGCTGTCTTGTTGCAAGTGCAGGTGCACAGGGACTGAGAGTAGCCGATACGCACCAATGTCACCCACATGAAGCAGAGGTTAAATGTAACTGAACGTATCTCAGGTAAAATAAGCTTTTCTTAGGCTTTTGACTTATTAAATACGGAGATAACCTTTGCAGCAAGAAACTTCTGCAAACTGATGACAATCAACCAAATAAGACAGTCTGCAGTCCCAAAATGACTGCTAACTGGAAATACCTTTCCTTTTAAGCCCAGTTTATGCCCCTCTCATCTCCTGAAAAATCAATTCCCTTTAAAAGTGTTTTAACATCTGAGAGACAGCAGTCATCCCAAGTTTCATTTAGCATGGCATCCCAAAGACTGTGGAACACACACACACACACACACACAAAAAATCACTAAGGATTTAAGAAACTCCTCAGATGACAGTAAAACCACATATGCTGTCATCACCTGCTGACGCATTTTCCCCTTCTGGCTTCTACAACACAGATAGATCAACCAGCACACACTGCCGATTTCTGTCATGATGAGCTGCAGCTATTCATAGTTGACCTGGGAAGAAGCCAGGGACTAACCTCAGGGTTCAACCTGAAAGTGCGCAGCAGGGGCTGACCCGGCTTCATGCCCCCTACATCGAAGACGACAGAAGTGAGCTCATCGCTGACGAGGACATCCTTATCATAGAGTGTCAATTCCAGAATGTTCTAAAGCCAAACAGAAACAAACAGCCTCAGATGAAGAGACAGAAACACTTCCACAAACCTGAGTAGCTGTATACAACAGACACTTTATGCATTAATCAATACCCTTCCCCACTCTCACTCCTAAAGACAATTCACTATTTCCAGCAGGACTTACAGCATAGTTAAGCAAAAAGCTTCTAGTTGACGGGACATGGTGTAGTGGGCATGGTAGTGTTGGGTTGACGGTTGGACTCGATGATATTACGAGGTCTTTTCCAACCTTAATGATTGTATGACAGTGTTTAGCTAAAAGATTTTCTGAGCTTCCCAACTAGAGAGAGGCCTCAGCTGAATGCACGTGGCAGTACCCTCCACCAGCTTCAGGCACAGATTTGCCTGAGGAAGCAACAGCAATTTCCACTCTTTCAGCATGATTCAGTCCAGGATGTTATAGGGACCTATCACTTCCTGCTCAGCCCGGTCTCAGAGCAGGTCAGTCCAGCAGAAACTAATTGAAATAGACTCAAGGAGTACATATGGCACCCAAAAAATGGCCTCGCAGCAACTAGCTTTCAAGGAGACAAGACTGAACTTAGAATTGTGCTGGCACAGCCTCGCAGCAGTAACCGGACCGAGGCTTCAGGAGCCTGCAGGGGAAGAAAAAGCTCACACACTCTAAAGCTTAGTTTGCAATTTTCTTACCATTTAAGTCAACTACCATTCCACCTTTGTCACCAACCATTATGGAAAGGTACTCCAGCGAGGGGGATAGTTTCTTGTTAATAAGCACATTATCCCAAAGCCTAGGATGTTATTCAATAGTGCCATAGTAAAACTAATCTTTTCAAGTACAGTTTCCTTCCCTCTACCATTAGTGTCTACTTTGAAAATGAATGCTGGCAATCTGAAGACTTTGTTCAATACTCTGTTAGGTCCTGCACAGACAGCAGACAGATGTACTGTCTCTAAGAGTTTTGCTTTTCTCGACCATGGGAACTGATGGCAAAATTTGACTGAATGAACTAAGTGGCAAAGTGATCTGAAATTTAGTTCCCATTATCCTCACTCAGCCACTTGGCTGTGTAAGGCAAGTAGAGCTACAATAAGGCAACAGCTACTCCGTGAAAGTAGACGCAACCCTCAAATAGCAACTTGCTTCATCAAGGAATTTCCTTGAACTCTACCAGGTAGTGCCATAACTTCCCTTTCCTGAGTTGCATTACAAGGATATTTATGGAAAATTCTAGCTGCAATTTACATGAGACTGCAGTTACAAACCGCTGTGATTATCACTGGACGTGCATAGTACAGCTTTTCGTACCACTGAAGACGACTGACACCTTACAAGCAACACTGGTTTTGAGGGTAATGAAGATCCCTTGGTTTTGAATAAAGTGTCAAAAGTAAGCCAGTAGAGAAATGCAGGTAGCCCAACCAGCTCCACAAGGTGCACTCCTTACCTTGACGGCACTATGGATTCGATACTGGAAAGTTTCATTCCATTCTGGGTTATCAGAGTTGTCAACAACCTGAGTTCGGGAGACTATGGGAGACGCAGTGGGCAGTTTTAGCTCCACGTAGCAGTCGGCCTTGGACACTAGAGCAGAGAGTGTGGAGACAGATATCAGAACAACTTTAATCAAACATACTCTTCCCCATGAGCTCCTCATTTTCTAGAGCTCATTGCACCACAGAAACGTGCAAATTTAAGGCTGGACTTGTAAAGCAAAAGCCTTTAATGAAGTACACATCTTTAAACAGCAGCAAATTGAACACTAGGTACCTGTATTTCTTTTTTCTGGTTCATCCAAACCATAAGGCCCTTAATAAAAGGGACGTCTACTCAAAACCTGGAAGAGCAACTTTTCAAAAAAAGATTGCTGCCTCTTGTCCTGTCACTGGGCACCACTGGAAGAGTCTGGCTCTATCTTCTTAACACCCTCCTTTCAGATACTTGTACACATCGGTAAGATTCCCCTGAGCCTTCTCTTCTGCAGGCTAAGCAGTCACAGATCTCTCGGCCTTTTCTCATGAGAGATGCTCCAGTCTGCTTACAGTCTTAGTGGCCCTTCGCTAGACTCTCTTCAGTGGCTCCAATATCTCTCGTAGCGGAGACCCCAGACCTAGACACAGCACTCCAGATGCAGCCTCACCAGTGCTGAGTAAAGGGGAAGGATCACCTCGCTCGTCCTGTTGGCAATGCTCCTCCTAATGCAGCCCAGGATACCGTTAGCCTTCCGTGCGGCAAGAGCACATTACTGGCTTATGGTCAGCTTGCTGTCCACCAGCACCCCCCAGCCCTTTTCTGCAAAGCTGTTTTCCCGCCTATTGGCCCCCAGCATACACTGGTGCACAGGGTTGTTCCTCCCCAGATGCAGGACCTTGCATGAGGTTCCTGTCAGCCCCCTTTTCCAGCCTGCGGAGGTCCCTCTGGAGAGCAGCATTTGGTGTACCAGTCACTCCTCCCAGTTTTGTAACATCAGCAGACGTGCTGAGGGTACACTCTGCCCCATCATCCAGATCATTAACGAAGACATTGAACAATATGGGACCCAGAATTGATCCCTAGGTTACACCCCTAGTTACTGGCTTCCAACTAGACTTTATACCACTCATCACCACCCTCTGAGCTCTGCCATTCAGCCAGTTCTCAATTCAACTCCCTGTCTGCTCATCCAGCCCATACTTCATCAGCTTCTCTATGAGAATCTTCTGGGAGACAGCATCAAAAGCCTTACTAAAGTCCAAGTAGACAATATCCACCCACTGCTATACCCTCACCCAGTTTGGCCAGGAGCTGAGCTTTCTGTTTCCATTCCCTAAAAATAACCGATTATCTCAGAGTCCTTCCTTCTTCCAGTTGAGGCCCCTTTAACAACTCAAGTATGGGAACCATTCTTCATTCCAGTTGAACAAAGAGGCCATAAAAAGAACTTCACAGTGTGATTCTAGCCCTCAGCCCTTCAGGAGGGCTTTCCATTCCCTGGATAGTCATTTAGCATTCCAGTAGTTTGATATAGGATGCCAGATATAAACTTAAGGCAGGCAGACTACCTTACTGTATTAAATCTGAAGGAATTAAATCTCAAATGAGTTTTAAAGATCAAAATGCCCCAAACAGCTCTGAGAACTTTATTCAGCACAGATGCGTAAGAGGAAGGGAATATATACCATGCTATAAAAAACAAGAACACGTAAAAAGCAGTTTGTCTTGGAATCAGTCAACCACCTGCCTCCTTAAAAAGCTTCAATGACACAAGCAAAATAGCAGACACATGAAAGCAAGCACTACTACACCTGGGAAAAACAAATATTTGGAAGCTAGAATTGAAGAGTGCTACTTCCAGGTGCAAGACGACTGTTCAGCAGCAGCAAGGGTGAAACTTGCCATGAGGGCTGAATCCAGACAAAGGAACACAGAACAGGCCACAGTAGGACATATACAGGAGCAGGGAAGTAAAAAGTTACCAGGACTTACCTGATCTTGTTCTACAAAGTAGCAGGGTTAATCTGCAACTCAGCCTCACATCAAGCCTTTAAAATATATATATAATGCTTTACAAGAGAAGCCTTTGTTCAGACATAAAGGCAATACACTATATGTAGGTAAGAATTTCCCATAACAATGCTACCTGTGTTACAGGTATGCACTAAACAAACCATCTGTTTTTGTAATACCTTGACTAAATACTTACACAGATCTGTACCCTTGATGTTCCTGGCTCGGAGGACTTTTACTGTTAAGTTGTAGTAAGGGTGCTTCTCCCGCTGAAAAGAGAGGAACAAGCTCAGCATGTAACAACTGCAATGCCCTTTCTATAACTACACTAGTGTCAGTCCAGAGAAATGGATCAGACCAGTCAGCCCAAAATAAATGTCATGGTTTAATCTGGCAGGCAGCCAAATACCACGCAGCCACTCGCTCACTCCCCCCGCCCCCCGCAGTGGGACCGGGAGAGAATCGGAAGAGTAAGAGTGAGAAAAACTCGTGGGTTGAGATAAAGACAGTTTAATAGAACAGAAAAGGGAAAATAATAATAATAAGTAATGATAGAATATACAAAATGAGTGATGCACAATGCAATTGCTCACCACTCGCGCTGACCAATAACCAAGTAGCAATCGGTACTTCCTGGATCACGCCTACCATTCATATACTGAGCATGACGTCACATGGTATGGAATACCCCATTGGCCAGCCGGGCTGGCTGTCCTGATTATGTTCCCTCCCATCTCGTGTACCTAGCTCAGTCAGTAGGCACGGGAGCTGTCCTTGGACTAGGAGGGCACTTAGCAACAACTGAAAACATCAGTGTGTTATCAACATTCTCCTCATACTAAATCCAAAACGCAGCACTAGGAAGAAATTTAACCCTATCCCAGCCGAAACCAGGACAATAAACTATTAATGAGTCAACTTGGGAACATATGCAGTGCTTTCAATGTCCTGGAGAAAGACTGAAGGAGTCTAGAGGGAAACTCAATTCCCTTTCTGCACAGCAATGAGTGATCTCTTAGGGTAACTCCTCACAGACTTCAGAAAATAAGTCCCTTATTTAGGGTTTCCTCTAATTACAGATCAATTTTGAATTGCTTCATTAGTTCATTCCTGCTGAAGGATAAACAGATACTGAAGCTGCTCAAGTAATTTTAATCATGGCTTGGCTAGTTTAAAAGTACTTGTCAAGGGCACACGCATACTTGAGCATTAGCAGACATGGCAAGAACCTTAACAGCATGGTCTAAAGACAGAAAGCATACGCTGTTTAGAATGAGAAAAAAAAACACTTTCTTGTAGGAACGCATACCTCACGGCAGTTTGAGCAAGAAAAGACAAACCTTAAATTCCTATTCATTCTGGACTGTTACTGGTATCAGCACTCTAGACGTGCATGCCACTTTACCAGCATAGATCAAAATGTAATCCTTGCTCTTGAAAGCTTTGGGGAGGCTATTTTTGGAAAGTAATATTAGTATCCAAATGCCTGGATGTGAAGCAGAAAGAAAAGCCTGACTGAATACTAGAAGATCATGAAGGAGAAGTGGGGGGGAGGGCAGGGGAAGACAAGAGAAAACAGCTTGAAGGGATTTAGTGCAGAGACTGGACAGAAGCAATTGTGTAAGGCTCATAAACAGAATGGGATTCTGCCTCATTTCCATCAGTTATGACACAATCCTGGCCAGCTAAGAACCTTTTCTATTCTTAAATCCTATTTCAAAATGCTTTTTACAAGTGGTCACTACTTCACATTCATCATTTTCCACATGGTTGGCTTGAGACCAGAGTTTAATTTCCAATATGCTAAGTATTCATCTACAACTGAATTCAATAGGATCTTTGCTTACAACAAAATGCTGTAGAGTGCCAAATATTATATAAAAACATAGGCTGTACATATCACTAACTAGGATCTCAAGAAAACCAGTGAACCCTGAACTGTCAAACTCTTCTTGAATATTCCTGATCTGATAAACGGAACTGCACTATGTTTGTTAAGTAGTCACATACTTGTGGGTTTTTCCTTATTCCTTATCGCTGTAAGATACTTGCCAACAGGGTTTGAACAACACAATAAAACCAAGACATACACAGTTACCAAGTAACTTTGTGCTAAGTGAGTGCCATCCACCCTGACCAACAAGTGAAGGGTAAAAATTACATGCATAGTCTAAGATATCTCACATACAGGTGCCACATTAAAATTGTGCAAATAAACTCTAATCATACTATTATTACTCTTAAAGGGCTCTTATTTGCAGCATCAACATGTTGAAGATACTCCTTCCCTCAATTGTTTCTGGGAACAAGACATGCCTTCACATCTAATTTCACTATGAGCTCTATCCTTCAGATGCTAGTTTTCTTCCTTTTTAAACCTTTCCTAATCACTTCTATTTTGTTCAATCACTGACACTAGTTTCTCAAGCAAAGCCTGACCTCCTTTCTACCTTGTCAAGTCGGGGAATGGACTACAGAGAGAAATTCAAGATTGCATAGATTATTCTCACCGACTTCTTAAAGGTGCTGCAACTCTTCAGGTTGTTGAGAAATGAAGCTACGTGATCACACCCCCACTGCTGTCAAAGTAATCTTCACTCATGTAGCCTGACTATCGCCTGGAATTCAGACGCAGAGGAAATCAGCAGAGGAAGCACAGAACACCCTGAAGATAGCATATCCCTCTTCTACTGCACACCATCTGTCAACATATAGTATAGTTACACGTTCAAAAGAAAGTCCTTTCCAAAGGTCTCTAACAACTGTTGATTTGCAGTCAGTCATTACATAGCTGAGGATACATTTTCCACACACATGTCATAATTTAAGAGCATATAATGCAACAGATGTTTCACTGTGCACCCAAGCCTGTGCTACCAATTACACCAGAACCTTCCCATGTGCCTTTTCTACTTATCTTTTAGCCAAGGCACAGCAAGGTCATAACATGTTAGAAGGTGAGCTTGCAGAGTAATGAAGCATGAGAGTATCAGATATGCTCTATCTGAACACATCAGGGAAAAATCAGGCAAGAAATCTGTATGGGAAATGAACAACAAATAATGACAGTTCTGCCGATACCAGTGTACATGACGACATACCAATGTACGTGACAGATGCAAACAACTAATTTCTAGTTTGCAGTTTAATGATTTTTCAGAATCATCCCTTTTCCAAAGCTCAGGAAAGTGCATCTGAAGCAAAAACAACCTTGAAATCCTCAAAAGAGGGTACAAGTCTTAATTCTCAAACACTTAACCCTGCTAGCAACTGTCTGTATTTTTCATCTAAAGTGAAGGTGCTGATCCAGCAGCAAGCAACTGCAAGAGGTTATCCCAGCCACAGGACCCAGTAGTCTTTACTCTGATACAGTCCAGAACACCTGCCTTTATACGGCAAGTTCTGGGATCCACTCCACATCTCTCAGTGGAGGCGGGGGACTCACAATAAACACACCAGTTTCATTACAGAAATGTCAATAGCAAACAAAAAGGTAACTTCTAAGCCATATTTTCTTTTTTGTTCACTGCTACCAGGCAAATCAGGTAGCTCAGTCAAAGAAATGTCCAAGGGAGCACTTCCCCCCATCTTGTTCCTGCTCCCAAGTAAACACTGCTGCCCGTGATTCCCTTCCTCCTTATTTCAGCCACAGTGCCACAAGTTCACTTTTAAACCCAAAGGTAAACTCCTGGCTTTCCTAGGCACCCTTTGCATTTTCCTTCCTCCTCCAGAAGTGTGCGCCCACAGTCACAAAGGAGACTTCAGACCCAGCCCTAAGAACCGTGGTCTTCTGGAGGGCAAGTGTTATAACCGCTCGGGTGAGAACAGTAGCGCAAGCAGCTCAGTATCACAACAGCAGTGGCAAACACTGGGCTCGCTCTCAGTTTATGTTGTTTGTCTTGAGATGTGTGAAACTAAGGCTAAACTTTGGAAAGTTAAAGATAGCTGATCATATTGAATTAACCTCCAAAGCCAAAAGGGTGATCTGCTGCCCCTCTCCTTGCACAACTGCTATTAACTAGTCAATACAAAAATCTCCCCTTACCAGCCAGCACAACTTCACTAAGTAGTGTCTAATTTTTTTATTTATATAGCGAGCACCTGAGGGGAAACATCACATCCAGTGGTTAATGGAAATCACAACAGGCTAACACTAGTCTCTTCTACCCTGATTTCCCAAGTACTAAGCAACAACACAAAAAAAAGTTCAACAAGATAATTTTTATCACACAGCAAGCAGGAGTGCAGAGAGACATACAGGCAGCACGCCATCTTGTGACATTTAACTGTCACCTCAATTTTAAGCTGTAGATTTAGGGGGGAGACAGCTATTCAGACGACATATCAGACCTCCTATGCAAAAGCTCTTTCGCAAACAGTTTAGTGCAATTCAAAACAGGTTATTGGCCAGACCGTCTTATACAATGAATGATTATAAACTATTTAAAGAACAAACAC
This sequence comes from Calonectris borealis, assembly GCF_964195595.1. NCBI lineage: Eukaryota > Metazoa > Chordata > Aves > Procellariiformes > Procellariidae > Calonectris > Calonectris borealis. The sequence goes on along the minus strand of NC_134316.1, from coordinate 42,052,927 downwards.
ATTGAAACCACTTTATCTAATGTGGTTGTACTGCATTATGAACAGTCATCATTAAGTCATCATTAATCTTTGTCTACTTTAGATTATTAAGCCCTGTGGAATAAGGCAGAGAGCAGAAAGGGAATGGTAATCACGGATATTTTGCAAGAAAACACATAAGCACCTTTTTGTCTCTACTGATGAGAAGCCCAGTATGCTGGAGTTTCCCCCCAAAAGTACTTGGCATCAGCTTAATTCTGTTCCCCAAAACCTAAGGAAACAGAGACCTGCTCTGCATTGCTTCACGTAGACCCCGAATTTAGTAAAAACCTGGAATCTACATTAGCATTGTTCTCCAAAATTTTCCCCTAATGAATAAACTTTTTGATAAATTCCTGCAGAAGTGCAGGACTGGTTTTCCACACCTTTTGGCGTCACTGCCAAACGCCTCGGCTGAAGAATGCCATCTCAAAGACAGCGCTACAGTTTGTCTTACCCGCCAGTGATAAAACCCAGTCTCTTTCCTATCCTTCCTTTGGAAGAGCACGGCTGCCAGAAAAGGCAGCACTCTGGGTGGAAACGGGCCCCGCAGCACCTCATGGAACATGGGGAAAGAAGTCCGGTCGTCTCCGTAGAAAGCCTGAGAGGGAGACGCAGAGAGCAATGAGAGTCGCCGGCCGCCCGGCTGCGAAGGGCTGCTGGCTGGGTCTGAACTTTCGGGCAGGGCTGGGCTGGGCGCCAGCTGCCAGAAGCAGAGGTGTGGCCTGCGCTTGCCAAACAAGCCAGTTCAAAACCTCGCTGGCAGGTTTTTCAAATACTGCTAAAAGATAAGGGCAGCAAAGCAGCACCGAAGAGGGGAGCCCTGGGAAGGAGGAAGCACCGCTCCATGATGGAGCCACCACCTCAAAACTCCCAGTACCGATTTTCTTTCAGAGTTCCGGCAACCTGGTCTAGGGGTTTGGCCCTTTCAAACCCGTTCAGAGTTTCAGCATACCCTAACAGAATACTTTTACATAGAAAGGAATTCCCACCTTACAAGCCTGAAGCAAAGCCGAATTTGTGATTGACTGTAGCTGTTCAGAGAAGTTTCGGGGAGGCCTGAGTGGAGACACCACAATTCGACCTGGACTAGGATGTCTCAGAGAACATTAATTTACCACCACATCTAACCTCTCCCTATGTGAGCGGCCTGCGCAGGTTCCCCCCCTTTATTCTCATTTCCATCTAGCATGGTCTTGATTCTTCTACCAAAGGTTCTTGAAAAATTGTACAACGGATACAGCAGATTTTTTTTAGTCCATTGTGCTTTTAAAAATATTTAAGTAGTAATAGAAATTGTTTACTGGAAGTGATCAGTTTGTCAACAGCTGCTGACAGTTGGCTTGTCTGGAGCTTTTTATTAAAGAGCTGAAACTGAAGCAGCAGACCAAAAAACAACCTTAAGTGTTTCAACAATTAGAAAGTGGCAGAGAATGTATGAAAGCCAGTAATGCAGCATGTCACCGGCTCCATGCAAACATGAGAACGTGACACATTCTCAGCAGGGTCCCATTCATTAACCACTTCCTGTCATTCATGTCAGTCACTAGATCAGAATTTAAGAAAATTAATAAAAGCACAGGCACTGACATTTACAACACAAACAAGTCAGTACTCGTTAGTGAATTCACAGACTTACAGTGAAGGCACAGGCAAAAAGCAAACATAATACCTGCAGAACAGCCAGCAACTGCTGTAAAGCTCTCATGTGGTACTAAATGGTAAAGATAGACACTGGGTTGAAAAAACAGTTTATTTGCATTTCTACATACCGCTGCATTGAAAGTGAAGGGGTGTCACACTAAGTTTTATTTACCTTAGAAAAACTACAGAACCATAACTGTGATTTATTTATGTTTAATCTAATCTAGCTCATGACCATGAATTACAGGAAAATCGAGGTGGCCTCACACAAGTAAGATAACACAATTTCTTATGAGAAATCACAATTATTCTCAACAGTTTATTATTACAGGCAGTATATAAAACCTGTATTTTACCTTGTGAGTGCCCAACCGCATTTAAAATCAGGCTTACCTGTCTTCTCCTGAAGTTCTGTCCTCTTCCAATGAAATCTCAGCACAAGGATCTCATGTTTACAGAATTTCTCTTGAATTTTTCTCTCAAGAAAAACTGAAAGCTCTTTAGAACATATGCTTAAGAATTGTTGCGTAGTCAACAGATCATCCATTAGCAAATAGTGTTTGTGTGCAGTTTTAGCTATCTACAGCCAACTTAATACCCAAAGAGAAGCTACTTGCTTTTGTCATTTCCTAGCAGATTAAGAAAACAAGCAAGCAAAACGGCATCAAAACATGAGGCAACAAAGGTGGCCTCACACCTGGTAACTCTACTTCTGCTTGGATTCCAAATTATGCTATCAAGGTTTTGGTTTGGGGTTTTTTTTGGTGGGTTGGTTTTCTCAGAAATACCAATATACTCAATTATCCGACATGGACACAAAGACTCTTCTTCAGTGCTGGAATCTCCCATTTCTATAGAATGGGAAAACTGAAGATCTGTATTCTAACATATCCAACACTAGACTAGTCTATGACCTACAATCAAAGCAACTGCAAACCTGTGAACCTTAATGTTTCCTGATTTGGTCTCGCAGAGCTCAACATCCCTCCCCACCCAGAAATAGCACCAAAAAAAAATTGTCAGTAATTTTAGTGTTCTCTAATAAGTACATATTTAATGGTATAAGACTTTCAAAAACATTCTTCAAAGAGAGAATACAAAAGTGTTTTTTGTAGGATATTGAGAACGTTCACAAGCATACTATAAACCTATAGATCTAAAAACCAAAGTTGAGAAGTGATGACAGCTCTCATTTGACATAGCCTCATTTGAGTTACACATATTAAAGCAGGAGTGATACTGGGAGCCCCTGCATTGGGTCTGACTTCCAGGAGAAAGCGAGGACTAATATATAAAAACATTTACAGCAGCCCAGAGAAGCTTAACTGCACAATGATTGAAACACACACTGGTTCACAATATTTATTACAATCTATTGCTTTAGATAAACCCGCTGTATGGTTAGTAAACCCAAACCACATTATAAGAACCAACAAAAAAAAAATTACATCACAAACCACATCTCTGCAAAAGGTATGCAATGGAAGTGAACAGAGGCACAACCTTAACCGTGCAAGTAAGAGCACAATGAAGATCCTCATATGTGAGTACAGCTCTCCTGGAAGCAGATAATGAAGGTAAATAAAAATCAGACTAACAGTACTAAACATAAGATAGGTAAAAATCAAAGCAATATTGTTATATCTGTGTACGAAGAATACAGGGCCTTTTTCAATACCCTTCTTTCATTCTCAATGACCTGTAAACACAACTCTCCCAAACCATCTTCTCTCTGTACCTGAACTAGTATATAAAGATCTATACAGAATGTGCAAATCCAATATAAGTATTTTTAAGCTCTCTTCTTCAAATAGAAGAAATACAAGGTTAAAAACATTAACACCACAGATTCCCTCTACCCAGCCTCTGCAGAAAGACATCAGTAGCAATACTGCCCAAGACATCCAAGTACAGAAGTAGCAAAACACTGGACCAAGAAATCCATAAGGCGGCATACGAACAATAAATACAAACACATGTGGAAGGGGAAAAAACAAAGTTATCAAGAGAAACTACTAACACTGGCAAATGAAAGCGACTTAGGACCTCATCAGCCTACAGCAGATCTGTTCCTAAAAAACACTCACATAACAATGGCTTAAGTAAACCTATAATGTTAACTGAGATCCAATTACACCTTAGGCAGACAGGCTTTATTCATCTACTTGTTCATTAGGAGGTGATATCAGGTAGTTACACGCCATGCTCCATACTATTTAATAATTATATATTTATAAGTATTGCTAGACCAGGATGTTGGGAGTCAGACATCCAGCTATTGGGTTATTTGCTACTGCTGCCTTTTCATTACCACTGCACAGATTCTTTCTGCACCAATCAAACCTTTTAATATCGCTCATACCAATCTGCTATAGATTAAAGTTTGTGGAAAAATAAGTTAGACAAAAATATTACAGCCTACAAGGAGTATGGTACAATCTAGTTTTTGTAGTTAAGACTTCTGGCCCAAGAGTAACTTAAGAACAGTACCAGCCTGAGCAGAACACAGTTCTAGAGCATTTAAAATAGAGAGATGTTGAAATAGTCTGGATTTTAGTTCAATGCTGAAAAGTGAACCAGAGACCAAAGAACTTTATATACACAAATCTCAAGTGTAGTCTAGAAGCTCAAGCAATAACTATAGTTCACTCCCTTCAGAAGTTGCTTTACAGAGTGTTCTTTGCTTTTTGGTATGAGTGCAGATGTGAACTTCTTAGAATAGTCTCTGAGCTTCCACTCATGCTAAGAGTGAACATATTCAGTGCAAACAACACACGAGTTAATTCAATTTACAGCTCTCAAACTAAAGTAAAAAGAAAAAAAATGCTTACTAGTGGTATCTGCTGTTTGTCTGATTACCTCCTGTGGAACTTCTGCTTATCAGAAGGCCAGGTGATAACACTGAGCATCAATAAAAGGATTCCTTTGGCAAGCCATTTAAACATTCCCATTACTGAGATGAAAGTAGAATTATATTTTCTAGGTCTAGAAATAGGCACAGAAGCCTTCTCTATGCCAAACACCTGGTGATCTCCACACAACACTGATACAGCTGCAAAGACTTTAAAGGAATTTTCTTTTTTGAAAGAACTACTTACATACAAGGCCAAATCACAATGTTGTCACCCTATGGGGGTAAGTTTCATAGTAAAACTTGACTTGTGGTGAATGCCCAACAGTTGTTTAAGAACTCATTCGCAAGACTGGAGTGCAATACAAAACTCACTACAAAAACCAGTTTCTATTCTTCATCTGAGTACTGAGAGATTCAGTGTAGTTGCCAGCACTATAACAACATGGTTAAAGCCATTTTCTAGTATTGCCAGATAGCTAAGTCAGTCCACAGTTACAATTGACTTCTACTCAGTATAAGAGACCCTAGCAACAAGCCTCAAAAATCTCAGAGGCATCAACTTCTTAAGTCGTCAGTTCTGAATTTCATATGAATGTTGGGATTATTGACCAGAACAAGGTCAGGTGTCCAATGTGTTGACTTCTTTGGAGCAGAAATAATGCACAACTATTGCATTAGGGTATCGAGCAAATGCACTGTAAAGAGACAGAACACAAAAATCAACTGTCAATACAAACAAAGAGTTTTCCCTATTGAAACAAGAACATCCAAGTTGTGTCAGAATCAGAAAGAGATTTTTACATGAAAGTGACACTTTGCTGTTTAAATTACAGCCTGAATATATTCTTGAAAAAAACACACAAAAGAATTCTATGGATTTCGTAACAGTATCATTTAAAAAAACAATATCTATTTTCATTTCCATAGGCACACTACTTGAAAGTCACTGGTAACAAATTAAAGACTGGGTGACATACTGACACGACTGACCTTCAAAACCTTGTTGAACTTAACAACATTAGAAAAATCCTAGACAACTAAAACAATACTGCACATGCAAATTTAAATTCTGATGCTACATGCTACACACTAACAGCAAAAAATCAAATATGCACAGCAGTATACAGTATATTTAGACCTATGTTCATTAAAGTGTTTTGGAAAAAGAACCTTTCCCTATCATTGTGAATGCTACTGATATCTCAGAAGGGTTCATAATCAACAACAGAAACAATGAATAAGCTAGTCATGTGACATCTCACTAGAGTTCAAAGAAGAAAAAGAAAAAGAGCAAATAAAATTTGCATTCTATACCAACCCATAATTACCTACCAGGAATAGTAGAAGAAAAGTTATTGGCATCCAGGTATCAAGTGAATTAGTTCTATTTTTAGATGTCCTAAGATAATGAGGCTACAAAATGTAAATCAGCTAGGGAACCACAAAGCCATCAGATGTAGAAAACTATTACACTTGTATCTTAGTTTGAGATTCTTTATCTCATCCTTCTTAATTCTAGTTAAGAAGCAGGTAGCAGGCAGCGTTCTTAGAACATTTTCCAAATTCAGTATGAGAAGTTATTTTCTCCCTTCTAGAGTTGTGAAGTAAGAAGTCTTATAAGTTTCTGAAGGTTGTTGAAAGCAGGATTAAGCTCTTGCAATAAACTTCACTGACTAAAGCTTTGATGTTTTTCCAGCCACTCAGTTGAGCAATGTAATTTCTACTTCAAACACTCTTCAAATGTCACCCTCATACTGCTGTTCTCTCTGTGTATATACACATTCCAAGTTTTGCAACATTCTTAGTTTAAGTGTACAAGATTCATATTTGATTCAGTTTCCCAAGCTTTAAGGCACATGCTCTCTCACCTGTTACCTATCTTCTTTTTACATACAGTGCACACCTTCTCCTCTGTAATAATGCACTTCACTTGCTGATGCAAGATCCGCTCCTCCTGGACCTACAGAAGAATAATTAGAAAACAAACACACACAACTTGCTCAAAAAGCAATGCCACACCACAGCTCCTTTCTAGGCCGGTGAAACTGAAACCTGTCACAACGTTTAATTTTCAGTGGCTATACCTACATTAGCAAGTTGTACAGCACAAAAGAAGCAGGTCTGTAGAGCAGAGCAGGTGGTATTGAACACCCAACACCCACACTATATGAATGGTACGATTTTACTTTCAACTAGTCTGGTCCACAGACTAAGGCATTGTAACCGCTAAGGGGTGTTCAGGTGAACTATTTAAGTGCATCATTGGTTTAGTTGTTTTGAAAGAAATCCAGTCCATGCTCTCTGCGATCATCCTGCAATGCACACCAGAACACAGTGAGACCAGCGACTCACAGCAAAAGCACGCATCTCATCCAAACAAAAATGAATGTACTTGCCATCTCTCGATAAAGGGACATTCAATCTACTTGATGCACATCTACCAATTTCAGGTGCACTACAGCACCATCTACAGGACACACAGTTTGTATAAGGAACAGTTAATTTAAATATTGAACATCACTTTTAAAACAGCACTCCCATAAATGACAGGTGGTGGGTACTTACCCTCAGAAACTCAGCATGGAGAAGATTCTTGAGTACTTGATTAAATCTTTTCTTCTGAGCATTTTCTTCAAGGACTTTCTCTAAGAAGATCCGAATCTCACTAATCTGTGTATTTGCTGGGAGTAGGTTTATCGCCTGGAGCAAAAGATACTTAGTTAGGAAAAATTAAAAAGGAATAGGGAACAAAATAGAACAGAAATTGACACATTTAGCTTGCACTGTTATCATCTGTCCACTTGCCTACTCCAGTACCTTCTGCCAACAGTACAAAGCGAGTACTTACAAGTCTTTCTTACCTTGGTGGTATCCAGTTTGCTGTGATGTAGTTCCAAAACCTGCAGAGCAGCCTGCAGATTGGCTTGAGGCTCCAGCACTTCCATCTTGATTGGTCCCAGGCAATGAACACTAGGTGGGGAGAGATACATCCGGAGCAGTGACAGATAGACCTGTTGCACACAAATGGAAAATTCTGAAACCACTGCACACATCCACAATTGACAGGGCTGGCAGAACCCAGCAGTGGTACCTGTTGTACCCATGCCACACAAAATTCTGAAGTGCTCATTTAAACAGCTCTTAATCTTAAAACAACAAAAACTGAAAAGTATCAATGATGTTCAAGGTCTTTTAAGACTTGCATAGTAGTTTTAATCACACCTCCCTCATCTTACATAACTCATTCATGATCTTTAGAAACCAACACTTTACTGCTTTTTAACATTAACTTTTCTGCAGAAGTATTTTGTCTTCTGAGTTCCATCACAACTTTAGCTATAGAATGTATGTTCAACTCCAATAATAGAGTAACGTCCTAACAAAAAACAAATTAAAAAAAAAATTTAAAAAAAAAAAATCAATCATCTAGTAATTCCTAAATTCCAAGAGTTTATACATAGGTTCCTGTCCACCTACACAAATCCTGAAAAAGTGAAAAAGTCTATACAGAGCAAAAACTTTAAACTCCCTAACATGGTATGAATAGTCTAATACATCTTTACTGAAAAGGAAGACTGCAAAGATGAAGCTACTTACATCTTTGTTGCCATCTTTGTTTCTGTCATAATGTTTATGGCAATAGCTAGAACAGAGAAGAATGAGGTGAAATGCAGGGACAGTTTTGGAACCCAAAGAATCAGTCCACAGAAATTAAACATTTAGAAGCTTTGATTACTGAAGCCATCCAAGTTAGGTGACCATACATCCAATTTTGATCAATTAATCAAGTTGCACAACAAAATCACACCATTTACTCTGCACTACAATGCTGAGAAAAAGGGAGGTTTTGTGCAAGTCTCTCACTTTGAATCAATTTAAAAAGCTTTCGTGCAGAAACAAAATTTAATTCAGCTGTGTAAAAAAAGGGAAAAAAGATGTCTCCAATCAACACATCATAGCATAAAAATATATGTGTAGATATCTCTAATTACAGTATCTGAATCACAGAGAGAAGGTGTTTATTAGTGTACACTGCATACACTAATGAGGGTTGAATGTCCTCTAACAGGCATTTGCGGAAACTAGCTTTAAAAGAAGCTATGTTGAACAGGCCCCAATGTTCAGATGTATCTGCCAGTATCAGTTAATTATATTTTCACTTAAGTACTTTAGATTCACTCAGAAGGTTCCCTGACACAATACACCTAGAAAAATGCCATACCTTTACTAGAGAGGATTCTGCTAAGTGAGGGAGCGTAACTTTGCATCTGGGCTAGTGAAGTGTCTCTCAAAAGTGAAAGGAAGCAAAACAACATACAGAAGTTCACAAGCTAAGGACAGGTGGCAACAAAGAACTCATTGATGACAGTCATATTGCTCTAAAGAGCAACGACAGAAGAGCATGAAAAGGTAAGCCTCAGGGGTTCAGCATCACCATCTGTAACGAACAGATACCTGGAAGAGCCTAAAAGTCAAGAAAATATGGAAGCCCAGAAGATCCTGAAGGCTTACAGCATTCATGCTCCACATACAGCAACATTTCGCTACACATCCTATCCACAGGGCAGTGAGTAAAAAAATTTTAAAAATTCTTACTTTTCAGCCATGTTGGTATCCTTTAAAATATGAACGTAAATAAACAGAGCTTGCTCGTGCTTCCCCATACGACCCAAGAGCAGAGCACGTTCTTCTAGGAGACCTAGTGATAGCGTGAAGGATTAGTCAATAGCTACACAGAGAAATGACAACATAAGCTCCATTAGTCACCAGATTAACAGAAGGAACTATAGTCTGAGCACAGGTTAAAGTTACACTGAGACTGTAAGTCTGCTTCACACTAGTCTCAGTAATATTTTATGAATTTTTAAGTAACCTTAAGATACAACAAACTTCAGATCTGTTGAGAAACTCAGGCTCATTGAAAAGTTACACTAAATATTTAAGTGATGGGAGACACCACAAGGTCTTAGGTCAACAGTTACAGGAATCCTGCAGAGATTGGTAAACCCAACTGTGCCAGCAAAAACAGAGTTAGTAAACACACCAGTGGCCTACAACTACAGATACATCCACCTTTTCTGTTTCTAGTTACCATGATTCTACAGTAAGTGAGGAGGTTTTGCTGTACAATGCCATAAGCTAGGGTTTAGTTAACCTATGGAAACTGAACTCACCATCAAAGGGGAAGTCGCTAATTAGTCGACTAGGTTCATACCAGCTAGACTTCTCTAGAAAAAGTAGAAGCTTTTTCCGGTAATCCCCCAAGTCTCCTCCTTCCTCCCCAGCAGGCACTGGAGTTTTATCTACATGGAAGAAAACAACATAAGCTATGATAAGACAACTATTGCACTGCACTAGTACACAGAGGAAGATAAATCATTATGAGGAGGAAAGAAATGCTGATGAAACTGTTATATGAGCTGGGATTCTGGTGCACCTGCCAAATTACTTCAGCTCCCTAAAACATATCAAGTGTTTAAACAATAGACTCGGTTATTCAAGACCCTTCCCTGCCCTTAACGTGTAGAATTCAGGGAGCAGTAGCTGCCATTACACTTAATCATGAACAAAGTGTCACTCGGTCCCTTAAGATATCTAGGGAGGCAATAAACTAGACTTCCCTACAAACCCACAACTTCTGTTGTTCCAGTTCCTTCATTACTTGGGATGTCTTCTTCTGGATATGAACAGAGAAGGCTTACAGCAATACACTGTGAAGGCTCCCCTGTGCTGTCCCCTGCCCCTGGTCTTCCCATCAGAAAAGGATAAACATACCTGCAGGGTAAGAATTGAGATACTCTTTCATTAAGCCCTGCACTTTCTCACAGTACAGCTGGATCAAACAGTTGTGAAAGTCTGCACCGGTTTCTTCCCAAACGTGAATGATGTGTTCCTGTAAATACATGTTCAGGTTCAGTTACAGAAACTTCCTCTGGGAAGTAATTCATTATAAGCAAGCAACAGTTCCATGCTCGCCTTTACCAAGCGTGACTTCAGGATTCCATACATTTTAATTATTTTTTCTTTGCACAACTTATGGCAAAGCTAGCATTCTCTGAGACAGCATCAGGCTCCAATGCCTGGAGAACTGAAGCCCTACATGCAACATGTACTGAATGTAATGCACTAGTACGGATTGAGTTCTTACCAGATAAGGAATAGTCAAGCTTTTAAAATTTTCTATCAAGAAACTGAGCACTTTGTCTCGTGGCAAAGCTTCCACTTCAGGGAGGTCTTCTGTAAATATCTGTTAAACAAGATTTTATTCACAGAATAGTGATTTTTTTTTTTTTTTTTTTAAATTTAAGTGCCACAGTGTTATTTTCTCTGAGGCACTGAAGCCTGGCATATCATCACATATGTCCAAAGATAAGCACAAGAAGTATAAAAAAAATCTGAGCAGCTTATTTAGGCACTCAGAAGCTATCTCGCATCTGAAAGGATTAACATCCGCACTTCTGCTTTAGTTAACACTCTTGTTTCACAGTACACAACACTTCCCAAATATAGGAAGTCAGTTCTATATCAAAGAGGAAAGGGAAAATAAGAAAGGCAAATTAACATTTGACATTTAAATATTTAATCAGGCTCTTGTGCAAAAAGCATGACATCAATAACATTAAATGTTGTATCAAAGGTTCCTAACTACTTATTACAAAACAAGGTATTGAAAGAATGGAAAAGCATGAGGAAAACAAAAGCTGACCTGCTCCATCTACTGCTAATCTTACCACAGTACTGAACACAGAAAATATAAATTACGTATGTGGTTGGATTTAGCATTAATACATGGCTTCTTACATTGAGTTCTCCGAATTCCATACACTGCACTAAGAATCTCAAAGGCAATGTGCCTGTTTCAACCACACTTACCTTCAGTCCATCTTCAGGAAAATCTCTTAGCACCCACACAGAGTAGGAAAATACCAAGTGCAAGTTCTCTGTGCCTGGAATACAAAAAGCAGCAGTGCTCAATGTCAAAATCCTAAAGATCTATCTACTCACAACACAAGCAGATGCTTTCAGAGCCAGCAAAGCTTAATTTACAGGAAGAATCTGGTTTGGTTTTCTTCCCCGCTCAAGTCAAGCGAATCACACGTTTCAGGCTAAAGCCACAATTTCATTACTTTGCAAACATGATTTTAAAAAGCAACAAGAATTAACTCAAATACTAAGTGCCACCAAACAAACAATTCAGACCAAAACCAAGCTCAGTTGTCTTAATCACATTCCAAAAGTCTTCCCTTACAATTTGTTTTTATTAGGGTAGAAAAAGACCGTACTTTCACTTGTGTGATTTCCTTCAGTCCATTTCCAGCCTGCCAGTCTAACGACTTCTATAGCAAAGGGTCAAATACTTCATAACAAGTAGTAAAGCATCATAGTACTGGCATAAAACCTACGTGACAGGTAATGAACTTTTCAGCTTTTAAGAAAACTTGGGACCTGCCTTGTTAAAAGAATAGTTTCAGTTAGACAATTGGGTTCACAAAGTTTATAAAACATGTTAGAAAAACATGACTTTTCCCCCACCCACCTGATCAGAACCCACTGAGGCATTCACTGCCCAAACAATGCAACAACACAACTATACAAGAAACAGAAACCTACACCAACCCTATAAAAAGGCAACCATTGTTTGCTTCTCTTCACCCCACAACATCACCAGAAGTAAGTTACTTTTAAAATATTTAAAACAAGCAGCATCCTCACAGTAGCAGTATTTTAAAAACCAGAAAAGGAGCACTATGAAGTAAAACCATTAAAATAGCCTCCAGAAGACCCAATTTCAAAGTTTCAGAAACAAAACAAAGGGCACTAAGGTCATGGGTCTGAATTTCACTGAACTTCAATTAACTTTCTGAAATAACAGGGCATTGTATGGTAATGGTTTGCTAGCCTCACTGAGAAAATTTAAATAAAGGACAGGACCACGGGGGTAAGTTCTCATGGAGAACAAGAGACAGAGAAGAGAAAGTCTAACTCCTTACAAACAAGTATGAGATTAATTAGAATAGCTCCTTTCCAAAGCACTGATCAAATTGCCTTTGCTGAAATCACGACCAAACCAAACATGAAGTTACAACCTACTCAAAACACTCAAAATGGCAGGAGAGGAGGAACTCAACAAGTAACTACCAAAGCTGATAGATCAGAATACTAAAACGTCAACATCACATCATACCACAAAACAAAACAACTGGCTCCCTCAGCACATAACATTCAGCTGCATGGGGATTTATGCATCACAGGCAAGGATGTTTTGTGCTGCTAGAATTAAAGCACACACTGAATTTCTAAAGTTTCTCAGCAACAAATCCCTAATTTAAATATGAGCTATAATAGGAAGAAGTTCTGCATAACACTATTTTAACAGATAAGGAATACTGTAATACAGAACACTATCTACCACCCAATCAAATACATCATCCTCCTGTGCCTAACTCTGCACAGATAAAGTATATTTTTAATGGGCATGGCCAATCACAGAATTAACAATTAATATTTTCTTTGATGCAATAAACAATTAGCACTTGCCACGTATCAACAGAGTAAGCATCAAACCCAAATCAGCAATACATACTTGATGAACTTAAAAGACCACAGCTACAAGCCTGGATAAAGTTTTCTGTAATTACCTGAGAACTATTTAAGAACATTTCATTAAATGCCCAAAAACCTATAGACAAGAGATGACTAAAGAAGAGTTTCTACTTCACTCAGAATGTAAGTGAAAGCAAGTAAAAGTACATCCCGCATAATTAAAATTTTTAAAATAATTAACAAAAAAAAAATCTATTATTACTTAGATTAGAAGCTCATAACTACAGAAGCCTCAAAGGGGGAGCAGTGGGAAAAATCTGCACAAACTCCATAGTCTGAAATGCTTTTATCTTATTTAAAAAGAAATTACACTTATCAATTAATCAAGGCAGAATGGGTAATGTAGTTACACACACACCCACAGACAAACAGTATTACATTTCTGCTATTTACTTGGGGGGGAAAGCTGCTGTTTTACTAGCATAAAACATTCCGTTTCTTAGCAATAGTTAATTTTCTAGATTGTTTCCACTGTATTTCATCACTCTGAAGTGAACAGACCCAAATATTCTTTATCAGTTTTAAAGAGCTGAGCGAGAAGCACACAGGAAAACTGATTTTCAGGAGGTCCTGAAACACCTGAGAAGCTCCAGAAGACTAAAAGAAATTTAGCAAGCTGTCAAGATTTTAGAAAAGTATTCCAGACAATTTGGATAATTATAAGCCTTAAACATCATCAATCTCAGGTAAAACAAATGAACAGCTAACAAAGATCAATCGAGATGAATTTATCGAGATGACAGAATTATTTTTAAATAAGATTAGAAGTTTGTTTTCTAAAGCTGTATGCTGAATATAACATACTACACTTCTCTAAGAAGAGTGACATTACCAAATGACACCAGTGAATAAGTAGTGTAAGAGAGACATGGCACAAACGGGAAGGGTCTCAATGTCACTGTAAGTAATGTATTATCATTGAATAAACATGTTGCTAACAGAAGCCAGCAGGAGTTCTTAAAAGAAGTAACTATAGAAAAAAAATATCAAACTTTGCCAACAGTGTAAGACTAGGAGATGAACAAAGGTATTTCCCTCATGAACTACTCACTAGTAGTGTGATACATTTAAAGAGTTGTGCATTTAGAAATAAATAATATTTTTGGATGGGAGGGGACTATTCTCAAAAGCAGCAAAACCAAAAAAGGATTTGGGAGTTCACAATGAATAGTCAACCAAGCAAGTTCCTACCATGATGCTGCGACCAGCAACTACAACTGTTAGTTCATAACTTAGATCTACCACTACACAGAAAGCAAAAACTTCATATAGGATTCTTCATCTCGGGAAAGATGCTACAAGACCCAGCAACTAGAAGTTAGACTTTCAGCTGGAAAGCCTAACCCAGAAGTTACGGTAAATCATCACTGGAAGAAAATTCAAAATACTATAGCATACTTTCTACCAAACGACATTTTTATCAGAAATAAGGAATGTTTTCCAGTAAGATAGTCAAGTTTCAATAAGACGCTCGAGAACTAATCCTTGAAGTTTGCATTATGCAAGAAACCAGACAAGATGACAAAGATACCCTTTAGCTTGCTAAGTCCCTAGCAAGTTGCTGAACAGTAGAATAACCGCTAAGAGTAACCAACAAGAGCAACACCTTCACAAAAATAATGCTCTCCTTCACACTCACCCAAATGCTGCAGATATTGCACTGTCCTCTCATGACCCTTCAAAGGCGAGTTGGCTTTCTTTGACTGATCCACCAGTACCTGTAATGCTTTCAGAAAAACAAAAAGGTTCACTCCTTTGTAACCACAAGTATCATTCCAACTTGAACCACAAAAAAGTGCATTTTTCCTGTTCTGCTACCGGAGATTAAACAAAGTTTTGTTTTAAAAACACAGGCCGAACAGGTAAAAGGAACAAAGACCGATTTAATCACAAGACAGACCCAGAAAAAGTCTCTTCAGAATATTGCCTGCTCACTGAAGACACGTTAAAACTCAATACTAGGAATACATGCTCCTATCCCTTATCCTCTCCCCACTCCAACCTCATACCTACCTTTCTCATGCAGACCTTTCTTCTCATACAGTATTATCAGCTCACTGTATTTGTGTGCCTTCTTTAGTACATGCTCACTCTCCTCAATATGGCAGTGATTGTTCTCCAGACGTAGCAATGGTGCCACCAGTGCTACATTTGTCTGCAAGCAAAAAGGGAGCACTTAAACATGTGAACCTCCTAAGCTTATAGTACAAAACATGAGTTGGAACAGAGGGGAAAAAAAAAGAAGTCTTATAGCATAAAAAGTGACAGTTTAACATCTTAGATCAAGGCCAATCTTCATTTTCTTAATTTGTTGGGACAGAAAGAAAACAATTTATCAGAGCTATTCCCCCCCTTCCAGAATAGAGGTCAGCTTTGAAAAACATCATTGACAGCAAAGATCACGCTCTCCTGCATTTAACAGTACAAGGCAACACGAGAAGCATTCATCAGGACCTCAAAATACACAAGCAAGGCCACGTTCTTTTGACAGAGGCAGCAACCAGAAACAGACACATCTGCTTTATTCCATGAAACTATTTCCTGACCAGTGAGCAAACTAGCTAACACCAAAGTTTCACAGATCGTCTTTTTAGACCAAAGACAGACAGTTGTGTGAGAATTTCTGAAGTAGCTCCTTATCCTCCTTCTCAAATGTTTCAGCCTGAAATTCCAATAGAGCTTGCATGGTAAAGGAAAGGCCTCTACATCAGGCAGAAACTCACATGGAGGTAACACTTTAACAGGGTGGTATCAATGATTTGTAGCAGCTTCTTTTTGGATTTGATCGTGGGTGTTCCTTCCATGAGCGGTGAGGTACTGGACTGATGGTCAGAATCATTTAGCTTCTTCACCAGTTGACTTCTTTTCTGCAGGACATGAAATGAAATTTTAACAGGAAAAAGCCATGGATTTCTCCATCCCACCTCAGCAAACCAAGTAAACCCACCAAGTAAAAAGACTAAATTAAACCAATTTAATCACTTGTTTTAATCAATCGTTTCTTAAAGAATTTTTATTGTTACTAACTATTCAACACATCACCTTTCCAACCACATTCAGGTGTATACATTTGTTTTGCAAATTTATAGTTTTGCAAGATGTCCAGAGTCTTGAGAAAATAGTCAGAAGGAAACTTGGTTAACCTGAACAGAGACATTTTAGAGAAGTCAGGAGTCATTTAAAACATTTGGAGAACAATTTAGATTTTGAACTACTATGCACAAAAATTACTCTCCTTCAGACACAAGCTTCCTTTTAGTCTAGTAAGAATGGCAACAGAACAATTCAGGTTTCAGTCACAACAAAATAAAGAGGACAGGAAGTTACAGTACCCACTACCTCCTGTTCCACCTTTTAATGCATGTTTTTGATGTGTCTCCTGGTTAGAGTGCCCTCCACAATAGTCACCAAACAAACACAAAAGATCAAGAGCTCAAGCCCTCTTCAGAAGGCTACTAGAAATAAAATACTGGACTCATATTCAAATCTGGTCCATGAGGAAGTTTTGTCCAGTCCTCACAAAAGTCAGATGTGATGCCTCCCACATATCTGTGGGGCACCTCACGTCTTCCAGTTCCCCTGCTTTCTCATAGTTTCCAACTATGAAGACAGCCTATTAACGCTAGCATGACAGAGCTGGAGTAGGCGTACTGCTTCCTGCACATCAAAGGTAACCAACAAAGCATGCTAAAACTGAACAACCCTGCTCTAAAAACAGATATAGGAGCACTCACTTGAGTTAGGTAGTCTATCAGAGCTAAATGTGCCTTCTCCAGCTCTGCCCCAGACAGCCCTGGCAGGGGGTTGGGATATTGTAGCTGTTTTCTGTAATCTGTGGGCAGGAGGTCAGGATACAGACCCATCACATGAGTGGGATCTAAGCAAAAAATAACTAGTATTAGTAACCATTCATAACATTATTTTTGCAAACTCTTAAATGTATGTAACATTTGAGCAAGCTTAGCTTTCCAACAGAGCTATTTGTAGTCAACTGGTATGGCCACAAGTTTCCAGATAATAGAATTTGCTTATTACAGAAAGGAGCTAAAACAAAGCAAAAGAAGCAAGAGAAACACTATTTCAAAGTCCAAGCACAAGTTCCAACCTGTGCGCTTGGCACACCTGGAGGACAAGCCATCATTATAATCCTCTTACTGCTCTTCTTGCAGAATCCCAGCACTAACAACTCTGACAGTAGGACAGGATTTCTAGGAACAAGCAATATTTTAAGAGAAGATTTACTGTGCTTTGGAAACAAGAACTGAATAGCACTAGTCTGTAACTAATGAGCACCTGTTTTCATGGAGTGTAAGCAAATTCAAAATTACTGCACTCTAATTTAAGTTCAAAGTATTTTGAGTTCTCAATCCTTTCTTTCACTGTAGTTTTCCAAAGTAAATATGATGTTAAGTGTCATCAAAACAAGTAAAAGCTCTAGGTTTAAATGCACAAGTGATGTGCTGTCACCAATAAAGAATCTCAGTCTTAAGCACTATTCTATGGTACAGTCCAGTCTGCAGGTGTTCTTCCAATAATCCTAGTACGAACCAGAGGAATGCATCAGAGACTATTTTGCCTTCCAAAACCACAGAAAAGTTTCCTGGCTTCAGTAGCTTGGTCCATTAAAAAGGAAACAGGGTGAAGGGTCCTCAGTTTGGTCCAAGTCCAAGGATTTAGCAAATCTATAGATGTTCCTTATTTTTCCTTCCAAGCTACAAGTAGGCTTCTGGCAGTTCCTGAAACCCTCAACCTCAAGGGTCTGTGTACATGATAGGCACAGTGTAAAGTAGCCTACAATACAAATATATTCTGCACAAAGGACAAATTCATGATTTAATTAACTTCAGACAGTGAGTGAAGTTAAGTATAATAACCAGTTTCACAAAAAAAAGCTAAATAGCTGTCTAGGCTATTTGCCATTCACAGGGGACTGGTCTGCACAAAACACCCGTTTTTAAAAAAAAAAACCAACCGCCACACAATAGTCTGAGAGCTTCATTTCATTCCTCCTAACCCAGGTATCTCAATGCCAACCCAAGCATTTACCTGTACCAAGCTTGGCAAAAACTTGCATGGATTCATCAAAGCGCTTCTGGCAGAAGAGATTGAAGGCAAAGAGGTTCTTTATGTGGTGAATTTGTTGTCGCTTCTCACTATCTGAATCATCTTTCATTTCCTACACACATACAAATTAACAAACATTAAAAACTCTTGGGCCCCATAAATGAGAATGAAACACTCTACAGAAGTAACAGGAATATTATCCTTTGGAGAGAGTAAGAAGAAGAAAAAGGATAATCTTCCAAAGTGAACACCTCTGGTAGTGATTCTCAGATGCTACGCTTATTGTGTCACTGAGATAACCTGGAGGGTTTGAAAGCTACCACTGCTTATCTGTATACTGGCTTTATCAAAGGAACTACCTCTTCACTCATTTGCCTTTTCAAAATTTTTTTTCAAGGTAGCAATAAAAAATGCAATTAATTCATTTCAATGTAGTTCCAGGGAAGTTTCCAGAAACCAGAAAATCGTAAAACAGTAATAGCAATATAATTAAACATACTGTTTCAGCATCTCTAAGAGATTATTACATTTCAGAGTAATACAGAGGGTCATTACAAAAATCTTGGTCATCTGACAAAATAAAACACACAACTCCAAGCAAAACTCTTTACAAGCAGTCTGAAGAAGCAGCTAACCGATTGAACAGCTGAGAGAGATCATCTTTCACATACAAGATGATATCTCAACATCTAAACCACAATAGATCAACACGGAGAAATGCCAGCACAAAACTAAAACTTGAGTCAAAAACAGGCTAGAGTTCACCAGTGTGTGCAAAGTGGACAGTAGGGAGGTTAAACTCTCCAGACTAGCTACATTCAAGCAGAAGGCAAACACCATTTTGTGTACTTTTGCACAAGTGCATCCGCTGCAAACCCAAAGGTTTTTGAGTACTTACTGCCAACTGCAAAGCCAACTCAAACTGCTTGTCCTGCAGAAGCTGCTGGATCTGTGTGGCTATGGACACCGGAATGAGCCGCCAAACAAAGTGATTACTTGCCACATATATAATATTTGTGCTGTAAACAAGACAAAAATGTCAGTTACTAAGTTCCAGCATTAAGAAAGTGAAAAAAACAATCTGAAAAAAAAATCCTGGTTAATACACACATCGATCAATCAGACACAAGGGCAACTTGAGCAATACTGCAAAGCAGAAAGGAGAAGAATATATCTCCAGTGATGAGAAATTCCCAAAGACACTCAACTCTGTCATCTAATCCTCAAGTTATGGCCTCTACCCATCTGTTCATAAAAACCAGACTGCTTCAATGCTACTTCTTAAGTTGAGGGAGATAGAAAAGCTCTTCCTCTCCCAGTTTTTCAGTGTTACCATACACCCAGAGAGCCCAACAGAAGTAATAATAAGTTATACTCAATACCCTCCAGAGGTGATGAAGCGTGGTCTCTGCAGCTCAATACTCTGTACCAGCAGCCGGGGTTCAAAAGTGCGGATCTCCACATACCTTGGCAGAACAGCAATGATATAGGGAGGCTGGTGTTCTATTAGTGAAACAAGTGAAAAATACAAGTTGATTGTTCTCAAGTATGCTTTGAAAGAAGCCATGACTTAAAGTAAGGCTTCTCTTCATTTTTTTTTTTCCCCTTGAAACGTGTCCCTTTTTTACTTATTAAAAACAAATCTCTATGCTGTCTAACACTGACAGCAATTTGCTAATAGACTACTACCAGGCTTTTTGTTCATCTTTCAACGTAAGGAATTTCTGTCGCACTCAGGTGCCCAGAAGAACTACAGTGCTTCTGTACTGCCTACTACAGTACCTTGCATTTCAAATCTTGTCCCTTTATAAAACATATGCATACAGACTAGAAGCAAAGAAGAGGAAGAAACAAAGACACATGAAACCTTCCACACTCAGAGTACAACTTGAAATACTTTAGTAACTGTCACACTCCAAATCCAGCTAGTTTCTAAATACCAGGAATGTAACGATTTGGTCATATACAAAGAAGTAAAGAAGCAAATTTTTAAAAATTACTGCTAATTCTCACCCATGGCTATAGGAATATCTGTCCAATTCAAGGCACATTTCTGAGTACAGATTCCTTCTTCATTGAGCACAACTGTTAGATCATCTTGGCCAACTGCAACTTTTCCATCTGCTACAGGAGCTACCAATGGTTCCAGCTGCTTCCCTGTGGGAAACAGTTCTTTGATGGATCCTTTTCCATCCACCTAGGATAATAAAGAAAATTTAAAAAAAACTGGTTTTCAAAATAATCTTAATTTCAAAGCTGCATAAGACCAAAGCCAAAAACCCCTTAGAGGGATTTACAACCCAGACTAATCACTAACAGGACAAGTGCAATTTTAAAGAGTAGCAATAAAATTTTCTGCATATCGTCATTTATCTTGCTTATACATCATTTGGAAATACAGAACTAATACTTTTGTGTCTGTGATCATGTATTCATGTTACTACAACAGTAGTTGAGCACATAGTTCGTACAGGTTTATAAAATGCGTAGCACCGTAGCAACATCAGTTAAAGTGTCCAAACACTTCTTGGTGTAACCAGAGGATTTCATTTAGGCCAAAACTTGAACATGGTTTTATTCCAGCATGAGCGAGCGTTGCCACATAAAAAACAAACTAAAAGCCAAGCAACCTGCCTAGCCACCAGCCACTCATTCTTGTGGCTGTATGCTGTCCAGGGAACTGAACCCACCAAAAAAAAAAAAAAAAAAAAATCCATCAAAGAGCTGTTTCATGAGCTGATCTAACAACTCACTGCCACCAAAACAGAGAATCCTTCTCCTTCAGCTCCAGCTACCTGTTCCTGCTGCTTCCCTTCCGTTACAGCTCAACCAGTCTTATAAATCAACCACTAGACAGCAAAACACAATAAAAACATGCCTATTTAGTGAAATGAAGCCATTCAAGAATGGGTTGGTCAAGTACCAGAGTCAACCCCGAGTAGAAATGTGGACAGCAAGTCCTCACTCTGGTTGCTTGAGCAGCTGCACAACTAGTCGTATCACTAGAAAGGCAGGAATCAACATCTAGGAGAGGGCTGCAGAAAGACATCACTTATTTTGTCAGCAGTGTCAGTTTGAAGTGACTGTAAAAATTACTGTGCAGTTTTCCTGTCGACTACAGATCAGTATTGCCACCCATGCACATACACATACGTATGTGTGGTGCACCTCACCTTCATCTCACTTTCCTATATCAACAGAAGCCAATTGTAAAGGCAGAAAAGAGAATCAAATATAGCTCTCAAATGAAGCGTAAGTGGAAACTGTAATACTAAATTAACGACAGTAAGTTTAGAGACTTTCAAACTGAGACGACTACAGTTCAGAAAGAGAATCAAAAAAAGAAAAAATGGTTAAGCTCCACTGTCTGCCAAATAAGAAGATATTCTTGGTCTTTTTGCCCTTTTACAGTTATCTCCTTTCTTAATACACTAAATAAAATGCAAACTGAACTTACACAGACTGCTGCCAAACCAAAATATATCTTTTCTGATGCCTTTTTTCTGCAAGAGCTTCAAACACTGGTTTCAACAGCGATAAACAGAAGATCACTTCCTGATAAAACATCAGTCTAAAAGGACAGACTTAGACTGCCCTTTCCAAAATCACATACAGCAAGCGTACTAGATGCTGTTTTTCATAAACGTCTGTTAGCTAAATCCCTGAGCACAGGAGCAGCCTCCATAGTGTCTACTGCTATCCAGATCTTCTTAAACACTGTATTCCAAACCCCAGTCTTACCCGTATCAGGTAATAGTCCCTCTTGAAGCCTACACAGATGGAGTTTTCACACCAGGCCATAGACTTGGGTACATCAGGTACACTGAAGTCCCCCTGAGGAAAACAGGTTAAAACAGCTGTTACAAGAGAAAAGCAAAAGTCAAATCTGGCAACACGGAGTGTAACAGGCAGCACTACTGTTGACACCGTATTCCACACCACACAAGCCTGAATTCTGCTGGTCAAGGAATAGCAGTATTCAACTAAAAGGCTAGATTCGTGCACCATAAAGAGGCGTGCTGTGAGTTAGGTGGTAACTTCCTAGCAGAGCAACCTCGCTGAAAAATTCTCTACCCATTTCCATTGGTTATTTTTATCATTCTGATATTCACAAGTGCAGTCCTCTGTGCTTGTTGTCAGTAACTACCTTCTGACTTAATGACATACCTGGAAAACTT
This sequence comes from Calonectris borealis, assembly GCF_964195595.1. Taxonomy (NCBI): domain Eukaryota; kingdom Metazoa; phylum Chordata; class Aves; order Procellariiformes; family Procellariidae; genus Calonectris; species Calonectris borealis. The sequence goes on along the minus strand of NC_134316.1, from coordinate 42,030,565 downwards.
TGGGTAGAAGTGGACCCACTTCCATAGTGTTATTGTTAGGTATACATTTATAGAGGCTGTACGCTAACACATTTCACTGACTTATATATATATATGTATACTACAACCAGAATGGTAAAATATAGAACACAGCCTTTGATTTTATTTATAAAACTGTATTAATGCCATTAATTGTGATTTCAACCATGGATTTTCACCTTTTTTGCCACTTCATTGTTAAATCACTGCAGAACCGACAGGAGTCAACGCTCTGAAAGTCAGCAGTGTCTCTGAGTAATAGGGAGCAGCAAGCAGTAAAAAGCAACTACTCTCCCTGTTGAGCCATACTAGACTACAGAAACAACACAACTCACCTGTAGTTCATGGAACTCTCTGTCCTTCCAAAAATAAAGTTGTAGCTTCTTCCGCACTGCCACGCACATTCTCAGCACCTCTTCTCCTGTATCTGACTGCTGTGAAAATAGACAGGCCTAACTCATAGGCACTCATAAACTAAGAGGCAAGTAAGATAATACAAGGCCAAAAGAACCCTCAGCCTGAAGCAAAGCTGTCATTGAAGAGCAGCTTTGTTCATCCATGCCAGAAGGGCATTCCCTAAACAAGGAAGCACAGAGAGAAGGGGGGCAGGATACTTAAAAATGAACTTTGGCAGGGATTGTGACACCAAGGAAATTTTAAAAAAAAAAAAAAAAGCACCAAAGACATACACACACACAAACAGAAGATAAGTAGAGAGCTACCAGCCCAGCCATGAAGACCACAATAAATATCTTGAACTCTAGGCAGTATAGGAGAGGGGAGGAAATGGAACAAGGCAAAGAATGTGTTATACTGACAGATAAAAACATTAATAGCTGTTGAATAGTCTAGCCTATTGGAAAAGTTTCCTGACAAGAAATACTAGCAAACCTAAGTGCCTGTACACACAAACAATAAGGCACTTTGGAATGACCAGATTTAAAGGTGCTTTGCAAGACATCACTAGTTTTAACACCTAGAAAACCCTAAGTACTTATTAGAAAACATTTAATACTAAACTCCCAGGGGGAAAAAAGATAGAGAGTGATGAAGAACACTATCTCTTCTGGTTATGAATAAGGTTTCTGAATGACATGGGTAGGCTGAGAAACTCATTTAGATAGAAATGAGTCACTTAATAAACCACAGCATATGAACAGAGGATTGCTATACCTTATGGAACCATTTTATGGCCTGAATCTACCACAACTGCCGTGGGACTCCTTGGGCCAATACAGCTGAACAGAAACAAAAATGTAACAAAAACAGAGATGGAGATGCTTGGTGAAGGGACCACTATGAGCTAGTACACTGGCAATTTAAGGGAAGGGAATGGCTTTTATATTGAAGAGGACCTTTCAAAAAAAGAAGAGAATCAAAGTTATCACAGGATAAAAATGCCTTGAAGTTTTGTATCAGGAGGTTAAAGGCCACAATCACAATAGGCACAGGAAGATATCTTATGAAGCACAGGAAGAAAAATAAGGTGACTACATTAAAAATAGCTGCCTTAAACAAAGATTCAACATCGAGTAGGTCCTAATTTTAAAAAGCACTAGTAACCAAGCAAATTGCATGTAACACAAAATTAACAAACCTAATCTATACAGCAATATAAAAAAGTTAACCTTATTACAAACAGTAAGGACGTCTGGGCCATTGTATTCCTCCTCTTACCTGAAGATCACAAGTGAAGAGAGATGCACCTTTTGCCTTGGAAACTGTGGTGATTTGTTGAAATGTCAACAAGTCATGGACATAAATGTTATTTTCTGTTTTAAACAAAATTCCAATTATTATTCAATATTTAATAAATGTAGAGCTCATTGTTAATTCAAATAAGTTATAACATTTTATGTTTACATCAAAAGCAGAACTTGCGAAACTAAGAGCTGCAAGAAAGGAAAAGGAATGTTTTCCCAAAAGCTGAAAAGTGCAAAGGCATATACAAATACAAGACAATAAACGCAGAAAAGACAACTGACACCAGCATTGGTAAAATTACATGAAGGAACTGAGAACAGGTGCTAACCAAGCAGAGGAAGTGGGAGTAGAAGGGACAGCAAGCAGGCCAGAGCAGAGCAAGTTCATGATGGAAGACTTTATGAACAAAGACCATTTTGAACTGGCTCCTGAAATCAGTGGAAAGTGAACGGTTGAAAATGGAGGGTGCTGTGGTCAAGTTTTTGTACGCACGAGGACGCAGGCAGCAGAAATCTACACATGCTGGAGTCGGAAGAGCCGGGACTTGGAGATCATAAAGAAGGGAGTAGCAAAATAAGCAAAAAAAGACATAGGAAGATCATAAGGTTAAACAAATATAGCCAGAGACAAGCAAACTTAGATCTTCCACAAGATGGTAAAAGATCACCATCTGCATATAAACTGAATTTGGTGTAACACATCAACAGTAAGTTTCATACATCAAATAAGTTTGGACAGAAGTTTTAGCCCCTATCATATGGTGCACACACATACGCATGCATGCATATACGTGTATATACACATGCCAATATATATACACACACACTTTAATGCACGTATGTATTTTTTCATTTTTAATCACTTAGCGTTAATACTTTGTTCTCCAAGCTGGCTTACGACAAGCAAAGCTGCTTCTCAGTCTATGCTGCATAATGCTTCCTCTGCAAAGTGAAAAAGCCTAAATCCTACACAATGACTTTTCAACCACTAGACTACTATGCAGGTGTGTGGAAAGGGTGCCGCATTCAGCCAAGTAACCGCATCGAGAATAGCTCATTAAATATTAAAACAAGTTTCTTCACTTACCTAATAGACTGACCAGAATTTTAAACTGAGAAACAACATGAATCTGAAAGAAAGAATTCTATTAGTGACTCCATTCATAAACTAAACCTCTGAACAAGGCTTGATTATAGATAGTCTAAGAAAATGCATCTTAGCTACTCTCAAAATAATGAAAACAGCAAGGCAGCTATCTACGCACAACCTTCCTCCAGCTATTGCAACTCCTTGCACTTACACCTAGTTTTTACAAGCTAGCACACAGAGCTTGCAACCTAAGCTGGTAAAAAATGTTGTAACAAGTGGTATGTTACTAGTACAGAAGTACTTCTAAAGGATAGGTAGAGTGTTGCTGAAAGAGGCTGCATAATCTTTGAGGTAAGTGCTTATATTAATACTCAGGAAAGCAATGAGTCAAAGTTCTCCAAAAAAAAAAAGAAACAGTAGTTAAGACTGGCAGTAGATAATCAGTTACTTTAGTTCTAAATTCCAAATAAGAATAATTACATTCACATTCCTATAGCATTTTATCCAAGAGTCAAATTATATATAACAGTCTGTTGGTGTATTACCATCATTTTTACAAATATTCTCAGTCAGAGCAGCTGAAGATTTACTGCGAACAGCAGCATTTCCATAAAAGCCAAAAATAAACCTGTAAGTTCCAATTATTTGCTTTCTGCTTTAGCGACCAAACCAAAGCTTATTCCTGTTATGGGAAGAGTGGGCAAAAACAGCAGGCTGTGCCGCCTCTAGAAGAATCTATACTTTTGGGGAAATTTTTTGTTAAGCTTAGCAGAGATTCCAGAAGTACATTTGATATTTCATTTCTTGGCTGAAAACACTGGAAGACTGTCCCCACGTCAAGATGATGGTATTTCCTACCTGCTGAATCTTTTTTGAGAAGTTCTTGTTGGATTTCTCTAGTGTCACTTCAAACCTATTGCAACCTACCAAAAAGATTTGAGAAAGCATGTAAACTGAAGTTGCCCTTAAATTTATGGCTAATATATCTTACACTAAATAGATTACAAAGAATTAGGAAAGCAAACTTGGCCACTTAACACTAGAAGAATGACTCTTCTAACATACCTGTGCTATCTTTTACTTAATAGCTAAATGCATCAGAAGGTCTTCTACATAGTCAGGTGAAAATTTAAGTTACACTTCTTGTATCCATCCGAGGACTTCATCAATAGTTACATTTTTGCCTTGCTGGAGTTTTAGATTACAGGAATTATATTTAAGTATTTTGAAACCCAGAGATACAAAGATACCCATAAAGACTTTATCCACACCAATCAAATATCAGTAATTTAAGTTGCTAGGGAGCACATCACTGCAAAGTAGACAAGGAATAAACACTACACCACAAGGGTTTAAAAGGAGTTTTAGGGATAAAGACTTACAGACACTTTCTGATGACATAAGCTCTCCTGGCATTGATGCAAAAAAGGGGGAGAAATTTACCACGTGAGATAAGACACTAGCAACTCAAGACTAGCATGTTCTGATTGGAATAGATGGCCTACAAGTTTCAGAAAAAGCAAGCTGAATTCAGTCTCTAGAATCCAAGTAGCTACAAATGAACATCCTTCCAAAGGCTGATGAACTTGGAAACATGTTTGTTTTTTTCTTTCCTGTCCCACAATACAATACATTACTGTGTTCAATAACATCAGTTCCTACATAATAGCAAGTAAGGCAAAATACAAATCTGTTTAGTGAAAATCGATTTTAACTAAACTGAAAATAGAATAGTTCTATTTGTGGCATCTTCAGAACGGACTATGAACACTTATGACTGTCAAAGAGGCAGGGAGTAAATACATGACAGAACTAGTAAGGAGGGATCCCTCTTCCCCATCCCTTGATGCTCATGGACCTGAATAAAGTTGCTCTTTCACTAATCCAGTCCTTCATTAACACAAGACAAACATCAAACCTCTGGCAACTAGCACATTGCACTGCTGTGCACATTGTATTCACAAAAATTACACTAACTTTCTATAAATTCAAACATATGGGGACCTGATATAAAACATACTTTAAAACAGAAAAAAGGCTGATTCTACTTGCTATCTTTCTTCCTCATCTGATAAATGGTATGTACACTTTCACTAAAGGTCCCACACAAATATTCATTAAACTATGTAGGAAAAAAATCAGCAATTAAACATACATGTGTTAACATTACTACAACCTCTTAAAGCGCAGGAAATTAAAAAATGTAAACAACTTTTTGTGCCATTCTTAAAATCAACTTACCTATGTCTTTTTTGATCCTGTAAAGCAGAAGATGCCCTTGTTTGGTACCAACAAGGAGCCATTCCTCTACAAAGACGGGGGAGAAAAAGAGTCTAATTAGTTTCAACAAAGACTGCCCTTCCCGGCCAAGTTACATTTATCAGAACACTTGGAAACTTGTTTCAAATGCCAAAGAGGACTTTCTGTAGCGACTACACATGTCTCCTACCATCTCTCTGGTGGAAGTGCTCGGAAGTAGCTTTCATTCTCAGGAGAGGATGGCCAAAGATCAAGCAGTAAAACAGAGAGTAGAGCCTAGACATCACATCCCACTTGTTTATACAAAGGTAAAGAAGCAAACTATTGCATCTTTTGTGCAATCAAAAGAGGCAATAAACTACTCTTCAGACATTACTGTCTCCCAGAGGTGAACAATGCTACATAATGGGAAGAACTGTCAGGAAGAAAAACAAGGAGTTCTATGTGGGTTTGTTTGTTTGTTTTTAAATAGTCAAGTTTTTATAAGAACTATCTGAAATAGTCAGCTATACCTATGAAGGACAGTGGCAGCTTTGCTTAAACAGCACTTGAATTGCTTGGACAACCAACAGTCACTTAAGTTTTGTAAGAGAGAACCTTTTTATACACAAACTTTGTGGCAGAGTTTCAGACTCTTCCTATTTACAGGATTCATAGCATACAAAAGGCATAGAAACTTTATTGGGTCATGAAATATGATTAAAATTCTTCCTCCTTGCTGAAGATCATATAGGAAAGAAGCATACACAAATATTTCTTTCTACATCTAGTACTCCCTCATTATCCACCAAAGATACTTGTATTTTAATAAAATCTTGTTTTCTGCAAGACCCTTTTTCCATTATTTGGTAGAAAAGTTGTAGAGACAGAATTACACCCCTTTTTATCACAACCATACTGTAATACGCCTGTGGGTTTAGGCAGAATAAAAGAGATAAAAGCCTCAACACAGGAATAAACTATCTTCACGTCCTCTCTGCTACATTAGCATAAACAACCCATGTTTAAAAGTGGCACTACTATTCAGGTTATAATTTTGTTCTTAAGACAGATTAAGGGCTCACAGTTCCACAGTGTCTGGAGTTTTTTTAATTACCAGTTTTGTGCTATGGTAGTACATGTGATGGAAACTGCTGAAGCAGTCTGAAAAGCCTTATCAAGCCTTATCATTACCACAGCTGGTGCAATCACCTGACCAAAATCTTGACTGTCGAGTATGCCCAAAAATAACCTACATTTATATACCATTAACATACGCAAACAGACTCTAAATCTAAGACTTGAACATACCACTGGCTTTCTAAGATAAATTTTAGCCAGAACACAGGGAACGCTTTTTAGCAAGAAACCAGCCGGCCCACGGTTGCAGCACTGGAAATCATGGCAGCCGCCTCCACGGCGGGGCTGCCGCCGGGCGGGCAGGACTGCGGGCGGCGGGCGACCGCCGGCACCCCTCGAGCGGAGCTCGGCCCCGGCAGCCCCCCTGCTGCAGGCACCGAAGCCAACGCAACGAGCCCGAACACGGGGAAACGCTCCCGGGTTCCCCGCACGCCCAGGCCTGCGAGGCGGCAGGGCCACCGGCCGCCCCACAGCCGCCCCGGGGTGCACCCGGCCCACCGCAGGGCAGGGCAGGCCCCAAGAACAGCTGACAGGGCGTCCGGGCCGCCCGGGAGAGGGGAGGGGAGCGGCCCCCCTCGGCTCACCCCAGGCCGCCAGGCAGTCGATCTGCAGGGGCAGCTTCTCCAGGATCGGTACGTGCTCGAAGGCGTCGTGCATGGCGGCGGCTCCTCCGGGCCCGGCTGCCACAGCGCCCGCCGACCGGGGAGAGGCAGGCGCCGCGGGAGGCTCCCCCTGCGCGGAGGCGGAGGCGGTGCGGCGACGCAGACGGACAGCCCCGGCGGAAGCGCCACCGCCGCCCGGCCGCCGCCGCGCAGCTCCCCGCCCTTCCCGGCAGGCCCCGCGCCCGCCCCGTCGCCGCTTCCGCGCCAAAGCTCCGCCGCTTCCGCGCCCCGGCGCTGCCCCGCCCCCCGCGCTGTTCCCGCCCTCGCCTCGCCCCCTCAGCGGCCCCGGGGCGGGCGGTGCTGAGCCGGCCGCGGTCCCCGTGAGGGCTCTGTCACCGCCCGGGGCGGCTCCGCGCCAGGCACAGAGCACCCGCGCCCCAGCGCAGTCCCCGCGCCGGCAGCCCGCAAAAGAAGCACTCTCCCCGCCGGCATCGAGCAGCCCGCCCCAGCTCCTGGGGGCTCGGGAAAGGCGGGTCGGCACGGCAGCACCAACGGTCGCAGGGGGCGCGCTCCCTGCCCCTGAGGGGACCCTCCGCGCCCCGATATAGCCCTTGTGCATCTTCATACAGCCCGAAAGGGGAAGGAGTGCAAGACACTCATTTTGTCTTCCCACAACATGTTAGTATCAGAGGCATCAGGTCGCCCTTTGCTAACATAAACCATAGCAGGTAGGAAAGTCACCCTGTATACAAAGACAAAAATTGACCTGCGTAACCTAAGGAATCCAGATGAGAACAGCAAAACATCTCTTGCAAGTAAATGTCTATTTTTGGAGGGCCTAAATTTTACTTTAATGAACTTACCCTATGAACTCGGCCAGTGAAGTTCAATCTCCAGGAGGAAATCTTCACTTGTTACCTCGTCCCTTCCAGAACAGGCCATGGTTGCGTTGACATCGGCCGTGCGGAGGCGCAACATTCACCACCGCTGACCTAGAAACTAGAAAAGCACATGGTGCCAAGTTCTCCGAGCATCTTCACCAACAGAGACCACTGTTTCAGAAAACGGGCTGAGGACACTCTGTGCTGGGAGATCAAAGCAGAGGAATGAGAGAACAAGCGTGGTACTCTTGCATCCAACTTCTTCCTGCTCAGGAATGAAACCTTGCTAAAGCACAAAATCACTCTAAGTCACATCCCCTTCGCAGATACCAGAACTGCAAATTGCCAAGGGAGTTACGGCTCAGGCATGTATCTGGTCTGCTTGACCTAGGATTCCTACAAAAGGAAGAGGAACATACCACCAATGTAGTGAAAGGAAATGTAAGTTTCAGTAACACTGGGTAGGTAATGACTTCACGTGCAAATGGCTGTAATCCATTTTTACCAGGTTTTAAAACGTAACATACTTGTCCTTTAGCATACAACATAAAATGCCATATAAAGTGAACAGAAGCATAAAAAAACCCCCACAAACTCACACACCCCTACATCTGCAGAATAAGACAAACATTGCCTTCCCTAGCCCTTAGGATCCTGACTCACGCTGTGCCTATCAAGCCTGTTGCATTTCTTTACCATGCTGTGTAATCTCTTACTAGTCAGTCCCTCCTTCGGAGCTCCTAGCAGGAACATCTTGTCACCCTAATAAAATGCTGGTCAACAACATCATCTTCTTCACTATTACTTTGTTTTCAGTTTTCTGCATGGCATGCACACGGTAGAACAATTACATCAGTAATATCACAGCTACTTCTCACAAATAAGCAAATCCACACACACGGAATTAATCAGGCACAAGAACTCTACAATACTCCCTCTCTGGTTGAATTCCTGTCAGACATTTATTTTTTCTGCAAGTAGAGCATTATCTCAATTAGGAACAGCTTGTTGAAGCAGCCAAATTTCCTAAAGAAAATTCAGCTTCTACACACCACTCTAGTCATTGAAAACTTATGCAGATCTCAGACCTAAGTGTAGATGTGTTTTCTCCCTCCTGCTCACCAAGTCTTCAGAGTAGTCTGTACGGTTTGTTTTAAAATCACAATACCCATTTTGAAAGAGTGGGTATAAACTTGCATTAAGTCTTCCCTGTCTACGTAATTAAAGGTAACAATCCTGCAGGATTTCTGGTTTCATGCATTCCAGCAAGCTAGCTTGCTGACGAAGCTTTTTCTGACAAGTCACGGAGCCCACACGTCGTTAGGAGCAAAACCAGGAACGAGGAGCTGCAAAGATCTCCTTAGCAGAACCAACACATCTGACGGAACATGCTGTCAGGGGCGAGGCCACGCTGCTGCAACTCCCTTGCACGCATACCCTTCGCTCCTCACCCACATCTCATCTGCTGCTTTTAGCCACCTCTTCCGCAATCGTAATTGCGGCAGTAGTTGTGCGTGTGCCACAGCCCGCGTGATACTGTGGGAACCGGGCTCTGATACAAGTTCTCCGTAAGACAGCAAACAAGGAAGTCACAGCACGCGCCTGCTGCGTGCTAGGCAGCAGATGCTACCTTCCAAGGATACAGAAACTCTGCCAAACGAGTGGAAAAACAAGAACAGCTAACTAAGGGAGCAACAAGCCCCTGTTGAACTCCGGACAACTTCAAATACTGATGGAAGTTACTACAGGGATGGAAGGGTAGAAGGCAGAGAGGACTGCTCAAACCTGCTGTAGTTGTAAGCTGAAAGCACCACACCACTACTACATTTATTTTAGTCTTTAAATTATTAAGCTATGAATGCTATTAGGGAAACTGTTTAGATCTTTCACTTTTGTTCAGAAATTTATGATTTGCTCTACCTGTATTAGCTTTTCAAATGACAGACTTCCACTTTATTTAATAGTTAAGCTTAACAAGCAAAAAAAACCTAACCGGAAATAACTGCCTAGAAATACCATACAATAAAGAGTTAAAGAAAAGTGAGGGAGCTTTGTGAAGAGGTTAACACTTTCTCATGTGAGAGAAGAGGTAGTAAGAAAGCGGAAGGACACAATGTAAGCCTTTCTACTCTTTGCCTAGCTTTTATTAAATAGTACATACAAACTTCTTTTGTGCTTCCAGTAGAGAACATTTTTCCCCTATTTGTCTCAAAAAAAACCCCAAACAACCCAAAACAATAGGACTTCAAAAAAAAAAAAAAAATTAAATAGCGAGTTTCATGTAGCTTTATTTCACAAAATTTCCTCTCCCCAAAAGGACATGGAGGTAATGTTTGTTTCATCTATATGAAGCATAGCAAATTAGAAGTCAAAATGTTTTCTAATTAAAGATTCTACCTGTGGCCTAAAGGAGATGGCAGAAGAGCTCCAGCAACTCTTGCAGAGGCAGACTGAGGTGTTAAAGCCACAGCTTTTTTTCGCTGCCCATCTGCTGAGGGTTTGCTGCCCCCATGGCACAGCTAGCAGAAGATACTATGCACTTGTGCCTCAGCTACTCTACTGTAAAGTGCCATATTTCAGCGTAAATTGCTGATAAAGATGAACTAGAGCTAAGCTACCAGACCTTACAGTGGAATGAATGAAGTACAGGCACATGTCCACTTCTGCTGACACAGCTGAGTGAAGAACCAGAAAAGCTGACTCTCTATGCCATTCCAGCAGCAGCCACATCAGCTCACTAGAAGTCCAGCTGTGCTGCTGCTTGCCTGGTAATTATCAGTTGTAAAGGTTACAAACCCAAATTAGAGCTTTTGTCATACAGTCCACAAAGGGTTTCCATGTGTAAGTTATTGCAAGTGAAGCCTCTACAGCCAAGCATAGAATAAAAACAGAACACTGTCCAAAAGCTCTTTTTCGTTTGAGAAGGAGAAACAAAAAGCAATTATATAGAAATCTGCAACTTTGACTGAAACACAGTGATCTCAGAGTACCTCTTGGCCACAGGGACCAATTGGGACAGGAAAGCCCATCATCAAATCGCTTACATGGGAGGCAATTCTAAACAGACACTGGGAACAGAACTATCCCAGCACTGCGTACTCCCATCAAAGCCTCTTTCAAGTAAGGTAAGCAGTGCCTGCACCCTCTAGAAAGCAACACCATCTTCTCGTAGAAGAGTGCCGACTTCTCCGTGGGAGATGTTACATGTGCAGGGAGAAGAGTTCTGCTGAAATGTCTAGTTAATATCTGCTTAATGTGAGTAGTCAAGCACTTGAGGAGGAGCACTGCAGGAGTGGGTTTGGTGATGTTTGCTTTTGTTTGGTTTTTGGTGGTGGTTTGTTTTTTTTTTTTTTTTTTAAATTAAATCATGCAACACATGGAAGGTAGGGGCAAATCATTTTTCCAGGCATCCACCACATTGCCGGCAATGAGATGTGCCACAACAGCAAATGTTAGCTCTATGCAGCTGTTACCTATAGGTCAATGGCATTTAAAATAGAAAATCTTTCTTACACAGTGTTATGAATAAAATTGCACTTGATTTTGTTAAAAACTCATATCACTGTAACTTTTCCAAATATTTCCTTTCCGGCATCTTAATTTTCTTCATCAACAGGAGCTTCTCTCTAAAAACCTCTCATTCATGTTGGACACATGACATACAGCCGCAGTAAGCCATTATCTACCAGGAAACGGGTCTATTGTTTCTTCGGTGCTTATTTTTATCTGTCCCCACCCTCCCCCCAAAAAAAGTACAGGCAGTTCATCACCTTTAAGTGTCAATTGTAACATTGAAATATAAACTCCTCAAGCAGACATTAGGAATTTTAGTTTCACAGATTAAATATTTGAAAAGTTACAGAAGGTGCTGGAATAGTACACATTTAAATTGCTTAAAAATCCAAACTTGCAGCAACTTCGTAAATTCGAATTTCCAAAAAGTTTATAATGTCCTTGTGAACTTCTTCCACAGCAAGACGGCCTGATGACAATAAAGCATCAAACTTCCAAGGCTGAGATCAAGAAACAAATCAGCAGGATGCACTTGCTCCACCAAGCAACTTTAAAAGAGGCGTCTCCACTTCCAACAGCAAAAAGCTACTCCTTCATTCCATTTTGGACCTTTCAAAGTGTGTAATCATCCTTTCCTGGAAAAGAAAATACCCAATGATGTCATTTCCCCCAATAGGTTTACATTACTGAGAAATAAGGTGGTATGCTTTGCACATTCACAACAGATGCACACTCATGTGCATTTTAGGTCAGGAGTCCAACTTACACAGCAGATATACCACTTCTTCTAGAATACACTTTTAGAATACACATTTAGAATATACATTTGTATTCTAAGAAGTTGTATCATAGTTGTCCCCACTATCCTTCCCCACCATGTAGTATTTTACTGCTGCACTGGCAAAATCAGATCCAGTTCTAATAAGCCAAGTCCTTAACAGCTGACTCATGACTCCTTTGGCATGTCAGAAGACTAATTTGAACTGAAGATTGGTTTACTGACCTCATCTGAATCCAGAAGAGCTGGAAGAGCACTGCAGGGGTGGGGGTGGGGGGGAGGAAGAAGAAATAGTTAAGAGAATTAGAACAGCTACTGAGAGCATATTATTGACAACCATTTTCAGCCTTATGTTTCACTTTAAGCTTTTTAGGGCACAGGAGAGCAATAATGAAGATAGACCTTTCAATTAAACAGATAGAAATTACAGAAAGACACACAAAAGAGGAAGAGCCCAAGCAGTATCCTCAATGACGTTCACAGTATTAAAATTCTTTTTTTCTAAGCTTCCCATTACCAACTGAACAATTTCCAAGTTGCCATGAAATAAGCTGCATCATTCATATGGGAACACTGATGAACTACACTGAAGACATTTACAATATGGGACCATATTGTAAAAACACATCCCAGAAATCAAACAAGTTACACTGGTACCATAGCCTTCTCAGCTACAATAGACCTTCCATCTATCTATTGGGATCTCATCTCTCCACAACCCTGATCAACATACTTTCAAGAACAGAAAACCCTGCAGCAGACTACCTCAAAAGTGTCCTTTCCTAGCTTGTACCAGTCTAGTCCTTGTTTTCTTAAGGAATCCTACTATTCTTCAAAAAATAAGTACTAGAACTGGGAAAAAAAATTCAATTGAGAAAATGCATTTTTTCATCCTCTTGAAGCTTCACCTGATTTCTTGTCTTTAACTAAGTTCAAGCAGAGTTTTGTACTTAAATCCAGAGCCTCTGCCAAAATTACCTGTTCAGATTTGTTAATCTGTGAACTTCTGTTTTGCTATGAAAAATTTAGACATAGACACTGACATTTTTAGGATATTAACGTTATTAAAAGCAGAATAGACATGGACTGCCTACATAGCTGACTATATTGCCAGAAGCATATAAATGACTCAACAGACATTCCAAATAAAGTTGAGAACTAAATGACATTATTCAGTGGTTTACATTCAGCAAGATACTCAAACGACTTTTCAGAGCACTGAACAGAAAGAGAGGGTTTATTTCTTCTTTGTTTTCTGGATTTATTTGCTTAGTTTTAACTTTAGTGAAGTGCAAATCAGTGTGGTTTCACAGTCCAAGACGTTGTTCCTTAAGTCAGCATGTGTTCAAGTGGCATGAACTGTAAGTCTGACAGACTGCATAAAGCCAAGTGGAAGCATGCTAAGAAGTCAGAGGCCAATTCCAGGCTGAACTCAGTATCTGCTCGTGTAAGTACAGCATACAAGTTATAAGGCATTCTAATGTACTTGTGTACAAGTCCAAGGAACCTGCTTTTATTGTGACTATAAAAATACTCACACGTCTGTCACCGATGAAGGAACATTCTCCTCTACCCATTTCAGATCATCCTCCTGCTACAAGTACAGAAATTAAATGGAAAATAAAAGTCAGTTTTCCCAAACTGCTGTCACATGCAAGCCTTTTTCTTCTCAGCCTACTTGACAAAAATCAATGCATTTATAATGTCAGTTCAAAAAAAACTCAGAAAACCCACCTTCAATTTGATTTCTGGATTACAGAAAACACATTCCAAGAAAAAAGAAAAAAAAAAAACAAAAACCCACCTATAATTTACTGTCAACTCTGTAATAGTCTAATAGTGACTAGGAAAAGCAGGCTCTCAGGACACTTTCGTTATTTACATAATCTAGTCTCTCACAAAAGAACATTATCTTTAGAAGATGTTATAGATGAAAAATTATTGTAAAAAGCACAAGCTAGATTTTGCAAAAGTAAGTTAAACTGTAGTCAGGATTTCTCATTTCTATCTGATGAACACTCTCTAATTCACAACACAAGCACACTTGTTTTGAAGTTGGAGAACTGACCCTTTCTGATCCCCCCCATCCCCAAAATAGAAAAGTTTGATTTTCATGTTATGCTCAGATAAGTAGTATACAGTTGCAAGCCACCTTTGAGAAAAACAATGTTAACGACAAAAATAAAACTGCTATTATCATGAGTTCCTACAGGTTCTTTACACTTTTAAATCTATGCATGAATTCCCTGAAAAGATTCCAAGACATATTTTCTACCTCCTATCTGAATGCAAAACTACCTCTGCTTATAAGCCACATGGAAAAAAGGCACCTATATTAGAAATGTTCCACGCAAGCTATTTAGGTAGCTACATAATAATATACACACCACCCCATTCGAGTAAGGAATCACAAATCTCCAAATTAGAAGGGCAATTAATTTATTTAAAATATGGCTCAGCCTCCCTCTCAGCCTGACAAACTTGTTAAAATAATGTATTATTATCAGAATATAGTATTATACAGTTCTATCTATACTGGATTGTGCAAACATTCCTAAAGAACAGACTGAACTCTAAAACCTCCATTGAATTTACAGGAAATTAGATGAAAAAAATGTATTTACTTTCTTTTCAGAAGTACTGTAAACATATGATACTTCGACTCACTCCCTCTCTGAAGCAAGCCAGGACACTCACATTTATAGGCTGAACACTTTGCATATTTGTGAGCTGCTACTGGGGGGCAACCAGAGATAGATCTATATCCTTCGAGGCAGGGAGGGCATACTCACAGCTTTGGTTGCTTTTACATTCCCATTTGGTTCTTGCTTTGTACTTCTCATTTTCATTCCCTCTGAAGACAAAAGGAGGAAAAAAGATTGGGATAACTGAACTATAATTGTTCATAGACTGTAAGTGAAAGTGTTGACTGTTCATTCATAATATTTCATCAAATCCAAAGAGACAGACAAGTTATTAAGACGATGCTTTCCCTTTGAAAGGCTTGTATTTTTCTTGACAGGTGGAGTACCTAGTTTTCCTGGAATTTTGCCTAGGGAGTATCAATTTCCAGTCCTTTTCTTTGAGCCGGACATAAGTAGCATAGAACTCAAAGACATACTTGCCCAGAGAGGCTGTGGAATCTCCATCGTTGTACTCAAAAGCCATCTAGACATGGTCCTGGGCATCCTGTTCTAGGTGACCCTGCTTGAGCAGGGTGTTTGAACAGGATGACCACCAGACGTCCCTTCCAACCTCAACCATTCTGAGACATATGCAACTCCCAAAATTTATTTGATGTAAGAGCCAAGAGGCAACATGCATCTCCCAGCCTGGCAGACAGCCAGATATAGCTGATTTGGCAAATGCACCTAATGAATTACACTCTCCTCCTCAGCTCCTAACCAAGTGGAACAGCACTGAAATATCTCAGCAGAATTGATTTGTGGACAGACAGCGGCAGTGGGTATGTCACCCTACCTTTTACACAACTTATAAACTGGATTTTAAGAGAGGGGTGCAAACTAAACCACTGCTTAGCAACAATAGCCAAGAGATCCTCCGATATCCATCATCATGATTGGATCCAAACCTATGACTTCACATATTTAGTAAAACAAAGTCCAGCGGACACAGTAAAGCAACCACAACAGTAGCAGTATGTTCAGTGTCACCTGAAAACCCCAGAATTAAACAGGCAACATAAAGACTAAACATAAAGCCAATGTTTCCTCTACAACTGCATAAATCAATGGCAACAGGGAGGCATTGACTCTGCTTTTACAGCAGTAATGAACTTTTTGCCAGAGAGCAAGAGAACTCCCTCCTCAGAACTGTCTCTTCAACATTGAGATTAGGTGGGAAAAAAGTTTTTCTCTTACCAAAGCTTTCCTTTAACATTGGCTCTTTCTGCTCATCATCATCCTCCTCTTCAGACAGTGGTGAGAAAGCAAACCTTTAGGAGGGAAAGAATGAAAGCTATCTTAGAATAGCATCTCTTGCCACCCAAGAGATTCATTACCCCACATTCACATGACTTGATTATTCTGTGTAGTTCTTTGTTTTCAAGACCTATGCTAAACTACATAATCAATAATTTAAGTCACTTCGTTTTAAACAAGTTCACCACCAGGAACAGATTGAATTTTATCTATGTGACTTCCTACACTTACTTTTCCTCAAGCCCCTACACACACACTGCTTAGTATCCTTATGGATCAGCATACAGCAACTAAAAATCACCCACCAGTACTTCTTTGGATAAACAAGCATTCCCAAAACCGAGTATTTTTAGAAAGAGGTAAGAAAAGCTGAACCTTTGGTTGTTAGCAGATGGCCTCCACAGAATCATGATGACAAAAAGGATCATTGAAAAGAGTAAACGCCAGATGGCATCATCCACCCATAGCTCCTGCCAGTCCTGTCAAGGAAAACAGCAGCACAAATAGAAAAAGTTGTGAAGAAAGAGACTCCATGTCCTCACCTCTTTCCAAGGGTGAGCTGTAGGCATCTGACAGAGGCTCATTTCCCACAACAGTGAGAATTTTAGCATATAGTGGTATATTACTCTAGACATAATCCACAGAAAAATCTGTTCCAGAATGCCCAATCTCACCTCTTACACTTATCAAGAGGCAGCAATTGCAGAAAGCATTCAATATAAACTCACCGACTGACAGTCCACGAGCCTGAACTTCATGGTGGTCCAGATGATAAATACAATAGACGCTGCAAGATTAAAACAAAGCAGCTGCTTATTATTACAAAATATGCTAATCCAAATATACTACTAACAGGACTGTGTTTCCCAAACAAAGGGCAAAGATCTAAATAGTGAATACTTGGAATCCAATTTATTAGTTTTAGAAAACAAGAGGTTGATTTATTGTACTGATCTTATACAGTAGTTTAGGCACAGACCACTATATGTTCTTGGTTCTTCAGAGACATAAGGCATAAAACAAGTATGAAGTGTTTAGCCAAACTCCTCATCCCCATTCACTATTCTTGAATTACTTCCATCTAGTCTGCAAACCATGGTTTCATTATCAGTTGACAAATAAAGCCTACTTGAAGTAAATGAACCATCTGATCTGCTTGAATGCCTATGCATTCAGATCTTGACCCATAAGAGTGACAATGCTCAAACTATGCTCTCACCACAGTTTCAGAAGATGACACTTCCCTCCACTAAGGTATTCTGTGATGACTAAGAACCAGATGCTGCAAGGAATTTAATCAGAGCTGTTGATCAAAAGGAATGCACCTTTTTATTTGTTTAAGTAAAAAAGCACAGTGCTTAAAAGTTTTCTGCTCATTGTATGGATAGCATTTCCAAATAGATGAGCTGAGCACCTGGAAGCACCAACAAATTTATTCTTGAAGTTCAGTTCATCACTACTACAAATGGAAAGAGGATCTGAATCGGTGTTCTTCCAGAATACAGAGGGCATTTTGTTACAATACTAAGAATACTGTTTTTCCAAGAATCACTCTGGTCTTCAGTTATCTGGTCTTCAGACATCTTAAAAATCCCATAGTACACAGTGATGCTGTGATTTTGGCAAAAACTACCTCTGTGAAGTTAACAGCATAGGATAATAATCTGTTGCCCCCAGCAGCTTTCAGAGGAACAAAAGTGCTCCATTAGAGAAGCTGCATAGAACTACTGATCTTATTAACATCAGGACTAAAAAGCCACTGCCTCTGAAGTACTTGGCATAGACCCACTATTAGAAACGGGTCAAGAGTTAGAAATACCAAGTACTTTGACTGCAGAAGTACATTACAGAAGTGTCACCAAACTCAAAAGTCTGCTTTAGTGATCAAATCAAGCCATATATGGAAATGGCAAGTGCTCTTATTTGATTAACATAATTTTCTGCTTACCTGCTACTGCCAAGATGAGTGTGTTGGTGAAGTGCCGATACAAAGAGAGTTTCACAACATTCCTTCGAAGTTTTAGCAGTTTCATTGTTTGAGTTAAGCTGATGAATATGTATGGAAAGTCAAGGAAAGCATCTGAAGGGACAAACTGGTCACAGACTTAGGAGGACACAGATCTTGCGATCAACAGCTCTCCCACCCAGACACTTAGCCCTCTAAAAAGGTAGACCAGACTCAGTAGAAAAGTTCATCCTATGGCAAAAGTGCCAAAGGGCAGGATCCATCCCTTTCATGTTATTTAGTCATCTAAACCTAGAACCCTTGTCACACAAAGATGGTATCCAAGCATCTATTTTGGACTATGGCCCATTCCTCCAGAAAAGTGTCAAATGTATTTCTGATAAATGGAACATCAAGTCTGAACTAGAAGTGAGTTAAAATCCAATTAGTGCATACACGTCTTCACCCTTTCGCCTACCATTTTATTTCCATAATGATAAAACAAGTGCTTAGGAGACACATCACGGTAGGAGAGAATTGGGGTTATCATGGTTGGGCAGCAAGCTATTCACATTTTAAATAGAGTTTTGTGATTGACTTTCGCTAAAAACACTTTATAGGGATTTTGCTATACACGGCTTTGAGTTCGGCATTTGACAGCAGTTGCTAATGTCACACAAGATTATGATTGTTTGAATGTAATATGTCAAGACACCAAAAAGTTAACACTGCCCAATTTTGTCACCTAACTACTTCAAGATGACTTCAAATTTTACAGAAAGAATTTTAGGTTTGATGTTGCTAAGAAACCTTCTCCCCAAAACATAAACCGAGTCTGTTCTCCAAAGGCTATTACTATGGTATTGTTACAGTGCTACACTAGAACAAATTAATTTCATACTTCAACAGTCAGAGACTGATAACAGACAGACTTAACTAGTCTATGTTCAGGAGCTGCTCTAACACAGATATCTACTGGTTACCTAGTTTTCCTTGCACTGGCTGTAGCAGAAGCTTTCCTGAACACTCAATTACAGAGGTTCTATTAACTCTACCAGAAGTAGAAAGAACATACACTTGAAGCTGATTTTAAAAAAAAAAGTTCAGCCAAAAAGACTCCCAAAAAAACAAATTTGAAAGACAACACACCCCACCAAGTAAAATAGCGAAGGATATCCACCAGCACAGGGCAGTATCTAGGAAAGCCAGGGGAATAAAAGCCAAGGAGGCAAGATCATTCTGGGCCTAGAGACAAAGAGAGAGCCAATAAGAACAAACTGAAAAGAAAACAAGGTACAGAAGAAGCAAGGAGGGTCAAGCTATTTTATGAGAAACCACAAGTACTCCACCACAATGCTTCTGAGTTTTACTACAGAAGCAGAGGGTTTGAACTAAGAGTTTAGCCCAATGTACAGAGGGGAACTGACAATACCACATTGTCAGTTCTCAATTCTCCACCAGAAAGTAGTTTTCCAGATTAACTCAATCTAGCACCATTAAAAGGAGCCTCTGCTGAGGTGATTGCTGCAATGACATGCTCTGGCCACTTCCGTTACAGAATACTAGCAATCAGCTTATTAGAAATGTAGTAGTTAAATCTTTTACACTCTCCACGGACAAACTGAATGCTCCACTGGTAACCATGAATTTGACTGAAGATGGCAAAAATTGCCTTTGTGTGTACATCAAAAACTATCAAAGTCCCAACTGAAACAAGCAAATCACCTTTTATTCCTTTTAAGTATAAGACAGAAATAATAAGCTGTGAATAAGCTTGTAACGTTCTGCAGTTTATGAAAGGATATCCACAAAATAATACAGGCATCAATCATGGACAGGGCCAAGTTTGCTATCAGAGCCACAGTGTCATAGAAAAACTGAAAAAGTACCAAATATATGACATGTTAAATACCTTATCCAAAAAATACAAAAACTAGTACAACAGAAATCTACACCCTGAGATGCACTTCTTAATGAAGCAAGTAGCAGCACCACTCACATGCACTTCCCCAGGTACAGTCTCCAAAACTGGAGTGGTAGTGTGGTTTTGTTTTTAGACTCATGGCCAGGTGACCCAAGCTGTATGTTTGTGTCTGCAAGTAGCCCTACCTAATCCGAAGTATTAGACACAAGGGTCCAGGAAGAATATAGTGTCTAAAACCTGACTAATCAGAGAGCTATTAGAATTATTTCAAAATACACAAAATTACAGCCTGATAAATAGAGAGGACATCAAACTTAAAATAATTGTCAATAACCCATATCAACAGTCTCAGAGTTTAACCACTTCATTGTCTCTGTTCCCTTCTTTCAGCATAGCCCTGGGATTCTCCCTTAACATATAAGTAAACAAAGCCAGTATCATCTGTGACATATGGGGAAATTCAAGCAGTTATTACTGACCCCTGTGACTCTAAGAACACCTTCCATGCCAGAAAATAATAGATAAAGGGCTCCAGCCATAACTACTTTGTGAAGAGTAACTCCAAGGCGAGGCCTGTAGGAAAACAAAGTGAAATTTAGATTAAGAGGGGGAAAAAAGTGAAGTCACATCAACTTGAGTCTAATATAAGGCATGAGGCATGTGAGCAAAAGGTCCTTGTGACAAGCCACTTCTAGATCCTGAAATAGTTTTATTATGGTGCTTGAAGCTTACTGTTCATTTTGTCTTATGGTATGATGTGACTAAGGAAGAGATTGGCAACAGTCCTGTTTCCTAGTTAACCTGTTTAGCTTTTTACAAACATTTGAAGAAGTCTCAGCCCACCTCTTCTTCACCAGTTCCTCCAGCACACCCACACTTGCTAAAGCTTTCACTACCACACAGCATGTTGTTTTACCATTGAATACAGCTGGGGACAGACAGAGGAGCAGAAATCTTGGCAGCAGAAGCCTCCTAAAGCAGATCCCCTCCCCTATCAGTGATTCTTGACCTCCCCCATTTCTAGAAGCTCCTCCTTGCCCAGAAGGAAGGCATATAAAGCTTCCATTCCAGTCAGTGGAGTCTCTCAACAGTGACTCAGAAACCTACCCAACAGTGGTACACAGAAGGGGGTGGGAAGAAGAGTAATCACCACATGGAATTGTACGTATCTAGTGACTAGTGAAGACGTCTAGACCTTTACAGCACTTAACTAAAGCACATACCTTTTAAGTAGCAAAGTAGAGGGAGATGAATACTGTCCTAAGTTATTAAAATCCAACAGTGAAAAGCCTTTTAATAGAACACAACAAACCTGTAACAAAATTACTCACTTGACTATCCCATATCCCAGGCTGACTATGATGACTAGAGTTCGAGCCAATGAGCGCTTCACAGCAGAAAGCAGTTCTGCCAGTATTACTGCTCCTTGAACTGCCAAAAGCAAAAAGGAGGAAGGTAGGTTATTAAAATGTAATTTCTGTTTTATTAACTACTGCATGCAATTGTAGTATGAGAGCAGACGTAATTATTTTTAGAAAGTAAGCTATTAAAGTGTATAATCTTTTTATTACCTACATCTGGAGTAAGCTTTCAGAAAAGATAAGTCACTTAGCATAAAAAAAAGCTACTGAAAAATTTTACATCCATAGAAAGTGGAGAGTATGTGATCCATAAAACGTTTATCCATAAGATCAGCCTGGACGATCTTCGGAACAAGTCAACAAAACCTTCTGTACCATGAGTGTGGCCAATTAACAAAGTCATAGTGAAGTTTTACTTGCAGAGTTTCATTTGTATGCATCCATCCTAAAAACTCAAAACCAGAGTTCCAAAGTTTTATGTGGAGAGAATCGCTTACGATGGATTATCAGGCTACAGGCTGAATACCAGAAGTCATCTGCAATGCTGTCATGTTGAACAAGGAGTTTCAAAGTCTCCTTCCAAGGCCAATACCAACTGTCAGAAATTAATTACAAGCTACATTTAGGAAGTCCTATTTTAAACTTCAAGCCAACACTACAGTGAATACTCTCCAGAATCTAGCATTTCACATCCCTAAAACACTACACTCAGGAGACAGAGAAAGCAACAGCACTTTAGCTTGAGAAGAGCACAGATCATCATATTTACAATATATTAAAAAAATGCAGAAACTCTCATTCCCTGTTCTTTGTTTTGAAACAATTCTCAAGTAATCATATACTTAATATGCATCTGTCACCCCAATTTAGCATAAGCCATTAGTGCTATAACCCATCAATTCAACTGCAAACTGCAATTGCTACCTACCAGATTCCCCTGTGTAGCGGATATTCTGGAACTCTGCATAGAAAACTGCTTTCTCGAGCATTCCCAGGAAGATGACAGCACCAATCCAGAACTGGATCCTCAGGAGATCCCGCCAATAACAGGCTGACCACGCAAGCCATAGAACCCCGAAGAATACGTACACAATGCACATCACCATGAAAAACTATTACACAAAAAGAAGGAAGAAATAGGAACCTTAGACCTAGAAAAATCATTTCCTTGTTTCTATTCCACAGCTGTAAGACAGCTCTATTTTCTCCCCGAGTATAGCAACTTTTGAAGTTTTTATATACAAAAGGGACTAGAAACAAGCATTGCTTCATTTGTCTTCTCTGGATTCTTTTACAGTGACAGTCTAATTTCTCACTGCCAAAGGGAATCAGAGTAATTGAATTTCTGAGCAATTTCTCTCTTGAAGAGCAGTCTGCCAATTCATTCACAGGTGATTTTTCTAAGGAAGATATCAAGTGCTACTGGCTTTCAAAAACTCAGATAAAAGCTCAGGCAAATCATCAAGTACTATAAACTCTGCCCCTTCTCACATATTATTCTATTACTAACTAACTTCATCGTACATTTACAGTACTTTGCAAATACCTTTACACACAATTCCACAGAACAGAGATAAGCAACTGATGGTTGTAATCTCTCTGTTCAAATAATTTGTCAACTTCCCTCAAAAGTTAATTTCCAGCAAACTCAGGTTTTGACCAAGCTTTAGGTCAGCCAAAAATCTGGAATTGAAAAAGAAACCCAGATATTCATTTAAATATTATCATTTTGTGATTTTTTTTTTCTTCAATCCAATGTTACTTGCTTTAGAAGAACTTTCAGGGTACATTTCTCCTATGGCGAACAATAAGCTTGACAACGCTACTCAGTGCTGAGTTTTCTAAATGACAGCACCATACCAGAGCAAGTCAAGTTTTCAAAAAGGACACTAAGATTAAGAAGAGGGATAAGAAGGATAAAGTAAGACATTAAACGAATAGCAGGAAGTACTTAGCCAAAGCATAGGACAGTAATAATCAAGCAGCCTCCTCCTGCAGAAGGTAGATTTTTTTTTTTAAACCAAGCAAGCATTGAAGTTAACTGCACGATCCATTGAAGCTTTCACAAACTGAAAACACCTTCCTTAGGAGAACAGCTTACTGATCCTTACAGGTTTTCACATCTGACCAACCCATGCAGTTCAAATGGAAGGACCTAGGCATCTAGTTCACATTCAGGTGCTCCATTACAGAAACATTTAGACAGACACCTTTTTCTGGACCTGCCACATGGGCATATTCACACTAGTGAATTACATGTCAACAGAGCTGCTGGAGGCTTTTTACTTCTGTCAGGGTCTCCTATTTACAGGCCACTCTTGCCAATACAGTCAGGCTAGAGATCTTACTTGTTATTGATCCCCAGCTAAAGTCTGTCTACACTACATAAATATTTAAGTTCTTTTATTTTCTTAGCCTCCTGGACAAAGGCAATTAGCAACCAAGTCAACAACTCCTTTGAATAAAAAGGGGATTAGCTCTTTGTAGTTCAGTTATGCTTTCACTGTTAGGCAGTATTAAGGACCTCCTCATGGGGTGTAAGACAGCTGGTGGAGGAAGGAAGATTAAGCTGTAAAAAACAAAGCGAGCAGTGACAAATGAAAGGGTAGCTGTAAACAAAAGCATAGAATAGCAAATTTTCTAAGATATGAGCTAAGGAGAAAAACAGCATCAGTAAAACTGCTCAGTTTAGAGCTAATGGACCTGATAACTTCTGGAACTACAAATTGACAGGCATCAAGTCAAACAATTCAGAGAAGGACAACATTAGTGGTATATGCAAGTGTCTGAAATCTATGTCTGTTTTCCCTACCCTGTATTTAGTGCAAAACAAACCCCCCAAAACCAAAAAACACTCCCTGCTAAATTATTTTTTGAGACGCTGGCTTTGTGTTTCCTCAAGCATGGAAGGAGAATATTTAATTGAGATTCAAATCAACTGACAACTTTATAGGTCAAAGAAAAGCTGTTTTACTTACAATCATCAGAGGATAGTCTGCAAGTGAGAGATACTCATACGGCCCCTTCAGTTCTACTGTCACTGTCAAAAGACAATCCAACAACCAAATTAAACAAGAACCAAAAGGAAGAAGCCAGAATAAAGTACTTAACTGATTCTCACTCAAGCGTAAAGAAATTCCAAATCTTCACATAGCTTTTAAATCTAACTTACACTTTAATCAAAGAAAGTTAAGACTCATAACACACTCAGCTAAAAGCATGCAATTAAAATTACACGCTCCATTACCAAGTAACTCATGGCAGTACTTGAAGTAATTTGTGCTGGAGATTCACATGTAACAGGAAAGTTCAGAAACACACAAAAGTTAACTTTTTAAGGGGATTTTCAAACTTCTCTAAAGTTTGGATAGGTTATCAAGGCACTGTTAGATATACTGTAATATAATTTCAATATAATTATGATCTTTGTATTCTACATTATTTGAGCTTACTAATGTAAATCACTGTGTTGGTCTGGACATTTTTGAAACACAACACTAAGCCTCAAAATTGAACTGCTTGGGATTCTTCTTTACTTCCACCATTAAACTGACAGACCAACAGCCTTAGGATCTTCAAGACACGAACAATCACCTACTTTCTTATCATAAGAAAGAGTTGTAGTAAGTAATACTTGCATCTATGTGAAGTGAAAGGTAGTGTCTTATGAAAGTGAACTATACAGTATGTATTAAAAGTACCTTAGAATACACTCAGACTGGTATACATAAAAAATGGCACTATATTTTTAGCTTACTGTATAAACAGCTATCTTACTTGTAAAGGGCTTATTTTGATATGAGGAAGTTGTCGTTTTGTCCATTCTTTTAACTCTGGTAGTAGAATCCTTCGCAGCTGTAATTCCAATTTGCACAATAAATATATATGGCCCATCTCGCCAAGTTTTGATAACGGCATTCATTGTCTGAAAATCAAATGTCTACATGTAGACAGTGCATAGTCAAGAAGACACAAAAAAGAACGGGTGATATCTTCCATGTAAAAATAAAGTTCAACTCTTCCCAGGCCTAAAACTTGTTAATAAATATTTGATACGTAAATTTTGAATCTATTTATTAGACAAAATACTTAAAATTTAGTTGTGTGAATCCAGAAAAATCCTCAAAGAGCTGGGAGGTGATCAAAGCTTATTTGCAAATTTAGTAGTGGCTTACTGCAAGAGTCATCTCAAAGGTACTGCAAAAGCTACAAAGAATTCAGCAAAGCATCCTATTCCTTGTTTTCAGCCTAGAAACATTAGCACCATCACAGAGATACTTCTTTCCTCCTGAAATCAGTTGTTTGGCAAGAGCACAGCTACATGTAACTTGGCTCCCTGCTGAAGGCTGAACTGTATAGTGTAAGATAGAAGAGGTAGTTGAGAAGTAAAAGATTTCCATAGTAGTCATTTCCTGTGGAAACTACTACCACCCCTGCAACAGCTCTCATACCTACAAGACTCAAACCCTGCCAATGAACTAACAGAGGAAGCTTGCCCAGATAAATATTTGCACCAGAAAAGAATCCAGAGATTTCTTTAGTTCCAGCATACAAAACTGTTAATTCCAAAACTGAAGAAGTTTTAGGCATCTCAGAAGCTGCAATATCTACCAAGAGCTTTAAGGTTAAAACTGACTATCTACATGTATGCCATGACCACTGCAGAACTACCACAAAGACTTTTTTTATAACAGCCTCTTCAAGAGAATTTCAGTATTAAGAGCATGCATTTCTTTTAAGAAACCTCCTGATTACAAGACCTAAAGCCAACAAAATTTTATGTATCAAAAAAAAGTGTTTATGCTGATACTGACTGAAATTGAAAGACTTGGTTAAAAACACAGTGAACTTAAAAGAAAATGGATATATTTTTTATACACCAATTTTGCCTTTAAAATATCTCCATTACTTGCTGTATTGATTCCTTATTTCACAGTTGCACACACAGCTATTTATGCCCTAGCTTTAAGGTAAATGGCCCTGTAAATACACACAGGGAGTTAAATGCATTTTCTTTGTTGGCATCCAGGACATTCAATTTGAAGATATTTTGACAATCGTTCCTGGTTAAAGCTTGAACATAATATGTAATAAGAATACTAACAGATTTGAAAATCAAAAGTATATCACTCAACTTGTTAGGTACAATGTTTTAAAAGACTGACTAGTTAAAGATGAAACCAAATGTAATATCTAAGTATTAGTCACGACTTAAAACAGATCATATCAATGATTACTTTAAGTTACTATGAAAAAAAAAATTATTTTTTAATTTATACCATCCGCTTGAACGGTATGAGTTCTATGTTTCACATATAGAAAAAGCAGTTACTCTGTTTCTGTTACTCTGTTTTCTGTTTTTCCACACAGTGCTACCTAGTTTCAAGCTAAAAAAAAAAATCCAGGTGTCAAAAAACCCCAAATTATTGCACCATTCCTGTAAATGCTACCAGTAATTTCTTATAAAAAGAAATATAAATTAAAAAAACCCAAACAAATTAAGACTGCTGGATTCCAAGCCATGTTTAAATTCAATATACATACAGTTTTATCTGCCACCATTGTGTGATTTCCTCCACTCTCCTTCTTATCTTTTAACCCCTTAAAGAAAAACAGAAAAATGGATAAATCAATATGCCAAAACTATCTCTTCCATGCCTACACTCACTCATTAGAAGGAAAAAAAAAAATTACCTCTTGTTTCTCAGGTGAGAGAGGCTCTGGATGAACAAATTCTTTATAGAAAATCTGCAAGATATAAGAAAGGTACAGCATTTATAGGCACTTTATATTAACATGACTTTACCAGAACAGCTTCCAGTAAACTTGATTATAATGAAGGATTCTCTGAACAGCTGTATTAAAGAGCTTTCATTTTTCCAAATCAAACAACTGCCCATTTGTGGAGGGAGTCTTGAATATTTAGATTAGTAGTTTGTCATTTGAGAGTTGCTTTCACCCCTCTCAGACAACAGATGTCTATTCTTAGAACGGGGCCCACAGACGTGACAGTAGTGAAGTCAATTTTATTTTCCAAATATGAATCTGTTGGCTATCTCCATTTAGTAGATGAAGTCTACACAGAGAGAAACAAGATTTGGAGATTTCTGCCTTAGTCTATGCAAAAAAGGTCCCTAGAGGAGTGGGTGCCTATTAGAGATCCAGATTTTGCCAACTCTCCCGAGCTATGGTGACTTGAAATCTAGTGAAAATGCTATACCACAAGAAAAAAGCTGAACAATCAAAAGGAAAAATTTCTGTGAAACTTCAGAAATCCACAAGTTCTCTTCTATAAAACCAAGTAGAAGTACAACTGACATTTCTCATATTATGAAACATAAAAAGCAGGCAGCATACAAATTATTTCAAAAAACCTTTCAAGCCATCTTCACATATCAAAGGAATTAGACATGCAAACATGCAAAAACCCTTTTCAAGTCACCTTTAGACATATCTTTTTTCTTAAAAAAAACAACAAACAAAAAAACCACAACACTAGGATAGTTATGAGACATTTCCCAATATTCTCTATCCATAACCCTTTGTTTAAATCGGAAATGGCTGAATACAGATGCAACACTGCACAATTTGCCTTGAATTCTTAAGTACACCATTAAAGAAAGACAGCATGTTATATTGATACTGTCATTAGTATGATTGCACAGCTGCGCCTGGTGACATACAGCTGGTGTAGAGCCTATGTTTGCACATTCCCTATGCTGTTTTGCATTGTCTTCTCTTTTCCATTTGATTTGTTTCAAACACATTTTAGCACTACTTATTTTTCATTTTTAACCTGCTATCAGTGCTTAAGTAACCCATTTCCCAACATGCTTTCATTTCCATTATTACAAAATGAACATTATCTGAGCAAAAAATGCCAGCCCTTTATCAATCCAAATTTAGTGGGAGCTCTGCTCTGCTGCCAAAGAGTCACATTTCTACTCAACTAGCAGTAGCCTTCTGTAAGTGAAACAAATTCAGAACACAGAACCACAAACAAAAAGAAGCACTGAACTATACAGTTGGGGAGGGGGGGTTCCCCCCATGGTGGGCCAGATGTTGAATAGCAACCCAGAAGTAAAGCAAAATTAAGAAATCATCATTGCAGTTTGGTTGTCATAAACAGAAAAAACCAAGCACCTCCCAACCTACAGTGATACTTACATAGGATGCTAATACACCTAACAGGAACTACCACCTTCTCTGTATATTGTATGAGAGAACAGAGCAAACTGTGAAGTTTCTACCCATACCTGAGGCCTGAAGAGCTCAGAGCAATTTGGAAAGAGGAGAGAAGCCGTGGCATAGTATCCTGACCAACCCGGATGCTCTTCAGACGTAGTCCCAAAATAGTAGTCTGCCTGTTCATCCTGCCAAACATAGAACAGAACTTAGGTTAGCATCCAATATATCAAATGGTTTATCTCAGTAGGCAGCTGCAAGACCTGGAAAGCACCATAACTTCCCTCTGCACACACTCTTGAATGGAATTTAATAAAATAAAGGCCATCAAAACCACACAAGACTATTCTTCCTCAAAAAAAAAAAAAAAGGAAAAAAAAAAAGAAAAAAGGCAAAAAAACCCCATACAGGCTTTGAGTGAGACTTAATGCCTAATTTAAAAAAAAAAAAAATTAAATCCCAGTATTCCTGCATAGGGAGGTGCAGCAGCCAGCATAAACTCCAGTCTACACAAACAAACTCTGCATTATTATATTAAAGATTAAAGACCTCAGAACTGTGTTAGGTTAGTAGTTACAACCATCATAATTAATATTTAAATAAACATGGAAAAGGTGTTACATGGTATAAGCCACAGTTTAACATCACTTGTGTTCTACTACATTGGATAGAAACACTATACATTTTGTATAAATCACTAATACTTGCAATGTGCGTCCATAAAGAACAGAATTTAGACTAAACATGAAAATATTCAATTTTTTTCTATTTGCTGTCATTAAGCATTGTTGTAAATAATATTTTCATCTACCATAAACTCACACACTTCAGTTTAGAGTCAATGCACTTATTTAAGCTTCTGGGTTTAGAAGAATTCTGATAAACACTTCCACCTTATCCAAAACCCAGAAAAGTCAGTAATTCCAGCAAGCTGTGGATCAATTCCTTTCCATGCCATTCCCAATGATCCAGAAATTTGTTATCTTCCAATGGAGAAGTGTGTCTTTTAAGCCCAAAGAGCGATGAGGATGCAAGGGAGACATCTCCAATCCCATCACCCCCAGATCTGCTTACCCCTAAAAATCATAACCCATGTTTTTCCACACAATTCTTACCCCAAAGTTGAAGACTTCATTGTAGCAGTCAGAATATCTTAAGTACCAAGTAACATTGTAACTTTGGGAGGGATCACAAGCTTTTTCATCCCCTTCAACTAAAAAAAAAACAGATAAGAACATGTAAGACACCCTCTACCCGCCATGCTTTTCCTCCCATTCTGTGCCAAACTACCATAATTATATTTATTTTAAACACTAAACTGAAAGCAAAACAATAGAAAAACATTTTCCTCAAGTAATCCATTACTGTTCAGTGAAAGAAAGAAGCATGTGGAAAACAGAATTCCATTATAACATTACACAATTCTGTTAGAGCTGAAGATCATTTGGAAACTTTGTTTTCAAGACAATCAGGCATATTTCAGCAACTGAAAATACCAAACAAGAGAACAGCAGTGACTCCCAGTGATTACAATACACAAAAGGATCTCCCTTTCCAAGATATGTGGGGGACACAGCAGGTAGAGAGAGCTAGGAACAGGTTAATACTAAGGGCAATTTGCACAGATAATTTAAATATACCAATACCATCACCAAGAAAATAAATAAAAAGTTAAGATTTTGCAAGTCAACAGCCACACCCCCACTCCCAAAAGACAAACAAGCCATCTATACATTAGCTTACTCTGTCAAAGCTGCAATGCTACCTAAAACAGCAATAAGATGACTTTCCACTTTGATTTATTAGAGAACAACACGCATGAAAAGTGAAACACAAGACTTCCCCCTCCCACCCACTCAGGAAAGATTGTGTGATTTTTGTGTTTCAAATCTCATTCTGAAAGCCTGATGAAGAGAATTTGGCATTAAGAAGGTAAGCTTCACCGTAAATAAAATGAGCAGTGATTATTGAGCACCTTGGAAGAGCCATTTAAATGATTATGTTTGGGTTTTGCCAGTCAACAGATGGCAAAACTCTTCTGAGTTGACAACATGTTTCTAGTGGCTAAGAAGTCCCCACACCTTCACAGGCAACATTCATCTCAGACTAGACACCCACAAATTTGTTACATGTACAGAGCTTTTGATGAATGTTTCCATATTGACCACTGCAGGTAAAAAAAATGCAGTTAGAAAAAAGACCCTGCCATGGAGTCTTAACTGACTAATCCCACTTTAAACCACATGACTACTAAAGCAAGTATATAAAAACTCAACAACTGTGTCTCTAATACCAAAGATTTGGAAAAAAAAAAAAACCAGATTGGAATGCAATCACTGAAAAAATAAGAGTTTCCTTATGATGCCTTCTGGTAAGCAGGAAAACAAGGCATACATTCTCCACGTAGCCCTAGATGTTGCAGAGGGCACAACAAAGAAACTAAGAGGCAACACAAGCACTGCAATGACATGGGTAGATGGCAAATTCTCAGAAGACAAAGGCTCTTCTGATAAAATTGATCAAATGAGGAACCTCTCAAAAAAGTGCTACCAAAAAATAGGAGGGATTCAAAAATACATTTTAAATACATTTTTACCTATTAAAAATAAGTAAGATTATTGAAACTCTATGTTCAGTAGTAACACCAACTAAAGATAAAACAAGCCATGACTAGAACAATCCGCCAGTATCTGCAAACATCAAAATTACAGAAACCTTGAAAAGGAAGTACTCTAAAAGACAGAAAAGGCATCCATGGCATTTATTGAATTCAGCAGCATGGAAATCTAAGTTCTTTAGCCTTCAAACAAAACCAGCAACATTCAACCCAAATGCAGTCTTTGTACTCATATACAGAGAGCAGGATTTCTACCATGATCCTAGACAGGATACCAGATGCCTTCTAGAATAGCACTTAAGAAAAGTAGCAGGTAAAAATAAATTCATTATTGACAATACTAAACACTAGTGGCAGTCTTCCCAGTCAGAAGCAGAAAGCATCAGACACCAATACACCACACACAAAAATAAATCAAAAATCAAGAAAGACACAGGAGGAGAAGGAGGGGGAGAAGGAGATGCAGGTGCTCATCAAAAACATGAACAACCCATAGCAATCATGTTTGGCAAGTTGGCAAGAAGGGTCATATTGTCCACACAAACACCACAGAAGAGGCAATAGACAGCAAACAAAAGAAGAGAGACCAGTTTCCACACGGATATGGGCGGAAAAGAAACAATATATAAAGTTGAAGCTTCCCAGTACCAGATGCAGTTTAAGTATCATCTCGGCCGAGAAACTGAAATTAAGTTCCTAGCCGTTATTCCTTCCTCTTTCAGTGATTCATTATCTAAATTCATGTAAATCTTTTAATCACACTGCCATGTAAAACAGGTGTCTTCACTAAAGAATTTTAAGGCTTATGCCTGTTTAAAGGCTGACAGCACAGTGTAGTTGAAGCCCACATCAGAAGCCAGGAGATTGAATTCTTACTGCCAGATCTGCCACAAACCTGTCTTGCAACAAACAAATTTTATTTTCTCCATGCCTTAGACCCCTCCTTCGCTTGGTTATTTCAGCTGTACACCTCATGATTAGATTTACCGCACACTTCACTGTGGGGACCCACATCTTAGATGCCACATTAGCACGAGTGCACTATTTCTATTAAACTTTAGACAAGAAAGCCTAACACCTACCAAAGCTCCAAATGCCTTTTCAACCCCACCCCCTCCTTTACCCCAAGCATCAGATTCCTACATTTTGATCCTGCAGCTGCACACTTGGCAATTGTCTTGCTGCAAGCCACAAAACTCAGCATTTGAGCTACACTTGACAAGTGGGAAAACCTTAACATGGATGGATCTTCACTAATAACCACTTTAATACTAGACTCCTACTTCAGATTCATGTGGGATTAATGGAGGCACTTTAACAAACTCCCTTTGAAACACTGTCCCAAGAAGGGCAGCTATCTGAAATTAAACCTGAAAATCAATAAGTTAAGTACTAAACATAATAGAGCACAGCAATATGCAGTTTCATCAAGAAGCATCAGCGAATCCTCATGATACCTTAATTTTCTCAGTTAAAAAAAAGAGCACAATCACTGCAGCAACTAAGTCCTGAAGTGACAATGGCATAGATCCCACTAATTGTCTCTAAAGTGACTTTTATTTCCTTGTTTGATACAAGTGCAGAAAGGCATTCACAGGCACTGTAACTGTATAACTACCCAATTAGCAGCTGGCGATCAAACAGCTTCCCCCCCACCATGGTAAGAACTGGTGCAAACAACCCCTTAAAGTGCTCACAGTGCATGGGAAAGACTTCAAGCCTTTCTAAATCAGCTAGTCACTTCTGCAAGTCACCTACATCATCTAGTTGCCATCTAAATGCTCTCCTCATTTTCATGGGTAAAAGGGTATTTTACAGAAACTTTCCTTTGGGCAGTAACCTACATAATCCATAGCCCTGGCCAGAACAGCAAAGAGCAATGAATAGAAAGAACAGGAAGGCTGCAAACACGTTTGCTCTGTAGCACACTCACTCACTGTGATCAGTAGGAGAAAACAGCTCTCAAAAGAGCTCCGCCATAGTGTGCAATGACATTCCCTTACCACTCCCAGAAGCACCCAGCTAAAAAGCAACAGGCCCTCAAAAAGCACTGCCTCCTGCACACTGGCACCCTGCAATACAAATAGCTCCTGACCCAGTCAGCACCAGATCTCCCAGCTGGAGGAATTTAGCATATCTTAAATAGGGAAAGCACACCTCACAGCAGGGCTCAGCACATCCCATGCCTGATTACCTGCTATCTGAAATGAAGTGGTGCTCCCATTGCCCATCTTGCCCTCTCCACAGAGGGCCTGAACAGAACCATTTATTTCTGCTACAGCCTAAACAGATCACAGTTGGGAAGCTTCAAGACTGTTAACACACCCAACCATGTCAGAGCTATGGCTTTCACCCAGTGCTAGGATGAAACCAGTGCAGTTAAACACTTCACAGTGTTTTAAGTTGCAAGTGTTAAAGCAGGGGAGGTGTCAAACAGCAGAGAGAGCAGGTTAATCCCTTGTAACCACTTACATCTCAGGAAAATGGTGGTGTTGCTGAAAAGAATCTTCCCAAAGTTAAACTTCTTCCCCTGCAAAGGCACAAAAAGGAAGAGATATTAACGGGCTTAATGTCACTGAGCTTAAGTAAATATCATCCTCCATTCAGAGTTTTCAGTCAACACAGCAATGAAAGTGAATGCCAAATCAGAAGCCAGCCTTACTGGATTTTCCAGTCATGCTTCAACCTACTCTTAAAGATGGCTTGAGAGGCTTGGGGCTTTTTGTTCTGCAAAACTTAATCAACTTCATCACCATTTATTGAAATGATTAGCATTTTCTTGCTGATGAGAACGTCTGGACTATCCAACAAAAAATTTTTTGTTCTAAGAATCAACAGGACTGTTCTCCGCGATCCTTTAATTTTGTTCCTGACGCTCAAGTGCCTCACAGAAAATGCACATTACTTTCTTCCACAGCCTGGTAAAGGCAGGTTTAATGTCAAGCAAAGTAGCTTTTCTCCACACAACTTCAAACACGCACGGTATAACACAAGTGCTGGAAATCCCTTCACCCTCCCAGAAGCCCACATCTCTCTCGGTTCAGCGTTTCAGGGGCCCAGCTTTCCCGATGCCAGGCCCCAGCGCGGCCCGACGGTGGGGGCCGCCAGCCCAGCCGCCGCACGGGGGGCACGGGGCGCCCTCTTCCCGCACAGGCCCCACCGAGGCCGGGCCCCAGCCGGGGGGGCGGCCTCCCTCCCCACAGACCTCACAGGAGCCACGCTCCCCCCGCCGCTCATGGAGACTATTTCCCGCAGAAGCCTCCTCTCCCCTGTGGCCGCTGCCGACCCGCCAAAGGGGGCCCAAGCCTGGCAGAGGGCCCCGGCGGCGGGGCAGGAGGCGTACCGCGGCCCCGCGCCCTCGCACCAGCCTCGGGTGCGGTCAGGCCCCACACAGGGGCGGCCCGGGCGGGGACGCCCCCGGTCGGACCGCGGAACAGCGGGCGGGACAGGCCGCAGCCCTCCCGCAGACCCCCGCGGCGTTCCCCCCCGCTAGGGAGGGCGAGCAGAGCAGTAGCGGCCTCCCAGCCCCGCCACGCACACGTACGCTCCGACCGCCGCCACAGTCAGCTGGCCCGGCGGCTGCGGGGCCGAGAGCCCCCGGCGCGGCGCCCCGGCCACCCTCCCCACACTCACCGTGAGCACCGGGAGCCGCCATTTGGAACGCTGCCCGGCGCCCGCCGCGCCCGCCAGCAGCAGCACCGCCAGCAGCCGCAGCAGGACGGCCTCAGGCCGCCGCCGCCGCCAAGCCCCGGAACGCGGCGCCGCCGCCATCCCGCCGCACGGAGGCCACCGCCGCGCTGGCCGCGCCTCTTCCGCTCCCCGCAGGAGCCCGGGCTGTGGTGGGCGGGCGGGAGCGGCGCGGGGGCGGAGCCGCTCCCCGGCTGAGCCCGGGCTGTCACCGCCCCGGGTGCCAATCGCCGGCCCCGCCGCGCTGGGGGCCGCCGGCTCCCCCGGTGACAGAGCGCCGCGCCGGGGCCTCCGGCACCTGCCGCGAGCGGAGGAGAGGCCGTTACGGGACAAGCGCCCCGGCTGCCGCCCCTCCCTCTGGGGAGCCCCCCGGGCCCTGCCGCCGGCGGCGGGCGGTCACCGCTTCTCCCCGCCGGCGGCCGCTCGGGGCAGCCCCGCCATGGAGGCGGTCACGCCGGGGGAAGTCAGGTAACGCTGTCCGGTGGCGGTTCCTTGGCCGGCCCTCTCCTCGCTCCCGGTGTTGCCGGCGTGGCTTTCCCCGGGGAGCGGCGGGGTGCGGGCCCGGCCCCAGCAAGGGCCCAGAGCCGGCCGGGGGTGGGGGGGCAGGCGTGTCCCCCGCCGCCCCTGCCAGGGCAAAACCTTCCTGCGTGCCTGGCCGCGGAGGGGGGCCCAGAGAGCAGGTTTCACACCGCGCGGGTTGGTTCGGATGCAGGCTGCACCGCTGGAAGGTCGTCGGGTTGCAGGGTGTTAAATGTGGCAACGGAGTCCCCCACAGACCTGGTGCAAAAACCCGAAAGTGCGTGGGTATCTTCAGGCAAAAATGGGAAAGGTTAAATTGCCTAAATATATGGTTGCTGTGAGGTCTCTAATAACAATCCAGGTCTATTAATATTTAGTTCACAGTAATTGTGACCGAGTCTTCATGGCTGCCATCTGCATTATAGATGTTGCATGTATATAATTAGTAAGTATTTTGTAAGCATCAGCTCTTTGTCTGCCAGTACTAATACCTTATTCTCTTCCACGTGTGTCTGAACTCAGCATGTTGTGGGAAGTATTTTGATGATAGACACTACTGGCAGTCTATTTTTTCAGGCAAGCCAAAAATTTACTGTTATCTAATAGATCTGAAAGTTACCTCAAGCCTAGAGATAACATAGAGCTGTCAGCAGGGCCATCAGAAGCCTCCCTCCCTCATCGGTCCCACTGCAGGTAGAAGAGAAGGGTGCAGGGTTTCTCCTTTTCTGCCAATCCTGCCTCTTTCTCCATTCTTATTACTGGAACATGATATTTGTCTATAAGGACTGCAGAGATCTGGCTTCAAAATGCAAAGCCCCGAGAATTCACTTGTGCTGAAATTCAGCTCTGTTAGTCACAGATCCAATTGTTTGCCAAAATTATCAAAGTTTAAAAGGAAATGGTTTAGCGTGGAACTAAATGTGTAAGAAATTCTCCCCATATCCAAACACAGTAGTTCGAAGTCCAACACATTTTATGTCACCGCAGTTGTCTGCACTCTCTTTAATCCTTACCCCTTTTGAGGAGGACCCCCATCATCTGATCATTGGGCAGGTGTTTGGTGAACACATTTAAACATTTTCTTTATCTGCTCTTTCTAGTGTCCAAGACGAGGCTGTTGACAAAAGCACCTTTAAGGAATGCAACCAGATTGCTTTTTACAGGTAAAGAGAAGAAAGTGTTGGTTTTTTTAAAACTTGTAATATTAAAAGAAATGGGAAGTAGTTACACATTGATTTTTAACCACAGCAAGTCTGCTACTTTCAGGATTTATCTTTCAAAGTGAGCGTTCCACTCACCTGTCAGCAAGCAATAATCAGCGTATTGTAAAATGTGGAATCTTACATACAAAACCTCTTCTGTTAAAATTCAAAAGAGTCAGTCCTCTCATCTGACAAAGCCCCAGCAATATTTTAACTATAGGTACACTCAGACACAGGTTGTTTTCTTGATGTGGATATTTCTTGAATTCAAAACAACAGAATTCTCAATAGAAACCATTAGTCTGTGACAATAGCATAAATTATTACAGTCCTGTTGAACAAGTACCTTGGCCAGAATTCAGCATCAAATCTAAATTCTAGCTTATTAGTCTCTTAAAGCTGATCTTAAGCTGAGTGATCCTTCTCATCCCATTTCTAACTGAGATACCTCTCCTCCAGCTTTTTTCCCTCCCATCCTCCACTGTCTTCTATCCAGTGGTGCCTGGCTGAAAGGAATGATTGCCCAGTGTTATACCAATTAGCCACTGACGTACGGGG
Source organism: Calonectris borealis (assembly GCF_964195595.1). Taxonomy (NCBI): domain Eukaryota; kingdom Metazoa; phylum Chordata; class Aves; order Procellariiformes; family Procellariidae; genus Calonectris; species Calonectris borealis. The sequence continues at coordinate 41,993,663 of NC_134316.1, read as the reverse complement.
TTACAGTTTCAAATATTCATTTCTGTTCTGCAGGAAATTATGTTCAGAAAACCCCAAATAACATTTTGCCAGTGGCAGCAGGACTCCTTCCTCTTTTCACACCAGCCCTTTCTTTCCTGTAGGCATTTTAACTTAACACATCTAATTTCTCAGCAGGAGGTTGCCACACATTGGCAAGCATCAGATCCTGTCTTTGCTGTGCTTTTAAAAGAAATCCTTTATCTGATTGCTCACGTTTGTGCAACATCTGTTTGCAAGGAAACAAAGTTAGTTTACTAATGAAGAAGCTTCCCTTTAAGGTAGCCTCCAAGACACTTTTCTTCAAATAGTTCATAAAACATGGGCTCAGCAAGGAGCATTCTACAAACAGTTGAAAGAGCCTTTATATTAGGGTCTCTGTCCTAAAAACATCATCAGGGCCAAAAGCCGTAGTCAAAAATCTATAGTCAGCAGGCTTGCTGAAAAACAATTTCCTCAGTGCATATTCAGGAGGTTAGAAATTACAAACTTATACTGCTTCATCACCACAGAACGTAGAAGGTGTTCAGCGGGGGAGTTGCAGACCAAGCAGGGGTATATGACAGAAAATCAAAAACAGATTATTCATCTGAAATTTCTGGGGTCTTGGAAAGAAGAAGAATGTAACTGGACAACTGAGAATTTAGTTGGACACTTGAATTAAGACTATTATTGTTAACCCTATGGGTCAACCTATGGGTGACCAAACCCCTCTAACAACTCATTCATAAACATGTATGTGTGCTCAGAACTATATTCCTTCTTTTTCTCCTTGACTTGAAGCGCTGATAATAATTGTATTTGAAAAAATTCAAGACAAAATTATTAAGTAAACATTTTTAACAATATTATGTCCCTCTGTGTAATATAAGCCACAACAATTAAGGAGACCAAAAATAATTTTCTGTCTTGACAGGCGTCAGAAACTCCTACATCCTGGAAAATCCTTGTATCGAGCATTGTTGGATTCAGTCACGTTAAGTGATGAGAATGTCAAATTCCAAATTATTCATGAGGAGAACAAGGTAAGACCCCACCTAGCGTAAGAGCAGTGAATATTATCAACAAGCCTGATAATATTTGCATGGTTTGAGATTCTTCAGTGGTAGATATTTAAGATATGATGCAAAGTATCAGCCTAAAGATGTCCCTACCAGTTCAGTATTTATTTGACAACTTGAGACTGTGCAAGGAGAACAGATATTTTAAGGAACTTAAAAAAATCTTTAACAACTTTATGAAAAATCTGAATAGAACTCTTTTTAGCTGAAAAAAATGTTTTCGATTCAGAGATTTCTCCACTATTCCAAAATAATAAATTCTTTTTCTGTAATGGAATAAGAAGACCCATGTTCCAGCACCTGCTAACCATACCTTTGTATTCCTGTGTTTGCTCAAAGGCAGTTTTTTGGGAAAAAGAAGCCGCCTTCGCATTTAAGAAGACAGCCAGGAAGAGGGGTGTCTTCTATTTCTCTAATTTAACAGCGTAGCAGCTAGCACATTCACTCAGGGAATAGACAACCTAGCCAGTCCTCAGATTATGGGAGTTTGGAACTACAGCTCTCTTTCATGTTCTAAGCATCACTCTATGTAGATACTCTGCATAAATGTATTTTCTGCCTCTCTTGTTAGTACTGACCTTCTTTGCAGTCAGCACAGAAAAAAGAGCCCAATTTTTGTCTAGATTTTAAGATAGATGAAAGAGCGAAGGCTCCGTGGCTTCCTAGACTATTCAGAGGTTTATACAAAGATGGCATAGTGTAAAATATTTCCTAGGAATCAGGATCTGGAACTCCAAAGGAATCTTCTCTCTTGCCTACTCTCCCTCTGGTCTTATGGCTCTTTCATTCTTTCATGCCTTTGAAGAGAGCAGGGCTGATTGGTTTCCAGGTAGAGGGAAAAGATATCAGGCCAAAATTCTTCAGCCAGTTTTGTGTCTCACAGGAGGAGAGATTAAGAAAGGAAAAAACAGAAAAAAATCTGACTTGTGGTGTAGGGGTTCTCCACGGAAGAAAAATGAGTCATTTTGTATGAGCTAGAACAGAGTGACTTCCCAGTTCCCTGAACTGTAAAATAGCAAGTTACAGTGGGTAGGGCATTTCTTTAGGTCTCTTTCTGACACAGTTCATCAGTGTCAGCACCACTGTGAATACCAGTGAACATGGAGCACTGACGTTCTTGCAAAAAGCCCACATCTCAGTAGTATCCCACTCTTACATTGACAGCACGGTGGTGAAATTGTCCAAACTTCAAGATTCATGTATACTACCCCTGTTTTCCGTGCTGCTTGTGGGGAGAGCTGCAAAATGCTAGACATGAGAGACTTGAAGATAAAGAGTCCACTTAAAAAGAGTTGCTTCTTCAAAGGGGAGAAGTAGAGTTAGCTGGTGTAAATTCAGATGGATGGTGATTGTTGCTCAGCAATGCTAAAGAACATTAAGTCAGAAAGCAGGCATGTTTTTTTCCAGACAGTAAGTGTTTAGTGATGTTGAGTTGAAAAGTATGTTGGTATTTGTTATCAGTTTATCTGTTTGTTTGCTCCCAGGTTCTGCTACAAGTAGAAATTTGTGAAATAGAAGGCAATATTTTCAGGCTTAAAATTGATGAGGCAGCTCCTGTCAGAGCAAGGTACAAAGTTCCTGATGTTCTTATAAAGGAACCTACCACCCAGAGGTAAGTGATGGGAAGATGATTTAGCACCTTAGTAACTTATACAGCTTCATTTGCAAGAGTGTTTCCCCTTCTCCCTCATTTGCACTACACTACAGTTGTCTCTCTACAATACAAAGGAAGAGAAAACAAAAATGCATGTGGTTAATTTACTTTCAAAAATTCATGTTAAATACATAGGAGAAAGTTTTGTCATATACATAAGAAACTTGAGGCCCTTTGACCCGATCAGAAAATAGCCTACTTGTTATGATGCATCATTTTTACCTAAGGCATTACCTGCTAATGTGAAAAGAATGCAAACTCTGGGTAGTTTTCATGGCAGTTCTGTAACCACCTATTGCACTGTGCAGTGAACTCTGAACATAGCATGTATTTCTGGAGTTCTTTGCCTCAACATTAGCCTTGAGGTTTTTATAATATATGCAGATATTCTCAGCCCATCTTTTGTTTCAAATCGTTATTTAGTTACAGTGGATTTCACGTGCTGCTGATTGATGTAAAGCTGTTGTTGCTTTTCATTTGCCAGACTCTCTATATCTCAGAAGGAGGCAGGTATTTTGGTGCTGTCAAGTGTTAATGAGAACTACAAACTTCAAGTCACAGCAAACCCCTTCCAGATTGAGCTACAGTCCAAGGGTGAGACTGTTCTGAGCATGAATTCCAATGGGTTGTTATATTTTGAGCACCTACAATCACCTCCCAGTGCTAGGTCAGTATCTGTCTATCACGTTGTAGTATGTACTGATTGTGCTGTAGCTGAAGATCAACAATTCTATGGAACTGCAATTTCTGTGATAGAAGCTGTTAGGCATTGAAATCTGTCTTCCCCTTTACTTCACAGCAGTAAGTACAATGATGAAGTTTTAACAAAGAAATTCTAGATCAATTAACTGCAGTCTGTTTTAATCCCTTGCAGCAGCCATGTGCAAAATGCTAACCTCATTTAATGGCCAATTCTGTAAAACACTAAAGTATCCTGGTACCCCTTGTCTTTCTTGGGAATGAGTGATGGTAGTAGGATGAGGTTATTAGTTTCATCTCCTTTTATGACTAAACTTACTCTTTAGGTAAGTTTTATTCACCGTATAAGCTCCTGAGGTAAGTTTTGTTCAGCTTACAATGTACCATATAGCTGCAAGATTTTACAGGTCAATCCCACTGCAAAGTGATGAAAGGGTGAGAAACCACAGTGCAGGACATATCATGACTAGGAAAAGAGCATAGCAAGTGTGTCTCCTCGAGAGCATTATTTCAAAAATTGTAATTAAGAGAGAGAACCCTTAACAGAGAATAACAAAGAAGTGAGGGTCTTCTGAGCAGGTAAAACACTGACACAGATGATAGAAATAAATGTGAAAGGCCAAGGAGTCAATCTAACTCAAATATGGAGTGAAGGTTATTTTAAGACATTGAATAATAAAATTATTTGCCGGTTAGAGCTCTCAATTATGACATCAATTTTCAGAATAGTCAAGCACCACAACTCTTATGTAATGTATAAGGCAATGAATAATGCCATATGAATTTTCTGTTTGAAATCCTTCCTTACGTTAACAATAAACTGATTATTTCTATGTATTTGTTTTCACTAGAAAACCTACAGCAGAAAACAAGGGGGAGGCAGCAAGTGATTCCTCTAAGGTAACCCATGCTTACTCCAATTCCAGCGTGAATATTTTGTAGAAAAGAGAATTGATTAATTAGAATCACATGTTCATGATTTCATCTGGTACTATGTTTACAAACACAGTCTAACCACTTTCCAGTGAAATTCAAAAAGGACCTGGTATTTCATATTGAGATATTTTGCAAATTCATAGCTGAATAAAGGTTTATGTGTTTTACCAGGGCTGTAGAAGGCATCAGTCAGGTAGATCTGCCTCAAAAATGTTTTTTCCATGGCCGCCTTACTTAGAATTTCTTTCTTTTTTGTTCTCTCATTTGATTTGGAGTAGATGTGTAAAAGGGAGTTTTGTGGTGGTATTTGGTCGTTTTCAAATGCCCTGTTCATTGCAAAGAGCATTTCAAGAGAATGAGACCTGTTTTATAACAGTCAAAAAATATGCCTCCACACACATTCATGCCTAATACAGAAGTAAGATTCACTCTGAAAAAAGACCAGATCCTAGCAGTGCATAAAGGCGCATACCAGTTTTCTCAGGAGGTTGAGTTATGTCCGTGATATAATTTTAGCCTCCTGTAGAGCAGATGGCTGCTTACTCCACCGTCCTGTTATAAATGGCAGGAGATAGGCTGCCTTCAGCATACTTGTGTCTGAACTCCGGGTGCTGCCAGGAACGTGCTTGCTTTGGGGGAGTCACACAACTGCAAGAGGCCACATCCACTTATTCTGGGATGAAGGTAGAAAAGAAAACCAGGAAAGACGCTGCAAAAAGTAGAAATTCTAGGACAATGAATGGCAAGGCACAAGGCTCAAAGTTTGAAGGAGGTTAAAAGTATGAGTTATACACACAGCACTCGGGAAAGTCTGGACAGTTTTTTTGTTGTCTGACCCTTAGTGTTTAGGGGAGTGGGTTGGTTTCTCTTTATATAGGTTTTCTTGTTTGGTTCCATCCATGCAATCTTTGCATTTCATAATCATGTTCAACATCCAGAAGACAGACATTTTTTTACAGTGAGAACAATCATTCACTGGAACAACCTCCCCAGGGATGTGGTAGAGTCCCCATCACTGGAGGTTTTCAAGATGCAATTGGACAGGGTGCCAGATAATCTCATCTAGACTCCCTTTCCCACGAAAAGTTGGACCAGATGGTCTTTTGAGGCCCTTTTCAACCTGGGCTATTGTATCATTCTATGATTCTACCCAAGACCTCAGGTATTACTTTTATGCTATAGCAGAGTACATGTGTGCTCCACGAGCATGTCAGTTCTTCAGTGTAAATTCCTGCAGCAGGATCTGAATTGTGGTTTGGATTTATTTATACTAACCATATTTGACAAAAAAACAGTTAACAATGTTCAAATTTAATATGAATAAACATATTTTTCTTAGAAATACATTGAATGAGCAGTTGCATTTACTAGGCTTAGCTATTTCTGTTTATGCAGGAGAAACAAGAGGATCTAGGTCTCTGGCAAGAGAAATTTGGCAACTTCTTAGACATCAAAGCTCATGGTAAGTCTCAGTATAGTTCTGAAAACAGCTTTACTGTTTTGTATATACCTGTGTTCATTCATATTTCTGTCTGCTTTCTGTTTAGCTGTTTAATGTTTATCAGTGTCTCGCTCGCTCATTCTTTTAACTTGCCTATCAGATAGTGGTGATGGGTAACAAATTTGACAAAAGTACTGGAAATATTAATAGATTTCTGTTCAGGAGGGAACACATTAAATGCGACCCATTTCGTCAGCTCACTGTGTACCATTTCTGACACAGCATAATCCTGTCTGCGTTGGCTGACTGGTATATAATGCATTATTTCCTTTTTATTGTCTTTTTTTTTCTCTTTTAGTATCAGCACATAACATTGATTTCACTCGTAGTTTACTCTCATGACGTATCAGAAATCATGATATCTAAGCATTAATAATTGTCACAGAAAAACTCTTTTTAAGTGGGCGACCACAAAAGGAAATACTGAGCCAGCCCTAAGGGATAAGAAGAAGGTTATAGAAACCTGTAGGTCAGTAGCTTAAATACAATTTAAATTATTAATTACCAAAATTTATGACCATCTGCTGTCTGTCCAGTTGTATTCTGCATTAATTGAGTTGGTTAGCTTTGTTCGTTACCACTATCACGCACACTTAGAGCAACCAGCAGTACTCAACAGCTGCAGTAGGGAGAGGGAAATCTGAAAGAGCTTCCTTTTGGTGACAGCGGCTTCTTCGGTTCACAGTCAAGACACAGAGGGGCAGGAAGCTATTGCCCTTGTTGTTCATGCTGTATCTGATATATTAGGCCAGCATCATGTTTTTTTCTGTTTCTCTGTGTTGGAGGAGTAAAGTCCATACGGTCAGGTTCTGATCCTGAAGCCACTGCTTGTCAGTCTACAGGATCTCTGGTCACCTGCCAAAAGTTGCTCTGGATTCAGCAATGTGACAAGATGATATCACTGGCAGAGGCTCTTGTGCATGCTACTCCCCTGGCTGAGGCTGAAGAGAAGAGCAGTAGAAAACAGGCAACTCTGACTCTAAAGTCCACTCTGCTGTACCACTGTGCTGCAAAGCTTGGCTTGTAGGTACTGGGATAGAAACAGGAGATAATTTTAAGCAGTTTCACCACAGAATAAACAAGTGACCCACTATTACATGTATTTTTTTTCTGTTGAAGTGATTCATTTTATCTTAAGCAGCTCAAAATCAGAATAAATACAATAAAATCTGTTTAAAACACTACCTCTATAGTACATAAGTAATAATGAAAGTGAAGTTGTAAGCATGTGTGAAAGAGCTAATTATTAAAACCTGCTTTTTAAGATTTTTTTTTTCAGTTAGGTTGCTCTGCTCTGTTGCTTTCAGCTAAGCCTGAGAATGGAACTCTGTGGTCTTCTCTTTTAATGTTATTCCCACAGGTCCTAGTTCTGTAGGCATGGACTTCTCTTTACATGGATTTGACCATGTTTATGGAATACCACAACACACAGAAGCACTTCTGCTAAAAAACACCAGGTAAAGGTGGCAGATTGCTAGTGAAAGCAGTATCGTTTTTGTAGAGGAGAGCTATAACATTGTCTTAATAATTTAATGCAGACAACAGTTTGAGATATGTATATTATATATGTATATTTTAGTTTAGTGATACAGCAAGCTGAATGATAGCCCCTGTCCATGTGGAGTAAGTTGTTCTGCTTTCCCTTTCCACTCTGCAATTTCATGAATGACCCCTTCTGTTCTCTCTCAATTTTCCATGCAGTTTTTTTCAGAATTGCAGGATTGCTCACGTTTAAGCAGAACTCTTAAAAGAGCAACTCCATGGGAGGATGGGAGAGTTCATAATTCATATTTTAGGACTTAGAGCAAATGAGCAATAGTCTCACTGGCAGCAAGAATGTGGTTTGATTCAGATAACTAGGACCAAAGCAAAGAAGCAGTAATCTAGGCTGTCCACACTTCAGCTCTGGATGCTAAACAAAAGTCCATAATACAGAGCATTCAATGAGTGTTCACTGAGTTTAGTGGGATGGCAATAGAGCTAAAATTGTTTGTTACATGTAACAAACACATCTGTTTGTTTGTCCTAGTGATGGTGATGCCTACCGGCTTTATAATTTGGATATCTTCGGCCACAAGATACATGACAAAATAGGCATTTATGGTTCAGTGCCCCTTCTCTTAGCCCACAAGCCCAACAGAACTTCAGGGATCTTCTGGCTGAACTCTTCAGAAACGCTGGTGGATATTAGTTCAAAGGCCGTAGCTGAGGTGAGTTGCTCACTTTCCTCAGAATTTAATAATGAAAGAAAACACTCCAGGGCAGGGCCAACAGGAACCTGATAACATTATTGGAGATTTATCTTTTGGTCCCTAATGAAGAATCGTCAGTCTCTTCCTCCTGTCCTCCCTACTGCTTAAATTTGTTATATTAAACCACTGAAAAGAACAAGGAGACTGCTTTCAAGAGTCAAGTTATAGAACTTGTATCTTAACAGGTCTACAGGAGAAGGCAAAGAGCAAATATGTAATGTTGGAGCAGAAAAAATCTACATAGGTGGATGTAGCAGGCAGAAAAAAGGGTAGATAAAAATCTTGACAATCTCTTGGATTTGAGGAATTTTTCTGAGTTTTTAAATTCTTGGAGTTGCCACACATTTCTGCTTAGCAGACTCATTCTTCTGTGGAATGTAATTGACCTTCAAGAAACATAAAATGTTCAGGAGATGAACTCACTCAATTCCTGAAACACAAACATATGAATTCTGTCAAAATGGAAACAGTGAAAAAAAAAATCTTCCTTTATTCCAGCACTTCATTGCATAGTTAAAATTATTAATTTTCTTTATTAGTCGTGGTATAGTTATAGATATTACTCACAGATCCTGCAGAAAATGCATAGTCTTTAATTACAGAAAAGCTTTAATTACTTTGCCCTTCATTACCCATTTTTCCTTATTAACTATTACTCTGTATTTTGTATAAGCAGTATGCAAGGTAAAGGATTTGTGAAGGATATATCAGAAACGTTTAGCATGTATTCCTAATAGCTGCCAGGTATGTGTTAGTGAGTTTTGTGGTTTTCCATCTTTGCTCCTTCATTGAACAAAAGTTCGATAGAGAGAGATACTCAGTCCCACCTTGGTTTCCTTCAAAGCACATGCCATCCAGATCTGCTGCAGAGACGGCTAAGCAGAGAGCAGTGCCTCTAACTGATGTGCGCTGGATGTCAGAAAGCGGGATCATTGATGTTTTCCTGCTGATGGGACCCACGGCATTTGATACCTTCAAGCAGTTTGCACAACTGACAGGTACTAACTCACATAATTGGAGTCAGTATGGCACATTCACCTGGGAGATTCTCTGAGGAACATGCTGTACCCAAGAGTGGGTTAATATTTACCTAGCCCATTGTGTGCAGGAGGCCAGTTGTTCCCAACTGCAGTTTGTAGAGCAAAGGCTGGTGCTTTGTGAAGACAGGCCTCCATCCTTGTTTTCCCTAGCATCTGCAGCTGGTCAAACTTGGCCCTAACTGAGAAGCCAGCATAGTTACTGCTGTCTGAAACTGCTCCCTTAGATGAAGAGGGGAGACACGGGGGGCTAGCAGTGCCAGTCACCATCAAGACAGGCTGCTTTGTAAAGAGAAAAGACTGAAGTTGTGGAGTAATGTATCCTGGAGAGTAGAGAAAGAAGATAGGTAACTGTCCAGTTAGGGAAGGGAGCAGAGATGGCATGCAGATATGGGAAAGAAAAGAAGCAAGAGGCTCAGGAAGAGATGAAAAACACGGAGGCAAGAGGACTAACATTTTATGAAAGCAAAATTCTTTATGTACTACAGAGAATTAAAAGCACAGGAACATCCTTGGTAGTTCTTTAGTGTGTTAGCAGTGATTGCTGCACAGATGTTATGGAGAGAATGTGGCTCAGCTGAACAGTAATAGGAAAGTAGCCACATCGCAAGGGGATCTCGCCAAGCAGAAGTGCGCACTTCAGAAAAGTTTCCCAGCTCCCTTTTGCCATATGCATATATACATACATATTTTCTAATTTTAAAAATTCCTAACAATTGCAATTCCATGGTTCTCCTTGTACTGCAGCACCTGTGGGCCTGTTTATACTACTGAGGTTCAAGCAGTCACAGGAATTGCATTCTACTGATTAAAATCTGTTTGTTTGTTTGCGTTAATGACAGTTAAGCTAATCTAGAATATTTTTACATTAGAAAAAATTAAAGAATAAATTTATGTTGGTTACTGGAATAACACTTCAGCATCATGGAACAGCAAATTTCTCCTCACTCTTATATTATCGTTATAGCCCTCTGCTTTTTCTGGCTGTTGAGCCCGTTGTAATGTTTGTTATTTCAAGAATTCAGTCACTTTGGTATGAAGAACATGCTCTAGACTCAACTTCGGCCAGCATTCCCTAGCTCCAGACAGATACATATTAATCATGTTAACTTTTCTAGAGTCTCTAGATAAAATCCTGAGTGGCATTAACAGTGTTATCTTCATTCACATACTCCTCCTAGGCACTCAAGCCCTGCCCCCCCTTTTTTCTCTGGGCTACCATCAGTGCCGCTGGAATTACGAGGATGAGCAAGATGTCAAGACAGTAGATGCTGGCTTTGATGAACACGACATTCCTTATGATGTGATATGGCTGGACATAGAGCACACAGATGGCAAGAGGTATTTTACTTGGGACAAAAAGAAATTCCAGAACCCCAGAAAGATGCAAGAACATCTCAGGAAGAAAAAGCGCAAGGTAAATAACATAGCAGGAAGAAAGAAAATATGTCTTTGTAGAGTGAAGCTACCCAATCTAGCTTTAACCAAGGTGCTTCAGATACTGGAAACAGTTTAACTACAACAGAGTAAATTAGACTCTGTTGCAGTCTGGTGATGCTTCCAGCGCACCAGCTATCTTGTTTAATTCAGTTCCTTGTTTTATTATTTCATAGTTTGTTCTGTACCCTGACCATCAGGCTAAGTTTGACCCATATGAAGCTCCATCTTACAGAAGCAGCCCAGTGCAGTCCCCGATGGGCACAATAGAAACTTTTTCTACTTAACATGAGCTTTCACCATTGGTAGTTGCTATCCTCGCTTCAACTTTTCTTTGTATTGATAATACTTTTTTATTTTCTGCTTATACTAACTGAGATTTGTCCTTTATGTTGATACGATTATTACCATAAACTAGATGTTTTTTCCTTGTGGTGAAGTCCTGGTATGATGTGCAGTCTGTTAGCTTAGTTAGTCTTTATTTCTGCTTTTACAGCTAAAATATTTTCCTGGGAATTATAGAGGTATTAAAATGTACACAGTTAATATCTAAAAGTTGTAGAATTGCTTAATGCTTGATCTTTGCCAAAAGTCAATGAACAGGGGACTGTTGAAATAGCATTCAAGTTTTATAATCTCTTAGTTGGAGCTATAGTTCTTTCTCAGCTTTACAGCAAGGCAGTTAATGGCAGCAGAACGTAATTGCAAAATACAATATGTGGATGTTTAAACAAATTGGAAACTTCTGTTGCTGTTGTATGCTATACAAACTAACATATATTTAAATGTCTTAAGGCAAATGATTTTAATGATTTTCATGTTAGGGACATGAAAATGGAAGTCAGATACTTTCCCATTCACAGAATACAGCAGTGAATTAAACAGTGTTTTTAGGGGTTGGGGTACTTGCTTTTATCTGAAACAATGATTTTTGGCCCTTATTTCAGAGGGGCAAGCATGAATTCGTGCCCCTCTTGTAAATTCTGCTATTATACATAAGTCTAGCACAGTATATACAGGAACTGGTAACTGCTTTCTAAAATTAGCGACACAGCTACCTTCTTTACCTGAAATGAAATCATTATCTGCCTTTTATCAAAAGTGAACTCTTACTGTTTTATTCAGTACAGTTGATGCTAATGATGCATTTTATTTTCTTATCCTGGCAGCTTGTCATCATTGTGGATCCCCACATTAAGGTTGATCCCACGTATACCCTGTATTCACAGGCAAAAGACAAGGGATATTTTGTGAAAGACAGAAATGGGCAAGATTTTGAGGGCATATGTTGGCCAGGTAAAAAAACACTCTGTCTCTACATTTCAAGCTGTTTACTTTAAAAATTTTGCAGAATAGTTTAATTGGGACCTATGGGAGTGGAATTAAATTCTGACATTCCTTGCGTTTTTTGTAAATATTCATACTTTCAAATACTTTGTGGTTTCTTTGGTACAGTCATGTTCTAATTGCCTCAGCTGTGCAACTTCCTCTGTTATGTCTGTTGGCTCTGCAGATAGTCCCAGTGCCTAGAGCTAAAAAAGTTGGATTTGTTGATCAGAACAGCCATCCCTCTTCCCCACTTGTCTTGGGTAACAGAAACGCAGTCTGGTCTGTTGCAGTGAGCTTATGTAGGCTGGATGAAATTAAGTGAACCTTGATACTGAAGACTTTGATTCAATCATAATACAGTGATTTGACGTGTTTTTTTCATGAGGAGATCTCATTGTGGGGAGGCAAAGGAGGTTGTCCCCCTTCTTTGCAGACAGAAAGCCCACAATCCTGGCGAAGGAAAGAATATAGGAAAAATCAAGCACGTATTACAACTTCTAGTAGCATGGCAGGATGTAGTTATTCAGCTTCTCAGTTACGCTTTCCTGTTTGAGCTCAAAATACCAGGGATGCTGTCTCTCCCTGGCTTCCTGTTCACATCTGAACATATTTCAAACTGCTAGCAGTCATTCCTTAAATGGTGCTGAGCTTCAGACCTCCAGAATCTACGTGTGTTGGTCTGCAGAACACGGCAAGGGGTGTACTGAGTTCCAAGTCAACCTGGAATTTGCTCTTGCGCTTTTGTCTCAGAAACAATAGTGACCACATTATTGCTGCCCATTGTGGAAGGCATCCTAGCTTTAGGCTGCTGTATTTAGGTGCAAAGACAATGCATGCATGCTCTTAAAATAAGGTAAATAATTGGGATCTCCCAACCCAACAGGTTCCTCTTGTTACCTGGATTTCACCAATCCTGAAGTGCGAAAATGGTATGCAGATCAATTTGCCTTCAAAACATACAAGGTGTGTATTTATTTGCTTTGATCTACGTATCCCAGAAAGCCTGAAAATGGGGGAAAAGAGAGAAGATAAACTACTGGCTAAGCAAGTTGGTGGCTTTTGTAGCTGTATTATCATAATGTAGAGGGAAATATCTTGATAAGCTGAAATACCACAGAAGAGTTTTCTCCATGGACTTGTCTACAGTAAGAAAGTTGGAATCCATATGCCACCAGTGAACCTGCTCACTTAGTTGCAGCAGTAGGATGGACAAACTGCAGGCATTTTAGCAACCCATAATCTAACACAACTGCTGCAATTCCAGCTTTTCCTACCATGATAGCACACAAGGAGAGATGTGGGAGTGCTCTCTCATAGCTCATGGTCACTTCACCCTGACCTTCCTTCCAGCACTCCTACCTCGTGCTGAAAGTGTCTGGGTGAGCACTGCGGGACCTCCAGTTCCCCGCCCCCGCCCCCGAAGTTCTGCTTTGCAGTAAGGTTCTTGAAACCACTCCCCTAGCAGACGTGCGTAGCAGACAGTTCCCATGCTGCTTTTCCTCTCCAGTTTTTCTCTTCTGACTTTCTCTGAATTTTTCCTCATGGCTATTTAATAATTCTCTTTTCCCTGCCTCTTTTCCCTCACCAGAAGGCAGGAATAGCAGGTACTATGGGTACCTGAGTTTTGTAAGAATTGCAAAAATCAAGTGGGCTTGTAGGCTGCCACCTGACCAGAAGGGCCACCAAGAGAGATGAGATCAATGACTGGCAGCTTTCAAGTGACCACAGGAGTATAATTACCATGTCTTGCTTTGCTGCTGCTGTTTCTACTCATACCCCAGCCTGGTCTGACACCCACTAGAGATAAACACGCTAAGTCACAGCAATGGCTCTGTTATGTCCTAATTGCAACCCTGTGTCACAGGAATCCACTAATATCCTCTTTGTATGGAATGACATGAATGAGCCTTCCGTCTTCAAAGGGGCAGAACTAACAATGCAGAAGGATGCTGTGCATTACAACAACTGGGAGCATCGGGAAGTACACAACCTTTACGGATTCTACCAGGTAGAGTATCTGGAGACACAAACCAGCAGTTATTCTCATGGAGTATGTCTAATGTGGTAATTTACACAATTTAGGTATTCTGTAACCTCCGTCAAGGACTGAAACTCTGCTGTGCTGGATATTGCTATATTTGAAATAAACTCTGTGATTGATCACAAAAAAATGTGACAACACCCATGCCTCTCTACCATAACAATGCAAATGACATTGGCTGTGACTACACGATATTAATAATTTTTGAAAGTGTTGCTTTAATAATAGGTATTATTTGTGGGCACAGATTTCTTAATTTTCCTGCCTTGGAAGGGCTAAAAAGGCAGTGTAGCAAATATCCTAATTATAGAGTTTGTCTTCCTGACTTTTATATTAATGATTTTCAGCAAATGGCAACTGCAGAAGGACTCATCAGACGTTCTTCAGGAAAAGAGAGACCATTTGTCCTCACACGATCTTTCTTCGCTGGATCACAGAAGTATGGTAAGTAAGGCCTAGCTGGATGCCTTCCATGCTGCTTTGTTCTATTAAGTCTGGTGTGTAGTAGTTAAGTCCAGAGAGGATAGAAGCTATCTTAGAAATACTGACATGGTGAGCTCATAAGAGTGCAAGTGATTAACAAATCAGGAGAGGCTGGCAGAGTGTGTACAAGTTAAAGGCAGAATAACAACCTGTGTCCTGTGACAAACCACTACCTGCTTTTATTGCATATTTCAGGAGCGTGCGTGTATAAAGAAAAAAAAGTTGCAATGAACAGCAGTTCACCAGTAGTTCATGACCATTCTTGTCTTCTTTCCTTAACTGCAAGCATAAGCTGAAGCATACGCCCAACTTTTCTGTGTAATGCTGAAACTGGGTATTTCCAGGGGCAGTGTGGACTGGAGACAACACAGCGGAGTGGGGTTACTTGAAAATATCCATTCCAATGCTTCTCACCATCAGCTTGGCAGGGATTTCATTCTGTGGAGGTAAGGTGTTTAGCTGAGGTTGCTCACTATGCATAAATCACTGGTGCCACCAAGCTTGTATCCCAAGATAGACTTCGACACAGATGGTGGAAAGCTCAACAGTCCAGTGCATTTCCAGGCAGTTTCACAGATTAGTCTGGTTTCAGAAGCCAATAACCTGGCTCTCACCATCATTTCTCCACTAACTCCTATGCAGTGTTTGCGTTCCATCTGGAGCAGCGATCCTCAGGTGGTGTTCCGTAGCATCACTGTGACAGTCCTCTGTCACTGGGGAAGGCACTCAGCCTCCAAAAGGTCTCTTGAGATTTTTATTAAAGGATAACTTGTTACACAAGTTTTCCACTCTTATTTGGACAAGCAGCTGCCCAACAGCCGAACTGCAAGCACACTGTGAAATGCATGGATTTATACACTTGGAATGTTTGTTAGAGGAGAACTTCACATTTTTCAGAATAATTTCCAAAAATGTGTATTTTTATTTGTCTGCGCAATATCTAGCTGATGTGGGAGGGTTTATTGGAGATCCAGAACCAGAATTACTTGTTCGCTGGTATCAGGCTGGAGCCTACCAGCCCTTCTTCAGAGGTCATTCTAACATGGAGAGCAAACGGCGAGAACCGTGGCTCTTTGGGGAGAAGAACACCCAGATCATCAGGGAAGCCATTAGAGAGCGCTACGTCCTCCTGCCATACTTATACACACTGTTCTATCGGGCACACACAGCGGCTGAACCGGTTATGAGGTAAGAGCGTAAGTCAGGAGGTTTAGTGATTATCTTCAGGAAGTTACTTGGAGGGGGGAAGTTAAATTACTATCTCTTACTTTTGTGATTACTTATTTAAATATTAAAAAGAAAAAACACACAAAAATTACTAAATTCTGTTTTCATGCATTCTGCAAGCATTGGTACGGTTCTCAGAGGAAAATTGCATGTTTTGGTTTTTTTTCCAAATGACACCTGGAACACACTAATTCAATAAACACTGCACAGTCTTTAAACATGTTTTTAAAGTACTGTGGACTCCAAACTTCTCCTCATGATGAAGAACATTACGCAGTATTCCAGCCCACACTTAAAACAGTGCTTAATGGACTCTGAACTTGCTAACCTGAAAACGTAAAGGCCATTTTGCCCCTCATGAAAATATTTGTTACTGCTGAATTGTTACTGTTGCAAAAGCTTATTTCATGTTGATAATTTGATCATTTATCTCTGCAGTATTTCTTATAATTTTTCTTTTAGTAGAGAATCTAATAATCTAGAACAGAAATGAAATTAGAAAATAAACTTTTGTTCTGCTGCTCTCTGACCTCTAAGAAGGTGTCTCAGTGGAACTGAATGCAACAATTCTTTCAGCAAGGGATGAATGTCATTAATCTCCCTAGTATTGCTGTATCTTTGAAGTTGCCCTAGAACTGTCCTTTTGCACCCCATTTGCCTTTACTTATTGTTATGCAAATACAATACATCTCCTAAGTTTTAAAAACATAAAGGTCTTTTTGAAAAGGGTTGAGTGGTTTGAATTTTGAAGATGATTTGCATTACAGACATAGCGTGAGCATCTGCTTGCACATGTATAGGCATAGATGCCCCTGTTGTATGCACTGACATAGTCAGTGGGTTTCTGTCTTTCTTGAAATGAAGCTTATGTTGACGTGTGCACTGCCCACAATATTAAATAAAACTTTGATTATGTTAAACTTGCTGCAGTAGGTATGGAATTAGAGAGGAAGCATGCTATTTTTCTCACTGAGACAAGCAGAGTGGAAAATGTGTCTCATTAGCAAGCACATGAACAGCAGGGCTGCAGTGAGCAAGTGGATGCCTATAAGTGAGCAGGTGAACCAGGCTTTTTGTGTAAGGACCTGTCTCTGAATGAGCTATTATTGTCATAATCTCTGAAACTTTAAATATACATCTCCTGTTCTGTAACCAGATGGTTATTGTACTACCCTTTTTTGAGAAAGACTGAAAATGAACTTCTGGTGCAGGTTTTTCAGTCGTGACCAGGAGGAGACATGCTATAAAAGCAGTAGTGGGCTGCTGAGAAGAGGAAGGACTGTGCTGCAGGGACTAGCTCATCAGGCGTCAGCATTGCTGGTAGACTGTGACAGAAAGGCTCATCCATCTCTCCTTTGCTAGAAGTAAGGTATATGTAGTGCAAGTGTGTAAGGAAGAAGGCAGGAGGGAAGAAAGTGAGGCGGCAGGAGGCCAAGCCGTAGGTATATTGGAGTGTCTTAACCCATGTTGTGCTGGGAACTCTCATCAGTGACTCAAAAGGGGTACTTTAAGATACAGAAGAGGACTTTGCCCTTCAGTTCTTGATAGCTGTACCTTGTAAAGAGAGGGAGAAAATGGAGCCTGAAAATGCCAGAAGGCCTTGAACAGGCTGGTGGGAGAGGAGAAGCTAACTGGATCCCACTATCTTTCTTTCTACAGGCCTCTCTGGATAGAGTTTCCAGGGAAAACAGAAACTTTTGGTGTGGAAAATGAGTACATGCTGGGTAAGCAGGTGTTTTCTCATTCTCTAGAATTTGAGTTAAATATTTTTGAGATGATAGAGTGTCGCATGACAGAAAGAAAACATGAAAACTCTGCCCAAGACTTTTAAAAATTATATTGTAACTGAATAAGGAACTTGAGACCTCTTTAAGGGACCCGGCGTTAACAGCACTTTGAAAATAGGGGTCATATGAGATGCAAAAACTGAGTTTAATCTCACTAGTTGCTTTGAAAAAACACGGTCTGTTTTGACCTGAAACATGGAAGTTCACTGTAGCAGCTAAGACCACAATCTGCTTTAGAAATGACAGTAGCAAACGAGTACCATCCAAAGCTGATTGGTTTTCACTCCAATATGGCTAGCTGCTAAAGTCAGTTTTCTCAGAAATTAAGCTTAAGAGATGTGTGTGTTTGTGTAAAGCACATTCAGCCTATACAGAAAGAGAGAACGGGAGCAGAATGTTGCATTTCGTTATTTTTTTGTCACCTCTGGGCTCAAGAGTGCCTACTAATGGCTTTCAAATGAAGGGACATTCACTTCTCATGCAGAAATCTGACCAAGGTAGGCAGGACACAGCGGCAAAGCTAAGTGTGGTGAAGCAGAGCATTTCAGAGGACTCTGGGAGTTCAGCTTGCATCACCAGTGGGCAAGGAGGGAAGAAGTTTATCAAACTGTACAGTCTATGGACATTAATGTATTTTTTTTTAGGAGTAAAGAGGAACCATCTGCAGTGCAATAAGCTTAAGCAGATTTTTTTTCAAGGACATTCCTGTCTTCCACTCTTTTAGTTAGAAAAGCACGAGTTTTTTGTTCAACTGAAGAGCAAACAGGCTCTTAGATTATGAGGGACCCAGGAGTGCCTCCAAACTGGTGGGTATGCAGTGCAGCCCAGCTGCATCCCAATGCCATAACAGACCAAGACCCAAGCAGCCATCAGCTCCCTATAATTGCCTTTTTTTTCCAGTAGAAAGTGAACCCAAGCGCATGGCGTGCCCAAACAAGCCCCTAAAATGGCTACGGGAGGCTGACAAGCCCAGAGCACACAGATGCTGCTCCGATGAAAAGCAACTTTGAGGACCACAGCCATGTTTATGTTTTTCTCCAGGAAATGCTTTGTTGGTGCATCCAGTCACGGAACAAGAGACCAAGGCAGTGAGTGTTCTGCTTCCAGGGTCAGAGGAGGTGAGGATGAATATGAAGCTGCTCGGCTGTTCAGTCCAAAGAAGTATTTTATACAGCAACCTTCCAGCTGCCCATCTCCTAACTGCTGAGCGCTGCCACTGTGCCAAGTGCTGGGTGGCCATTCTGTGCCACTCTGAACCTTCCTTCCATCTTGATACCTCGCATGCTTGGCTTACAGTAAATTCACTTTATTGCTTTTCCAAGAGCTGCTGCAGAAATCTCAGGTTTCCTATAATTTAAATCTCACTTCAAGGCTTACTTCTTCTCATGGAATACCGAAAAATGGCTTCACTAAATTGTCAATTCCCCTTTTCCATATATTTCTCTGTGGGTTAAACTTCTCTTTTATGTGGAAGAAAAGGGATCTTTGAAAAAAGGTCATAAGGAAATCCGAGGGAAGCTGTGGGAAAGGAAAATTATAACAAGGAAATACAAGCCTTAGTAGCCTGGGACATGTCTAGCAAAGACTTTGACATGTTCAGAGATCAGTTCCTCTCTGAAGTATTCATCCACAGGATGGCACTGTGATCCACTCCTACGCAGAGCGTTGGGCTGCCGCAGCTGAGAGGTGGAGGAAGGGAAGGAATTTGGGGAAAATAGTTCCTAAGTGAAAGCCTGAGACTCTAGCGAGGAATGAGAGGAAAGACAGCAGCAAAGGGGAGTGTGTGAGACCAT
The DNA here is from genome assembly GCF_964195595.1 of Calonectris borealis. Taxonomy (NCBI): domain Eukaryota; kingdom Metazoa; phylum Chordata; class Aves; order Procellariiformes; family Procellariidae; genus Calonectris; species Calonectris borealis. The sequence continues at coordinate 41,974,408 of NC_134316.1, read as the reverse complement.
GCAGAGCCTTGTGACTCCACTAATGCACCTGAGGACACTTAGAATTCTTCTCAATATAAGGAGAAAAACAGAAGGCTCTCCAAACAAGTTAAGAAAAATATTTTTATCAAGATCTCTGTGGGAACTGACTGCCTGGCACACTTATAGCAGTTAAAACTGCTGGCAGGTGTGGTGCATAGGAAGTTTCAGATGTAGCTCTTTTTTGTGACCTGTTATTAGCAACTTCGTTAATTTTCACTTCAATATAAACATGCTTATTCTGGACCTCAGCATTTCTAGATAAAAAAAAGATATTTCATTGTTTTGCACTTCCAGATGCTTTAAGACATACAAGATGTTATGCAAACTGTAGAAAAGATCAGCTTATTTTTGTGCTTCAGGAATGAGAAGTTATTTTTTCCATCCAGAAGGTCATTTGATTTATAAAGGAAATGCTATTTCTTGCACATCAAATAGGTTGTTAGGAATAGTGACAATAAGGTTAAGCAGAAGAGTAACTGCATCTGCAAAGGGAACAAATCTTGCCATGTATGTCATGCTCATTCTTTTTTTTCATTTTTCCTAGATTTGGTATGATTTCAGAAAATTTAAACGAATGGAAGATCCAGGCACTCTGAAAATCCCAGTAACACTGGAGAATGTATGTTTTTGTTTTAAAATACTACTTCCATTGATCAGAAATTTCAATTTCCTTGTAGGAATGTAATCTAAAATAGCTTTTGTAGAGAAGAAAAGTCCCGTCTCCTTTGTTGTTAGATGGAACACTAATGCATCCTGGTCATAGAAAAAAGTGAGATGATGTAAGGGTGACTTCTCCAAGCAAAGATATTTTGCTTGTATACGTACAGGAAGATTACGACTATTCCCATTGTTAGTTGAAGAGTTTTCTTTATGTACTTGTGGTAAAAGTTAATTTCTGGGCTTTGGTAAGAGCAAGCTTCAGTTGTCCCTGTTCCAAGATAAAATTATATGATCAGAGTATATGAACCTTTCTACCCTGGCTTTGTTTTTCACAGATTCCTGTATTCCAGCGGGGGGGCACTGTGATACCTCTGAAGACCACGGCTGGAAAATCCACTGAATGGATGATAGATGTTTCTTATGAACTCCGCGTGGCCCTGGACACAGAGGTACTCTGAGATGATGTTCCCTTTACAAAGTTGTCTTTTACTCCGTCTGACCTTTTTAGGTCCTTGCTACCTATTCAATTAGCACAATGGTATCTGCATCTGTATGCCCTATGGCTCTCCTCCACTTCTCCTATTTGGGGGGGCTCCCACCTCCCTCCCACTGTTCCCTCAAAGTGAGACTGTCTGAGTATAGCAGAGGCAGAACATTTTTCTGACCTTTCTCAGCCCTCCTCTAGTCCCTTGGAGGAAGGAGCAGAGAATGAGCAGGCCACAAACTTCCTCTTGAACACAGAGAGCGAGCTTCCCACAAGTGTATTTTTTAATAAATGAGGTGACGCCTGGTACCCACATCAATTTACAAAACCAGGATGTCCAAGCCTTCAAGCACTCTCAGAGCTGGACTCCCTGAGCCTTGCGGGGATACAAGTCGCTAAAGAAAAATAAACACACACCCTTCACTATGAAGCATACCATATAGTGAGACATTTTTAGTTTCATTGTCCAGCACTAGAAGCTGCTGTTAATTTGTACTCCATCTGGTGTGTTTCACAGGCCTGTGCAACAGGTGAGCTCTACCTAGATGATGGGCATTCATTTCAATATCTCCACAAGAAGCAGTTCCTGTATCGGAAATTCACTTTCCAAAAGAACATTCTCTCTTCCAGGTAACAGCAATTATGGATAAAAACCACCAACACACTGTCATTGTGTCATGAGGCCTTCTTACAAATGTAGAAATATTAGTCTCATCTATTGCTTAGTGAAGTCCCAGAGCACACAGAATCTGCCATAAAACTGCGGAGGTAAACAATGTTCTGCATAAGTCTAAGGGCAGCAACACATGAAATACTGAGTTGTCTCATATTGTTTCAGTCTAGGCAAATCTACAGATTCTACAGACGTACACAAATACAAAGAAAGTAATCAGCAAGAGTAAAGCCTATTGAGAGACAAAAGAAGATAAACTGGGGGATTTGCAAATAGGCAACACCTAGAGTGTTTGTATTTTCTAAGATGTATTTTTCTAAGATCTTCTTCTCTGAGAGGGTGGTCGGTCACGGGAACAGGCTCCCCAGGAAAGTGGTGAGGGCACCAAGCCTGACAGAGTTCAAGGAGTGTCTGCACAATGCACTTAGTCACATGGTGTAGTTTTAGGTAGTCCTGCAAGGAGCAGGGAGTTGGACTCAATGATCCTTATGAGTCCCTTCCAACTTGAGATATTCTATGATTCTATGTATGTGGAAACCACAAACAGACACCATTGCATGTATTCTTCAAAAGTCATCAACAAATGCACCATATATATTAGCATGGTAAAATATACAAGAAAAGCACTTTAAAGGAAGAACGAGGAGCAAAGGCTGAGTGAAACAACCTAAAGGCCAAAAATATCCATAGCTGCTTGTAAGGAAAGAGATGCTAAATATGTCACTATGACACTTTTATTATTGAGGTATGTTGCCCATGGGGCTGTGCAGTACATAAATGGTGATTTTACAGGAGGTGGTACTAAAACTACAAAATTTAACACAGAGCAAACCTGTAGACTAGCTTGGATAATGTACTTGAAAGTATGCTTCAAATCTCTATCTGGGATACGAAATCTGAAAAGCTTAAAAATTCAGGATGGAAAAGAAAAATGTTGCTAAATTGCTAGCAAATCTAGAAATTGGAAAAAATTCATTTTGAGATGAATGATATAACATTCTGTTCACTCTGGAAAGAAAAGTTTCATTTTGATTTGAGTTTTTTTAGAGCTTTTTAATAAAAATTAAATTAGTTACAAAACGAAACATAATTGTGCCTCAGATTGAAACATCTTACTTGAAAAGTGTTAAAATTTGCTTTACATTTATACTTAGGAGTTTTAACTACTATTTTGCAAAAATCCAGAACTTTTCTGGTTGTCAAAGCCATGCTTTTTGCCACAAAATATCTTCTCAAACTTTTTTCTTCTAACTTTGTGAAATCTGCTATGCAGTGATAAATCAGCTGATAGTGGGAAAAAGTTTTACTTGTTTCAGGAGAAAAGTAAATAGAGGAAAGGAAACGAGTAGAGGGAACTTCGAGGGCGAGACAGAAGTAGTACTTTCTCTGTATGATGCTGAAATTCTACTGATGGACAGAAACTAATGTATATGAAATTTTTTTTTTTTCAGCTGCATGGACGAAAGTGGACAATACCACACTACATGTGTGGTTGAACGGGTGATAGTTCTGGGATTTGGAGAGCAACCCACTTTTGTGACAGCCTGTTCCAAGGGTAATGAACTGTCTTCTATTTTACTACAATTTTTTAAATACTGTTGCTCTGCTGCCATTCACTAGAGGTGGCAAACTGACAGCTCTATAAAGGAAACGTTACAGCATAGGGAGCATCTTTGTTTAGTTTTATTTCCTACTTTTTTGATATCAAGGACAGAATTTAGTGAAAGGAGCCAGCAGCTAATTACCACTAGTATTACATGCAGAACTGAAGAACGCTTACTTTGTAAGGCCATAGATAACATCAGTAAAAGTGATTCAGAATTAACATGTTCAGATAACTTTGTCCTGCACGGAATATGACCAGAGATAGCATTTCAAACGAAGGACCATTTGCTCGGGTCTGTAAGCCTGCCTAGTCTAGAACAGGAAACTAGCAGACAAAACCAGGATTACTTTTCTGTTCTCTTGCTCATTCAAAAGTGTCTGGAGTTCGTGCCTGTGCGGGGATCTCTAGAAGTTGTGAAGGATCCCATGTGGATAGGCAGTAGCACCTACAGAAAGGGCTTAATATTTCTGGCTGCTTTCCAAGCACATCCCTTCACTTTGGGAATCATGTGGACATGGACTTTCTGCTCCACCTGTCAATCTCGAGGACTTTTAGGATGCTTGGAGGAAAACCTATGCTGAAACAAAGGTGGTTTTTTTTTTTTTTCAGAAAACTCCTTGAATAGTTCCATAGTTTGATGTACCATAGTTTGAAAGGTCAGAGAAAAAGAAATAGTTTTTCCAATTCTGCTGCATTCTTATGTGTATACTGGGCAGATTTGACTACTATTTCTTTTTTAATCAATCCTTTCCACCAGTGGCAGGGACAGTCTGAATTAAAAACTGGAGGGAGCCATGTGTAACTATGTTTCAGAAGGGTTCTTCTTAAATCATGTAGTAAACTCTCTTGTCCTGTTCAGATGGGAAAGAAAAAGAAGTGGTTTTCACATACGATACGAAGACCTCTGCGCTGACGCTGGAAAATTTAGCCCTGAGTGTTGATGCTGACTGGGAGATTCGCATCAACTGAAAGGAGGCACAACTTCTTCAGAGAATTCATTGAGAGATTGAGGGGAAATAAGTTGGGAGGACTTAAAATGTTCACTTAAATCCAATCAAATCAAGGAACATATTTTCCACCCACATTCCCAACCTAACATTTCCTACAATTTTTCTTTTAAAGCACTAATTTAAACTTGGATAGCTCTTCTATTCGGCAAAAGTAATAGCACTAGGATTGTGTCTTTGGGGGAAAAAAGCTAAATACTATCTGCTCCCGGCTAGCTTCAGTTAGGCATTTAAGATTGAGTTCTGCCTTCACTTGCACCAAAAAATCATAAATTGATGGGGTGAGACTGTGGCTTGCTGACGTGGGGTTTAATGTAAGTATTTGAAAATCCCACTATTCAGAGACCGGAGCACTTGAGAAGAGCAGACCTGGGCCAGTTCGACAAGCAGCATCAGTAGAAATGCCAGACGCAGAGGTTATCATCAGAGTTCTGCCTGCAAGCTGCCGTGTGAAAACAAACACAGAGGGAGCCACCCAGTGTGATTACAGACACTTCCCCTTCCCAGTCCTTATCACAATGCAAAATTAGGCAGTCTGTACAGGAAAGTAAACAACAGGCTAGCCAGACAGTTCACTCACTGAAGGTAAGGTTTGAGTAGGTTGTGCCAGTCAGTTGTGCGATAGTAAAAGACAGTAATGTGGGAGTGCAGAAGTCTCTCCAATAGCTGGCTTTGAAACTGGAACTTGGATTTTGAAAAGGCACAGATCTACGTAAGTGCAGTACTGGCTTAGGGTAGCAGCTAGACTCACGCGGAAACATTTTCCATGTTATTGCTCCCCTCTCTCTGCAAGTACTACTTAAAAAAAAAGTCTTTTGTTAGGAAAGAATTGGCATTTTTGGATGATTGAATGTCATTGGTTAAAGCCAGCCCAGTGAAGCAACTCTGCTTATGGAGAGCTCTGCTTCTCCACATCTTCCAACTCTTGCCAAGGTTTGGCTTCCTTTACACATATTTTAGTAATTTCTTGATCAGTTTTTAGTGTCTGGCTGAGATTTGAGCTTGGTATTTATGAAGCAAATTTTTAATTTTAATGGGATTAATTCTGCATTTAGCCATCCCACTTTATGCTTATTCCCCCATACTCTTACAACTCACCCTAATGTTCCCTTGCCTCTTTTTCCCACCATCTCTGCAAACAGAACTGGTGTGTCCTGGTGCTTTCTTCCCTTTCAGAACTAGGAGATACCCTGAGTCCCACATCCCCCACATCCTGCCTATTCCCACAGCCCTTTCCATATCAGGCATCTCTTTTTGCAGGCTACCATTGCTCCACGGCTCAAGTTGTTTGCCCTTTCCATTTGCTAACTTGTCAACTATATTATTTTAAAAGCAGTTCTGCTTTGAGTCCTGAACATGCCATCAGTTGGGTTTTGTGGATATAAAAGGGTAAAATTTACTTAACTTCTTTTAGCAAGGTAAGGAATTATTTTCTAAAAACATCAGTAAATTAACTCTTAGGAAACAGAGAAGGATGGCCACCATTTTTGCCAACTAAACGTAACATAACAGTCCATTTGTACTTTATTCCCTACTCTTCTCACCAAGTCCTCCCTGTACCTGGTCAGTCATTCCCATCTGCTGCTGTTTGTCCTCTGCAGGGCAGATTTCTGGGAATAGCAAGTGTGAGAGCAAACTGACTACTCCACTCTTGACTACCAAGCGCAGTTTGTTCCCCACCAGACCCTTAGGTTCCTTCTTTTTTTATTCTGCAGAGTTGTTTGTCAGCCCCTCCTAGCAGACAGTGTGAGCCTCCACTCCAGGAACTGGCAGCCTAAATACCGCTGTGCTTAATGCAGACCAGTCAATCCAGGTAGAACAGTAGCAAATAGACCTTTTACATCTGTGAGAAGAGAGACAGACCCTATTTTTGAGACGGACCCTATTTTTCTATCAGTTTCTAAGCTTTAATTGATGATTGCTTCTTATGTTTAAGCATAGCAGTCCTTCTGACAGGATATAATTACTGTCTGGACCATTTTAATGAGATGTTTTAACTGGTATTTCTGAAGTCGGAAAGTAAGTGAAATAAAGTGACTATGAAGCGAGTTACATGCCTTATTCCTTCCAACCTTCTTTCTACTGTTGAGAATCACTACTAAGTATTCTTCCAAGGGTTAAAGGGAATGACTAGCTTTTGTACTCTGGCCCTCAGTATGACATCTGCACTATAGTAAGTACTCATGGGTCAAATTTTTAGTGGTATGAAGAGCCTAACTTCTATGGATTTCGATAGGAATTAGTTGCTGAAAATCTTAGCAGTGTGTCTTTAGATCTGAGAAAATAAATATCAAAGAATATCATTTACATTGATATTTGTAGCAACTCACATACTTTTCCACATATTTATGCCATAAATGAAGAAATAAATTTATAGGATATCTTTACAAAAAAAGTAATTGAATTCAATTAGTGAAAACAACTGGACATAAAACTTTATAAAAATTAAATGGAAAGATTATCATCCAAGTAGTTCACTTTTGCTCTGTCTGAACAGGTCAGCTATTGGGGTACTTCTGCTTTCAAGAAATTATATCGCAAAAGGTGGTTTAATTCCTAATGGACAAAGGGTTTATTTTGCTGTTTGTAGCAGACAGCACATCCATTCTCTACGGTAAATTGTGTTTTACTAGCAACTGCTGTTTCTCACAAAGACGACCTACATAACAAAACCATCTGTCCAGTGAAAAATAAGAAAAGAAGAAGCTGTTTTTTGTATAAATACAAAATACTCCGGAACATCCGTAAAGAGCAACATTGGGTTAGAAGTGAGAAGTGCACGTCCACCTGCCATTCCCTGTGCAGGCACTAGCTGAACTGTTAACTGTAGCAGTAGTTCATACCCTGACACTTGCTGACCATCCCAAGGAAAAAAAAAAATACAAAACCACTGCTAATCCTTCACTTGATCCTCCCCAGCAGCCCACAGTGAGTTTGTCAAATATCACACCTGTGCTACTGACATTCTTCCAAAACAGAGCTCTGTGTACGAGATGTAATAGGTGAATTTTTGTATTGAGCAAGAAGGGAGAATATGAAAGAACGAACCTATGCACAGGCTCCAAAATGAGCATTTTTGCAGAAGCTGTGCAGTGAGAGGCTCTTGTATCTCACTACTTGTATTGCTCTTGAAATATCCTGGAAAGAGTGACACATGGCTCTGCCAAGCTGTCCTGCAAAGTAATGCCAAATATGAGACCTGCAATCCTTGCACCTAAATGTAATGAGGAAGTCATCAATTCTGCATCTGGACAACCCACCCTGAAGCAATTGCATTCCTATTTCCATGAACACTTGAATCTGTCCTTTCCGATTGCCCTGTTGGTGCAAGAACATTGCATTCGTGATAAAAAGAAAAGGATTTGGGCCACCATTAGAAGACTGAGGATTAATACTCCTAGAGGTTAGTCAAGCTTGACAACTATATTACCACCTTCTCCCCTAGTGGAGTTTTTTTAATGCGCTGTAGAGGTTGTCCATTGTACTGTTGATTTGAAATGTGTAAACCAAGCAAATGGCTGAGAAAGAAAAAAGAATCAGTGCTTTGGAAAACACCATAGTACCGGGGCAGAAGGTCAGCAATGTGTACGTGAGCCAGAGTCCAGAGGCTAGTGTCATTAGGCAAAAATAACACTGATGCAATCGTGTGATTTCAGACTTCCCAATCAAAGAAAAATCAAGGTGTTAGGGGGCTTTTCTTGACACATAAACAATGTCACCTTTTAAAGAACTGGGTTACAGAGAAGAGTAACGTGTTTAGATTTTCTTTCACAGAGACTGTGAATTTGTCCCTTACCCCACTGTTGTGTGACTAAATAAATGTGCAAAGTCAGAGGTGTCCTCTAAGATTGGTACATCCTAATACACGCAGAATGGCCCAGTTTCCACACTGGGCCCCTTATAAACTTTTCTGCCCCTATATGAAAAGGTGCCTTTTACATGGGATGTAGCTATCACCAGGTGAATCTTAGTGCTGGTGAGCTGCTCTCTAGAGGAGCCAAACCCAGCTGGCAGGTATCAACCTGACCTCAGTAGCATCAAATAATTACCTTTTTCACCATTAGGAGCATGTCTCCAGATAATCCTCTCTACTAGTAAAAATCTCTATATATCTTTTCTGCAGCAAAGGGTAGAAACAAGAAGTCGAGTAAACAGTTCTTTCAGGAGCGTCAGGACTAGTTTATTGGCTGGCAGTACTTCATAAGTATGTTCCCAATCTACAGGAGTTTAGCTTCCAGTTTCACTGTTTTTAAGGAAAGACGAGCTGCTTGCACCAGGAGTCAGCCTGCACACGGAGCCTGTCCCAGGAACATGCCTGGCCTCGGCGCAAGCTGTGCAGAAGACTGACACCATCTCACTAACCCCCTCCCTCTCACTTTCCCTCTCTCACTCTTTCCCTGTAGTTATTTTTAGATTTCACGGGTTAAAGCTTGTCCCTTCTGGACGCTTATACACGCAGGGCAGGCACACGCACATGCTGTGGATACTACAACTCAGGCACGGGATTATCTTGTTCCATTTCAAGGAATAAATTCCACTTTCTTGTGACAAAATACTGCCCTTTGAGAGGATGCACAACGTGCTCAACCACGAGGAATTTTGTTGCTTGCAAATTTGACTAGGAGACTTCCAACGGATAGAAAAAGCGGTTTACACAGCAGCTTCCTCTTTTCTTGAATTTCCTTCCAGTTTGCAAGATCTTGCTTTCTTTCAGCGTTTGCTTTAAGCCTGATTCTCATGCCGTCCGCCATAAATGCAGCGGTGGCTCAGCAAACAGCTGCTGGGTCAGTTCCCAGCGCTACTGTTAGCACTACAACTGAAGGTGCGGGTGGGGGCACAGGGGGGATTTATTCTGCCATTATAAGTCGCAACCAGCCCATTATCAGAGTAAAGGAGAAGACCTATGAAGAGCTTCACAAGAAGTGCCTGGAGAAGAACATTCTCTATGAAGATCCTGATTTCCCACCGAATGAGTCCTCCCTCTTCTATAGCCAGAAAATCCCCATCAAGTTTGAATGGAAAAGACCACGTGTAAGTAACATGTTTGCTGAGTGCCTTTTACTGTCTGTACATTGAAGTATTCACCCCGAGTTTATGTTTTTGCAGAAAGTGTGTGTCGGGGGAGGCGGGTGGAATAAGCTGGAAGTATATTTCCTTAGAGCTCTCCTGGAAGGTAACTAGCTAGGGCTGTGGAAGCTCAGAGAGTGTGTATATAATGACTAAAATACAATAAACCAAAATGAAACAAGAAGAGAGATGGAATGAAATATGTAGAGAAAGAAGTATGGAATTTAATTTTCTTCTTACATGATTTGCTAGGGATTTTGTTGTCTGAAACTACCAAAGAAAAAATTCTCCTCATTCTGCAACAAGTTATTGGGTTTGCTGAGGCTTAACTTTTAAACACCACCTTATTTCACTTAAAACTTTACTTTAGTATTCTGTTGGTTTCCTAATCTGTGAAAATAAAAGAACAGGTTACAGTCTGAAACACGCTTTTATTCAGTTGTTTGTTCCCGACATTGCTTAGCCAACTTGCAAAGGTTGTTTAGCGTATTATCCACTTACCATGAACGTGGGTGCTGTAATCACTCTGAGGACCCACTCCTGCCTACTAATCCCATTTATTTTTCTATCTTGTGGGCAATCCTCAGCCAACCTTCTTCTTCTTTCCCACCCTGAGTCTCTCTCACAGGCAGAGGACTAATTCCTCAGTTCCCAGTTGATTCCCTGCCCTACCGCAGGAGCAGTTATCCTCTTTCCCTATCATTCCTGCTGGGCGGCTGCTCCCCTCCAGCGCGGCAGCCCCCGGGACGCTGCCGCGGCCCCTGCCCTCCCCTGTCCGGCAGCGAGGAGGTGGCTCTGAGGAGCTTCCCCAGCTCCCTCTCTCTGGCAGTTTTTGGCCGCCTCTTCTAGATTTGCCAACACCCAAATCTGTGCTTCAACAGCAAAGTCGGCGGTGACAGATAAAACTAACCACAGGAACGTAACTAAATAGCAGAAGACCAGGAGCTCCCGGGGTAGCTGTCACAGGCACGGAGGAAGGCCACGTGCCGCTGTCACAACAACAACATCAGCGACACGGGGGGAGCACCGTGAGTCCCCCATCTGCCGTGCCCATGTGTATGTGCTCTGTCCTTCCTTCATCATCACCACAGCTGCATCAGCTCCTGGAAATGTCTGTGAATGAGTTAAATGCAGCCTCAAGTCAATCACCTTAAAGGGATGGGGTTCCCCCTATTGCTACAGAGAGGAAAGCGATAGAGCAGGGCAGTGGGTACGTGCCAGCACCCCGGGCAGACACACTGCAAGTGTGCCTATGGGAAAGCATCAAAACAGTAAAAAATCCACAATGTCACCTCAGACTTGTCTAATGTAACTGAGCATGCACAGATCAAGCCAGTGGTTTTGGGAAGGTTCAGGCTTCAGGGTCTCTATCCCAAAGATATTTCTTTAAGCTACTCATTAACAAGTAAGTTTGGAAGCTCTGTACTTACTATTCATGTAGCAACAACCAGCTGGAGACTGTGTAAGACTCAAAATACAACCTAAACATCAAAACCAAAGCTATCTATGTTCTTTTGACACAAGTGTCCGGGCCCCTGATGTATCTGTGGTGCCCGCTGCAGGGAGAGTAGAGGCAGGAGATCCAGAGAGCTGCAGTCTGCGCCTGCCGAGTACTGGCTTGCTGTGGGATCATGGATCCAGTCGGTCCTGACCCCGATAGAGACGGCTGTCCTGCCAGGGACACGCCGGGCCTGGTTTGTAGGGATGCCTGTGCCTTCTGTTGCAACTGTGTTTGCTTTAAAACAAACCCTGTAATTCAGGTCATTGCTGTACCCAGCAGGTCCCCAAAGAGGAGAGACTCACATATAACGCTTTCTCCTTCTATAGTGTGTCCCTACCTTGTCATCCGCGCCACGACTGCAAAGTGAGACCTCCCTTGGGTGCCGATGCAAATCGTGGTGCTGATCTCAGATTGACCCAGGACTTTGCTTCACTGGACTTTGAAACTGTAGCTTATATAGCACTGGTAGGAGGGCTTGTCTGATAATATTATATACACAAATAGCCACAATAGCCACGTTAACAGAACATCATAAAGTCAAATGATTATGAAGTAGTAATACAGGGCTAAAGGGTATTTTGCTAAGATATTAAAGCAATCATTGAAGGGCCATGTTTTCTAATAGTCTGTAAAGATACGGACGACTTCTGTTCTTATTAAATTGCAATGGCATTTTTTTGGCAAAGAAAGCGACTCGCTTATAAATTGTAGTCTTATAAAGTGGTAATTTTTAATCACTTTGAAATTCAGGTCAAACTTGAATTGAATCAGACTTAAAAATATATTCTAAAAGAAAACAAAATACCAGACAGTTCAGAAGTCCTGAGAGAATATCCTAACACTGGCTTCACTCTAGATCCTTTCCCTGATTTCAGTAGCGTACTGTATCTGCCACATGCTCCCAGAAATAGCAAATAAACAAGTGATCAATGTGCTCTAAGATCTCGTCTAAAAGAGAGAGCTGGGAAATAGGCAACCTGTTCTGAGTGCCTCTGGCCTTCTGAGTCACCTTGGTCATGCCACCTAACCAATTTGTATCCAAGTTCCCCCCCACCACATGAGATCAATGTATGAGAATATAATATACACGAAAGATTAACGCTGGCCTCAGATGAGCATTATTTGCGATGACATGAATCCAGGTGGGATTGTTGAGTGCAAGTTTTTCCAGAAGCTCCAAGTATTATTTGAGGGATCTCAAGGTGATTCTAAAGGGCACGTGTTTGCCAGTTACCAACGCTATAACCAAGCACCGACGACGGTGCCGTTCCTCAGCGGAATAGTGCTCCTTCGCTGTAGCTCTCGGCATACTGTGCTGACATATGGAAAGGCTATGAGTCTGCTTTTGTGCCTGGGATTTACATGGATCCCACAGCAAGTCAGCCACGTGGGTGACACTCCTCCGGTCCCCGGCTCTGAGCTGAGGCACCCGCTGAGCCCGGCGTGGGCAACTCCCCCCGCCACCTTTGGGCTGCCGGGAGCCGGGCTCCCTCCGCCTCCCCTGGCAATGGCCGCGCTGTGACTCGACCTTCTCCTCGGGGGCTCCTGCAATTCATTACTGAGGTGGCGAGAGGTGTCCAGCATCCAGCCCCAGAGCTACCCCTTGCTCTCGTGCATCTGGCCCTGCAGGCTCTTCTCTTCGCAGTCGGTGCTACCCCGAGGTCAGGTCCTCCTCCGCCACCTCCCGAAATGATTGGCCTCTGCCGCTGGGAGGGCAGCGAGGGCACGAGGACTGGTCTTGTGCCTTCCCGTCAGAAGGACGGCTGCCGCGCAGGGCAGCTGTGAGCCTTGGCATGGGGGGCGGCGAGAAGGCCCCTGTAATTCTACCCAGCTAGCGCCTGCCATGCTGCGACACGAACGCGCAGAGCAGACCTCCTAATACTCAATTCGGGCAAAAGCCAAGTGACAGCCCTGAAAGTTTCCCTGAGTAAAGGCTGCAGGCTCCATCCAGTGTTTCTGTTCAGAGCATGCATGAGCGCGGTTTAGGTACATAGAGAGGAAATTAAATCCCCCTCAGTTAATGCATATTATTAAATGGTTCGCCCACCACGGAAGCTAAGAGAAGCCCCAAGAGCCGTTCTCGCCTGCACCAGGTTATACCCAGCTCAGTGACGGGCTGTGCTCAGCTTTCTTAATGGCCTCCGCCTCCCACACCTATGCTGCCTGCAGGAGCTTCTCTCAGCTGAGAGCAGGGACGAGGTCGCCGATCTTTGAGAGTTGAGAAGAAGTCTGTATTATAACATAATGCACAGCATGGAAAATCCTGCTGCAGTCCTGTTTGGATCTAGTGACACTAGGACATTAATAGGAAGGCTCTGCCGTGACACTGTGCTTTCAAATGCACCATTGTCATTCTCCTTGCTCACAGCCAGGAGGTCACAGCATCAGCCGCCAGATTCAATGACTTCCCTGCAGTGATCCTCTCCGTAGCCAAGAAAATCAGCAGGAGGAGCTTTCTTTTCATAACAGATACAAATAAAATCAAGACAGCAGATTGGTGGATTTTGCTTAGGATGAAAATGAATCCGTCAGATCATCTGCTGCACAGGTGCGAAGCTCTTTGAATTTAGTAATCACAAAATTTGTGCCTCTGCAGGCAGTACCACAAAGCAAAGACGGCATTTAGTGCCACCAAGGTAGGACTTTCAGATGAGGGTAATCCAACCCTGAAACTCTAAAACCAGCTTGGTGTCTGACAACGTCGAGCTCTGCCTTGAACTCTGCAGCACAGCCATTTAATAGCATGATCTGGACCATGAGAGGCCAAGGGAGAAGCATGAGGCTACAAATTGTCTTAGGCGGCCCAAAGAAGATGCTTCCTCTACTTGATAGGATCAGTTTAGGGAATTTACTTAGAATGCCATAGTTTATTAACAGCAGTTTTTAAAGGAATTAATGCCTTTTGCTGCAACGGTATAAGCTGACTGGAGGATTTTTCCTGACACAAAAGAAAAGCTAATGAAAATATAACAAAGGTCAAATGCCATTTTTAGTTGCATGTTGCCTTTGCATTTTCCAGTGCTCCCTTCCAACTGACTCGTAAGTACTCTCTCCCCAGCAAGCAGCATGCACTACTGCATTAGTAAAGGGGTTTTCCCTAGGATTCTCTGTCTCCCTTGCTGTAATTTTGACTCTTTGTAATGAAATTACAGTCCAAACTGAATCAACCCAGTGAACACAAAGGTCCTTTGGATGATACCAAGGCAGTCTGAGGCACCCAGATCAGAAGAGACTCTTTCTAGATGAATCGTTGCATCGGTGAAGTGCAGTCTATTGGGATTCTCTGGGATAACTGGACCTAGGGGATGAAGAGCAATGCCTTGCTCAGCCAGGAAGACTGGAAGGACAGACCTGCCACCCGCGTCTTGAACACCAGGTTGTCTCGCTGTGCTGACTGAGTACTTCTCATCAGCCTTGGAAGACCTTGAAACCTTTCCCTGTAACTTCGGCTGTACTCAGCACAACTAAAGTAACACAATATTAAAAGCATACCCACAGTGTACTAAACACACCTGGCCACCATGAAGAAATGCAAGAAAAGCATTTCTGTCATAGCTAAATCCGTCCATATGACAATTGTATGATTCCCTCCTTTGCATTCCTTTACCAACCATCCTCCAAAGCAAACAAGCCCAAGATGCAATAAATTGCACCGAGGAACAATCATCGCTGTACATTTAACATTTGGAAACACTTAGGCACCATCTAACTACCTTCATCTAAACACAGCACGCTGGATTTCAGAGCTTGTTACTTCAATAGGAGCAGGATCAAGGTAAAATACAATAATAGAGGTTGAAAAAACACAACCTGAAAATGTGGCATCTCACAGCTAGTTTTCAGGAGAGCACCACAGCAACACAAGGAAGAATATTTTCAACAAATCGAGTGGGTGGAGGAAAGCACGAAGGCATCTCAAACAGCTGCCTTGACAGAACTGCACCCCAGGACAGCTGACCGAGACCCAAAATAACAGGACAATCCCTCCGTTCCCTCCCTCGAGGAGAATAAGGTGACTGCTGGGGGGAGCAGGAAGCTGGTCTCTCTATCTGGCGATATGACTAATCCAAATATTTACACCAAAGCAACTCTGCTGATTACTGTGAAGGAGCAAAAAAGTGGGCTCAAGCCAAGTGAAACTACTAGACCTGAAACATGAGTCTGGGAAAATCCAGGGCTACCCTGATGACAGGGGGAAAAAAGCTTTAGACGGCAGAGGTAGCATCAGCTGCCTGTACTGCCACACAAGCAATTGTCGGCTGTTTCTTCTTTCTCCTTCCCACTCCAGCCCTGCCATCTTCCAGCAGATTGGGTTCTTGGACTATACTTTGTCTTCTTCCCTGCTTGCTCAGGGAAGTGGTCCTCAGGTTGCAATATCCTTCTTTCCTTACCCTCACAAGAGATGGGTCCAAAAGTTAAGTGTCTTCTTTTTCTTCCCCATACCAAGTATTTGAGTACAAGAGATGGGATAAAGCGGGGACTTTTTTTTTCTCCTCTGTAGGACACGTTGCACCTACTTCTTCCCTTGGCTTTCCTGTACCCTGCGGTTCTTTGTCCCATATAGAAAAGGTTCTGTGTAACCCTGCAATAGTCCCACCTCACTTGCTGGTAGTTCCTACATAGTCCTTCCCTCCCTACAGCAATTCCTTAATTATTTATGCCTGTACTATCTTGTGCCCATTCTGTACAAGTATAAATACTGACCAACCCAATACATTGTCCTAAGTGCAGGACAAAAGAAGAGCTTCCTGCCCTCAGAGACCGATGATACGTGTATACATTCCTGAATGCAGCACTGGCAATTAAATACTGCAACGTGAGGAAAAGAATAAAATCACTTAGCCAGCAATTGATTATTCCTGAGAATTAAACATCTGATCCTGGGCAAATTTTAAAGAGGAGTATTACAGGGGTTCATTCCTGACGAAATGGATTCTTCAACCCTATTAATGCCCCAGCGTATTTGTTACTGCAAATTGGACACCTTAAACCCGCAGTCATTTTAAAAGAATTTCATCTAGTCCCCTGATGCTCTTTCCACCTACCTGCTCTCCTGTCTCCTCCAGTGGGGTTTTTTTTCATTATTGTGTAGAAAAATATTTTTCCATATTCTTCTCATTTTAATGTCTTTAAACCACAC
Organism: Calonectris borealis; assembly: GCF_964195595.1. Taxonomy (NCBI): domain Eukaryota; kingdom Metazoa; phylum Chordata; class Aves; order Procellariiformes; family Procellariidae; genus Calonectris; species Calonectris borealis. The sequence goes on along the minus strand of NC_134316.1, from coordinate 41,958,249 downwards.
ACAGAGGGATCTCCCCAGGCTAGCTATTAGACCCTGTAGATACATGGAGAAAACTCTGGCTGAGATCTGGAACATCCAGATTCCAGAACATCTTCATAGTGAAACTCTGCAGCTGAAAACTTTGCAAGAGATTTTGATATCCACAAACTATCCTACAGGAAAACATTGTCCTAAAACAGCCTTTATTTCTGTGGCAAACAGGCATCATAATGCGTGCTTTTCCTGCTCATCCATCTGTTTATATATTGCAGGAAATCTGTGAGAATCCACGGTTTATTATCGGCGGAGCCAACAGAACAGATATCTGCCAAGGAGAATTAGGTATGAAATTCTTTCTTCAACTCTGCACTTTTTAAAGTCTGCATCACTTAATTTTCTTTTGCTTCCAAAGTGATACTTGGAATCCTCTGTCTCGGTATACCACTACACACCTACTATTCCTTCTCTCTATAGCAAATCGTTGATATCTGCCTAGTAGCGATCTAGGGAAGAACTTTACACGAAAGATGCTTTGCAGGGTGTTTTGCTTTTCAGGAACTGTTATCATGAGTGTGTTACAAAGCACCATTTGGCCTTTCTTTCGGGCTTTGAGGAGGGACAAAATTAGTAAAGAATAAGAGTTAAAGAGAAGGAGTTATTTGACTGAGAGAAAAATCTAATCAGCTACTGTTGTATTTTTTCAGATATTTAGTCCTGTTTTTTCTTTCATGGGTTTATAACTTCTCCTGTGATCTTTTTTCTAAGCTAATGCATCCTAATGTGTGTTAATCTTCTCATTTAAGTGCTGTTCTGTGCTTGTGACTGTCCTCATCACCTTCCCAGTACTTTTTCTTTTTTTAAATTTATTTAAAACTGCCTTTCTTTTTGAGGTGACCAGAACTTCACAGTTGCCAAGGTGTGGACGCAAATGAATTTACGTGCATAATATGTTCTCTCTTTTGTCTTCCATTCCTTCCCCAACTACGCATAGCATTGTTTACCTTTTTGACTTCTGCTGAACATTGGATAGTTTAGAAAACTCCTGTTCACAGTGGACCCCACATCCTTCCTAAGGGGAAATAGGTAACTTAGAATGTACTGCTCTATGTGTAGAGTTGGCTTTCCAAAATATATACATATATGTATTTCTATAAGTTTTATCACTCCACCAGTTTTATAAATTTATTTTACAACTCCCTGCAATCAGGTTTCATTTTCACTACCTCATATAATTCTCTCGCCCCACTAATTCACACTGCTCAGGCAAGCTTACCCTATAACCTCTCTTAGAGTAGCAGCTAGGAGGTTTTAATTAAGGGTTAAGGCACCCTTTGCTGAACACAGAAGTACTGTCGGAGAAACTCACTTTCCCAGAGCTTCCACAGAGGCAGCGAACTTGTGCAAGAGTCTGAAGGAGGAACTGAAAAGCGCTAAAGGGGACAGCGTTTACAACAGTGCGAACACAGATTCAAAAAGAGGAAAACGCGTCAGAGCGATGAAGCAGGAAAGAGGCCCCAGAGAACGATGCTTGGGACAGGGGGTTATCTTGAGAGCAGAAAATGAAAACGAGAGGCTGAACCTCAGCCGTACAGAGCTCCACCTGGGGGAGAGTTCTCTCTCAGCTGGTCTCTGTCCTAAGCTGGGAAGGAAAACTAGCGCGGGAGGTCAGGTAGGCATTCACATGGGACAGGGAAGTCTTAACACAGGTAACAGTGCTCATCAGATTTTAGGCTTTTTCTAAATTACAGGGAACATCATCTATTTAACAGGCAAGTACCTAGCCATGAATGATGCCAATGAGCATTTCCAGAGCACAAATAAATAAAGTGCTAAAGTACTGCAGAACACATGGAGAAGAGCCCTCTCCTGCTCTACTGAGAATAACTTTGCAGTATCTCAGGTTTTCCCTTTGATTCTCCTTGCTCTGTCCCTTCATTTTGTCTGCTGCTTCTGCTTGATTACAGGTGACTGCTGGTTCCTGGCTGCCATCGCTTGCCTGACGCTGAATAAAAAACTACTCTGTAGAGTCATACCTCACGACCAGTCCTTTATACAGAACTATGCCGGCATCTTTCACTTCCAGGTGAGTCCCTTCATCTAGCAGGGAGCAAACGTAACCGCATTTACCCAAGAGAGAGCTCAGCTCTCGGGCGCGCTCTTCCCTCTCACTTCTCCGCCCTTTGGAAGCATGAGCGACAGCGGGGAAGGAAGAGGGATTGAATTGCCTCACCCTGAACTCTTCCAACAGGGTGGTCACAGAAGGGCCAGCCCATACGGGCGATTCGGGAGCATTAACCCACCGAGGAAGCATTTGCAGATCGCTGTCCCCTGCGCCTAAGGGAGAGCAACAGGTGCCCGGTCCTGCCTCGCTGCTCAGATGCAGCCGGCACAGACACACTGCTCGTTGGCAGGGGCATCTATTTTTAGGCCCACAAGCAGCTGGTCTGTCAAAAACAAGTTATTGAAGAACCGCTTATTCAGAAAAGATCGACTGCTTTCCGTATTTCCCTTGGTTCTCCTAAGGGACCTCTCACTGTCCGGCACGCGTTGCCCGGGGGGAATTCAGTCCGGCTGCCTCCCTCCCAACAGCCAGCGCTTTTTGCCACGTTACGAAGCAGTTAATTTCCACATTTCTCCTCGCTCTGCCTGGTTTTTCAGCCAGACTCCCCCTCCCTCCGCCAAGTCAACCCAGAGTTTTTTTTCTGTTTGCCTTTATTCAGTTCTGGCGCTATGGAGACTGGGTGGACGTCGTCATTGATGACTGCTTACCCACGTACCACAACCAGCTGGTCTTTACCAAGTCCTCCCAGCGCAACGAGTTCTGGAGCGCCCTCCTGGAAAAGGCCTATGCAAAGTAAAACGACGCACCGGACCGTGCCGGGCTGCCCGCCAAGGCTTTGGCTGGGGAGGTGGTTAAACCACTGTGTGCAGGACCTATAATGAGCACGTAGAGAGGCTCTGAACATACCAGTGCCTTTTCCCATAGATTCTCACGCCTCAGAATTGGGGATGGGGTAAAACATATTTTCTAGGGGGGTTGCTACTTATTCAGAGGTCTACATTTGATTTTTAAATTTTTTTTTTTTTTTTTTTAAATGTGTGCAGGTGGCATGTTTTAAAACTTTTAACTTGAGGGTTACCAAACAGATGGTTTGTGGCTTTTTTTAGTATGTGTTTTTACATATCTTTATTTATACACACACACACAGGATAAACACATATTATGTATTAAAAAATATATAAGTAAGTATCTTTATCTGTGTAAAAGAGAATCTTATTTTTCTTTTCTCTTTCCAAGACTCCATGGGTCATATGAAGCTTTGAAAGGAGGCAACACCACCGAAGCCATGGAGGACTTCACTGGAGGAGTCACAGAGTTCTACGAGATAAAGGATGCCCCTAAAGATATCTATAAAATCATGAAACATGCCATTGACAGAGGATCCCTCATGGCCAGCTCCATTGATGTGAGTCCAGATGAACTTTGCAGATGAGAATGCAGATGAGATGCATAAGAAATGGCAGAGGAGAGGGACCTCTCCATCTGTAATCAAATACATGCCACCTTTTGGAACTGGTTGGTTTAGTCCACATAGCAAACATCCATTTCTAGGAGATGGAGTCATCTCCACTAGACACCACCCATTAGCAAATAGCAAGTGCCAAGGGAAACAAACAGAAGCAGAACACGGAGGTGGGGAGAAGGGGAGCGATCAGCAAAACCAGCACCCCCCACCCTCAGTGCCCTCGCCCAATAAAATGAGGTTAGTAGGCGGGTGCCGCAACTCTATTAAGACACAAAACTTCACGTCAAAGATGCTACGTGTGCAAATGCTTGGGCAATCAACTCTTCAATTGCCAACATAGTCTTAAATTGTCTTCATTTACTGTGGTTAATTTGAAAACGAAATTTAAAAACTAGCTTCAGTAACCATTATGGAGTATGAAGTTGCAGTGAAGGCAGAAGAACAACCAGTGCTATCAACCCCTGTAGATAAGTATGGACCATCTAGCATCTAACGGGAAGTTATCTAGGCTATCTTTTACCACTCATCTTTCTTGTATCATTTCTCTCCTCTCTCCCTGCCTCACCTTTCTGCATGATACTTTTCTCCCATTCTCTGTACCAGGATAACCTAGGCTTTTCCTACGGATCAGCTCCTCGGAGCGACATTGGGGAACTGATTGCTCGAATGGTGAAGAATCTAGAAAACGCGCAGATGACTCACTCCACTGTAGACTACCAGGGGACAGACGAAAGGCCAGCCTGGGTTCGTATGGTTCCAGAAGTGGTTGACTTCACAGGGCTTTTACTTACAGACAGAACAGTTAGAGAAACATATCATCTATGCTTTTAAATCCTTATTTGGCTTCACTGAGTTATCCCAACACTAAAAACCTGTTCTTACAGATGGTATTTGACATATGTATTGAAGGATTTCAGTCCTTCCAAACACAGTGACCGATACTAGACGGCTTTGCTGATACTGAGGCAAAGGGCTGTTGGCTTGTGGCAAAGGCTTATAATTTCCAGAGCTTACCTGTACGGTAGAAACAGCGAGCAAAATCACATCAAATATGTCAAAGTGGCACATTAGTTATTGTATTTGGGAACTGGAAGTGATTAGTGGATTTTATAAAGTCCCTCACTTGCAAAGGATGGAGAGAGGGAGAAAATTAAAATATTAGAACGGAACAAGATCCCCGAGTGTGGAAGGGGTGTGAAAGAGAGAAAAAAGCAAGCGCTGCACAGCTCTCATTCCAGGCCCAAAAGCTCTCGGTGAACTTATTTTGAGACAGAGAGTGCTATGGAGCTCTGCCCACCAATGGAGGGGACTCTGCTCTCAGGATGCTCCTTTTAGATGACTGCCTTTAAGATCCTCATTTAAAATGCATAACAAGGAAAATGAAAAACGTGTCAAGTTTTACATGTGTGATACAATACAAAGTAACTCCAGCATACCTAAGTATCTAGCAAAATAGAGAGAGGGATGTTAAAACCGTTAAAGGAAAATCCCATATTGGGAAACTTAAAAGCTTCCAAATCTGTAGAGGGACACGTTGCTTTCTCCTTCTCTCTGTCAGGCGGCTGTCATACCTTGCCCTTTAGGGAGCTGCATTTCCATAGCAATGAAATTACATTTCTAACTTTACAGAGAGGAAAAAACCCAACACCCACCCCGATTACATCATCTAAAACTTTTGGTTGCGCAAACCGTCTTCTGCAGTTGCAGCAGAAATAGCTGTTTTTTCCTCTTTTGACACCCATATTTAGTCTTCCTAAAAGACTGAAATGGTGTAATTCTTTGGGAAAGCCCAGTATGACTGTCTTGTTTTGCAAGCACGGCTGCCCAAATCACCCATGTTTTGGGGGGAATTTCCTCCCCAGTGACTCAAAGCTCAAAGAAGGTTGGAAAACTCTTTATAGTTGCTGCCCTGGCAGCCATTTTGCTGCTGGTTATTACACACTCCCGAGCCATCACCAGAAAAAAAAAAAAATCATGACTGTTGATGGAAAGAGGCAGATAGGGCATGGAAAGAGGCAGATAGGGCATGGAAAGAGGCAGATAGTGCGGACTTCAGAAGCACTTTAGAGAAGTGGCCCAGGGCACCAGCAGAAGTTAATATTCTTAAGCAGAAAAGAGAGAAAAGGGTTCTGATAAGTAACGATGGCAACAACATGAGTAGAAATTAAGAAAAAAGGAAATAGATATGAGGTTATAGGCATAAAAAGTATGGAAACAGGAGCAGGGAAAAAAAAAATAAACCTGAGCAGTAAGGAAATGATGGAAAATAACTGTGACAGCCAGGAAATATTCGGATGAGATCCTCCATGTGCAAGCTGAGAATGTACCTGTGTGACCTTACTAATTCTTCGTTTCCAGCCTTACCTTTCTCACATCCTCAGATGTGTCAAGAAGGGATGGCAGAGTTACTGGCAGGGCCTTGCAGTCATCTCTCAGCGACAGACATCACGGAGGAGGGGTCTACGTGCGCGTAGCAGAGCCTTCCCTTCCCACCCTTCTCAGTGATCTCTCCTACAACACAGCGGACTGTGTGCGCCTCCCAGCTTCCTCTCAATTCTTTATCTCCCAGATAAACAGCATTCTGAGATTGGCAAATAAAAATCTGTCAGACACACTAACAGTTGATTACCAAGACAGCAAATGTATTTACACCTGAGCTGCTGAAGAAAGCTATGCTCTTCCTGAATGTCAGTTGGAAAAAATTTCAATCACAAAGATTTTAACAATTATGGAATAAAATGTACACCTCCACAGGAAATTAATTTATAAAAAAATAATGTAAGTTAGTAGGAACAGTGTATTAAATAGGGTGGTTTAACATCATTGTGATAAGATTGCAGCCATGTGTAAAGATGAAAGTATTCTTCTAAGTGTTGATCTGCTCTGATGTTTCCAGTTAATATGCAATAACCTTACTAAGCCGTACAAGAACATACTATCCCAGAAAGGGCTGAATAGTCCTGCTTATAGAAAATCTAATTATTTTCATTAACCATGCTCTATACTAGCATGTTCTGAGTGCAAAAAGCAGTAACCTACACAAAGGGAAATAGTAAATCACAAAATGTCCTTTCCAATTGATATTGTTAACTTTTTGCTTTTTTAGTTCATGATTTACTCCTTTCTAACCAACAACATTAATTCTGTGGGCACTAAGCTTGGCCACCCTGGCAAACGCAAAGAAGAGAACAAGACAAAAAACGCTGTCACCTGAACGGTGTCACCCGAATGGTGTCACCCTCCCTCCAAAAGCCCTGGGTGGCAACACCTGCCTTAGAGCAGCCGGCTGAGCTTTGCATGACTCTTACAAGTTTTTATCTTGTGTCTAACAGACCATAGTGCCAATGCAGTATGAAACCCGGATGTCCTGTGGGCTCGTCAAAGGTCATGCCTACTCTGTCACGGCCGTGGAAGAGGTACGTGCAGTCCCTTTCCTCCAGCTATGGGGAGCTGTGGTCTACACTGGCCTAGAACCACGCATGTCAGCAAAGATATGGGGCGGGGGAAAGCAAATCAAATTATGAGCTAAGGAAACAAAATTTATACTTCAATAAATGCAGGACTTGTGGAGAAATAAACCTGTCCAAGTTTTGGCTTTCTGGGGAAATGGGTATTCCAGTATGGTCTGCTTGGGCACAGGTGGCCACAGCCGGCCACCTCCTGGTCTTACAGCCCTCCCACACTCACCCCAAGCAGGTCAGGCTGGGCGATGGCCCAGGAAAGCACCATCGCTGGAGGAGCTGGTATCAGCGATTTGACAGGCAGAACGTTTCCTTTTGAACCTACTCTCAGTCTGTTCTTGTTGCTTTTTTTTTTTCAATTAGACAACATTTAAAGGGGGAAAAATACGTCTGGTAAGGCTGAGAAACCCCTGGGGGCAGGTGGAATGGAACGGACCTTGGAGTGACAAGTGAGTAAAACGGAGCTTCACGTGATTTGGAAAAAAAAAAAATACAGCTTTATTTGCCCTTATGCAGCTTGTGCATGACCCTAACATTTAATGATGAGGTATCTAAATTGTCTTTGCTGTCATTTTGATACATGCACTTTGAAGTTGATCATAGTTGGGTGCTTAGCTGAAGCTCTAAAAAGAAAAGGGAACCTAAAAAAGATGTTAAGAGGGGCTTTAATCAATGGAAATGAAGCGAGAGCCCAGTCAATCTGATTTTACTGTCTAGCAAGTTCAGCAATGTTCATTTTCAAAACAAGATGTGACAGTAGAAAAATCTTTTAAGGTATGGAAGAACTGGATGAAGCAAGATGTTAGTACATGAGCGAGTTTGAATAAAGCTTCTCATTAGGTTTTACTAAAAGCAATTTCAATAGCTACTCCAGCAATAAGAGTCTGCAAACATTTTTGTCTTCAAGGTAAATGAAATGAACACAGTTCAGCAGATTTTTGAGAGCTGCTAAGAGGAAGTCTGAAGGGAAGGCAGAGAGGAGTAGGGCAATTGCTTCTTTATTTGGGCACGTGGAGAGGAGGGTAGCATTGAGAACAAATGGTTGCAAGGCTCACAGAGGAAAAATTATGTGAATGTAGCAAGATGGTTCTTGACTTTCCATTCTACGCGGCTTACAGTAAAGAGTAGAAATTTTAATGAAAACTGTATTGCAAGTCATAAATCTAACTTGTGTACTCTTTTGAAGGTCAGAGGAATGGAACTTCATTAATGAAGCAGAGAAAATCCGCCTGCAGCACAAGATCGTGGAGGATGGGGAGTTCTGGTGAGGATATCAGTCAAAAACCAGTGTTTCTCTAGGAGACAGGCAACTATAGCAAAAATGAATCACACTGCACCATTAAAATCTGCTAAAACCATTGCAGTAACCCCTGTTCACCTTCATATTCCCAATAAACCCTGCTCTGTGATCCCCTCATTCTCCCACCAGGGTTTATTGAGTGCCACCAGCACAGTCCTTCTAATTATGCCACATTTCCACAAGCTCTCCATCACCCTTCCTTTGTACCATCCTCTCAGCCCAGCATCCCCCAGTTTGGAGCTGTACCTGCATTAATTGACCAACCAAACGCATTAGGAAATCACAGCACTCCCACTGCAAACTTGCCCTAATAGTGGCAGTAACATAGGTCACCCTCCTCCACCTCTCCAGGATCTTTCAGAGAACCACCCACCACGTAAATCCATTTGGGTTCAGTTTCCCCTCAATTCTTCCAGGATATCATTTGAAGATTTCATGAGGCACTTCACAAAACTTGAGATCTGTAACCTCACACCTGATACTCTGGAAGCCGATAAACTCCAGACCTGGACTGTGTCAGTCAACGAAGGGCGCTGGGTAAGAGGCTGCTCAGCTGGAGGTTGCCGCAATTATCCAGGTGAGCGATGGGTCTTAAGAGAGATAAGGGCTCTTTGACGGGGACTGTATTAGTTCCCACAGGCTAAGTCATACCACAGCCTGATCAGTGCTTGGCCATAGGAAGAGCCTTGCTTCCTCAGTGGACGAGGCACGTGATTTTGTAGCTGGAAATCTTCTGTCACTAAGTTTGTGACAGCACCTCGTAAGTCCACAAGGCAGGCCTGGCAAAGATAAATCATCGTTCAAATACCTCACAGTGCCCCAAGTGAGATAAGAGAGATCAGTTTCACTCTAACAGTTAGATTTCACTTGGGAAATCCACTTTCTGATAGCTTTGGGTGCTTTGGAAGTTTCTCAGATGCCAGTTCTTCATTTTATATCCTCCTTTGCTGTAAAGTTTTGTTAGAACTATGTAAAACCCATAACACGTAAAAAAATATATACATATTAGCCCAATTTTAACCTTTCCGTCAGGAGCCACAGGCAGGGAACTTAAAAGTTCTTTTTGATTATGAGTATCATTAGAAAACTGAAGCTTTACATGTTTGCTTTGGGCTGTTGGTGGGATTTCACAGATACATTTTGGACCAATCCCCAGTATCGCTTGAAGCTCCTGGAGGAAGATGATGATCCTGAGGACGAAGAGGTTGTCTGCAGCTTCCTCGTCGCACTGATGCAGAAAAATAGGAGGAAAGAACGCAAGCTGGGAGCCAACCTGTACACCATTGGCTTTGCCATCTACGAGGTACCAGTTCTAGACTTTGTTCTTAGCACCATGGTCACAGTATGCATTTACCATAAGAGTCACTGAATCATTCAGCCTGACTACATGAATTGCAATTTTTACTTTGCAAGGAACTCATGGGAAACCTGGAAGAGAGGAAGGAAATTCAAGGCTTTGTAACCATTCAGGCCATAGTAACCTCAGGGTTTACCCCATCTATAAGTAACACACTTTTTAGGCTTTTATGGTAACTTAATGCCAGATTTTAACATATTCTTTCCCATATATTCTTCAATCTCCCTTTCAGCCTTGCTGAAACGAAATATTTCATTAACAGAATAGTGTAAAAAAAGGAAACAGACATCAAAGACGCATAAGTAGCAATTAACCTCTGTCCCTGCTATCGACTTCATAAAGAAGTCAGTTTACTCAGTCCCTTACACAAGCAAGCTCAGATCTTAGTGGATCTCATGCAGATCCCAAGAAATCTGGAAAGGAAGAAAGAAATTGCTTAGAATGATTATACAACTTGGGGCTTTTTATTTACTGGCTGCGTCCCCAGAAATCTATGTGAACGCCCTTTTGTATGATTCATAAACAAGGGGACTCACCTAGCAGCTCTGACTGTTTCTTCTCTGTTGTCTCTCCCTAAGGTGCCCAAAGAGGTATGAGCAGAACGGAGGCAGGTTGACGTCTTGGTGTGTGCTCACAGCTAGTGTTACTGATGTGCCTAAGTCAGCAGGAACCTGTCCACTCCACTTTGTTTTCAGGGATGTAACAAAAGTGAAACTGCTTCTCAAACCTTTCTGCTTTAAGTGTTTATTAGCAACATTTTGTGACTAATTTTTAATTCCTTCTCACCAGCACCCCGTTTTCACCTGCACCTTTTCCTTAGTCCTTCTTTTCTATTCATATGCAACCTGGCGATGTCTTGCACCGTTGATCAGTGAGCCTGGGCTGCAGGAAGCAGCGTCAGTCAGCACTTAGCCATTGTACCCTACGCAGAAGCACCCTAAACCACTTCCATTTCCTCATGGGAATAATGCCAATGGCCTGTATCCTGCAGCCACAGAGTCTTCTCTATAGTCTCAGAATTTGTTTGGAAAACAAATGGTATTGTCAGCCATTGAAGAAAATGTATTAAAAGTACACAGGTTAAGCTTTTCTGAGCCTGCTGGTAGCGGAATCATTGGCATCACAAGTTTTGCAGACTAGCTCACCTGAAGGCTATGTTACCTGGAAAGCATGAAGATGACAGTCTGAATGTTGTCTTTGCTGACTATTTTACAGGTGATTATTTCTGCAGCAAACAGGTTACAAGTGTTCTTAGCCCACAATTCTTGACTTAATTTTCATATTTGAACAAATGAAACGTTTGATTATCATGTTTCTTTAGCAGATACAGAATTCATGTTTTGTCCAGGCAAGGACACATTTCCACTGAAAGTACCTTCACCTTACCACACGGCATATAGGGGTTTGCATATACCATTCCTTGCCGTGCCACCCTCCAGGGAAAGTAGCTGAACTTTGGTTACACACAACTTAACATCCAACAAAACAGTCAGATAAAAGTGCCTACACAGCAGAAGTCAGCCGACGCTCTGCAGGTGGGCCTTGGAGCAGCCCTCAGAAGCCAACTAGACCCAGCCAGTAGCAACTTGAAGGTGACAGACTCCGTATCTGTTCCCAGCTAGCATCCCTCGTCAGCTCCCTGCTTGCTAAGCTGCTGCTTCATCTGTGTTTTCATCTGTGTTTTCTGTCCCAACCCTGTACTGCCTGCATGACAAGCCACCTGGGGAACGGGTAAGACTTCCTTGAAGACAAATTAACTCATTTGTTCTGCAGATGCATGGTACCAAGCACCACTTGCAGAAGGATTTTTTCCTCTACAATGCCTCCAAAGCTAGAAGTAAGACCTATATAAATATGCGAGAAATCTCCGAGCGCTTCCGGCTACCTCCCAGTGAGTATGTCGTCATCCCGTCGACATACGAACCCCACCAGGAGGGAGAATTCATCCTGAGGGTCTTCTCAGAGAAAAGAAGTCTTTCAGAGTAAGTTGGAGATCCATTTATCTGGCCATAAAGGTGGAGGCGAGCTTGCTAGTCTGTTATAGTCATGTTCCCAGTTTGCTGTACCCTGCTTTTAATTTTCTTAACTTCATTCCAAACTCCAAGCTGCAAACTCATTTCCCCAAGCTTCCCTTATAGTCTAACAAGAGCCTACTTTGAATTGTCTTTGGAGAAGCTTACTGCTTGTAGGATATCCTTCGTAAACATACCATTAGCCATTTTTAACAATGAAAATGAACCTGTTTGGTTTTTATTGCTATATGCCACTGGCTGAAGTTTTGGCCAGATAGATCATTGAACCAGATCTAATTTCAGTCACAAATGAAACACAGAAGTAGGTAGTTATTTCTTTTCCATACTGCTCTTCAACCAGTTTCCCAGAGCTCAGCAAATTGCAGCCAGTGTCACTTTGCTTAGGCCAAACAGCTTCTGTTTTACTCCCAGCTGTCAAAATTCAGTGTTATCAAGGCTCTTTAGAGGAGTAAACCAGGCAGCAGTGCTCCTGGAAGCGGTACTTGGGATGCTCAGCTCAAACTGGGAAAAGCTACATCTAGAGCCAGCAGCTGTAACGCTTGGAAGCCAGCTCACACCACTGCCTGTTTGGAAAGTTCAAGTGGCTGCTTACAAACCAGCTACAGAAACAAGCAATATTGGGAACAGCCACTTTCCTGATTTATTTACTTTTTGCTTTCCTCTAGGGAGGTTGAAAACATGATTGAGGCAGAGCGTCCATCGGTAAGTGTTGTCCTGGGCTCTGTTGTGTGTGAATAGAAGTAGGGAGGGGAGGAGCATCACATTGAGGGAAACCTAGAGCAGGAAACCATTTGCGGCCACACGACAGCTCCTTTAGCATAAATTCCCACATTTTCTCATCAAGATACTTTTATTAACCCTTGCTTTCTAATTTGGACAGACCAAAATCCTTTGCCAGATTTGAAGTCTGTTCCTTGCATAAAGAAGGTGGATGCTAAGCATTGCCTTTGCTTCCATCAATTGAGAGTATTCATTTACTGGGGAGGCCTAGCTCTGTGCTCTGAGATTTGTCTGGGAAATTGGTATCTCATCTAATAAAGAAAAAAGTACCTTATTTTGAAGTACATGCTTTCTGGAAAGGGATCCTACTGATATTCTGATTTAAACTAGCATCCATGACAAGCTCTAACTCTTCAGCCTGAAGTTTTACACACCTGTATGGGGATATACTAGAGCTAACAATACAATTAGTCTTGGAAAAAAATCAGAGGAAATGCTCTTGCACAGAACAAAGTGCCATCAAACCTTGCTCAGAAGCGTTCCCCTTTCGTTTGCTGTCATGATAACAAAATAGCTGTCCAGATCTGGTGGCAATTAATTGCCACTTCAGATAACATTGATCTGTAGGCACTGAAGTCCAATCTCCACTGCACTGGGAAAAAGAAAAGGAATAGTCAGAGCTAAAGGTGCAATAGAGATGTTATTCAAGCAGACAAAGCCTCAGATGAGATGGGACACTGTTTTGCTATGGTTTCTGCAACTTCTGTCCTTCAGTATGCAACTTCTTGGTGGGTGGTGCATTTTGCCCTCATTTTTTGAGATTTGAAAACTGTATGAATATAAGAATGGGAAAAATAAATGTGAGAAAGGGAAAGAGGAAAAAATGAAATTTTACCATCAGCTCTGCATAGTATGCATAAAACCTACAATTCTGTTTAAAAACACTTTTTTTTTTTTTTTAAATTGTCTCTCTCTGTACAGAAGAAGAAAAAGGGCAAGGTGGGTACTTGCGCAATGTGCTGAGTGCCAGCAAGACAAAGAGCATGTGCGATGCATGCAGCAGGAGCAGAGTTCCTTGGCATCATTAGTGATTTGTCTGCATCTGGAAACTGGTCTCGTTAGTGAAGGGCACTGGATAAGAGGCCATTTGCAAGCTACAGATTCATATACCCCTCTCTCTCAAGGGGGTGGCAAAAGGGTGACAAAAACTTCTCAACTTTACAAGCTTGATCCTCGGGATCGCTCAGCTGCCCTTCCTTCCTGCCCTCCACAGGCATCCCAACACCCCTTCCTGGTGCAAATCATCCCTTCTCCAGACACATGCCCTCACATTCGCTTTCCGTTGCCTAATGCAGTTACTCCTCTTTCCGGAAGTTGCTGCTCACCAGAGTCCAGGATTCTCCTTTCGATTCTACACAACACATTTAGGACCCTGAAAATGTAACCAGGCATTCTAATCTCGCAACAGGCTGATTGCAATTAATACTCTCGGGTAACACATTTGCATCTTGTAGCAAATGCACTAAAACAGAACAACTGCACGTGGCTGCTTACAGCTGAATGCTTCAAGAACTAATACAGAGAAAGAACATAAGCTTCGCATAAATAACAAGCTCCTACACAAATACTCACTTTCTGTGTAGGATTCAGATTCTGCTTGCGTTCAGTGCTACAGTCCTTCATAGAGAGGGGCAAGTTCATCAGTTTAACTGAGAATTGAGAATCTGTGAGGCTTATTTTGCTTAAAAATAAATAAAGAAAAGTAATGTTTAAATGGTTACTGGCTTTCTGAAAAGGAAAGCTAGAAGCCAGAGATTGCACTATTTTGCAAAAGACTTTTGCAGCTTTTTTTAGCATGAGGAGAGCAGTAAATTCAGAAATTCCTCCACCTTTTTTTTTTTTTCTTCTTCGTCTCTTTTCTTTCATTCCCAGCTCTGGCTTCTCCAGGCACCCTCTCAGGGCAGGAGCTGTTGCTGCATGTGCTTTACCGCAGAATGGGTGTCCCCAAATACCTTCCCTTCCACTATTTTTTGTGTAATTTCCACTTCTCTTTTGCTCTCTTCCTTCTTCTTCTTCTAGCCTATCATCTTTGTTTCCGACAGAGCAAACAGTAATAAGGAGCTGACAGCAGATGAAGACGCTGGCAAAGATGGTGAAAAAACCCACGCAGATGAGAAAAAGGTTTCTGCAGCGAGTGGCAAGGAGGAAAATAGGGCTTGGTCTGGCTAGCGTGAAAGAGTGGCTGGGGAGAGCACAGGGACGGGGCAACAGCCTTAGAAACCTAACAGCTTTTCATCAAATCTTAGCATAACTTTCATCTGGTTTATGTGGATCTAAGGAGCATGAGCGAACAGAGACTGTCCCTTCAGTTATTTAACACCTGTGCTGGACTTGCTTGAAAACATCTCCTGGTTGCTCTCTCGCGCGAGGATCCCGGCTGTGAGAGATGCCTTCCCCACGAGCAGCGCGGTTCAATCCACCCTTGCTCAGCCCCCTGAAGCGGTGCTCGCTTTACACAGGGCATGCGCGCAAATCCCACCCGAGGGGCTTCAGGAGCTCCTGGCAAGGATCACAGCCTCTCCCCCACTACAAATTACACGGCCCTATACCAGTCCCCGTTGGCCAGAGGAAAAAATGCCTGAGTAACCCCAGGAGCTCCTGCACCCCTCCTCCTTTCTCTCACTACCGGGGAGGAGGAGAACAGGGCAGCAAATTCGGAATTTCTGCCAGCGGGTGGGTGAGGGACGCGAGATGCAACAGCCAGGTCCTGCACCCAGGCTCGCGGCGTCTGGAGGCACGGCTTGAGTGTCTGCTTGCAGGCAGCATGCTGTTCCGCTGCACGACTGCCAGAGCATGTGGGTGGCGAAGTGGGAACCCATCTTAACTTTCCTCTCCACTTAGACAAACAAAAATAAGAACTAAGCCAAGAAATTCACTTTACTTTGTTACCCGTAATTCCTGTAATTTAATTTGGGGGGGGGGGGGGGGGGGGGGATAAAATACAGTTTCCTTTTTCAGTATCAGCCTCAGAGTTCAGGCTTGCTCCTTGCATGTGTCTGAGAAAGCTTCACTTTCATCATTTTCCTCTGTCTCGTGTGCTACTTGTCTCCAGCAAGGGGCCCCCCACATTACAAGAGCTCTCAAGCCCGAGTCGCTCTGGTCAATCCATAGCTTCCAGGGTGGCTGTGGAGCAGATATTGCCTCTTCTGCCCCAAACGTCTCCTTTGCAATGTTTTGAAACAAAAAGTGAGTAGACAAACATCTGTCAGTGAAAGTAATCATTTAGGCTTCTTCCAAGAGAAAGGAGAGCAACGGGATGAAGTTAACCACTCAGTTTTGCCAAGGAACACATTTAACCAAAAAAAAAGGGGAAAGGAACAGGAGGACAACCCATTCCTCCGAAGAGCTCCAGATTCACTAAGAGGCTCCTTTGCTCAAGGGCGAGCGAGCCCCCCAGGCCCCTTCCCTTCCCTGCTGGGCTAAGGCTGTATCTCTTCTTTGCTTGTCTCTTTTCAGCGTCCTTCAGCAAAAGCTCGCGAGGGGAGCGAAGAGGAAAAACAGTTCAGGAATATTTTCCGACAGATTGCGGGGGATGTGAGTACGCAACCGATCCCTGCCTCTGCCATCGAAGCAGCCTAGCCACAACAGCACCTAAATCGACTGCGTCACAGATTCAAAACACTGAATTTTAAAATTTCCTTTGAACTTCCTTCCATCAAAATTCCTTTGAGATCTGAAGCTAAGCAAAATCAAATCAAAATCCAATTAAGTATACAGCTATCCTCATATGTACATATAAGCTGTTCCCATTGCATACAAGGGAGCCTTATTTAAATTCAGGCTTTTACTTCTATCACTACTACAAGATGCTATTTTGCACATCGTGTATAAACAACTCAGAAATACAATGCCCTCCAGTATACGCTTAACGAGGGCAGTTAAAAGTAAAAACAGATAGAAGAACTGCATAAATCAAGAGGCTGCAAACGGTTTACAGGGATTTTTGGCTTACACAGTGGCTTGAAATTACTAGTCATTCTTCTAGTTGTAGTTTAATAAGCACTGTATAGTAACTTTAGACCTACCTTGTACTGCAGCCTCAAGAAAGATTTGGACCAATGTTTATATGAACTAGAATGCTCTCTAGTTTGAAGCATGTATATGCTATACTGAAAAGTGACCAAAGACTTCATACTTTTAGCATATCCATCCATAAAATGATCTGCTTAATAAGGAATGTTGTAATTAATGATATTCTCACCACATTTCCCACCAGGACATGGAGATCAATGCTGAAGAACTCAGGAATGTTCTCAATAACGTCGTAAAAAAACGTGAGTTTAAGCATGTTTTTCAGTAAACCTGGACAAAGAAATCTGTGATATAACGTAACCCTCCACCCCTGACTTGCACTCTAAAAATTAGTTATGGTTTCAGACTCACAAAGTTCCTAGTTACGCTTCCATGGACTTTGCATTCGAGACTTTATTGAGCTGAACTTTTCATAGAGATGCTCTCTACGAGTGATCAAGTATACTGATAACGCAGAAATGAACAGATGTCCACTGGAAGCACCACACAGGATAATATAGCATTTCTAGCAGTCTGCAAATGACCTTTAAAAAAAAAAAAACTCTAATGGAGAGGCAGACCTTTCTCCCTGTTTAGCAAACTTTAGCCTACAGACCCTGGGCTTGCTTAGTTACCTGGAAGTCAGTTTAGAGTTTTCCAGAGGTTTTTATTGCATATAACAGGTCAAGAAAGTGATCTCTAATTCACAAGCAATAACATTACTTAGAGTCTTTTCAGATTTCTCTAACGCTCATTTCTTACTGGATGAAAGAGGTAGGTTTGGCTTCTACTTCGAGTAGAGTTACACCCAAGAGGAAGAAGCTGACATCTGTTTTCACCTGGGATCATTTATTTCAGATAAGGACCTAAAGACAGAAGGATTTGAACTGGAATCCTGCCGCAGCATGATTGCTTTAATGGATGTATCCTTTTCTGGTGAAAGAGGAGTGCCTGATACCACACGAGTCCTCTTGGGTTGTATTTCCCAGCACTACACACACACACAACTTCGTAAGCCAGGGAAGCAGAACAGTACCTATAGTCTGTAGTCAGAGAACACAGCATTCCTGGTTTGGCACATCTTAACTCCCGTCATCTCAACATTAGCGTAGTTGGCAGATGAAAATATCCCAAAACAGAAAACTACAGAATAAATCGGTCAGTATGATGCCCTTCCTTAGGTATCAGCAACTGGCCAGCTCATGTACTAAAGCATGATTTTTTAAATTTTTTTTTTTAAAACCAACTCAACATAACTAGAGTTCTTGCCAACCAACTTACTATATTACTCAAGTTTATAATGTATTGTACATTCCACGGTGTGCTTAGCATGCAACACATACAGAAATTATCTCAGAGCAAGTACAATAAAACACACTACAAGATGCCATATGGGGTTACCTCTGATACAACATCACTCAGTTTTCCTATTTGACCTAACACGTGATTTTGAGAGAACGTAAGCGCATTCAAACATAACCAGAAAAAAATTGTAACTACAATCCAGAACCGTAATGGTTGGAGCCTAAATGCATTTTTGTAAATTGCTTTAGTCAACATTTTGCTTAGTTCTCGATTCATTTTAAGCAAGGCAGAAAGAGCTTCACTCTAGGATAAAGCTCAGTTGTCTTAAAAACGTTGGGTAAGCTTCACATCTGGAGGTATTTGGAAAAAGCCCTCTAAGACATCCTGCTCCTGTACTTTATAATAGCTCCAGCAGCAAGCCTCTCTCCTGTACCAGACGTTTGCTTCTACACAAAGTACAAATAGGACTTCACGTCCCTGAAACAAAATACTATGCACTATAACCAAAATGTTCACAAATATTTTACTGTGCAGCTCAGCCAGCCCTTAATGCTGGGGAGATCCTGAACTCAGTTTCACATTCATCCCTTCACCAGGAACTGCAGACTTAATTTGCTCTTAAAAATATTGTGGTTTTTTTACCTGAATGCTTGCACCACAGACAGACGGCTCAGGGAAGATAAACTTCGATGAATTTCGACATCTCTGGGACAAGATTAAAAGCTGGCAGGTATTTCTGATATCCACAGTGCTGTTCTTCACAGCTTCTGCAGCGCAAAAGCTTGCGGAGGAAAACCAGACCGCTCTATATACGCTACAACAAAAAGAAAAGCTAAAAAAATTGCAAATTAGCTTCTAAAAAGAAAAGTAATGTCTCTCCTCATCCTACTCACAGCCTAAGCAAATAGCCTGAATCTCTGAAGCTCCAGCACTCATGTAAGAACTTCCCCCATGAGAACAGCACTAATTGGAGGAGGAGGGTGACGGGAACTAGAATCAGGCCTTGCAAATAGCTTAATTAGGACAATCAAGAGAGAGGATTAACAGCATAAATTCAAGTCAAACAAGGAGAGTCTCTAGGGAGGATCTTTTTGCTTCTCACAGCATGGATCTAAATTATTTTACTTTGTGACTGAGAGGAGCTCTGTGTGTTAACAACCCAGACTGCCCAGGAGCAGCAACACAAGGCAAATGGCAAAGCCTCCAAGAGCCTGAGGCACACATCCCGTACCCACTCAGTGGGTACATTCAACAGAATTACAAGCTTTTATTTCTGTTGTGTATTTACTTTTTCCTTTTTCCAGAAAATTTTCAAGCGTTACGACACGGATCATTCGGGAACCATTAACAGCTACGAGATGCGCAATGCAGTTAATGATGCAGGTACTTCTCCTGGTGTTCAATGCCCAACAGCCAAAGAAACCTTTCTTTGGTTGATCTATCACAGGGTGAAATTAGGAACACAGTGCAGCCTTTTAAAAAAAGACCCTACAGAAATTCAAAAATCCTTATTTTTCCCCAACAGAGCTTCTCAAATATCCAAACGGCAAGTCTTGAATGTCTTGCCAACAAGATCTCTTCAGCTCTTTAAACTTTCCAATGAATGATGCTCTGCTGCCTTAACGATCTCCCACTTGGGGGCCTGCTGTTCAGGGGGTCCAGCAAGCCCTGAAGATACTTGTTCTCATTTAAGCTGTGGATTCTTTATGTTTGTTTAAGTAACAAGCAAGAACAGCGGAAAACCTTCAACCCAAGTGTACGGGCACTAAAACTGAGGCAGGTCAACGTCTAAGTTTGCATCAGAGGCAACTGGATGGACATTTCTTGAGTCCTGCTCATGTTTCTCAGTGGCACTAAGCCACTGCGGGCTCTGTCTTCTCTTCTACCTGTGCAGTAAGAAGAAAGTATTTTGCAAAAGTTGCAGTTAATGGCATTCGTCCTGCAAAGAGGGGCTTTTGACTTTTCTTGCTTCTTGTCTCACGCACATTGGTGTGCTGCTTCCCCCGGACAGCAGGCCTCCCCCAGCAGATGTCTTTACCAGCTGCTGGTTCTCTAAGGGAGCAAGATGGCTTCTTTGATCAGAAAAGCTGTAGCATCACTATAAACCTAAATGTGATCATTTCAGTGACGCTTCACCTTCAGTAGTATTTTGGCACATCCGTTACCAGTTCATCAAGGAGCAGAAACAGATGGCTATCTTGTACTTTACAAAACATCCGTGATTTGATGCTTTGCTAAGGACAGAACTACACCTGGATTTGGCCTCCTGCTGCAGTAGAAATACGGGTCATTTTTATTTTCCAGGTTTCCATTCTCACCAGGAAAGTTGTCAGTGTAAAAAAACAATCATTTAAATACCGCCTGCCCTGACTTTAGAACTAAGAACACATTTTGCAATAAAAATTTCTCAGTTTTACAGCACTTAGGCTGTGCCTGGCCTTGCATTTAGCCAACAACCCGCAGTACCCGAACCACGACAGACCCTTCACAACGCGCGGCGCAGGCTGCAGCAGCCGGTGCCGCAGTTGGGTAACGCCATGCCCAGGAGTTACCTCCTCCTCTATTTTTTGACCGTTGTGTAATTGTGTTTTCATAGCAACTTCCTCCTGTTTCTGTCGCCCAGTTTTTGTTGTTCTGCTCTGATCAGGCTCAGCTAAGCTGCAAACTCTTTGGCGGAGACCCCTCCTCTTCCTATTTACAGCGTGAGGTAACTCACGTGCTATTGGCCCTCCCAAATCGTAATTTCAAAATGCTAGTTCTGTTTTAAGAAAGCAGCTGGACACAGGGAAGCTCCTTATAGCTTTACTTCATTTTATTTAGCGGCTGCAGCAGCACCCTCCAACCTGGGCCTTGGCCGGGCCCGGGAAGCGCCTGTGGCCAAACCCCTCCCGGAGGCCTGACGGGCACCAGCTTCCCCCCCGGCCGCGGCCCAGCTGTGCCCCGTTTCTGGTCCTCTGCAGGGTTTCGGCTGAACAACCAGCTCTACGACATCATCACCATGCGCTACGCCGACAAGAACATGAACATCGACTTTGACAGCTTCATCTGCTGCTTCGTGCGCCTGGACGCCATGTTCAGTGAGTGGCTGCCCCCGTTTTACTGTGCTGCCTCCCCTCCTCGCCCCCAAAACGCGCTGCTCTACTCAAAGCACTGCTGCCTACATGTAGTTTTAATAATTTATGTGCTTCGGAAATCTAAAATATGACAGCTGTCCCATACAAACACAAAAGAAAATAAGCCATTGCATTTCTCTTTGTATTAGCTAAGGAAAAACATAGCTGAAACCCTTGCTGACCATGTAAGTAAATAACAGCACAAGTTTGCACAACACAGCAGGAGCCCAATCTGGTTTGCTATCTGGGATCATCTTTTCACACACAGTAATTTAATCTACTCTATATACTTCTGTTTCCTTGCTGTAGGAGCATTCCACGCCTTTGATAAAGATGGAGACGGCATCATTAAGCTCAATGTTCTGGAGGTAAACTGGTTTATGCCGGTATTTCTAACACAAAGTCACAATACTAAATTTGATTTGTATTATTCATTGCACACGTTCTCAAGGGAGCCTATGAGAGTTGGTCTGAAATTGTCATCCAAGTGGGAAGAGTCCACAAAAACTCCTAAAAATTTTGCGACCTATTTTACACAGAAAACCCCTGTATCCATGATCTGCCAGCAACAGCTGCTCTGTAAGACTCCAGTTGGTGCTGAAGGGCACAGCTGTGGCTCTTCATATCATCTTTAAAGTGCTTCAAAAAACCTTTGAAGTTTTTTTTTATGAGGCAATTTAAATCAAACATACTTTAGTTTAAAGGCATTAACTGAGAGCGGGATTTAACATAGTCCTTTTACCTTTTTTTTAAATCTTACTAAGACGACTTAGAAAGTTTCAACTTCAAAGCATGTCTTCTGCTATGGAGACCACAAAAAACCCCCTTCACTTTTTGCAAGGGAAGGAGGAATAGGAGCAAGAAGCCTACGACAAAGTTCCCCACTGCAAGTACGCTTCATACCAAGTATCAGCAAGCAGCTGCCTTCCAGCTGCAGAGACAGGGATGTCTCAATACCATTTGTTGGAGGATGTCAACAAGTTCAATTCATCCTTTAATTGTAACTCTTCTTTCAGTGGCTGCAGCTCACAATGTACGCCTAACACCGGAGCCAGCGCCCACCTTCATCAAGAAAACGCTCAAGACTTCTGTTTTGAGTGACTAGCTCCATTCATCCCCAAGTGCAAACAAGAGCAGTTCCTAATACGTGCTTCACTCACCGAGATAAACAGTGCATGGGAAGAATCCCTTGGAAAAAGAGACAACCATACTCCAGTAGGCAGATCGGTGTGCATATTCTGTAATCACTTTTATAACTTCCTGACATTTTCCTTTGGGCAACAAGGATTAATTTATTGATGACTGAATTAAGCTTTATCTGCATGGTAAAGACATGGAGCATGCATTGTTATTCTGCTTGCGCTGACAACTGGAAAAGTCTTCCCTCAAGTCAGGCAAAACTGGCACTGTATTTGAACTGTGAAAGTCAGAGGTGTTTACTACCACCTTGTAATTACTCATTAACTCTTTGTCCTGCTTTTGATACTATCATTTCAGCCTCTTCATAATGTGGACTGAATACTTCATATGAGATTGTGCTAGATTATGTTAATATTATGCATCCCAACCACTTACGTTGTTATGGATGTGGCTGTGCAGGTTGGTTCTGTGCTACGCTAGGAACGTGGGCGCAAGGCACAACAGACTGCAACACCTGGGTACATCTTGGGCCAGTGCCTCAGCAAAAGTATCAGAACTGAGCAATTTGCTCTCATTTTTAGTACCCCCATAGTATCTTAATTATACATTGGACATTTTAAATGTTTTTTATTGTAACTGCATTCTCTGTAACATTGAGAAAGTTGTTTGCCATTCAAGACAGAAAACCTCTTATATATATAAATATATGTATCTACACCGACACACTTCCCTTCCCACCCCCAGGGTCCTATTTCCTGACAGTATTGTGTATTTCTTTGTTGTAAGAGGTGACTTGTAACAGAATCAGACACTGTTGACATGACCACTTTGGGAAGATAATTAGAATGTGTAAGTACAATTAGTTTAATTGAACCAAAAATAAAATCAACTGGATTTTGGCCTAATCCTTAGGATTGCTTTTTGGTTTTATTTTGAAAGAACAGGGGAGGATGAAATATTGAGCACTCTTCCGTCATTCTCCTGAACATACAGCAGCTTTTGGAGTTTTATGGCAAGCATGAAATCAGCTTAATATCTCAGACACTTGCAAGTTTGCTCCTTGAACGCATTAAAAATAAAAAAGCACTTGAGCTTGAGAGCTCCATTGTTACCAGCTTTAAGGATGACAGGCTTTCAGAACTGGTGAATCGTTGATCAATATCAAAACGGAAGGAAAAACAAAATGTGCAGGAAGAGGTGTGAAGAGACCAGACTATCTCAGAAGAACCTTCTACTTAGTTCTCTACTGGTGAAAAGTAACAAAGCAATCCGCTATTGCAAAGCAAAACTGTAAAAACAAATCATAGCATCCACTCAAAGTTATTCTGGTAAGTAGCACATTTAACCGAAAAGTCACTAAGAAACAGAAAACCTTTTGACTATGAAGTTCTTAATGTTGTCCTGCACTGTAACTTACTCTGAAAGAGTAAGAAAATCCTATAGTTTATCTAAAGAAGAGTTAACCTCCTTTAAGTGCAACTGTTGTTTTAACCCAAATCAAGTTTTTAAGATGACTGGAACAGTAGGAGCCCTGGGTTCCAGCCATGTGTTCTCTCCACTAAGCTATTATTTTCCATACAAAAATATGGCAGAAATGCTCTTGGTTAAGGTGTTCAGAGAAAAACAAAATCTATCAGTCAAAAGATCAAAATCAGGATTTTTGATTGGCAACTCAAAACTGGTCCTTAAAGTCCTGCAGCTCTAGAGAACTTCCCTTTGCAACGGGCCACGAAGCAAGGGAGTCAGTACATAATCTTGGCGGCACCAGCTGGGTGGACAGTTTCCATTTTCCCTGCCAAACGACTAGGTCTGAGATTCCTGCACATTGGGAGCAAAAACTTCCAACATTCCTGCCAGTGTAGGAGCTTCAAAGTGGCCTGTCTGATTTTATCCAGCCCTCTTGAAAAAGGAAAAAAATCCAGAACAGAATCAAGTTCTACCAAATCCTGTGAAAGCATCATTCTATGCAAAACAAAGAAGAATCAGACTGACAAACCATAACAATATAAAGAACTTTTATTTTTCTTTTTTTTTCTTCTTCTTTTTTCTTCTTTTGCTGTGTAAAGTTTCGTTATTACGCTCACAGCTTTGTACCAAAGTGAAAGAAGAAAACCAAGGTCAATCTGTGCACAGGTTCTACACAGCTTAAATTATTAAATATTCAATCACGTTGTTTTATTCCACTTCCATTCTTCAAAAAGACTGTTTAACACTTACAGCAAAATGAAATTTGAGAAGCTGGCAGGCGCATACAACAGAGTATATACCTACACAGTTTGCTCTTTACTTTCACTATTAAATATTTTACAAACAGTAGCTGAAACCATTTCCTTATCCTTCCTCACATATTCTGCAACTCTGGACAACTTAGACTTTTGAACGATAGTACCATACAAGCCTGAAAACCAAGATTCATCCGTACCTGTGTTTTAATTCAAAAGAAGGGAAAAATATTTTCTCAACACCACATTTTTGTTTCTGGGAACCTACAGTTTATCTCAAGTTTTCAGTTATCGTTTACCTTGATCCAGCATTATTGTACAGTTTGAAAGGGTGCATTAAGAACTGCACTACTTCAAACACACTGCGCAGCCAAACTCCTACTATTTTGCAGAAGTCAGCTCATGCGCTGATAATATGTTTAAAGTCTGCAACCCACACATAAGTGACGCAAGGCAAGCAGAAGCTGGGATGTTTAATGCACCTTTGTACCAACGGATGCAGCAGTTTTCCCACATACAGAAGGAGCAGCGTTAGGCCGTAAAGTATTTTGCACTGTCAGTTAACTTATTTTTCCCTGTGATTTGGAGGAAAAAGGAGCAACAAATATAGACCAATCCTAGTATTGCTTTGTCATTCAATACATGTGAGGCTATCGGGGTTGGGGAAGTTTTGCAGCACACGTGAACTTTAAGTGATCATTTTATGCTACTCGCACCCTCCTTTTGGAGCTCGGGCAGGGCTTGGTATGCCTATGGCGCAACAAGTTCTCATGCTTTTGAAAAGAATGACATATGCAGTTTCAGTAGCGCCTGGCCCATTCTTTGTATCATAACAGACCATAATACCGCTGAACACTTTCTGCCCGTTGAGGAGTCTCATAGCTTAATAATCCCAATGTCAGTTCTGCTAACAGGAAAATGGTGGCTTCCCCCCAAAGGGCCTGCCATATTTAGTCAGCCATATAGCAAGTCCCAAGCTTATTACTTAACATTTGAATAATAAAATAAACACAGCTAACCACAAAATAAACCCTCACTCTACTCACTCTTCCACCCACAACTTTTTACTTGCATAAAAAAACAAACTGAAAACAAAAATAGTCCTGAAACAGGCTTCAGACGTGCAGTACTGCTTTTCATGCAAATATTACTCTGTTAAATTTCACAAATAGTCCGCCTTCCCAAAGTTACTTTTCGACCAGAGGTGTATCAGGAGTCAAAACCCTAAGTTGCAAGACCGGAGAGGATCTCATTAATGGCTACCAAGCCAATACATTAGTTTACCACCTCTCTTCTGCAATTGCCTCCAGAAGAAATGAACGGCCATTAGCGAAAGCTGCACCGAATTCCAGCTGGACAAACAGGAAACCTCCCCACAGAACTCCAGAGAAGCCTGGGAACTTCCACAGCTGTGCAGCAACTTCATAGCAAATCCTTTTAAGATATTCTCAGGACAAAGCAGCACAGCATTTTCCTGTGAACCCTGAGCAATTTTTAAAATTGTTTTTAATTTATGAAGCAAAATTTTATAAACACTCATGCAGCTCTGCTATTTTTCTGCCTCTTATCCATTTTAAGATTCTTACAATATATCTGAAATGACCTACAAAGTAGCAAAAGACACCACTGCTAAAGCTAAAGCTGGATTTCAGAAGTCCAGACTTTTCAGGAGGACTGTTTTCAAGGACAGATAAGGAAACGTCATGGACTACAAGAAAAGGAAGTCTGCTTCCACCAACTAGAAAAGATAAACCCAACAAGCAATCAGGAATGCAAATAAAGTGTAGTAACTGTGTTTGTTGCAACACCTAGCGAGAAAGATCTTTACACGTTCCTGAAAACAGCTGAAAGAACGTGAAGAATCACAAAGAGGAAGAAGTAACATAATCTACTCTCACACGCCATTTTTCAGAATGCTACAATCACTCCACATCCTCAGGACACACACCTCCACAGCTTCACTTCAAGCACAGTCCGTGAAGGACAGCTTGAGATGTTCACATTGTTTATGCCACACTTTTACATGCTCCCTTACTGCTCTTCAAAAAAAACCCAGAAAATCTCTTGAACATCAATAATTTTGGAAACGGTTTAAGTATTACGCAGTCTTCTGCTTTTAGGTCATGAAAAAAAACACTCTCGGAAACTCTATACAGCAATACAGCCTGCATCAGGAAACATTTATACTGCTCAGAGATTTCCCTGAACTTGATTCTCTCTTGAATTGCTTCATCCACAGACCACAGAAAGAAAGGGGGGGAAAAAAAAAACCAAAACCACAAACACACACCCCAAAAACAAAAAAAACCCACCCTCAAAACAGCCTGGTCTGAGCCACATACTGGGTTTTTTTCCTCTCCACAAACAGCTTAATGAAAAAACCCAAACAAATCACCACAAAAGCATTGGAACCTCAGAGATTCCCAAGTCTTTGAAATAGGATGCTACTGCATCTCATTCCTATTTTACTCCTGTCTCACAAAAAATCATCAATGTCAAGCAATTACAGAGAAATTATGCTTGTCCGCTAAGACAACACAAAAATAGTGTGCTTCAGAGAAGGCCCTGAAGTTCCTTGATTTGATGGCAGAGTGGAACATCCACGGGCTTCCCTCAATCACTTTCTTGGCCTAAAAAGGCTTCTTTATAGCCAAAGAATGAGGCTATAAAACTTACTTGGTCTACGGTTGGCATACCAAGCCTCAAAGTAGTGGTCAAAGAGATGCCCCGTAAAAATAGTACATTCGGTTTGTTTGAACAGCGCTGGATTCATTTACAAGCAGCTCAGTTTTGACACTGGGCTGTCTTTACCTTCTGTTACAGTTCAAGGAAACCTCTGCTTTTTTTTATCCTGAGCAGCAAGTTACTCAAAAGTGAACACAAAGCTCCTTGCTAGATTAGTCTCATTGTTTAAGAGAGCTCTTTGCTAAATTAGCGTCATTACGGGAGAGAGGATCGCAAATGCAAGAAGTACGTTTCGCTGAACTTAATGGGTAAAGTTTTCCACCCCAAGGGACACTGGCAGAGGAACCCTGACCAGTAGAAAGTCTTCCCCTCTGCTCTGGCTTCTCTGTGGTACCTTCTGTGCATTAGTAGAAACAAGACTTTTACATGCGATATGCATTTTGTATCCTCAGCTTCTGCTTGAGAACTTTAGACTTTAAAACACTCTAAAATCCTGCTCCATTCTTTCCAGTTGAATTTTTGTGAACTTGATATAGCCCAAGCCAATTAAGCCAGTTCACAACAGAAACGAAATACTACCCAAGTGGATGCACTTAGGCAGGCAGTGCCTTTGCATTTCTCTTATTTTGCTATGCCATGAAGATACAGGACTGCAAAGCTCAGTCACTGAGATTCCAAACAAAATCAGGAATCCAACTACGGTGTTGTATCAAGATAGCAGTGGTTATGCTGGTATTTAACTAAAACAAAAGCCGACACCACTTACTTCTTTCCTGTACATAAGGACCTATATTTAAAAAGACTAAGATTGCAAAGCACGTGAGTGGAGCCATTGTTCGGGCTGTTTTGCTGCTACTGGCATACCTCTCAAGAAATAACTGCTTTCCTCCAAATAAACAAAATACCTGAGGAGGTGCAGTATTTAGGGCAGTGTGCCACTGTATATATTGTGCCAGTTACAGCAATTTTTACACCAGGAATAAAAAATAAGTTACAATTAACATTAAAAAAAATTAATTTATTCCAGTTCTCCATAAAATACCTTTTCTTTTTATGAAGAAAGTAAAAACGTACATTGGATATTCAGGTTACACTGTTAGAATTTGTGATATTCTGGTTTGCAGAATTTTATTAAAATCAGCTAAAAAAATTGGATACATCATAAAACCAGACATGTCTTAGACTCTTAACAGGCTTCAAGCTGAGTTTGCAAACGCCAGCACCTATTGTAATCTAAGTTCTCAACACCCCTCTGGACTTCCCAAAGATTCTCAGTCTATGCTTCTTAAAAAAAAACAAAACAAAACAAAACAAAAAACAAAACCACACAAACAGAAAAAAACAAACAACAAAAAAACCAAGGCAGATAAGAGGAGGGAATATTCTTATCTGTCAATGAATTAAAAACTTGCAGGAATCTTCCATTTGGGCCAAGTCTTAACTGACCAGCCTTATTTCTACAGAGCGCCACACAACCTGCAGTCTCTGTAGCAAGGCATTTCAGCCCCACTCCATTTTTCATTCCAAGTGGGAAAAGAAAGAGGAAAGACTGGAGTAAGAAATTGGTGTTATTTGGAATAATTCTGACATATAAAATTACTTCCCAATGTGGGAGGTGAAAAGCTTCATGAGTCGATCCTGCTGTCATCCTCAGCATGTCTTTCAATGTGTCCTACAGCATCCTAGAAAAGAACCAGAGAAGTCAGTTAAAAATAACAACAACCACAACAATAATATCACAAAAAAACCACAAAAAACTTCACAAAAGATTCTTGAAGCCTCAGTGAAAGTGACATTCTGGATAATATACATTTTTTGGCTTAAAGCTTCTAATAAAATAATAAAAAAAACCCCAAACAAAAAACAAAGCCAAGCTATTAAATCACATATATCAAGTATCTCACATACCGCATGATTCAAGGCAAATAAAAACCAGCTTCCTTTCTGACTAGAAGGACGTATCAAATAAACACACCATATCCGAAGCCAGTGCTTAAAGAGAAATTAAGGACTCTACTTCAGTTTCTCAGTTCTCAAAGAAACCTCCTTCCATTGCATATTTTGAAAAGCGTTCAACAGGAAGGTAGTTTATACTGCCAAGGAGTAAAATGTGGATTTTATCAATCAGTCTATAGATAACAACCCTCCTTAGCATTTAATCCAACTGGCATCCAATCTTACACCTTCTTCATTTTTTTTCCCCCATCTGTGCTAACATTTACTCAGAAATTTATGCATTATACTTATTTAAAGATTGTTAGCAAAACCAATCCCATGTGAAAAATAAACAGCATCAGCATCCACAACAATGAAGGGGGGTAGTGAGGGATAAAAATTAAAGAGGATAAAGATCTGTTTCAAGACTGAAGATGGTTGTTCACCTTAAAAAGGAATTTTTCTTACAAAAATTTAATAACATCTTCAGTATAGTTACCAAAATTTCTTCTAACATTTCAAGAATTTTACCATTTCCATGTAATATTTTAGGATCAAACTGTTTTAAATTGACCATATCTCAAGTTATTACACTTAGCTGCACTCTTCATCTGTCACAGGTTGAATTGAACCCTATTAGCCTTGTATGCTTAACTGTATGCAGGTAAGCTTGTCAAGACTAGAAGTATTTAACCCTTTTTAAGAGAAACAGGATCAAGTCCCACAATTGTGGTGATATAAAGTACTTCATACTACCAAATCAACCACACTAGTTCAACCACATACCTGCTTGGAACCTTTCCTGGAAGTAAAGAAAGCATCACAGTTCTTCCAACGACATTTTAGGGTCTGAAAATTTGGGTTGGTGTGGTCAGTTAGCAAGTGTTGTTTCAGATGGTCCACAACTCCAAAGATCAGTGAACATCCATGCCACTGGTAGAAAAAACATGCCAGAGTAAGCCAGGGAAAAAGAATTTTAGCTAATGCTTTTCTTCTTGCAACTTCATAATATTCTACCAAGACTGTTCACACACATGCCACCTCCTGTAACTTTTTAATCTTCTTATTCCATTGCCATTCTCAATGGTCTCTATTCCTTTAATTACCGCTTTACACAGATTCTTCCTGCCTCTAGCCAAGCCTACACCGTCAGCAAGAATGGCAGGAGGAAGAGAGGAACTAAGTATTTACAAGATTTAAGTTTACCTGAGACAGATACATTGGGAATTTAATTAAACTTATTTAGCAGAGTAAATCAGCTTTTCTAAGTCACTCAGCTTAAGTTTTTGGTTTTAAACAGTTACACGTCACTATCCAAAAATTGCCAGAAAGAAAAATAATTTAATATGCTACTACCAACTTTCCCCAAAGTATACTCATATACTAAAGGCCATGTAAAATGGAACTAGTGATATATATTTACATTTAAAATGTACATATACATTTTTGAAATATTATTGAATTATAATAAATTAAAGGTCAAGCTATCCAAGACTGAAGAGTGACCACCCCCAGAAAATTAGTCTAAAAGCTATAACAAAGGAAGGCAAAAACCACTTTGCTCATTACCCAGCAACGATAATTCTGCATCAGATTAAGCCTCACAGCTCTGACACTGCCATCATAGCATCCAGTGTAGATCTGTAAAAGAAACATTTATGGATAAGGAAGCTGGGAATAACAGAAAAAAAATGAAGTCAAATTTTGAAGGAGGCTTCAATGTAGAGTATATTAGGTGAACAAGAACAAAATATCAACATGCAAGGCTTCTAAATTTAGAAAATGGGTCTAACCTAATTCTCTTAAGATTTGCATTCATAGCTTACAAAAAACTACTAATGAATAAGGAATGTTTCCATAACTTCTATCGTTGATAGTGTCATGTGTGTAAAAGTTCAGAAAACTTTAAACTATAATGTTACTATCCACTGAAGTGAAAAAAATTTTAGGTGTAAATGTCAATTTGAATATATTTCCAGGACTTAACCAGTTCTATGTATATGAAAAAGGGATGGAGAGGAAGGGTGAGGAAGAACATCAGAATTTCAGAAAGAGAAGTCTGATGCAGATCCTGAAAAGGTAGGCAAAATGACATCTTAAACACTTTTGTTAGGCAAATGCTATACACAAAATTGTCCTTTGGAAAGAAAAGCATGTCAGACGCTCGTAATCCCATAAAGTACATTCATCGTTAAAAAAAGTCCTCACATAATACAGAAAACTCTGCAAGCTGAAGATTTCATTTGTTATTTTTCTTCAAGTCGTCTTGTTTCTTGGAAAATCATCACTAGGATATAACAGCCAATCTGCTGTGTGTAAGAGATTACACTTTACTACTGAGACTACTACAGAAAATTACTATCTTTCACTCGTCACTAAGCTTCTCATCTGAACACTTCTTTGATTTGAGAATGCCCAAAACAGACTATTGCTGGGGGACAGTTCAAGCCTCAGACTGCAAGCACAACACCTGAGTGCACTTCGCTCTCCGTCTCACTCACAGGAGAAGGGAAGCTTGGGCAGTATGTATTCCAATTAGCAGGAGATCAGTTCTGTTAGACTTGATTCTTTTGTTATTAAAGATCATTACCATACCTCTTATTTTACAATCTGAAAGAAAGTTTGCAAACAAATTCCTACACATGCAGACAAGTAAGTGCTTTTAATGACTATTTTAAGCAAGTTATTTATCCAGAAGTGCTTCTGAAACCTATCGTGCAGTGCAGATGCATGAAGAAATCTCTGCACCTAAATCAACTGCATACCTTTGTTTAGGTTCTATCAAAGGTTACTAGAGGTTTGACTGCGGGTGAAGTTTTTCTCTAGCAGCTGTGTGACTCTCTTGAGTAAAAGTCAAACAGGATTGATGCTTGAAAAGAGGGAATATTTTACTATTTCTAGACTCTTCATTGCAATCATCACTGTAAACAGAACTATTGTTTTAAGACTACAGTAAGCTAGAAGGTAATTTTTCCCCAGACAATAATATTAGATAAATACAAAGCTGTTAT
Source organism: Calonectris borealis (assembly GCF_964195595.1). Classification (NCBI taxonomy): domain Eukaryota; kingdom Metazoa; phylum Chordata; class Aves; order Procellariiformes; family Procellariidae; genus Calonectris; species Calonectris borealis. The sequence goes on along the minus strand of NC_134316.1, from coordinate 41,926,390 downwards.
AGCAACTTGATTTTTTGGCTGACATTTCTAAGTTCTTCTGTCTTAGTCAGACAGCAGGTTGATTTCATTATCTGAAAAATTTAAACTGTCTTGTATATGCTTGTGGAAATTACAACCTTCTCTTTGAGACCAGTGAAAAGAAAGAAGTTACCATGCTCTTATGGATGGTCATACACATGATCATATCTGTGTGGCCTCCATAGACTTGCAAGCGGTCGTGCGACTTGAAAGAAACAGAAACAGACGTTTAATAGCATGACAGTTAATAGCCATTTTTCACAGACGTGCAAATGACAATGCTTCCAAGAGCATTTTCCTGGGTAGCAACTAAATTCCCCTGGTGGATTCCAAACTTCATAGCCACCATGAAAGCTCACTTTTGCTTACATTACTTCTGTGAGTCTTTTTGTCCAACTAAGCGCTTGGTCTTTCAAGCAGACAAAACTAACATTTTGCAACTTTTCTGAGCTGTCATTATCTTAGGATAACACAGGTTCTTAAAAAAATGGTTCAGGTTATATTCTTTAAAGCCCATGTATTTTGGCTGGTGAGACAACTACATATTCTGAGTGACAGGAAAGAGAGGGATGGACCAGAGACCAGTAAGCACAAAAATGACTTCTATTTGACTTCAAAATCATTAATTAACACATATTAGGTAAATGTCATTAGTAACCATCTATTTTCTTACCTGTAGTTCATAAACACGAACAAATTTATCCAGACATGCCGTCACCATCACTTTCCCAAGAATGTTCACGACTGTTACTGCGTGGTTATGGCCTTTATAGATCCGTACCAGCTCTCCAGTCTGCGTCAGGAAAAAGCAAAGGCAAATAGGTGGTTGTTGTGTTTTGGTTTTTTTTTTAAAAAACAACAAAACAAAACAGTTTTATCTAGCCTAGATAGGGTAGCTCACTATGCTCACTACTCAAAAAATGGAAACAGCCTTTATTAGACTTCCATTTCCTGTGAGGGCATTTCTAGATTATAATCAAATATTACTTATCCTTTTCTTTGCCCAAGTTAACACAGAGCCATTCCAGCACAACAGAAGTGCATGCCACTATGAAAAGTGTCTACTTCTCTCTCCATCATTAGTTACATGTTCCCACCTGTCCTGCAACTAGTACTGTGCTATTAGCACTAGCAGTATTTATGTAGCCACAAGGATCAGTGAGCAAATTTAGCTAAATACACAGAAATATACAATTTTTTTTTGTTAATTAAAATACACCTCTGATAAGTTTCTTAATCTAACTTATTGCATAGCTACATGAATGCTTCTGCTAGCACAGGGGAAAGATGGTGTAAAAGAGGAAGAGAGTGGCAGGCTAGAGACAAAGCATTCACGACAGGATAACAGCTTTTGAACCAGCTAGTTTGGAACGCTGTTTGTGTTCCTGAAGTTTCTCCTATAATAAAGAAACTTTTCGCCCACCAGAATATCTCACATAGCTTTGCTCTGAACCCTTTCCACATTATCAGCACATTAGTAGTAATATTTGCAAAAGCAAGATCCCCAGATAAAAAGGTATTGCACATCATATTACAAGAGTCAGCAAGTTTATGTTTCCCAAGGTATTTTATCCTCTGCATCCCTCCTTGGTTAGCTATAGTGCATAGTCACATCGACAAAATCATACGACTTCCTTTTCTGGAAGCTATTCTGCCCCACCAGTCAGTCAAAAATTCTGGAAATACTGACTTTATAGCACAGGAATTCATCGCCTTAATAGCAAAAGTAATTCCAACTTTATATGTAAGACTTACATGAATGTTGTGGGCATGGACAGACTGATCACTGGAGCCACTGAATACCAGATCATTCACAACCTTACAAAAAAAAAAGTTTTAATTTTGTAACAAATATGGAAATGGGCAAGCAAAACATTAAGATGCTGTTCAGTTTAAAGTCACACTGTAATATTTCCTAAATTTGACAGTCTTAAAATCAACAGAGAGCATGAAAAAAAACCATGCACTGAGTTCTTTACATAAGAGCTAGAAAATGTACTATGCTACTCTAATGACTTTTGAGACTTCACAATTGACATTAGAAGCTGTTAACTTGCAGCCCACCAGGCTAACTCATCCTACCCACGGACTATTCTCAGGGACAGTTCAGCAGCAGATCAGGGACCAAGCAAACTGAATGCCTAGTGCTGCTCTGCACATGCACAGTAAAGCCCATTGTTTCCTGGAAATATGGATGTGCTGTGCACTTATAGTCTGGTCACGTAAGAAAGACGGTGCTCCTGACAAGTACTAATCTAGAAAGGAAGCTTAACAGATCCATCATGGATCAAGAAGGGACCACAGTATGCTGCCACACAAGCAGGACTAGGATAGTCCAAGGGCAAAAAAGGCTGTGCCACTGCACCGTAATACCTAAAGTGACAAATACAATTTATGGAAGTCGTCCCCTATCTGTTACATGATAGTGGTCACGGCAAAGCAGTCAGACAAGCATATGTTCCAGCTTGTAATCTCAGGAGCCAGAAACCTGTAAATAAGTGATAGTGATTCTTCTATTAAAAAAGAATAATACTTCTCTAGAGTTACATTTTTTCCAGTTTCCTCTGAGGTTTGTACAGTCAGGGTATGTGAAAACTAGCTTCATCTTTTCCCTAACTTCCCTCTGTTGGCAAACTCACATTTCAAGATTCCCTGAATCTTCTAACAACATGAAATAAACATGCTTCCTACATACACACCCCCAATAGTTTTGCTGGGAACATGAAACAGCCAGAGACAATTTTCCTACCAAATTAACTCAGTTTTTATAATTTAAAATAGAGAAATCCTCTATTTCCTACCATAATCTGCTCACTATTAGATGAGCAAGAAAAAGAAAAAACACACCATTTTAAGCATTCTTTGTCAAAAACGTATTTTCAGAGACACTTGCCTTCATGCAGAGTATAGTCTTGCTGTGACCTTCCAGGGTTCTGAGAAGCAGCCCGTTCCGTGCGTCTCGCACGCTGATGGTGCAGTCGTAGGAGCCCACTACCAACAACTTGCGTGCTCCTTCCTGAGCTGTGGCTAGACAGCTCACTGCTCTAGGGCCATGGCATTCAAAGGTATCAACCTGCTTGTTGTTCTGTTGGGGGAGGAAATTAAAGAATTAGAACTTTGCTACGACGCTGACTAGACCACTGAGTCCTTTTTGTGTTGTACTTGTTATAGCATCTGATTTCAGTTTAGTAACACACCATTTCAGCAGTGGTAAGAGTTGCAGCTTAACAACTAAGTTTCCAAATCAAGGAAATAACTCCTTACGTTGGGCTTCGATTTTCTGTCTTTTAAAAAAATATTCCATTATTTAGCAAAGGTCCAGTAAATCCTCCTTCTGAGTTAAAACAATGAGAGGAAATAATGTTATGAGAAAAATGCAAAACAGAATAAATTTGTAAGGATAAATTTGAGAAATTATTCTAGGATGCAGGAAAAGAATAATCAGAAAAATAATTTATTTAAATAATGATTTTTATTCACTTTTAAATATCATGGGAACTGCTATTTAAGCCTCTTTGCCAGAAAACCATGTGAATGAGTCTTTTCTATAATTGCAAATGGAGCAGAAAAAATCAGCAACACATTAAAGTCTCCCACACTACTTCGATGGGCATGAAAGGAGGGTTCACAAATTATCAACTGTGTCAAAAACCTCTCATGACACATGACTGGTAGGCCAGGTGGAACCTTAAGGAAAAACGTGACAACAATACAGCAGTTAAGAGAAAGGTAACCAGAGGGAAGGGGAGATGGGACAGCTTTGTACACTGACAAAATAAAGGACCAAAAGGGACCAACAGTGACCATTTATACCAAAATACTTTCATTACAAATACACTTACTACTCAAGAGAAAGAATGGAAAAAACCACAAAGTGGAGAGAAGCAGCATCACAATAGGCTTTTAGGTGCCAATATTTAAACAAACTAACCTTTATGCTGAAAGTAACCACGCTGCCATTTGCAAGGCCTGCATAAAGGATCCGCCATCTACTGTGTAAACAGAGCACTCGATCTTCCAATTTAAACTGTTCCATGCACTCTCTGGTCTGGCAATAGAAAGAAGTATTTAAGGCTTTTCATTAACTGAAAACAATTCAGGGAAAAAAGCCTGAAGTGAATGATGATTTTCACCTACAAGCTGCATTTTTGGAACTATCAGAGCTGGCGACAAACATCTGAAAGTCTGGTGTCACATGGCAGTTTGACACTGGCTTTAATCAGCTCACTCCCATCTTTTGAGACGTGACTGTACTTCAGCAACCAGTTATCACCCTAAAAGCTTTATTCTAGTCACAACCTCTAACGTATATAGAATTTTAGACTACAGACTATATATATATGAAAAACACCCTATTACATGCTTGAGTTTGAGGAATCCCCATGGAGTCCCCCATAGGGAAGTGCCATGAAAAAAAGTGTCAAAAACCTCTGACAATTTGCTCCTTGCAGCAGATATTTGCTTTCTAGTGCATCAAGCCATAGGTTGGACAAGCCTCCCTATCATTTATCCTTAAAAATCCAGCTTCAGGAAGTCTCCAGTCTCCTCTTCCACCTGGCCTCACAATAATAGATACCTGTTCTCTCTATAGCTGCTCTATAAAGAGAGCAGTGCCTTCCATAAGCAATGAAGTTAGAAATACAGCAAGACAAATACAATATTCGTGGCCAGACAATCATCCTGCACTTTGGTGTTCCCAACATTCAGGATCCCGTCATGCTGTTCTGGCAAAAACTCTGCTGACAAGCTAGCCAAAAGATCAGGGTAGTAAATCACTTCACGGTTTGCTTCTTGTTTTTTTTTTCTTCCCCCTGCTCCACTCTAATGAGGTATGAAGCAGGGCTCATGTCCAGCTCATACAGGTTTAAAGGCTTTTTTCATTTATATTTGCAAAGAAACACTCACATAAAAAAGCAGTACATGTTAATCAACGCAGAATTTGAGTACCTTGATATTGTAACAGTTGATAGTGTGGTCGCTTGAGCCAGTGTAGAGTGCAGCATTCTTCCCATTTGTCTGAGTGACCAGGAGGCAGTTCACTTTTGAAGTATGTCCTTCAAAGATGGCCACGCACTTCCTGCTCTAAAAGGGAAAGCATAGAGTCTGTCAACATAAAGGCCCATGCCTCCCGGGATCTGCGCCTGACAGAGTAGGGTAGGACAGCTAACAAAAGCAGGACACATGCAGCCACCTCTCTCTCCTTACCCCTCTCATAAGGAGAAGGGGTTGGGCAGTGCGAGAAGAGAGGTTTGAAGAACAGAACAAAAAAAAATTAAGTGCTTGAAAAAGCAGCTGCTTCCTTAACTACATAGTAAGGCTTCACGAAAATATAATTGCAACCTTGTGACTGCAATTAACGTAACACCATTCCCACAACCCTACTTACAACCAGATTGTAGGCACAAACAGTTTTGTCTGCTGAGCAGGTATACAACAAATTCCCAAAAATCTGAATAGCATTCACTGCAGCCAGGTGTCCCTCAAAGTTTCCCTCTGTAGGTTCTTCATCCTCACCTGGCTCCGAAGACACTTCTGTAGGACAGAGACACGTGTACTTTGATTACGTGAACACACCCAAGCAAACACACTACTGTTGTTTGCATTACCAAACAGCAGAACTATTTCGTGGAGTCAGCACCTTAAAGTCAGATTTCATTGGTCCCAGCTGGAGCCTGTAAGTGGCTGAAGGCAATATAAAATGCCAGAAAGACCTTTATATGATGTTAAGTCCAGAAAGATCTCTAAAATAGCAAAAGGATTGTATTATTGTTTGTCCTACAGCTCTACGGAGACTGTGGAGCAGAAGTGTTCGTGTGGTAAGGGGCGGGGGGATGTGGAGGGGTCAAGGCACAAAGCGTTCAATGAGGGATGACATAAGTGAGTATGCATCACTTCCCACTTCAGTTTTTAGTGCAGGTTTTTATCTTCAGGGCAAAATTCCCCTCTGGAAGCAGTTTGATGGAGACTTAACTCAAAGTCCTGCAAGATACTATACAAAAAGTATCAGAAGCAATACTTAAAAGATATACCTGATGAGTTCTTTGATCCTCTTAGTGATGATATGGAAGTCTGCGTCTCAGCCACGCTGTAACACAGAAATAGAGAGTAGTGAGATTGGACTTTGTATGTTCATTTTCAGACAAAATATTGGTGTAAGTAATACTCCAGAATAAAAGACACTGCACTTAGTAGAAAATAGGCTATAACAGATAAGCTCAAAAACAAATTTTCAGTGAAGGGCAGCCTTGTTCTCGCATTAGAGGAAATTAGTAGGTAACAAGACACATTCATTTGTTGGACCAAAAAAGCAAATTCAATTTTCATGTTCCCTCTTATTTCACTCCTGAACGAAATTAAAAGTTACGGATGTTGTAAGACTTTCTGAATAGGAAAAAAAAAAAAAAAGAAAAAAGAGAGGCCTCTTATGAATATTGTCTAATGCTTTTACTTTTGAGATCTACAATAATCTCACCTTCTTTTCCCATCATCCCTATAATTTGTGCCAATCTCACTGGTAGAGCTCACTTCATCATAACCAGAGCAAGACGCCTCTAGGACTGCTTGATCCACAGAGCTGTGTGAATCCCTCTTTGATGGGCTGTCTGGTTTCTCATCTCCCGACTCTGACGAACCAACATCAACCACCTCACACTGGGGCGCTGAAACTTCCACTAGTTCCAGAGAAGCATCACTGTCATTCTCATCTTTGTTTCTTGCTGTTTGAGCAGTAGCTCCACTCTCCTGTCTTGGAGGAGTGGATGTAGTAACTTTTTCTCCTTTAGGAACCTTTCCACCCTTGACTTTCCGGACAGGCTTAGCGTCAATTATATCCTGTTCTGTATCACTGTTCTCTGGCACGTGGGCTGCCCTCAGAGTTTTCTTCTTCCTTAATTTTCTCCTCCTCCTGTTCCCTTTTTCTGCTGGGACTACAGTGGTTGCTGCCTGTTGCTCGGATGGTTCTGCTGACAATTTGGGGGTTTTATCCATTGGCATTTCTAGAAGGACTGAATGCTTTGGAAGAGAAGTGCTACACTGATCCAGTAAAAAGCTTTCAGTTACTGTATCATTTGCTTCTCTCTTGCTGAAAACAGACAGTGAATGAGGAGAAGGGTTCTCAGGAAGTCCAGCCTTTCCCCTGTCCGCAGCAGGCTTGTGAACATCTTGATTAGTGTGTTGGAAACAAGCTGCCAGCTCTGATAGGGATATGGTTGCAGAGATAACTGGATACACTGAAGTTTTCTGGTTGGTCTCTTCTGAAGAAAACAGACTAGTGTTATATTCAATCTGTACAGAGAAATATTTATGCAAAATTGCTTTCCCTGCAATTTTTGTTTACACTTAGTTGTGCATGTAAAGTACATATTCCTACATGTTGAAAGCTATGTGCACATGCAGATCTGCTACTTCAGTCAGCTATCCAGCCTTTAAAAAAACATAGCTGTAGAATAAAATGTTTATATGTGTACCCAGAAGCAAAGGAATGGGGCACATCATTCAAGTTGCTGGCTGACCATATGCTTTTAAAGTTCTGACAAACAACCTCTGGTGAATCCTACATTGTTGACTTAAGATGCTACCACCTTTCACTATGTGCTCCCTTACCAGCTGTCACCACTGCTGTAGGACTGCTATTAACCAATGCAGGCCTAATATGTCTCAGCTGCTTAGTGACATAGTTCGAAGACCTTGCGCTTAACCCATCCGCATTTGTTATTTCTACTTTGAGTGAGGTCCAAGTAAAGTAGACGAGTCATGCACAACCCACTTTGCGGTATCATACCTTCTACCCTGGGAATGGCAGCACTGTAAGCCATCAGGGTAAGCTTTGTTAGTTCACCTGTGGTGGACTAAGTAATGGGGCAAATACACTCTCCCTGTCATTTTAATTGGAAGCTAATATTAACAAATGAATCCAACCTCTCAACTGAGACAGGCTAAGAGCACAGATAGCATCTCACAGCTGTGTTTCCCACACCCTAAAATTCCCTCGTTGCATTTGCAATAACTACAATCCAGAATAGGATGTTTTAAGTTCATTTATTGCAGTGCATTTATTGGGTGGGATCCCTCAACGTGAACGAGAAGCTGCCAGTACTTGAAACAGTTCCCTGCTTCAGTCTCTTAAGAAACCAGCAAATTAAACCTACAGCAATGCTTAGACAAAGCATTGGACTGTTGGACTGTTTAACACATCACAGTACAAATTTGATGCTTTAGAATTACACATCCAACTAGAGACAGCTTAAATGTGAACATCTCACCCCACACCTTCCTCAGATGGGAATTTCCAAGATAAAACTAGAACTTGCTGACAGTGTAGGGTGCATTGTATTTAAAGTAAATCAATGGAAAGCTGTTTTTCCCCCAACCCATAACTTTCATACACAGCTGCACCTGTGAGAAAACCCTTTATACAGAAGATACGAATGCTTAGATGAGATTTAAACAGTTACTGTGTTGAATTATATTGGGAAGAAGGCACATAAACCCTTAAATTCTGAATACACCGCTAACATCCTGTGTCCCTCATTTCCCAAAGGAGGGGGGAGAGAAATGAGGGACACACTCAAAAATAAAACAAACAGGAAAATAAGAGTAACCAGCAACTTAAACTGAAATTTCTAAAACCAAAAATTATTAATTCTCAGCAGTTGGACTACTGCAGGTGTTAGAAAAGGAAGTAGGAAATCACCATGGTAGTGCAAGAAAACAGAATCTTGCAGTTCTGCAGGTGGAAGAGATTGCTGGTAGTTGGGAGAAACCAAATGCAATCAGCTCCTTCAAAGCAAGGCTGAGCTGACCTCCTAGGGAAGCAGACAAGCCAGATGTTCAACTGCCAGAAAGCAGGTAGTCTGCCCTCAGAAAGAATTCCTCTCCCCCAAATTACAGAATTTACCTGATGGTAAACGCTTATTTTCTCCCCAAATTACCAAATTCATTTGATGGCAGACACTCATTTTAAATGTAGCACGCATAGAAGTTGATCAATACCAAAACCATATTAATTTGACAACCAAACATCAAAAGAACATTCTTGCTTTTAATATGTCAAAAGTAAGTTTGTAGGAAACTGATAAATATGCTAATGTGATGAAGACATTTTTAAAGTAATTATCTAAGTAATAAATACAGCTATACATTGAAGGTTCTCATCTTTATGAGAAAAAACTAAAGCACCTCTTCAGCTTCTATTGTGCCTGCACAGACACCAATGAAGTCTTAAGATTCTGCAAGCAAGACACTTTATGCCACTGCAGCTAGTGATCACGAAATCTTTATTCTGAATTTTCCACTCTAACGTGAAAGAAAAATGACACTTCTCTTCATTGATGTTTAAACATAACAGAATGGCGTATGCCAATAAAAATGGGAAAGCAAAGGAAAGGTAGTGGCTTCCTACAAGCTAAGTCTTTACAATGCAAACAAACACAAAAGCTGATTCTCCCCCCCCAAGTTTACTTTAGTGTACGCCCCTAGAGCTTCATAATCCCTGTCAAATCCTCCAAAAAGAGATGAAGCAAAATTCACAATTCTACATTAATGTAATGTAACACAGTGGAATACAGGAAATGCAATGGTGACTGAAAAAGCACAAAGAGCACTATTTATACAGAATTCTACATCTGAAGCAAACTGCAAAAAGGTAAAAAAAATTTCAAATTCTTTATTTACAGAAGTCTAAGCTTAATTTCAGCCAACATTTATCTTGTGCTTGAGAAAAAAAAAACGCTTATAAAAGTAGAACAGCATGGCTTTTTCCAATAGTATTTTCCACTTCAGTTCAAGGAAAAAAAATTATTGGCTATATTTATCTTTAACAAGGATCTTACTTATGAATCTTTATATCAAATTATCTAAGTTAAGGGTTTGGGTAAGTGACATTGTTATGGCAGACAAACAACTGTCATTAGAATCACCCTGCTTGACTTCACAGGCTCTCAGGAAAGTAAAAGATGATTGAGCTTTTAATCTTCAGTTTGTACCTTCAATCACAGTAGCAAGTTGCAGTGGAAAGTACCAATAGCATTTAAGCCTTTGACCACAGACTACAGTTACATGAGTTTTAGGGGTTTAAAATTGTCTAAATTGCTAAAGAGTTAGCAATTTCAGCTATAGCCATTAAGATCTCATTTTTCTGAAGCAGTAGCTCTCACATTAGTAGTTCAGTTAATTCAGTGGTTTCTCCTCCAGGCAAAAGTGAACATATACCTTCATTGGTAGCCCTCCCCTAGTCATTCCCACTCCCCTCACATGAGTGAACAGTGCCTAACATCCTTCTTAGAGTAAATTGTTTACTAAAATCACAAATAAGATCACATGAACTTTGAATAAGCATCTCCAGACCAGTGGGATTTAGAGAGACGGAGAGGGAGAGAAGATGCATTGTTATTTTCAATATCACAAATTATACTCTATGCTACTATACTGCTTATCCAGCAGTGCCCAAGAAAAACACAGAATGCTCTTAATGTAGTTGGTCATAATTTTTAAAAAAAATCCCCAGGTATGCAATTTTCTTTTGTAGGCAGATTTTCAGCTACCAATGCCCATTGAATGATGCAAAGTAGAAGACAAAAATTACATGGGAGGTTTTAAGGTTTGGGGTTTTTTTATTAACTAAATTATTCTGAGAGGATGTAACCTTCAAATTCATGTTTGTTCTATTTTTAAAGTAAAACTAGAAACATGTAGGTGCGTATGACTACAATTTGCATGTGCTTAAATTCAAAAAAGTGGAATCCATTTGGATGTGTGTAAAGAAGGTCCCAGTTTCTAAGATGATTAAGTTGACAAAGTCCTACACAACAGGCTGCAGGTTTGAGACCCAACTTACATTCTTCCGGGAAAAAAAATATTTTCCTATTTTCTTAAAGCTAGTTCTCTTAAAACAAAGAGAAGCCACACATACCATCCTTCTGCTCCACCTCTTCTGCTCGTGAAGCACATGGAGAGCTCTGGAGTACAGAATTCACATTTTCTTCTAAGCCTTTTGGAGACAGAGGTTCTCGTTTAACTTGTACTGAGGAGTCAGGAGGAGCGGCAGGTGTGATGCCAGAAGACTGGAATGGTGACGGCACGTTTACATGAACAGAAGCTCCCAGTGGAGGTACAGAAGACGACAAAGTGTCCAAAAGGGGCAGGAAGGAGCCTGCAGGAATTAAGTCAGCTGCCATCTGAGATTTGCTATTTCGTCTCTCACTTAAGACACTGCAGGAAAGTTGCTCTGACAGCTCAGAAGGTTCATACGTTTCTAATGGCAAAAGAGGAGAGAGAAAAAAAAATACAGAACAAAAATGCTCACATTTTACAATAGAATTTAGTGGTGCCAAGAGCTCATTTCTTGTGGACACACAGGCAAGGAAAAGAAAAATTTGTAAAAAATCCACTAGATGGCACTACCAAAGACAACAGCTCACATTTGAACAATAAAGACCTCAATATTGAAAGCCTACAATTTTATTGCACATTTTAAATGAGTGAATTCAAGTTAAACGCAATTTTTAAAAGATACTGGGTTCAAAGAATATGAGAGTCAGTATTCCACTGTTGTAATTTTATGGTATCTCGTACCTTGTAGCCCCTGCAAGATCTGGATTCTCTGACTTCTCAGTGTACTCATTTCCATGGTTATCTGCAAAACAGTTGTGATTTAAATCAGTCCTACTTAAGGCAGTTTTTCAGGCTGCTGACTTCTAGTTCACACAGTCTCAAAAGCCCACTGTTACCTGTTGCTTTAATACAAGGAACCGTTGAACCTCAACATAAGCAGCCTGCAGGGCAGCCCTAGCCTGCAAGAGACTGCTGTCCACACTATGCAGGGACTTGCTTAACTCTTCTTCCCTCAGCGAAATAGCCAACAACTGGTCTACCTGAGAACGTTCTGAAAAAGAAACAAAATGTAGAGTATAATTGTACTTGACAACACATTAAAATACATTACACATGATGTCTCAATAACTGCTACCACCTCAGAACGTAAAAAATCACATAAATTAGGTCAAGCATCAATAGTCATAATAGAAGCTGAAAAGAATTATCTATGCACAGGAATAGCCACATCTAGAAGAGCGAAGTAGAGTATTCCTCTTTACAGGATCTCAACCTTGACTCTAGTAACTTTATTTCCATCATAGCTTTGCCAGCACTGATTTAATTTAGTTGAACAATGCCATTCTCTTCCACAAAGATCTTTTGTTGAAGTACATGTGTACATAAAGTACAAATACACACTTTCCTTTAATGTAATCAAAAAGGCAAAGGCAATTTTAAGCTAAACAAGATTTAAATTATTCAGTAATCCAGAGGCCAAGAAAAGGCAGCTTAAGAGAAAAAGAATCCAATGATAAAAAAATTATTTACTATCCAGGATGACTTTGGGGCCATGAGACTCATGTTTGCAATCTCTTGAGAAAGAGTCTCTGAGCACTGTACTTAGTAATTCCTGTACTCCTTTCTAAAATCCTCTGGCATTATTACAGAGATTCTCCAAGCGAAATAAGGTTCAGTTTGTGCACTGCTTAGTTTCATTCAGGGTATAGTTTCCTTTAGTAGATTTACCATAACAACGATGTTGCTGAAGCAACGTAATGGGAAAGAGAGATTTTACTAAGTCGAATGTGTTATTAGTCTCCATAATAGACACTAGTCATTGAAGACAGAGGCTGATAAAAATCCCCACCTTTTCAAGTAGTGAAATATTAGTTCCCACAAGAAGATCCGTATTAATTGCCCTGCATTCTCTTAATATAAACAAATAATTTAAAAAAGAGAAATGGAACATTTGAAACCTATCTTCTGGACCCCAAAGCTCCCACATGATGATGCAATGATTCAGTTCCTGAAGAAAACATTCTCCCTGAAACCCAGATGGTTAATTTTGATATGCAGTGATGCGGATGTGTTAGGCATGTTTGAGAAAGACCTGTCGTCTAATGCCAGAATAAGAGTTTTCTTTGGTCAGGAGTGGGAAGGAGAGAGGCATTCCGCATTCATTTCCATTAAGGACAGGGAAGAAGGAGTCACAAAAAGAGTATTGCTGGAGATGTCAAAACCAGAACACAGCCCAAGTTATGCAGAGTACAAATTTTCTGCTGAGATCACCCAGAAGTAGAAGAGAAAACTGCCTGGCTGAATTAGAAGGGAGTGATTGGTGCTTCTCCCTTCAGAACTTCCATCCAAAGTGGCAACAAACCTCTCTTCCCTGAGCAGGGGAAAGCAAAGGTCCCATCTGTGCAATTGGGAACACGAACTGCAGGCAGAAAGGAGATACAAAGTCTTCTCTTAGAAATAACTTCTGACAAATTAAGATGGGACTCTTCAGAGAAGAATGTGTTGCAGACCTGAGAGCAGTCCACCCTACCATCTTCAGTAAGAGCCCAAGAAGCACCAAAGTAACATGAAGGAACTACCATTTTAGCCAAGTCAAAATACTACTAGGTACTTATAACCTCTATACTAGATGCACATATATATGATATTCACTCACCTTTTTTACCTTTGATTTTTCTCCTTTTATTCTTTCTTTCTGGACTAGGGATTTCAGGAGAAGATCCCTCCTGCAAGTAAAATCATTTATTAACAAAAGTTGCAAGAGCAATTTTGCCTAAATCAAGAAGTCAAGCATCCACTGTCTTTTCAACCATTACTTGTACCCACAGAGAAGAATATACAATTAATTTGGCACATTCTTGTATAACTCGTCCTTGCTATAATACCAAGATCCTTGCTACAACACCAAATATTTTTATAGCTCTCATTTACCAGCACAGTATGCCAGTTACCAAATCAAAATTAAAGAACATTTCCCATTCCTACTAATTAAAACAGATTAAGCAGAAGTCCTGCACTAGGAAGGCAGAAATGGAAAAGATTCTTAAAGAAAATTAAATCAAACAAGCAAATTAGTTTGAGGCTATCAATGTACAAGACAACCAAATGGAGAAAGTCCTCCTTGCAGAGATCATTCCAAGGTTGAATGACCATTGACAACGATAAAACATTTTTTAGCGCACCAAAGCTAGACAAAATTGCACACTTACTCCAGTTGCTCTTCGTTTCTTTCCAATTCCTTGGCTGTCATTCTGCTCAGTACCAGATGTGCAGCTACTGTCTGTAGCTGCGTCTATGTTATTAGACACTGCAAGAAGTGAAGCATTATTTGAAGCTGGATGATTTTCTTCTGAGATTTCTAGTACATTTTGTTTTTCAAGAAGAGGTGTTCTTTTCTCTGGGCTCTCCTGGTCTTGTTTTGTGAGGCCTGTGACCTCAGAGGTGGCCTGCAGACTGTGTCTCCTTCCACTAGTCTCAGTTCTTTCAGACACAAATGGTGACAAAGGAAGAGAAGATGTCTCCCGTTTCAAGTCAGCCTCAATGTCAGCGCTTGCCTCACACCCAGATGTTATGTGATGTGAGTGGCTGGCTGCAATTATTTGCCTTTGCCCACTTTCTTTTATTTTGGCTTGTTCACTGAAGAAGCTATAAGCAGAAGAATTTCTGTCTGCAATGACGCTGCTTTCAGAAAAGCTACGTTTTCTGGCTGAGCCAGGCACTGCTAAGGAAATCCCTTCCCACTGGAATCCTTCCAGAGTAGACAGATCAGATTCTTCACCGAGTTCTAGACCCTCTTGCTCATTTTGAACAAGAGGCACCATTTCTATGCCAAACCTTTAACAAGATAAAAAGAAAAATAAATACACATGTAACAAGCCAGCTAAATCTAGGAAAAAGCTTCCCCCTTCCCCAAATGCACATTACTGCTTTAAGAGATCTGGCAACTCATTACACTGGTATTCCGTGCTTTCTATCTCATCTGGCAATGAAGTATCTTTTGTGTATCACAAAATTAGATTTAGCGGCTAAGAAATGACAGCATGATTTCCAAGTCAGAAATCATGTTGTTATAATTATTCCAAACCAAGTCTGGAATAAGCAAATATGACATCTTTTCAAGATGCTTCAAAAACTTCAGGTTTAAAGAAAGTTTCAAAAGTGAAGTATTATATACTTGCTTCCTCTAAACATGAAACCAAACCACGTATCAGATTAAAAGATTAACAAATGAAGAGGGAGCATTTATTCTGCCTGCAGCAATGCAAGCATTTCTTGTACTCCTGAATAATTGAAGAAATAAGCAACTGTCACAGCATTGTTCAGATCCTGACTGCATTTTTACATTCTTCCACTTAATAGAACTTGAAAAGCAAATATATTGCTAGTGTCCATATTCAGATATTAAGCAATGGTTATGAACTGACCAGAATCTTTTCTGAGCAGCAGACTACTATTGTACCTATGGATAGACATCCACAGCAGCAAGCAATCACAAAAACTCAAAATTATTTGTATATGCAAAAGATCGTGGTACAACAAGCTTCATTGTGAAGTCTTAATTTTACAATTCTGGAATTCATTTCAGATTTGGAGAAGAACAACCCTCCTCCCTCAACACACACACAGAGAGGCATGGTTAGATCTGAAAGCTACCAACCTTGGTAAACCTTTGCCAAGTTCCTGTTTCTTCTTGGTTACCTGCTGGATGACTTGATCCCAGTTTACATTTCGCCGGGAAGCACTAAGAATCTGCCTGAGGGTCGGTTTAAGCCCCGACTCCTTCTCAGTCTCACTTCTGCGATGGCCGCTCACATTCCGAATGCGCCGTGCGTTATTGAGATTGGGCTCTGGAAGATGTGTCCCGACTTTGCTCTTCAGACTCATATGCCGTGTCAGGTCTCTTTGCAGAGAGGCAGGGAGGCCAAGTTTGCTTAAATCAGGAAGAAGGAGGCCTAGCGACTGGCTTCCTCCTTTTTGCAGCTCATGATCTGAAGGATTTTCAAAACCTTCCATTTCAAAGTGATCATGTGACTTGACACGCTCTTCATCCCCTTCTCCATCCTGTGAGGAGGTTTTCAAATCCACATGCAAATGGTCCTGACCGTTTGATGCAGAAACTGTGGATTCCATCTGAAACGTAGAATCTTTTAGATCAGCAGAAGCAATACTTGAAGCAGCTGGATTTTCATCATCTTCCTTTTCAGAGGTGGCAGGTTTACCTTCTGGAGTGTCACAGGGTAGACAAGAACTAGCAGAAGAACCCACCTTTTCAACTCTTGCTTCTGACTTCTCACTTCCCGTGAAATCATCATCGCTCACATCTTCTAATGAATCTAGTCTGAACTTGTTCTTTGGTGATGCTTTCCCAGTTTCTTCCCTGTTCTGGTCACTTGTATCCTTGCAAGAGCTTAAGGGAGCATTTTGCAAGGAATGGTTGGACTGAACATCTTTGGGGTTTTGTTCCGCTTCACTTAAGTTATTAAGAGGCTCTCCGAGATTGCTACCAAGCACACCTTTGTTGTCTTGTAAGTTACCAGCACATGCACCATGCAGCTTCGATGAGTAAGAGGAGGAACCGTTTGTTTCCAAGTTCAGTGCATTCAAATGATTCTGCTCTTTGCTACTAGTTGAGGATAATAGAAGCTTGACATTTTTTAAGAGACTGTTTGTGTCTTGCTTTGGGGAAGGTAACTTCATATCTGTGATATTCAGAAGAGGGGATTTCAGTGATGGCATCCTACTACTTCTGCCATCATCTTTGTCAGGCTTTTCACCACTGGAACAGTCTTTCATTACCTTGCAAGAATCAAGGTGATCTGAGGTTACATTAGAAGGGGAAGATGCTTCCCGTTTTTTATGTTTTGAAAGGCTAACATTGGCTTCACAAGTTTTTCCTTTCATTGATGAATCAGTAAGAGGCATAAATACAGAATCCATTTTATCTGGAGTTTTAGAAACATTATCTTCAGACCATGGTTGCTGCTCTGCAGCTTTCTGGGATGGGTAGGGAGTCCAGCGATACATTTTATCTCTGGAAGGACTGCCACTTTTTCCACTGGCTCTTGAAGTTTTGCTTTCTGGTTGCTTCGACGTACCAAAATCCAATGCCCACTCAGAAGGAAGTTTATCACTAGTAAAATCAAGCAAGTCACTCCTACTTTTTTGATCTCTGTATGGAGGAACATCAATGTCTTTCTCCTGCCGCTGCCACGCATATCTTTCCTTATTATATTTAACTGGCTCCACCGAATATGTATCTCCTGAGCTTCCAAAATTCCAGCCATTTGCACCATGAGGACTAGATTTCCAGTTTCCCCCATAACTCTTGGAATTCCAGCTAGAAAAATGACCTGTTCCTTCTGAGTGCCACGTAGAATTTCTCTCCCTAGCACTGTGATGCCAATTTGATGTTCCTCCTCCCCGCCCACTTGGATGCCAAACATTTCCAGAACTCCCATAGTTATGCCGACTTGAAGAGCTCCCTGAAACATTTTGGTGCCACCCAGAGCGTCCCCTTGGGCCACCTGAATGTCTGTTTATATTAAGGTTCCTCTGAGAATGTGAAAATTTGCCTTGTCTAGGACTAATATAATCATCCTTTTCCCACTTCCAGTCCCTTTGTGATGCGTTATGATGATGCCACGATGACTGATCATAAGCTTCTCTTTCTTTATACGTAGCTCTTTCTTCTCGCCTTCTCTGTGATCTCCGATCATCACATTCTAGTTCTTGGTTTGCACAGCTTGGTTCAGCTTGCCTACAAAACAATTAAGAAAAACCTAAATTCTGATGTCATTCCACTGAAATCCAACAGCGCACAAGCCTCATGCATTTTATTAGCACTGGGAAGAAAACATACTTTTTTTTTTTTAAAAAAAGAAACAGAAATAACTTACTTAGCTGCTTTACTCTTCAGGCTTCTGTGGTGCTTGACTTTAAAATCTAATGTTGTACCTTTACTTAAATATGATATTTCAAAATTGTTCTTAGAAGAACAACTGATTTGGTGCAGAGACAGTCCAATAGACTAATTCTTAAATATTTCTGTTTAACTCAGAAGAGAATATTCCTTCCTATTTACTAGTTATCGGACAAATAAGAAACAAACAAAAAGAAAGCTTCATTCTGTTGTATAATCTTTGTAATTTCAGTAATCTTGATAGATGAAAAATTCATTAGTAGCGAGATAGTTATTTTTTCTGAACACTATTCTGTTGGTGTTAGACGGCATAACTAGAGTTAATTGATACAAAATAGAAGGAAAGTTAGGCTGAGAAAAGCAATTATTCTACTTACTGGAGAAAACAATTGAGATCATGTCTCAGTTTATAAAGTTTAAGGTAAAACACAGATGTAAAACATCCACAGAAGTTGTACCTCAGATACAAAAATATTTTGTCTTGTTTCAACCAACAGACTTGAACAATCCACAGCATGCAATGCTGAGTCTGTGTGAGCCTCCCAGAAGCACTATCTACTGCCCTTTGGATAGTACTTATGCTTGGCAACTTATCGTGAACACGTGGTAAATTATCACATGTACATTTAAAGATAAATGCTACAACACCGACAGCTATTCCCAGGGTCAGCAGTCTAAATGTTCTAAGTATTTATTCCACCAAATGAGGAGTTTTTATTAAAAGTTTTTCCAAAAACTGATTACAGAAATGCTTCTTTCTGACATTACAGGAATACATTCATTCTAGATCCCTGGACAAGCAAGACAGGAAACTTTCACACTACTGCTCAAAAACAATTGATTTGAGTAAACTGAAAATTCATATTGTACCACCTTTTAAGTTCTGAACACATTCCAGTTTTGCTAGAAGATGCACAAATAATTACTCTCTAATGGGAAATGGCCTACTGCATAAGATAAAGTGAGCTCTAGGACAAGAATTCAAAGAAACGATGTCTATGTGATACCGTAAATTCTAGGAGCTGACTCAACCAGATTATGATCTAATGGAAACAATTTTGCTGTATTAGCAACTTAATCCATGTACTTTCTTTCCCCTCCCCTGCTCCAAACCAGCATCCAGCAGAGATATTTTCTAAGATTTTAGTGCCTCAGAATACAACTGTACTGACAGCATTACTCCTTTACCATAAAACCAGGAGAAGTGACATTGTTGCTACCTCCATTGACAAATATGAAAACATGATCATTGTGCAGTACAGGAACACCCTACTATGACAGAATGATGTCAAAACCAAATAATCTCCACAGATTTGTGCACTCGTAGACACTAATTGAAATTTCTAGCCACAGCAGGCAAGACCTTCTTTCAAAAAATCATATGCCCCTTTAATACCATCGCCATGCCATAAATCTATTCAAACAATATATTCCCAATTGGAACATCATATTAGCAATGCACACTTGCAGAGTCACATGGAAGATAAAAGGCAATACTTATTACTCTCTGCAGCCTTCTATTTCATAGTTAGCCACTAGAATTACGTTTAGCTAATGGTAAGCAGTAAGATAAAACAGGTAAGAAATTTCATTCAAGGATTATGGGATTTCAGTGTGACATTGACAGAACAATCCAATTCATATAAAACAGATAGATTAAAGTTTTATAACAAAACATGTTCAGCAACAGTTTCTAAAAGTCAGGTTCCTACAGACACCCCCTGCCCCAAACAATATTAGCACTACTGTCACATTTATTAAGCCTTTCCACCAAATGGGTATCAAATATTAAAATAAAACATTAGGGCTCTCAAAACACAAGATTCCACACTGGGGACTGTTTTTATCCATAATGAAGAATAGTTGTATTCCTTACTAGTAGTAGATCAACAGAACAAGAACATTCAGCAGAATCACGTTTACATGTTGAAACTACAATATCCACATAGGTCTCTTGGATTGTTCTCATAACAAGTACACCGGCTACAGGCAGTTTACATTTCATGAGCACCTAAGCCTTAGAAGCGTATCCCAACTATGTTAAAAGCAATTCTACGACCTGAGAGGAGACAGGAAAACTCACCGGTTCCGTTCCTTCCTTTGCTTGATTAGTTGAATGACTTCTTTGTCAAGGTATTCTTCTTCTGCCTCTTCTTTCTCTTCCCCTCTTCTGTCATGGGCATCAACATTGTCTTTGTGCAGCTGGCTGGAGATGTGCTTGGCATATGCTGACAAACCCACCAGTGTCACCCTGCACACCCGGCATTCATGGTTGCTGTCCCTAGGAAGAGAGGCAGAGGGTGGACTTTCAACTCTGCCAACAGGCATGGCAGGTATCTCTGGTCTTACTTTGTTTCCTCTGAATGTGCTTGCGTTCAAGGCAACTAGGCTTTGCTCAGTATATTTAAGTTACTCGAATTCTTTTGCTTTTTCTTTCAAGGTCTAGTTTTTTGATGGTCAGTTTTTAAAAGATTTTTTTCCAACAATCAAGAGGTAAAAGACTTGGTAATAAAGCTGCGTTAACTGGGAGGAGGAATTCTTCTTGAATTGTTGTACTCAAAATCTTTTCAGAGGAAACATAGTGAGCGAGGAGGCAGAGTGGAAGGCTTACAGAGCTAGCAGGAGCTGCTCTGAAGCCCATCCATGGTGCCAGCTGCACTGGGGAAGCCTGGTGACAGCTTCTACATTTAATCCTTGCCTTGAGCCTTCCCCCAGTGAAATTTAGAAAAGGGAGGAGGCAGTACATGGATACAGCCAATCCTGATACAACATAACCTAAACTGGGACAGCTGAGACTGCTGCCTGGAATCCAAAGACTCCACAGCACAGCAAGTGATGGGAGGGTGTCTTTAGTTCACTGTACTTTATTTGGTTCAAGTGTGCATGAGGTCTGCTTTCTACTTTAGAGGACTTATCTTAAAAAATACAGAAATTATTTCAGCTGGAGGAAGTTGACAGCTGTGTCAGACAAATGGCTTCACTCATGTTTCAGTGAATACTGGATTAAGGTTACAACACTTTTTTACTTTTTTTTTTTTTTTAAAAAGAAATTCAGGTTTCTAAAAATACCTTATTTGTTCTCCTGATAAAGCCTTTCGGTACTCCACTGTTAAGAAAATACGTTATTAATAATAAACCTAAACAAGGAAAATATGTTCACCAGTTAAAAAAAGTCAGAAAAAAATTAGTTAAAGCATAGTCCACTGCAAATAACTCAGCGGGACCAAATCAGGATTCACTGCCTGCCTCTACAATGCTTTCTTCAGTCCTGCCATTTAATTCACAAAAGCAGATCTGCATATCCCCATGGCGCACTTGAGACCAAAGTCTTACAACAGTAGCATTATAATACCAACACACAGTTCATGACTGGGGTCAAAAAAATGGGATCCATAAAGGAAAAAGACAAACATGAATCCTTGGTTTTTTAGAGAAAAGTTAAAAACAAAATGAGAAAAAGATCAAAAGATGCACCTTCACTCAAGATATTAAGCCAACATCCTTATCAGAGTGGCTAATGGAGTGTCAGCAGCTATGTTTTATTTATCCTGCAAATCTGTGGTTTTCCTACTAACATAGTTGAGATATTTAACCAACACAGTCATTCAGGCACAGCTAGGGAGGGTTTTATTTTAAATAGACTAATTCATAAGTATTACACTTTTTACATTTAATTATTTTGTAGGTTGCAGCCTCACTAATTTCAGATGAAACACTTGGATAAACTTCATTTACAAAGTCAGTAGCTTACAAATTTAATCTGTATTTTCCAGGGGTGTACTTCGTTTTGCACACTTTACACTCACTAATAAATATTGAAAGTCCAGGTACTATATAGTGCACTTTGGGCTATCTCATTAACCCAATAAAGATAACCGAATAAAATCAGTAAATTTTACTAATGCCATCGGAAGAATCCTCTCCACACTCATAAATGGCCGAGCTATGCATTGCTAATAAGACTTATTTTTAACTTAGGTCATCACACAAGGCCAACTGCAAATAGAAAGTTGGCTTCTTGCTGAAAAAGTTGCTCTTCTTACGTAACATTCCACTCCAATCATAAGGACACTTCAACGAGAAACATACCTCAGTGGTACCAATTAGGTTTTAGAGAACAATCCAAATCCTTCATAAGACCCACGTTTCAATTCTTTCATAAAACTTTCATCATCCTCACTTATGGACTAACTAAATACATGCAAAGTTTTACTAACTTCGGACAAAGCCCGTGAGTTAGTAGCTGGCCTAAGGACAAAGCAGCTGTTTCTATCACTTCTAACTTGCGAGTTACTAATTACAAAGCTGTGGTTCTTGTATCAACTAATAGTCTGGAAAGAAAAGACTCAATTGGGTAGTGACTAGACTTCTCTGTTCTGCTTTTAATCCATACGAACCTAAAGATAAAACAACACTATTTTTTCCTATATGAACAACTGCTTTAATTGAAGCAGGGCAGGAGTTCAGATAGTTACACTTAAGGGACTTTAGATTTCCTTCAGTTCTTTCCTTCCCCTACCCCCATTGATATCAGTCAGAACTGGGCACATTCCATGACACACACTGATGATGTCTACGCCCTTCCCTACCATACAGGAACACCACACAATCTTAGCTGTTCAACAAGAAGGGCAAAAGCAGTTTGAAATAAACATGACAAAAGTATTCTCAGTATGAAAACATCCAAGAGCTTTATTTACTGGATGTGTACTTCAGATGGCAGACTCAATGTCCCTCATACAAGAGCATTATTTCACTTTCAATTTAAAAAAAAAAAAAAACAACACCAAAACAAAAAACACTAAAGCGTTGTACTTGACATCCAATTCTCCTTATACATCACATGGAGTAAGACTTCAAGAAGAGAAGAGCCTTAAAATGTTTCAGAAAATTATTCTAGCCCTTGAGATTACTAAGTTAACTTTAAAAGGAGAAAAGTGTGAACCAATGTGCGCATTTCCTTTACCCCTTCCCTACAGGAAGTCTAAAAAGTGACTTCTAGTTGGATGTTAAATTTGAAGGTAGTAGGATGCTGATACTACACACTTTAACGGTATTATCCTCTGTTACACAATTCAACCACACTCACGAGGCTCTCGCTTGCGCTTCACATTTTCTACTTGGAGCACCTTTTGCTTTACAAGGCTCTAAGACTCCTAAAAGACTTCTGCTAAACTTAAATGGGAGGAAGAAGGAGAGGCACAGGGGAAGAGAACAAGGCTGCTGCTGTACAGTGAAAAATGAAGTTCATTATTCATTTTGAGAACAAACATCTTCCACGCATTCTTCTGAAAGAAGTAATGAAGACAGTTACCTTAATAATAGAAAATGTAATGCTGATGAAACAAATTTAATTTAATTTCATTCTTATGGAAATGGAAAACCAAGAATTGTCAGATCACTTGCAAGCCACTGTGGATACAATATATAACTTCTAGAAATTACAGTTACCTTCAAGAGTCATAAACTAAAAAAATATTAACTTAGAAGGCCTGAAATAATATGCAAAAATATGTGAAATTTTAAGCTGTAATCCTCACCACTTCCTGTGGTGAGGATCTAGTGGTGAAGATCTCAGAATCATTGTCAGAAGAAGAAAGTCCAGAATAGAAATGCTCTACAAGTTAGCTGACCAGAAGCCCTAAATCAGTGTCTAGTGCTGAGGACGTTCTGGTTTCTGAGCAATCCCTTCCCAGCTGTTCAGTAACAGAACAAATCCTTTTTATGCCCAACAGGACAGATACTGAATAGCATAAAGCGCTTGACTCCAGGCACATTTTCAGAATGCTCCTAGCTCCCAAGACTCAGTTGTGTGAGGCACTGCAGAGAAGAAAACAAAATTATTTGTGTTTTTTTTGTTTTGTTTTGTTCTCTTTTCTTTTTAAGCAAGTAGCTGAATTAAGAACAAAAAAAACCCCCAAGAAACGTAGGGCTGAGCAAGGGATGGCAATGGCAGGGGGGGAAAAAAGAGGGTGCGGAATGTGAGGAATTTATCATTTTTATGCCCTCCATCTTTACTACAAAACAATTTTTATTTGCAAAAATGAATGGCTTCCAAGAAGCTGCATTTGTACATTTTCTCAATGTGACACAACAACAACTTTGTTAATCTGAACAAGTTGAAGATTTTCTGAATCCCACTAAAACAAATGTCATTTCAAGAGGGAAAGATTATTTAATTTTCTTTCCAATACATTTTAACACTTTGACCACAGTCCACACAGGACCTGCCAAAAGACAGGCTGATGGCAGAGATTCTGAAGACAGAAGTTCTTTTCCCAGTTTACTAACCTGTTGTGAAGCCCCGGACAAATTAATCAAATATTAAATGGAAGTAGAAATCAGACAACAGAAGTTATTTACTGACAGTTAACATGCACTTAAGGTAAGTAAAAAGTATCTTTTTACTTATTGTCCTGCAATAAGGGTTATTTTCTATTTTAGAGAGACAATTGGAAATGTTAGCAGATATAAGTGGGCATACACATATGCTACAGATTTTCTGGAAGTCTTAACCTAAAAACATATTAGGTTGCTGATTTAGACAAACTACAGCAATACTTAGCAATTATACACAACAGTGGTATAAAATACTATACAGCTGGCTCAAACAAATGTCTTCAGCTGTGGCACATATGTAATACAATCTTGTTCTCCAAACATGAACACTTTTCTGCAGCTCTATGTATGCTTTGCATAGAAAAAGTTACTGAAGAAAAAAAAATTGCAAACTTCCTCTGGTTTTGAAACATTATAAAACAAAACAGTTTAAGAGTTTTACTAGAACTCAACCTGGCACAACTTAACTACATTGGCATTAGTATCTATCATATTATAGATCAGATTCTTAATTTCACTCAGCCTTTCTTGAACAGTTAATGCTTTAAAAAAGGGGCCTGGAGCCCTAACAGCTGCACTCACCTTACACAAAACAACAGAATAAAAGCTACATGAATGAAAAACTAGCATGTGAACAGAAGTAGTCTACAATTTTTCTTCCCTGGATATAAGATAGATATTCTAACAAAATAGATCTCCCACACCTCTACGAGGTGAAAGAAGATTACTCCTTAGTCCTTTAAAAGGTGTTTAAAAGAGATTCACCATTTCCATCTAAAGTTTGTGCTGCAAGATTAAAAATTAGCCTGTAGGTCAAATACTTAAGTGCAGACTATCTGATCTCTCTGGCTACCTCAAAACCTATACACCTGAAAGCAATTTTAACTCCCTCCTCCTGCTTTCCAAAGGCTGCAAATAAAACCAAGGAAACCAGAAGGAAAATACCATCCACCATGGTTAGGTCTCTTAACCAAACAACCGGACCAGGGTGGCAGAGGACAAGGCAGTCACTCAAACAGATGCAGACTTTACATCCAAGACATCAATCTTCTCAAAGTGGTTTAAAAGATCAACAATTGCTTCTACATCATCGAAAACTTTTAAAAAACATTTTAAAAAGGAAAATACCAGTGTTCATAATGCTGCCAAAGGCAGAATTCTAGTGCTTCCAAGAAACCAAGCATGAAACTGCCAAGACTTAAAAAACATGGTTTTTAATTTTATTTCACTGCAGTCCAAGAAATACAGGAGAGCTTTCTTCCACATCGTTTGCCTCCTGAGTTTTTGACATTAAGAGAACATGTTAGTTGCATGCCTTGTGATAAAGCTGGCAACAAAGTGATGCATAAAAATAAATTGTACAATCAGCTTGTATGGGAAATAGGACGTGAGTTCTTCCAGAGAGTGACATACAAGCTGCACAGAGAGAAAGGATGCAAGATTGTTCTCATACCTTCCCTTCAGGTTTTCAAGTTCTCTGTGGTGAAGCATGCTTCTCATGTGTTCTTCCATCTCCTTCAACATGGGGGAAAAAAAGTAAAATTGGTCAAAACAAAACAAAACAGTGTATCATATTTGAAAAGCTCACTGCAGGGAACTCTCCTGCCTTGCAGAAAGGTGTACTCTACTCCTGTAGGGCTGTAGCAGTTGCCATTCTCGTTTCTATGACCATGAAAGCACAAGCAGTCACACTCTCAGGAAGTCATATAATGTTACCTTTCCTGAGGAAGGACACACAGGAGTCGTTAGAATTCAACAGAAGGGGAGCAGAATTCCAGGAGAAAGACAAACAGGAGTGCATGTAGCAAAGCTTATTAGACTGATTTTTGACAAATTACTGTTGATCATAATTTTTATTAAAAGTCTCATTGATACCACTCTCCAGAATCACAGTACTTAAAACACTGTTTTCCTGTGCAATCTGAGTAGTCTCTCTGTATTTGCATTATGACACAGCTGTAATTTCATCATCACACGTTATATTTTACTCTGCTAGATGCACTTCAGAAACTGAGATGTACATAACATGTCAGTTTGTTGTTTACAGCAACCTTATCAGTGCACTGCAGTGGTAGTATAATTAATCGCTATTGAAAGAGAGCTGCTGGAAGAGAAAGAATGTTCATAATTCAGCGGAAGGAAGCAGTTCAGAAGATTTCTCTTGGTGTTTGAGCCAAAGTGTTTGGAAATCTTCAAAGAACAGATACCAATCACTATCTTCTTTAGTCCTTGAAATCCCATCTGCAAAGGGAAATCAACATCTTCAACCTTGAAGAGTTGTGTGAATTAATACACTGGCATTTGCAAGATATCCATGTGCCACGTGGCTAAGCAATATATGAAGGCCCACTAAGAAACACTCAGTTTCAGTGCAGGCTTTGCATGATATGCAGAAGCTACACACCAAATTGACACATTAATGAAAACGCAGGCTGTGCTGCATAATTCCACATTCTCCTTCCATACGGAAACACAGACCTCCCAAACGGAATAAAAAAAATTGTGTATTACAGTATTCTTAACATAGCACAATTTATAGCCAAATGAGTTTGAGTGCTTTTCAATTTATTGTCTTTATACAACAACATAAAAACCTCAGAGATCTCAACATTTTTAACATTCAGAATCAAGCATACTGCACAGGTCATTTCAAGAAAGATACTCTAAAGCAGATGCAAATACATTATTTGATTTGTGATAGACTTAGATCAATAACATTCTTGTTAGAGGGAAAAACCCTCACACTTCGCACAATTTTAAAATGGAAGAATTTCTTAGACACATTTCATATTAGTATCTTCATATTAGTATCTACTGACAGATGTAAAGCATTAATTATTTACCTTTTTTGAGTTGTACACAATGTGACATAATATGCATTTTCGTTCTCGAACCATGCTTATTAGTCTGGAAAGATCTTATCCTGTACCTGCAAATAAAAATAATTTAAAAAGAACCAACATTCAGGATTACTTTTTTTTTTTCATTAATCTGTTTTAGTAAGGAAAGTAGAAATAAGTTATTATGCATGAAAACACTTGTGCTGAGTTTCTTTAAAAGAATACATACCTCTTATTCTTCAAAAAAGATAAGACAGTTTTGAACAGTCATCTAAAACAGCTATAATTAAAAGTAGCTTTGCCTTTCTTTAATTTTGTTTCTTGTCTTCCAAGACATGGCACTCATTCTACAAGCAAACAGAGATCTGTAGGAATCCTCTCAGCTACTCAAATCAGATTAACAGAACACTTTTCAACCAGGATGATGAGAGGGAGATAAGGAATTGGGGAAACCAAGCAGGACAAACTCAGATCTTTATTTTGGTATACAGGGCAGCTCAAGTATGATATTTAAGGCCCTAGGAAAATGAAACGAAGGCCATTCATGACATCAAAGACCATCAGTCTTCAAGGTTTATCAATCCATTTATTCACCATAAAATAAAACCTAAAGTGATTTAAATTCAGTATTTTTCTCATTAACCTCCATAAGAACTACACATATGCACGTACTGAAATACTCAATTTAGACAGCATTTTAAGATACATTCTGTAACACCATGCTCTACATGGGCACTTTATGTATTTGAATCATTAATAAAAGCTATTGATTTTCATTAATTATTCACAATGGTAAAAGATTATTCAAAACTTTACACCAGAATATTAAACATTTTAACACTGATCTACTTAAGACTTGCATGTATGCAAATGAAAGCAGCAGCAGATCAAATTAAATGCTGTATGTATTTTATCATAATGTTTAATTCATAACGAGAGCAATTAAATTAGAGAGGTACATAACAGTCTAGGTTATAATACAAAGATGGAGATGTCTGCACAAGTAACAGAGTATAATCTTTGCCCTTTTCTTTCTCTTAAAAGGCACTAAAATGCAGAATGATCAAGCATTATAGTAATTTTTTATTGACTTGGTAGAGGCAGTTCCTCACCCTAAAGTGGAAAGAAATTTATCTTTTTACTACTAGGCATTTTTATATCTCCACACAAAAAGACAAATACTTCCAAGCTTTGCTATCTTACCTCAGTCATCTTCAGAGCTAACTTAGCTAATACCATCAAACTCAACCTACAAGAGCCTTCTTTAACAGCTCATCTCCACAGCTTACCCTACAAAGTTAATTCTAATTATTTACCATCAACCTTCTGTACCGGGGCATCAAACCCTCCGAATCTGATACTGACTAGAAGCTGTGAGCAAAGGGCAAGAACTGGATTTTTACCAAATCCAGATTACCTAGAGTTAAAGCAGCTGACATTTGGTGGTACTGTCCAACTGTAAACAAACAAAAATAAGCAAGTAAACCCACACCCACTCTGATTCCAAAATGCGGTTCTTTGACAAATAACTCTTTTCCTCCAGATTTGCATGTCCATTTACAGTTAACGTATGCACCAGCGTCTGTCCAGCTTAAAGGGGAAGGAACTGAGAGTTGCAATAGCACTTTCACCTTTAGACAACAGAGAAAGCAGTTTCCTCCCTAAAAAAAATCCACATCATCATACCAAAACAAACACACTTAAAACACAACAGGGGATTCAATCATCATCTTATGTTCCCTATCCAGCATTCCTAAGGTGCCATTCTTGACCTCATTGAAATACCTGGTAGTGTTTAAGTATGCGTTCTCTAGCTTTATCACATGGGCACCTGATGTACTTGAATCATTAGTAACAGTTATTTATTTTGACAAATCACCCCCAACAAAGGTGCAAGATCATTCAGAACTTTGCACCAGCCTAGGTCATACAGAGCATGCATATAAATTCATATGATATCTATGATGTGCATGCAAAAGCACCTGCCTTCATGGAAGGTCAGAACACAGAAGTTTTGGAACAAAGTATTTTGCAGTCATTTGAAACCATATATAAAGTGTATAACTTGTTTTTAAACATATTTAAACTGAGACAGCAGTTAAGGAAAATTTAAGCTAATATGAGTAGAGATAGAAAATAAGATATTTCAGCCTCATGGTTTTCCAGTAGGTTATTAGATGAGTATAGCAGCACATCATCAACATACTGTTTATACACAGATCTGTGCAGCTGCAACACAACAGATCCAAGAGAATTATTTATGATTATACACAAGTAACAAAGGTTTGGATGCCTCCCAATATAGGAGAGCTGTTTTAATGTGATTAATATGAAGTTACTCCTGAAAAGCAAGAATGCTAATCAGATACTTCCTTTTGCATTAAAATATTCTCTACTCCCCCAACATTCTTCACTAGCACTACTTTGTAGTTTAGCAGAATAATTCCCTACATGTGTTCAGGATCTTGTTCAAGATTACTCAGGTATTTACAGAATTCATTCTGCGCAAGGGTGAAACAGCAGCATGGGACTTAAATCAGGAAAAGCAGGCCAGTAAAGTATGGTGACTTGCTGACAACAGTTAGCACATAACATTAAAGAGCTTTCACAAGTAAAGCTAACATTACACCTGTTTTGGCTAATTAAAACATATAGTAACTATACACGATTACAGGAAGAGTTTTAGGCTAACTGCCCAATCAACTGGGCATTGCTTATGACAGAGTACTAAAAATACTAATGGAATTCAAATGCTATTGGATATCACTATGAAAAGTGAAACTTTCACCTCCACAGAGAGAAGCCCTGAGACAAGGACTCAGAAGTACAGAGATTTAGTAGATGCTACAGGGACTCGGAGAAGACAGACCCACATTCTATTTCCAGATCAACTCTTGACTTACTGTCTACATAGAGATAAACCACTTCCCTTCATCCTTAGCTTTCTCCCAAATCCTGCTATAAAACCCAAGGCTCACTTCAATGAAGTACTTCAATTTCACTGTAAAAGACCTTTCATGAAGTACTTTGAAAAACATTACAAATTCAAGGTATTCCCTCATTCACTATGCAACAGTGACAAGAACCAGACAGCTTTTGAGCCATTTAGTCAGCGATGGCATTTCATCTCATCATACACTGGTCTATTCAATCATAAAACTTTCATACTGAAAAACTTCAGAAACACAGCTTTCTCTACATAAATGCAGGCATATTTGAATTCTTAACAAAAAAAATCCCATACTTTGAACAACCTTCAAGCTTTTATCAGATTTAACCGTTTGTGCTTTTAAAATCACCAACTTGCTGCATAGCATAGGGAATTACCTCTCATGGGACATTAATGGGAAAATGAGCTACTCTAAAAAATAACCATCAAACTGCAAGATAAGGTTTTGTCAAGACACCACCACCACATAAAAGAGAAACATATGTCAACAGCAAAATGTGAAGCCTTCAAAACAAATGAGATGTTACGACAACTTTCTATTTTGAAAGACTGTCACTGTTCAGTGGGTGATTTTTTTATTTGTTTGTTTTAAAGGGAAGGGATGCATTTTACAACTATGTGATGTAAATGCAACTTGCCCATAGCCTGCACCTGCCTAGAGCTTGGAAACACCACACACATTTTAATTAACTTAAGCAAGTCTGCTACAGAGATTTTGGAGAACGCTTCTCACAAGTAAAAATAGTCTACAAAGAAAATAAGGCATTAGACTACTTCCTGCTACAACATCCATTTGTCCACAGTTATTCAACCTCACCGGATAACATACATTAAAAACGTACATCAAGGTTAAATCTGCTACAGATCAGTGGCTGAACACTCTGACTATATAAAGCCACAAGTGCCATGGAGCGGGGCGGGCAGCCCGGCATTCCAGCTGCCTAGAAATCCTCAGGAGGCCTCAAAGAGATCAGCAGCGCTGGCCTGTCTAAAGGCCTGCCTAAATGCTGCATGTCCCTACAGATAGCAGTGGAAACTCTACACTTGACAAGAACGGGAGTCTAGAAGTTCACTGTGGCAGAATGCTGTGCAGCAACACGCTCCTCAGGTCCTCACGGGGATGTCGTTCTTTTTGCTTCAGAGACTTCTCTCCTGCAGCAACCGATTGCACACGTCCTAGTTGAGCTGTAGAAAAGTAATACAGCTGCCACAGACACGGGAAAGGAGAGGAGAGCAGAGAGAAAAAAGCAACTCACCACAAAGTGCATTCATGAAATCTTGAGTTGGCTGATGGTAGGAAGTGGTGGACACAAGGTCATTCTGACTTGGAGAGGAGCCTCTTGCTCAGAAGTGTATTTAGGCCCTGGAAAGCACTTAAACAACCACTGCTAGGCTAGACCATATGTAGACTGATTACCAGCACAACTTATTTTGCTAATCTGCCAAGAAGCCTGGTCTTTTCACAGGAAAACCTGGAGAACTCCACATAGGCCTTTGAAAGCTATATCCAACCACCTGTTGTGATAAACAAATGCTACAAAGCAGTAACGATTGCTAATCTATCTAAATAATGATTTATTAAAGCCTAGTAATAAAGACAGATTTTCTTAAGGAAAAATTTTATGACTGTAAAACCATTTCCCTGTATTATACACTGCTCCAAACATCAAAGCCCTGTACCGCTGTGAGAATGCTGTACAAAACCAAGTAATTCACCGTAACAAGACAGAGGCCTATGCTCAAATTTCATCACCTTGAGCAGAATTTATGCGGAACAAATAAAGCACCAACATACAAAACTATCATTCCTTCCCAGATTCGTTGCCCTTGAGGCACCTGAATTCAGCACGCATCCCCTTGCTAGACTGTAACTTTTATCAGTTACCTTAACATTACTTCTGGGCATATGTGGGAGGCACTTTAACCTTCCGAGGTGCTGATCTGTGCAACCTAACCTGATCAACAGCCAGAAACTTAAGGACTTACTAAAGTTAAGTCATGACTAACAGCATTATTCTCCTCTAGCACACTATCACGCACTGTACAAACTACTTTGTAGTCACAGGGTTTTTTTTTAACATGGCAAAGGAGATGACTATATTACAGCCCAGTAGCTAAAATACTTATACCAGAAGCAAGACTTTTAAGGTAAATTTCTCCCTGCTTTCCAAGATTTAACTTCATCCTCATGACAGACTGAGGGTACTCTAGACCACTCAGCACTGAAGCAGCACCACTGCACAGCAAACGTCGTAACTGGGCGGCCAAGTGCTCAACTGTTTTGACATTGAACCAGAAGGAGAGGAGAGTTATTTCACAGATCAAAGTTCTTTAAGTTCCTGTTAAAAGCAATAAAGTTGACTGCACTAACTAGCCTAGAAGACATCTAGCAGAAACTGTTTGCATGCTATCCCATAAGTACAGCTGGCTTTTTACAATATACAGGGAAGGCACACTGGAGATAAGAAGACTGTAGAGAAATACCTTAAACAGACGCGCGCAGGTACAGGAACACCTGGCACAAACACAGAGTTTTCACTGATGTCTGTTTTTATTTCAAGTAAACCTAAGAATGGGGTACAGACCAGAAGAATATATACACCTTAAGTCACAATCAAATTGCATCTTTCTAATTCCCTATATATAAGCAATGCTAGTAATTTCCTAATACCAAACTAAGTTTTCCTTGCTGTAAACCAAGATGGTAATTCCTCCCTAGTGAAAGTAAATGCCTTATTGCTGTCTTACTTATGATAGCTTTTTACGCACCCTAAGATTCAGGGATATACACTGTCCTAATTGGAATGGAGAGCTGTTCAGCATCATTGCTGTATGCTGTCATTTAGGACAGCTAAAATCCACACACCTGGAAAGCTTGTTTTCCCCTATACTCCCAGTTCAGTTTTAGACATACACAAACTCTTTTTCATCAGATGTTTTCCTCAAACACCACATTTCCTGAACCTATTAAAACTGCCATTCCTTTTTCCAAATTGCCCACAACGCTCTAAAAGAAATGTTCAAAACCGGACACAGTACTCCAACTAAGACCCCTACTAGCACCCTTTGGAGAGGGAAATTGTCTCTGTACCCTTACTACCATTACAGCCTCAAACATAATTGATAATGATTGAGATGATTGCTGATCTTATTAAGAAGCAACATAGTGATCCACAAGATGCGGGACAAATAACCTAACCGATTTAGATATTTCTGTGACTTACAAAAGAATTCACATCAGCTTATTTTGATAACCTTGCGCCATTTTATAAAAGGTCTTCAACAAACAGACCCTTATAAGAATGACAGAAATACCCGTGACTTTACACTTATTTCTGTAACTGTTACCTTTTCTGTAACAATTTTTTTTTTCCTTCCTAGGGTATTTAGGCTCATAATACCCTTCACAGGTATGCATACTATGTCTCTTTCACCAATTAGAAGTTAAGAACAGGGACTCAGAAGCCAGATCAAAACAGACTACTCTGTACATCCCATCTATTGCAGTTCCACAGAAGCAGGTACCTGGCCTTGGCAAAATGACTCAGACTCCCTAAGAAAGATCTACGTCGACACAAGAGAGCATGTAGGAGAGCTTTCAATCAGTCATTGGGCTTTTTCTATTTATGCAGTCACTACAGAGTATGAAGAACCACTGGAGAGCGATTTGAGGCACTCAAACCAAAATAGTCAGGTCAGTCTTCAGTATATGGAGCTTTGGTGCCAAGTAAATTCAAGTTAAGGATCCCAAACATTAAGACAGAGGTCATTAATGACCAGGCAATAGAAATACACAGCTCTGTCTGAATTCTTACATCTCTGTAACACAGTTTGTCCCAGGGCTGAATATTAGCGACTCCATCAACTTGGGATCAAAATGTAAAATAGTCTAGGACTAGATGAGAAAAATCCCTTATACTACCAATATGAAAAACATTTTTATAAAAACAAAGAAGGTATTGGTAATGTATAGTATCCTCTTATTTTCCTATAATGGGCTTGAATCAGATAACATCTCAAATCTTATAACACCATCTGGTGGCAGAGTTCACAGAAGATGATTACCAGATGTTAAAAAGAATTTTATCAATTTTAATTTAGTTATGATAAAATTTAAATTTTATTCCAGTTTATTTATGAATTTTGTCTTCACAAGATAAAGTGGAAACAAATCAATGGAAAAATACCTTAATTTTACCTAGATGAAGTTATCTACAAGTCTTAGTATCTCTGTACACAGTTTGGCTATGTATTTATAGGACAGTGATTACTCTTATTCCTTGTACCGGATATCACACCCTGCATAAATTAACATGCATGTAGCCGACATCTCTGAATTCAAACGTGTGACATTTTTAGACATACGGGTTAGAAGTTATCTGAAGTTTGGTCACAGCAACCAAACCAGCTCAGGTAACAGACTACCATAGTTTGGCTCAAACCAATGACTTGTTCCAAACTGAAAACACTAGAACATAGTGCCTATTTAATAAACTTTACATACAAAAATCAGTCAATAGTGAAACACAGGTGGTGGTGCAAATGCAGTTGCCTTGTACTGCCAGTTCAGTTGAAGTCAAGCAAGGACTTAAACTATTAACCAAATTTCTGGAAGGCTTAAGTGGGTTTTTTAGGCTAGGATCTATCAGTTCAGCAAAACAGTCAATTAGTTTAATATAGTAATTGAGACTTGACTGAAAGAAGTAGCAAATGACAAAAGAACAGAAGTAGTGAGCAGAGATAGAGGAAAAACACCTCCAGGAACTCATGCTGAAAACAAAGTCCATCAAACCTCAATCCTCTTCTCTCAGGTCACTCCTCAGAACTCATCTGTTCTACAAAGCTCTTTAAAGCTGCACTTCAGAAGGTGTAGGGAAGGTGAAAAGGAAAATTGCTTACTTGCACGAGACCGTTGTTAACGAACCACTATCAGTAACGTATATTGAAGTATAAACTTTAATTATCAATGCCGCTTCTATCCAATGTTCATAAACTTTTCCAAGTTGAAGTTCATAAGCACCCCTGAACAGTGCTTAATATAATTTAAGTTTGCATGTGAACTACCCTTCTTGCAATGATGAATGATTACTTTTAAATACCTCATATTTCATTGTACTATTAAGACTTGTTTCACACTATCAGTCCCACTCCTTTTACGTTACCAGACATTTATCACCACATTCATACATGCTTTCACTATGGCACATTTTTAGCTGTGTGTTATGAGGAAGGTAAGTAAGCAACTCTGTACCCAAAGTCACACTCCAACCCTGGAAACGCTCCTGGCAGGTATGAAGAGACAGCATGATAGCTACACATCTGTAACAGAGAACCTGCTCTCAGAGAGCTCGTATTGAACAGGATAACAAAGTTCAGGGATCACTGCAGCAATAAGGGATGCTCACAACGCAAAGCAAAACGCATGCCCGCCCCAAGGCAAGAGGCCCGCTGCAGCCCCTCTAGGCTGGGCCTGCCCCGCTCCCCTCCCTAGGCCGCCCCCTCCGCCACAGCCGGAGCAACCCACCACCACCCGCGCTGCCGCCTTAGAGCTCCCCCAGCCCTCTGCTCCCCCCCAGCCCCGGCACTCACACATCGCACCCCTCGCCAGGGCAGCGGCCCGGAAACCCATCCCCCTGCCAGGGCCGAGCAGGCCCGGCCGCCGCCTGCCCCGGGACCCGCCGCCCTCGCAGCGACAGCGCCGGGCGACCCCACACAGACCCGCGGCGCACGGCGGGGCGGGGCAACCGCTCAGCACAGCCAATGCGCCAGCAAGAAGGGGGCCGCGCTGCACGCCGGGAGGTTCGCCTGCGCCGCCGTGGTGCCTGCCGGGAAGTGTAGTCCTGATGGCGGGACACCGGGGAAGGGGCCACCTTGGCGGCGAGGGCAGCGGCACCTGCTGTCAGCTGGGGGCATTCACCAACCGATAATGATAATAAACGTTATTATTATCTGCAAATACAGCGCTATAAACACACACAGCGCCACTCGACACCGCTGCAAAAAGCGTGCAGGGAAGACCGCAGGTACCTCAGCAGCGAGAAGCCGCTGAGGTCGTGCTGGGCCAGGGCGGCTGCACCTGGAAAACCCTGGGCCAGCCCGGCTGCGCATGGAAAACCCGTTCGAGGAGCGATGTGGAGGACAGAAGGAGAAGTGCCCGTGCTCGTGCTGGGCTGCGCGGCGCGCAGTAAACCTCAGCCCAGCAGGACTTCTTAAGAGCCCGAGGGGGCGCTGAGCATCCCGAGAAGGAGAGAAGGGAAACCAAGGGCCCGGCTGAGAGATCAGAGGTTCCACTGGGGCCCCGTACAGGCTCAAAGAGCCGCATCAGCTGCCGTGGGCCTCGGTGCTGCGAGAGCTGCCGGCACCGCTCGGAGTCAGCGGCCTGACAGCGGGTACGGGATCCTACCAGCAGCCCGAACAGGGAAGAAGTTATCCCCAGCCGAGAAGGAACCCGCCTCAGGAGAAGCTACCCGCTTCAGCTACAAAAGACAAGGTCCGTGATTCCGAACGGCCGCTTTCCCTTTCTGCCCTCGTTCTCTCCTCCGGTAACAGAAGGGGGGCTGACACGCTTCCTCCTCACAGAGAGGAACTTACCCGGGGAAACCCCCCACTGACATAACTAGGGCCATTTCTGTACCACGCTATTTCTTAACGCAGCCACAGCCCGCAAGCCCTGACCGCGCAGCGAGCGCACGCGGACCGCGCCGCCCAGAAAAAGAGCGGGACGCCGACGCATGCGCACCAGCTCTCGCCTGGCGCCATGTTGGGTGTACCCGGGCTGCACGCGGCGGCCGGCGTTCCCGCCTCCCGGCTTGTGCGGGGGCGGCGAGGCCGTCTGCTTTTTTTCCCGCCATGCTGGGTGTGGCGCTCGGCGCCGCGTCCGATGGGCGGTGCGGGTTCCCGCTTCCGGGGGGCGGGCAGTGACGCGTCCGGCGGGACGGCGCTGGGCACCGGGGACGGGCGGGACATGGGCTCTTAAAGGGGTGGCTCGGCGCGACGCGGCTCGGCTCGGCTTGGCTTGGCTCGAGGGCGGCGGCTGTGAGGGAGCGGCGGCGCCGGTAGGTGTATGGCGGCCTGGAGTTGCCGGCTCTCCGCGCCCCGGGCGGGGCAACTGACTGGGGGATCCGGTCTGTGGCCGCCTCCCTGCCGCGTAGCGCCCCGTGCGGTGCGGGCTTGGCTCGGCTCGGCACCGCTGGGGCGGTGGGGGCCTCCGCGGGACGGGGCGATCCCGGCCGCGCTGGCCTAGCGGGTGCCGCCCTGCCTCGGCTGCCGGGTCCGCGAGTCAGCGCGGGGTAACGGGGCGGCCGGGACGCGGCCTGGTGCGGGTCTGGGGGTACCTCCGAGCCCCCGCCTCCGCCACGGGCTGCGCCCGTCCCCGCGTGTGCTGGGAGGCCTCGCCCGGCCCTCCCCGGCGAGGGGCGTCCGTGCCGTTTCCAGGTATTTTTCACTTGCCCGGTGAGAGCCCTTGAACTGAGCTGTTAGTAGGACACAGGAGAAAACCCTCCTCTTGCTGCGCCTTCCTAGACTTGCGTTACGTCCTGCTGCCCTTAGACTAATCGGTAAGATGCTGTTGTGGTACGTAGTAAACAATAAGCGTCAAAAGTAACCTGTGCTTCTCTTAATAGTATATCCTGATGCCTGTGGCGCTTCTCGGAAGCTAGTGAAGAGTCAGCTTTATTTTTCACTTTTTTTTTTCCCATTTTCATTTTCCTTTCTGTTTCGCACAACGAAGGTTATGAAATCAACACACATGACTTGACAACCTAAGGAAATGAGCTAGATAAACTTTGGAATTTCTTTATGCAACTTCTCTAGCTGTTTACCTCCCTCTTTTTCACTCTCTTAAAAAGGGTAGTAGATGCTCAGTGTTCAGAATAAGCGGCCGGGTGTTGCTTTACTTCTCCTTCATAAACAAACCTGATTCTGTGCTGCAGAGAGAACAGCTATGTAGGAAGGTGTTTAGGGACAAAGGAAAAGCCTCCTATGATGTCAATTGCTTGATTCATTGACTTGAGCAATTAATTGCTTACTGACAGTCTAGTAACCAATCTATAATCCTGCTCTGCAGTTTTGGGGGAACCTTATTATATAGCACAGTTGGTGTCATTAGAATAAAGGGAATCTGTTACTGTCTGTATGTGGATCTAGGGTTGATTGTTAATTTGTGTAACTAATTTGGAGGAGGTATCACGAGGCTTTTCCAGGGACAAAAATGGATTGTTGAGAAGAGTATAGAACTGAACACTCTTCACAGAAGAGGTGGCATTACTAGCGCCTGTTCTTTGCGCCATCGCCTCTGTGCACTGTGTTCAGGAAGCTGATAAGAGAAAGCAGGAAGCATGCAGAGTAGTGTCTTGTTCTTGGGTCCTGGCCTCTTCGCCCAGGGTCACAGATGCTTTATTCATTTATCTTGTAGGTATAGTCACATGGAGGAGTACATTCTGGTGCTGATACCTTGTACCACCCTGCATTAACTGGGCTGAATTTCAGCTGACTAACAAGTAGGATTACTGTTTGTGTTAAGGAAGGGTTTTAAAAAAAACAACTGCTATATTAGTGGTATGAAGAATTTGAAAGAACCAAAAAAAAAAACCCCTCAATATAAAGCCATCTAATTTGTAAACTGTTTAATTTTTAATCTTTGCAAGAATGCACAGAAGTTTCATAATTAAAGTTCGCATTTTTCTAAGAATATTGTTTCATGAATTTTTCCATCTTTTGGGGAAGGCAACAGCTCGCTTCACAAGAGAAGGAACTGAGAGAGCCATCCATGATCACCTGAGGCTGTACCAATTTGCTGATGGCTAAAAGTATAGCTCATGAGATACTGGCTGTCAGTCAGTTGCTGCAACAGCAGGGTTGTGTCATCTCCTAATTCCTACCCTTGTGGTAAGATTACCCAAAAGAAGGCATAGGCTGCATTTCTCAATCATACTTTTAAATGTATTGGTTGGTAGCTATTTAAAATTTCTTCCCTGGTATGTATATGAAATATCCAAGGAAAGAACTAGCGAACTGGGAATTGTAGGATTTTAAGCTTTAATATTCTGGTATTCTTACTAGCAGATTATGTTAAAAGGATAAAGTACAAGGATAACTTTCTGATTTATCTCAAATGAAGAGGTAGTCAAATATAGTTATTTGGAAATAGAAAGGGTAGGATTCCTTCATATCGTGACTTTATAAAAATGAGTAACTTGGACATACATGTATGAAAGTTTTCCACTCAACTCTGCTACATTTAGTTCCTGACTGCCAAAAACTTTCACTAGATCTTGAAGAGGAAAACAACGTGAGGACGCAAGCATGGAGTCTTGCTAGAACACTTCGTAGGAATTGTGTGGTTTTCATTCACAGCTTGGAAATGGCTCTTTTGAGAGAGAGAGAGAGAAAAATAAATTACTCTGGAAAGCAAACGTAATAAACCTTATGGCTTTGACATTAAAGAGATAATGTTATACCAACTTTCAGTTCTCACAGCTGTTATCTTCCGTGGCCAAAAGTATTATGCTGGTTTTTTCTTCTCTCACTTTACTTCCTACTCACAAGAAAATTGTGGACCTCTTACTCATTCTCCTTTTATGGAACCAGCTACCAAGGTACAGCCTGCTGTGTGTTATTGATGTTACCAAAATATCTTTAACAGAAGAAAAGGAAACGTTTGTGTTTAATTTCTAGTTTAGAGTTATCAGTGAAGGAGAAAGAAAAGTTTGTGATACTACTTAGAAGCATAACTTAATAGAGAAGCGGCTAGGTCCAAATAGAGGACCCCCAGATGGTGAGTAAGGAATTAATTTATGCTATTTAGTAAATGTGATGGATGTATGACAAATTTCTGAAAGGCATTCAGTCTG
Organism: Calonectris borealis; assembly: GCF_964195595.1. Classification (NCBI taxonomy): domain Eukaryota; kingdom Metazoa; phylum Chordata; class Aves; order Procellariiformes; family Procellariidae; genus Calonectris; species Calonectris borealis. The sequence goes on along the minus strand of NC_134316.1, from coordinate 41,886,643 downwards.
TCAGAGGCACAAAACTGCTGCATGTCAGACAGAGATGCACGACAAAAATGTTATGATCATTCAAGGTGGGTTTGTGAAAGTGCAAGCAATCAGAACAATTTATTGGTCTGGTGCAGGGAGACCTGTCTGGTTTAAGGAAACTCGCCACCTTTGATAGCCTCTCCCTGCCTACAGTCCTTTCCACATGCGGGCTGTGTAATTGCAGTTGAGCACGCACTTTATTAGGCCTTGTGGTGCCCTGCAGTTGATTTAAATGCACAAAGATCGGCAAGACAAAAAATTCTTATGGATTTTGAGTGCTTTGGATAGCACAGCCTGAATATGCCATGGCTGTTGTAAAATAAGGAAGTAAATTTTCTTTTTTTTCTAGAGCTAATAAGCCTTAGAATTGCTTTCAGCTAGTGCTGAAGAAAAGCATATTCAAATAGCATGTAAATTGCCTACTATAGGTTTCATTACCTTGGAATTTTCTTATAAGGCTCAGAAGATTATTGGGATTGAAAAACCCTTGAAAAGACTCACTCTTGTAATGGCTTTTGAAACTTGTTTGCATTGGAAACTGGCATAAATAGCTGGCATCCAGTTTACAAGTAATTCTGAATGAAAAAGAAAACACTTGTAAGAAAAACCCTTAGTGGTGCAGAGAAGTATCTTAGACCAAATAAAGAGACGACAAAAAAAGATTTCATGTTAATTTTTTACTGTGTGCTCTCGGAAGCCAGGTGGCAAAGATAGCTACGTTGTTGCCGGCTGCATAAAATGGTACTTTGATCTTGAGGCTCTGTCAATTGAAATGCTTTCTTTTTTTTCCCCGAAGTTTTTAATGTGCCTATTGTCAGGGAATCCTAGCCAGATTGCTGCTGTTGGATAAAATGATACTGTCTTAGCTTTCTGATCGCAAGCAAATAATTTAAACTTGGAGACTTACACTTGCAGACAGTAGGTCACTGTGAATTTGCTCCTATTGCACTCAGTCTTACGAAAGTTATGGCTTGGCAGGTGCTAGCTCTCAATTCAGTAGTTGGGGTTGGGGCAGAACTCTGTGACTGATCCTCCTGAAATGTGGTAATGTGAGCAGCACTTCCCCAAATGAAAATTTGCACTGTAATCTCACAGGATCACCCTACTGCTAATGTAGACATAGCCGTAGCTCGCATCAATCTGTGGGGCCTTCCAGTCCTTTCAAGTTAGACAAAGAAACTACTAAAATGTTTCAGCTGTTATATGGGTGTGATGATTAACCAAGTGATGCTTTGAATGGGTCTGGTACCATGCTAAAACCAGCCCAAAAGTGCCTGTCATGTCCCTCATTTTTTTGCAGGAAACAGCTTGAGGTTTTAAACAGTTCTGTAAAATCGCCTTGCTGTGTCTTTTCCTCAGCCTTCTCCAACCTAACAACTTCACATAGGAGAGTGAATTGAAGGTTTTCCAGGGTTTTTGGAGCCATGACTAAATGCACAGTAAGTGGAAGAGTCTGTGCAGACATAAATTTATTTCCCATACCTCATTGTTCCTCTTGTCCAAGGGATAGAAGTAACTTAAATCTAATCCATCCAGCTTACAGGATGGCTTAGCACAATATGAATAGTCTTGTGAAGAGATAACATCTTATCTAAAGCTTGTGGTCAGAATTGGAATTTCAAAGAACTTTTTTTGCTCCCACTATCTCCAAAATAAACTGTGAGAAAAGACAGATTCTTATGATTTGCAGGCCCTGCATTTATTTCCTTAATGGTCTTGTTTCTCCATGAATCTTCCTTTTTATAAGACAGTGATAATTAAGATGATGAATGTGTTGTTGTAGTCTTCTAAGTTTCCTGGTAGAAAAGTCTCATGAGGCCCATTACTTCAAGAAAATGTATTTTTGTAGCGAGCTTAGTTCTGCAGGTGCCAGGTTTTATAGGAAAACCTATAGGTAGGCCAGGGATAGAAGGGGAGTTGCACTGAAATGTGTTTAACACTTGCAGTCTGGTAACTGAGTAAATACTGCAGAGTACTTTTTGATAACAAAAAGTAAATACAGCTGACATTACATCCTTCTTTAAAGGAGTTCTACTTTGTATTTAGGCACATTAGTTTCTTGTTTAAAACTTACCACTCTAAGGAGAAAATAAACTAAAATAGCAGAATCTTGTTGTAATATAATTATGAAGACTCTTTGTCGGCTGTCGTCTTTTTTTCTTTGGTTACTTTGTGGTTAGGATTTTAAAAATGGTAGGAGGGGGAAAGCAAAGAAAATAGGCATTGAACATTGATATTAAAATAAATGCTTGCCTTAGCAAATCTTACAATGTAATAAAAATACATGCCAGGAACACTTTAGCCATATCAGGTATTTTCTCCCTGAATATTTTGTCTTTATTGAGGAGTCTTAATGTCTTGGATATAAAATCGTATTGTTGTGTACCGTTAACTTAAAAGCTGGATACCTCAATGGGTGCTTTATGATTCCTAGGCAGAAAGATGGGGGAATGAGTATCCTTTCTTTATGTATGTACACTGTGTTCTGTTGGAATAGCCGAGCTATTATTTCAATACAAATGGCCTCATCTTGGTTGTTCTAATTACTTCTTTAGAGGTATCTTGCAATAAAGGCACGTGCTATGTTCCAGCTATTCCAATTAGATGTGCAGCTATCAAGCATGTATCTCCATCTTTGGAAACAAGCTTTTTTGGAAATGTTTGGTTTCTTCTCAATTACTCCTGTGTGCTTTTTTTGGATGTTATAAACCACTGTGTGGTGAGAAGTCTTTGTTATTGCCTAGGGAATGTCTCTTTCTATTCCACCTTATGGCACTAACTTCCTCTGCAGAGCTACTGTGCAGGTTGTGTGGATGTGTTTACAGAAGCAATGCTGGCCAACTCAGTTGTAAAAACTAGCAGGAATAAAACTATGGTTTTTTGGAGTCTAATGCATCAGTTTTGGATATTCAGCTTTAAGTAGATATTATAATCAAACCAATTCAAACAGCATGCTTTCTTAAGCCTGCCTTAAGAAGGAAATGCTATCTTGTTTTACATAGCTCTAATGGCAATGGCTGAAAAGTGAAGGTGGGTAAGCTTGCAGGGAAATCTGGGGAAAGAAAGGTTCTGTCACCTGTTTTCAGTGACATAAGACCTCAAGAAATGAACAGAAAAGACCAGCAAGTAGGTCTACCCTATTATCCACGATAAAAGACAGTCAGAACATTTGTCTCTTAACCAAGTGTTCTGAGTGGTTTTTATTTAGCTTCCTCCCACACAGGTCAGTTATCCTAGCAATTGTAAATTGAGCATATGAACTATCACTTTAGATTATGTTTTCATCTCACAAGAGGCAAAACTCTACAGGTGTCCAAATATGAGCATCAGAAGATAAGCACTTGCATACCTCAGCTTTGAGGAATCCTGGAAGTAACTATTTTGCTCTGTATTATGGGTGTCTGCTGTGTAGAAGGGTGTTTTCCTTCATATCTTGCAGCTGGATTTCTTCAGTGTTAGGTCAATTCATAAACAGTTTCAAGACCAAATACCATCGATTTAGGGGGGGATGTGGGGGCACCGCTGTGGGTTTCCATAGAACTTCTTGCCGTCTGGCAGCAGAGTTGTTCAGGAAGCTGTGAGGGAGCTAGGGAAACGCAAAGCTTGACTGTGAGCTGTTAGAACTGGCAGATTCAGTGGCAAGTGCTTTTGTTTTCAAGCCATTGTCTGGTGTCAGATGCAACTTCGGACACTTTCTAGTTTAGTGTGTTAGTAGTAACTTATTTGTGTCAAATAATGGATTGCTAGTTCCTTAGTGAGCTAACATAACTAGGACAAGGTTGGGGGGGAATAGTTTGGTAGCTAATAGTCCATGAAGTAGCTCTTCATGTCATTGCTATGATTCTTCATGTAATTACTATCAGATTTCAACATGGCATTATCTTTCATAGGACTTTATTAATATCACGGTTGCAAGCCCAGGGTGAATTTAGTATAGTGTATGTGAGCTTCGGTCCTGAATTTCATTCATGACTGTCAACTTCCAGTAATATGTTACCTTCCAAGAATTATGTACCACCAAGAATTACTAGCTTGGGAGTTGGAAGTGCTGACTGTTGTTGTCTTCCTTCGCCTTTTTCAGTCTCACTGCTGGTTTGTTTTTCAATGGCTTTTCCATGAACTTGTGGTTCTAGTAGCACAGGACAACATGCTGGCAGTATTGAATAAAAGACAAAACTCAGTATCTGGCTGGATAAAGTATGCACTCTTTCTTCAGATTTTGGGTGCTTTCTTGATATGAAGGTAGTAGTATAATGTATTTGCAAGCATCTGTTCAAAGAGAAGAGTCTTATTACCCGTTAAAGACTTATATTATAAACAAATACTTCTTATGCATGTTTGAGAATACTATGCATGTTTGAGGCCCTTGCCTCAAAAGCAAAGAAACTGTTATTGTATTGTGTAGTGTTGGCTGCAACATGGCTCTTGGGTAACTCGTATACAGCTTCTGAGCTAGGGTTACATCATATGGCCAGCAATTGTGCTTATGCTGGAATGCGAACCCACAGCTGCAAAGGGAAGCAGGACACCAGGGCTGCTGAAAAAGATATCTCCACGTTGCTCTGGGAATACAGCTGCATTTCCGGCCCTGTTCTGCAATTACAATGGAATTCTTGGGAAGCTGTTGTATTCACAGGGTGGGGATATGATATCCCTTTTGCTGTCCAAGATGAGACGTGTTTTATGGCTCCAAGCTGCAGAAGTACCTGACTGTGTGGCACCCAAAGTAGGGAAAGGCTGGCCAAGCCTGCAACAATTACAGTAATCCAGATATCGCTTGTTCAGTGCAACTACATAATTGAAATTTCATCCTGTTTCTGAATATTAAGTAAATATGAGATCTTCACCCAAAGAACCAGCCTGATGTCATTTTCCTGTGCTTAATCTAATACAGTGAAAATGGGTCCTTTCCTCCCTGACCCTGTTTTACTGGTCCTTAGCTGTGCAAACCAGCTTGAAGGGCATTCCCAAATTCAAGGCTGGGACTGAGCTGCCCTAAATAAACCTCATGAAAGGAGCTTAAGCCTGTGAATGAAAAGGTAAGTCACTGATTCTATAGTCAAACTGGACTACTGCAAACTGAGCTATTGGAGGCCTTGTGTGAGAATGTCTGATTTTTTAAAAATTATGGCAAAAACTAACTTGTGTTGACACTACTTGGAAAAACCTCCTCGAGCCATAGTCTTAGGCCGAGGAGGTATGTTAGGTGCTAAAGACCAGACCTGCTGAAGTATTCTCTAAATCCTGAAGTACTTTAGCTGTAATGATGAGGTGTCTTGATTTCAATTCACCCTCGGAGGTTTGCATGCTTCCTGCAAAGAGCGTGAACAGCATCCCTTCTCTAGGTAACAGCTGGGTGAATCTGCATGAATTTGCCCTTCTAGGAGCAGTTACTAATGTTATGTCTTGTAAAATATTGATCTGGTAGGGAAAAATGGAACATAGTTCTGTTAGTCAAGCAGGACATTTGGAGTGATCTCAAAGGATAATGTGAACTTAATAGGAAGCTACTCACGTGAAAGAGCAAGGATTAATCTAAAGTTAAGGGGAAAATGCATTTTTTAAAAATCCTCTTATTGTTCAGCTTACGTTCTATCTCATTAAATTCTTGTACAGCATGGGAGCTCTCTTTTCCCATTGTTAGGAGTGCTGGCTTTATTACCATTCCGCCAACAAAAATGGAGATTCTTAGCTCTGAAAAACCTGGCTCTGATAAGAATACACTTATTGATGGGCTTGCTTTTTCCTCTTTTCTCTTCAGGCAAAAATATATCTCCTGTTTATAGCAAAAGTTAGATCATGGTGTGTTGGGACTTCAGTTATTAAAATTTTAATCCCGTCTTTGAGAAAGGTGGATTTGAAAACCTTTGCTAGAGTTGCAGCAGTTACCATTTAAAACTTTTGCAGATCCTTTTGCATTTGAGGGATTCACCATGCCATAAGAACAACTATTTCTAGAGTCTAACTGGAATCATTTTAGGTGGTGCTTGGTCTGTGAAAGTGTTTCCCTTTCTTCTGACTGTCTGTTGAAATCCTTCAAAGGGAAGGGGAAGAACACTTAAAGCTTATGCTAGTAACTTAAATGCCTTAATGAATTTCTTTCTGGATTACTGGGTAAACCAATGTGCTTTTCCAACATGGAGAAGCTTTTTATTTCAAGACTTCGTTTCCTGATTTTTACCTTAAACTAACAATAGATACAATTTTCCAAAAATGTTTAGGAAGCCAAGTCCTGGAAAGGAAACTATTTCACATACTGATTGTTCCTGCAGTTCTCTTAGCTCCTCAGTTATGTCATATCAGCTGAATAATTCTTTTAGTGCCTTCTAGTCCTAACCAGGTCTTGTACTAAGCAGAATGAAATATGTAGGCTTTCATTCTTTGAACTGTCTTCTAGTTTCAGCTCAAAATACAGATAAAAGGATAATTCTGACGCTTAACTGGTATCTCTTATTACAGGGGGAAGATTCTCTTTAACGTGATTATTTACAAGTAATAGTTCCTCATCATGGCTGAACTATCGCCTGAAGAAATTCAGCTGAGGGCCAACCAGGTCACTGATGAGGTAAATGTTGTAGGAAGCCATCTGGGATTACAGTACTTATCTGCGAAGATTACAATATCTTTTAAAAATAAAGACAATCTAGGGTAGTGATTCTGCAAGGGTCTGAATGTTTCAAACTCTCACTTTACTTGGTAAATACTGGAGTGAAGACTAATCCTAAAAGTAAGAATAAATTTAAACTTCTGAATTGTAAAGCCACCTACTTGACTGAGTACTGATCACCCAGTCCTGATTACTGAGAGACAATGCAGGCTGGATACCTACACTATTTTTAATCATGTTGATACTTCTTGACTTTTTTTATTTAACTAAAATTAATTTGAATATATTTTCTTTTATAATGACTTTCCAATGGGATAAGCAAGGTACTAGCAAGTACTAAAAAACAGGGGTTTACTAGCTACTGAAAAAACCTAGTATGATGCTACTATGATTGTGTTGTAGTGTGTGTTACATACAGACAGGCTGATGAACCTTTGTATACTAGTTGCCTTATTGCAATGAACTGGTAAAGAAGACTTTCAGACACTGATATATATTGTTAATCACTCATTTTAAAATTCTCTTTCTAGTCTTTGGAAAGCACAAGGAGGATTCTTGGCTTGGCCATTGAGGTAAGGAAAAGCTTTTGAATTCCCTGGGGATTTATTAATTTAAGTATAAGCAGCAGTATGTTAACTATTACAAAGTGATAGTTTGTAATCACAAACACAATCACAATTTGTAATCACAATCACATAAGCACAAACATCACTTTTGTGTCTTTCTCAAACTTTTTTTGAGACACACTTCATTATTAGAAGTTGCTGCTTTAATTCAGTAGTAGAGTTGGAATGACTTAAACCTAATGTTTTTCACATTATGTAAATTCAGATTACAGAAGGTTCAATATCCTTTTTACCTGTTTTCTTCTTAAGCAAAATGGCCTAATCTCCAAATGCTACAGATCAGTTATAAAAAGTCTTGTGTGATGGTCAGTTTGGCTTTGGCTGCTGCAACACTTGCTTCTTATAACATCTTCTGTTTGTCTTTTAGCTCACTTTGCCTGTGAACGCTGTGAAAATGTCTTGCTTTGAGGAGGAGGGTGGGGCTCAGTTGGGTGGGGTAGTAGAGGGCAGGGCTGCTTTTGGTTCTAAACAAAGTAGTTCTTCATACACCTTCCTACAATCTGTTCATCACTTTTAACTTTAAAGATAGTTAAGTATGATGATGAAACTTAACACCTTTGTACATGACTTGAAACAAATAAATCTGGATTTTGAGTTTATCTAGGTGACATTACGTGAGGAATCTGTTCCTCTACACTGTTATGGCTTGCATGGCCCGTTGTAAAAATGGCTGGAAGTTTACTTTTGATACTGTAATTTCAAAAGATGTAGAGCATCCTGTCGGTAGAGAGTAAGAGAAGATGGCTGATAGTCAGCTGTGGTAGACTTGTCTTGCTGAACCAGTTAAGCTTTGTTAATTTTGCTAATACTTGGATATGCCATAGACAAATGGGAATCCAGAGACTAAGCCTTTCAAAGCTAATGCCCAGACTTCTAGTGCTGAAGACTTGAGACAATTTATTGTCAGTGTGAGAACACTGAAAAATAATCTAATGAATAAGGACCCTAAAGTGTTTGGTCACTACTGCTTTAGAACCCATACTCACTGTCCAAACAGTAGCAGGCTGCTGTGGAACTGAAGAGGGTAGTGGGGTAACTGCTGTTATCAGTGAGGCATTTGAATCAGCATAGCCTCATGAATACCTCTCAAACACACACATTAAGAACGTGTAATAAACCAACATAATTTCTCTTGGTATCATATTTTGGTGATTCATAGAAGCTAAAATAACTCCTACCATAGACAGTTCTATGCTGCCAATTTACAGTAAAGCATGGGTGCAGCTTGCATGGTAAATTCAAGACTTCGAGCCAGCAAAGAGCTGTACCGTGGTATATTCCTTACTGCTGATTTCTTTTGCTTGGTTCTAAAACCAGTGATGGGCTATTATCATCTTGATCTCTTCTGCTGAATTCTCAAGAATGGTTTTGCAAGCTTTGTTTTATTCTGGCTTCCAGGACTAAAGGCCTTGTCAGCCCTATTGAAGAGTGTAGGAATAAAGAATGAGCTAAATGCCACTTTTCAAAACAAGGCACAGCTACATTTACTTTTTTCACTTGACATTGTCATAGTTCAATCTGAGTATTACAATAAATTTTATCATCTTGTTGTAATGTAAAAAAAAAAAACTCACAAAAACCCCCACTAATTGAGATAGTATAACAGGTGAGATTATTATCAGCCTAACATAGGGTCTAATTTGAAACTTTTGAAACTTAGTGTAGCTTTACTACAGAAGTTATTCCTAGCACAGTGTTTTATTATGAACTTGGTTGGCTTATCAAATTTGCTATAGAGACCTTCTGATTTTGCACTGCTGTATTGAAATATGTTTTTATATCTGCAAATAAATTTCTTCCTGCAGTCCCAGGATGTTGGCATCAAAACTATCACCATGCTGGATGAACAGGGAGGTGAGTTCTTCCTTCCTTCTCTCTAACACTAAAAATCAATTTTATGATGGTAAGAAAAAGCATTACCATTCAAGGGTTATTGCTGAAACTAAAAGCTTATTAAAGACTACTTATGTGAAAATGAGATTTGCTAATTGGTTATTCCCATGGGTTTTTAGTATTTAAAAGGCGTTTTAAAATAGTTGAGAGACCATGTTAGTTACACTGTAATACAGCCTCTGCTACAGAAGCCATTCATTTCCACCATAGCATGAATGTAACTGTCTGCATTTATTCTAAAAGCAGCAACAGAAGTGCTGTTCTAAGGATAGGGAAAATATTTTTAATGTAGTAAACAAAACTTTCACTTAATATCTTTCTTAAAAATAAAAATTAAAAAAAAAAAAATTAAAAATCCCAGTAGGCAGGAAAGAAAAAAGGCATTAGACTTGGTATAAAGATAGAACTGAAACTAGTAAGTTCCTGCTTGAAAGAAATGTTAATATCCCACCTCCACCTTCCCCCAATCCGTGTGTATTCAGGTTACTTGTTTCTCTTCTAGAACAACTAAATCGCATAGAAGAAGGCATGGACCAGATAAATAAGGATATGAGAGAAGCTGAGAAGACACTGACAGAGCTCAACAAATGTTGTGGGCTCTGTGTCTGCCCTTGTAACAGGTCAGTTAAATTGGTACTTGGGTCTGAAGTTCTAGAATATTCCCAGTAGCTACTGTACTGGGAGATGGTCTCTTATAAAAGAGCTAATTAAAAAATGCTGAATCTCTAGGAAATTTGACTGTTTTGGTTTGTAGAGGTGCACCCTTTTAAAATTGTATGAGAGTAGCTAAAGCTCACTTGCATCTAACCATATGTTATGCCTTTTTCACTGTATTAACATCCTGCACAATTGTGCCCTAATCTCCTTAAAGCTTATATTTAGTAGAATACTATCAATGTCCATATAGATGAGACCAAATTGGACTGCAAATATGTAGTGCCTGACTCTTAGAAATTTGACTCCAAAAATGATTTCTTCACAAAAATACTTTTGTACTAACTTAAAAGCAAGAAACTTCTGTTTTGGAGAAGGAAAGTAATATTGGTTCTCTAGGCATTTAAAAAATGTTCATGCTTTAGGGAGGAAGAGAGTAGGAGAACAAACATTGGTGTTAAAGCTTTAGTCTTTCACTAGTGACTACATAAATTCTTGCAGACCTGCTTCACAATACCTTTATAACATCAGCGTTATGGCTACAATATCCAAGTCAGTTAAGAGTAATCTAATCTTTTGTATGGCACTTCATTTGTACTTCTAAACACCTAAACAGCCTAAACAATGATCAGAAACCAGTATTATAAGGAAAACAATATAAATATTTTTGGAGGTCTGCTAGCTTTATCTTTAAGCAGCAATGTATCAAATCGATTTTGTGAATTGGATATGATCATAGTTCTTCCAAGTGAAGGAGAAATAAGTTATTTTAAGTGTGTGACCACTAAAGTGAATAGTTTGTGTATGTTTGTTCATTTTTAGCTCTTTAGCATGAGCAAAAAACCCTATCATTCAACTGAGAGGTAGCAGAAATTTAGGTAAAAATTCGTTGGAGTAGCTGAGTCTGCTTATCCAACAGAATAATATTTTGAGGATCGTTTAGGATAGATATGAATGTGGCTTCTAAGGCTGAAAGTCTTAGAGCTTTAGTACCTTGAAAAGGCAGATAGTTCTGTCCTGGCTTCTGAATAGGTGTGCTTACTGCTTTATATTAGTTTTATCAAGCTGATGGACTTTGAGCATTTTGACATGCTTAGTCTTTGTTTTCTGTAGCTGACAGTCTTATTTCACTGAAGCTAAGCAGTTTATTGACACTGAGCAAGCTCAGAATTTATGAACTCTTGTGGCACTCCAAATACACAGGTAACAATAAAAGAAATGAGTTGTGTACCAAAATGGGCAGTAATGTGCAGAAAAATCTACTAGGTAAGTAGAGGGCAATGAATAAGAAGAAATTGTCAATGGAACATCAATTTTTCTGTCAATGTCAGAGTTATTTGTCAACCAGTTATCTCCAAAGCTTTTCTTTTTTTTATAAAGATAAATCAGAACACCTGCTGAATTAAATATTTCTTTTCTCATTTCTCCTCAGCTTAGATTATTTATAAAAGCTTTGTGAAAACACAAAATACCGCAGTACTCTAATATAATCTATGTACTAATAACAATTTACCTGTTTGCTGTTCTTTACTATTCTTTCTTCTCCATTCTCTCCTAACACTGATGCTTGCTTTCTAAAAATGAAGACTAGGATAAGAAGCTGTATTTGCTTAACTGGTGAAAGCGGATTTTAGGACAAGGTCAGTCTTATTAGTGCAGATGTACGTTTAATCAGCTGTCTGAAGTGATGCTTCTATTGCATTTGTGCTTGCACGTGCATGATGTCTGCATGCAGGTCTCCTTGTGACTGTGATGTGTTGTAATACTGATGTGCATAGAAAATGTCAATTACTGTAGAGTGTATTACTTGACGAAATGTTGAACAACTGCTTGAGCCCTCGCTGGTTTGACAGGTTATATAAATTGCCTTACTCTTACAGAAATGAAACACGAGAAAAGTGAACGTATAGTAATTTGAAAAACAACTCTGAAAAAAATCAGGTGGCGAGAAGCTTTGTTCTTAACTGTGCTTAGTTTGAGCAACAACTCTGTTTCTGTCTGTTTCAGATGTGCAAGTAGTTTTCAGGCCACTTGTTTTTGTTCAATAAATTCCTCAGTTACCTCTGTCACCTAAGACTTTGCTAATCCAGAAGCCAAGCATACAAAGCTCTCCTGCTGTTGCAGCTTTAGTATGAATGAGATGAAAATATAATGCTCAGTCTAGTTGCAGTAAACCTAAAGAGATCTTTAAGCCTGTGTATGCAAAGGAGCTAGAATTGACTAGTTTAGGTTTCTTTAGGGTTCTGCTGGGTCCAACAGTTCCATTATGAACTGAGAAATTATTCCATTTCTTCCCCTTGATGTATTCATATTAGATTACTTTTCATAGGATCTGACTTATGAAATACAATTTCCCATTTCGATTACATAAATGCCAGAAGAATGAGGGGAATATTTCTTTGTTACAGCTAATTTCACACCTCTTCAAATGTGAAACATCTGGGCTACTGAAGGGCACTATAGATCTAGAAATTGATTACCTGTAACTGCAAAGTTAGATGTACTGAAAGACACTACAGATTTCCCTTCACAGGCTTTTAAAGAAGCAGAAAAGTGGCAGTGGAGTCTGGATTATCTAGCTTAAACGTGAAAATGCCAGCAAACAAGGTGAACATGAGAATATTCTTCTCAACATATGTTCTTTGGTGTTCATGAGAACTGACCCCAATTTAGATCAGTTATATTTTCTCCCCCCCTTGCTTTTGTGGGTCTGTGATTCTTGAGATTACTTCATGTCAGTGTGCTTTCTTTAATTTTTTTTCTCTTCTGAATTATGTGGTAAAAGTGTAATGGTAAGTTGGTTTGTCACTTTAATGGAGTTAGTACAATTCAATTGCAGAATGAAGGAGCTATTTAAACATGATTACTGTTATTTCATAATCAAAATTAACCTGAGAAACATTAACTTTAAAAAGAAAGACTTGGCAACAGAAAATATTCAACAAAAAATAGTAGAGATTAATGGTTTTCTTGCGTAGTGTAGCTACTTGTATTTGAGAGAGGTTTTTTTTTCCTTCATCCCCATTTCTTCCCTGAAAAGTAACTAATCCTGACTCTAAACTAACTCCTCTTGTAAATGCAACTTTATCTTATGACAGTGTAAACTTTCCTGTTACTGTCATAAGCTTCCCCCCTTCTGGAAAAGTATATTACTTTAAGGAAATTACTGTGCTTGTATTAAAGCTTAAGACCAAATTAATCACTGTCCCTAGAGTAACTCACTTATGTTTGTACTATCCCAATATAAGAAATCATATCGTATAGACAAGCCTTTGTCTATACAAAATCTAATCTCTTTCAGGCACAAGACAAATGTTTCTGAAAATCCTAGATTAATAAAGAAATTAAGTCAGGAAGCCGTATTTCTGATGTAGCAGTTCAGATTTCTTATTTTTACGGAGTAGGACGAAGAACTTCGAGGCTAGCAAGGCATACAAAGCAACCTGGGGAGATGGAACGGAGAACTCGGTAGATCATGTGATATCCATGCAACCAAGAAGTATAAATCAGCAGCAGCCTCAGACTTCTGGAGGACCAAGTGGCGGATATATTACAAGGTTTGCTTCTTCATATTTCTCAATCTCAAATGCAGAAATCCTAAGTTAACAGCCGTCAGCTTCTTTCACATGCGTTTTAGCTGAAGTTGCTAAATAGTAAGTTGTTTTTTTTTTTAACTACTGCTTGGAGGAGTTGTTACTGCTGGGACAGGAGGTGGCAGACACCTATACTTTCAGTATTGTAGCGCTCATCTTACACTTTCATTTTTTTCATAGTGGTGGTATTAGGTATTACCAATCTGTTTCTGAATGTGAGGACTATAGAGCTTAGTACTCATCTGTTGAGGGGACTGTTAAAAATATCAAGGACTTCTATTGTCGTAAAGTATCTTTGAGACAAACTCATGTCTTAAACTTCCTCTGGTAGCTGTTTTTTTAAATTCTAAAGCTATTTTTGTAATAACAGCTACCTTAACACCCTTTTTTGGTGGGCTTGCTTGGAATATATGGGGTTTTAAAAGGGGAAAAACATACCTTGGCTTGAATACATTGCCTGTCAGATAACTGTGCAACAAACAATTTCTATTGAAGTAAATTTAGGGTAAAGAAAAGCAAGTGTTTGATTCTTAGAAACATTGTCTTAATTATTTGAACAGGATAACAAATGATGCTAGAGAAGATGAAATGGATGAAAATCTTGCTCAAGTGGGAAACATTCTTGGGAATTTGAAAAACATGGCTTTGGATATGGGCAATGAGATTGATGCCCAGAATAAACAAATAGACCGGATAAATGTAAAGGTAGGTGTCAAAGGTGTTCTCTGCCTTCAGCTTAGAGGCTGTTGCTGGGAAGTTATAAGGAATGGGCTCACTGTCCTATCTACCTGTATGTGCAGTAAATGTGCATTAAGATTATACCATCCTCTAGGTTGCGGTGATTTTCACAAGAGGTACATCTTGGTGTTTGGGTATGTAGCTGAAAATTCAAATGCTTCAGAGTGTCAGGAAACATAAAAATAAAGCACAGGTCCCTTATTACTCTGAAAACAACTAAACTTGATTGGATCAAAAGGGCAAACATTTACAGGAGGTATAACTGGGGGATTCTTGCTCACAGGGAACCTTGCATGTGGTAGGGAATAGATATTTTTAACAACAGCAAGATTCTTCTGCAGTTCCTAAAAAGTCACTATAATTGAATGTAAAATAAAACACGGGTAATGCATTGCCCTGATTCTCGTGGCCAGAGAGAATATTGGGGCTGGAGAGGCTTTGGAATAATAGGTTTTGTAGGCGCCTGGGGACATGGTCTGCCCTCATCTGCACATGAAGTTAATCATAGCCAGTAGCATCTCTTTTTTTTTTTTTTTAATTTTATTGCTTTAAAGATTAACTTCCTAAAACAGATAATCATATACAAATATGTTTGGGAGGGGTTTCTTTTAGAGGGCAACTTATGAGGAAGTTAGTCGTATTTTAGAAATCCCCATATTCTGAAAAGAATAGAAGTTCTTTTACAGACATCCTGGTTAAGAAAGGAAATGAAAGCTGTAATGAATAGTGTCTATTAAAGATTTAAAAAAGCAGAAGTGGACACCAATTGCTGTAAAATTATAAAATTAAGACGAAATGGGAAGTTAAAGATGTAATTGAAATGCCCAGTAGGGTTAAAAGCAAGAGGAACAGAATTTTCTCAAATACACAGAGCTAGTCTGACATAAATGCTGGTTGTACTTATGTCAGCATGAGCTTGTGGAGGATGCCGTAATTCTCTTTCACTGTTCCTTGAAACTGCAGATCTGAGGTGATTATCAAGTAAAAGAACTCAAACACTTTTAAAGAACACTAGAAAAGTTAATTGTAGTTTAAAATGAGATGTGAAATTCTTACAGTGGACTGAAAATTGCCTGGTCAAATTAACTGCAGGTGGGAATTACTGTTTTTAGCAGTAGTGTTTCTGGTAGTTTCAAGCACCTGTTTTGGCCTGATGCTCTTTCACTTTAGCGGTCTGAATAAATCTTGCTGATAAAGTCTTACTAACTATTGAAATATGATGTAAACAAGTTAGAATTGCTTTACAAAACAGGAATTGCACTTTCATTTTTATTGCTGGCTTTGAGACTGGCAACCTGTTTGAGGATACTTAAATTGATCCTTTTCTGCTGATAACTGTTTTTAAATCTAGTGAACAGTGTGAAAAACGAATTAAAATGTTGAGAGTAAATCTCCAAAGGACAGTACCATATAAAGAAACAAAGAGCAGTACTAAGCTTAACTTCAGAATAGAGTTCATGCTTTTATTTTTATTTTTTAAAGAATTAAAAATTCCAACTAACCTGGGAAATGTATAGGCTTGACTGGGTGACTTTTGGTAGCCTGCGGTGTTATGCAGGACTCCTAGTCTGAATAAACCCCTGATAAAAGTTTATGTTACTGGCTTTTTCTTAAAAGAGGATCTGGTAGCTAGATCAAGGTGTTTCCAAAGTGGTGTTAACAGGTTAGATTCTTACTTTTCTGTAGTAGATTCCTGCCCCTCCCCAACTCTTGACCCGAAGGACAGGAAAGAAAGAACAGGAGGGAAGGGCTTGAACTGTCAATGTCCTCTTCCCCACCCATTGCAGTATGAAGGTGTGAAATGGCTAATACTTGGCACAGGTAGAGCTTCTCAGGAGTTCCACTCCTCATGGTTAGGGCAGAGGCTAGTTTTGTGCTTATTACCCCTCCTGCTCATTCCCCGCTGCAGGCTAGATAATCAGGGAATTATTTCGAAGCTCTTTATCATACCTTTCAGTAAAACTATTTTTACACTTGTTCAGCCTAGGTGCTGTAGCTGACTTTTGATGCTTTATAGTAGTAAAACAATTACAAAACAAAGTGCTTTTCTTACAAATACCATGCTATTATAACACCAGGACACTGGATGGTGTGTGGATGAAAAACAGGGATTTGCACTAAGCAAAATAATCCTGACTTTATGCCCATAGGCCACTTCCAGTTTTGATTATTACTTCTAGTCCATAGCAACAAAGTTGCTCTGTAGAGGTCCTTAAGATGTCTAAATGCTTGGAGAGAGGGAATTTTTATCCGCTGCTTCTGCTACTATTTTTCCTGACTTGCTGAAGCAAGCTGCTGCATGTTTTGAGGGTCAGCCAAAGACTAAAAACTATTTTTCCTGATTCTGTTTCTGCCAAAATTGACAGCCTATGCTGACTTAAAAAAAAAAAAACTACTTCTAGCTTATAAAAGTTGCTCCCCTTCTCTCTACCACAATGATAATACCCTGCAATTCAGAAGTTCATGTCAGTTTGAATTTTTAAATTGTTTTGCATGAAGTCTGCAAATAACTTATGAATTTGTCTCTTTCAGGCTGATACAAACAGGGAACGCATTGAGCAAGCTAACATCAGAGCCAAGAAACTAATTGACAATTAAAGCCTGCTGTCGTTGTTCAATGACACTGTCTCTCCAGCTGCAAGCCACCGTATTTATGGATCTGTGAAACTTCTCCTATTCTGAAATAAGAGGGGCTGGGAAAAATGAAGCAGTACCCTTTCTATAGGGTTTAATTTTCTTTTATTTTTTTTATTCCTTCATGTAAACATGGCCTTGACTCCAAGAAAGCAGCCAACATAACTTCCTCCGACTCATCTGCCTTCACTTTCTTTACACTGCTCAGGGCTAAAAGTGTTACGGCTTTGAGAATCTTCTTGCATGTTTTATTCCTCTTCCCAATCTCTTTTTTTCCTGCACCCAAATTACAGTCCTTTATTGAAGTTGAAGAAGCAGGGTAACCTGAATTCACAGTTGTGGAAAGTTGGAGAGGGCACTTTGCACTGTTTGAAATACCTCATAAGTTGAGTGTCTTCACTAAAATAGGGACTTGGTGAATATTGTCTGACTTGTATCTCTAGCAGGCTAACCATGGTTTTACAATCCAAACCACATGATTGGTTTGGGCTTGAGTTTCTGGATTACAGAATTGAAGAGGCCCACTACTTACTACTTGTGGGTTGAGGGCTTTAAAACACTTCCTAAACACACAAACTTTAATGTAAAGGTAACTGGAGGGGTATATAGGTTTCCATTTCTTTACTGTAAATTGTCATTGGTTTGGAGGCCATGACCAGGAAATTATGCTGATAATATTTGTTGTGTGTATATATAAACCTGATCTAAACCCCACGCACATGTGAGTAGAAGAAAATAAAACCATCTCCCTAAAGTATTTATTTGATGGAAAATTTTATGCCCCTCATCTAAAAGTTAACTTTTAAGTGTTTGAATGATGCATCTTAACTGGAAGAAACTGAGTAGAAAAGCATGCAGCTTTCTTGCATCCCATATCAGGTTTTATTTTGGCCAGTTTTCACTGGAGTTCAGTTTATGCTGTTTGCCAGTGCAAAATAATGACTGAGATCTGGTGCAGAGTTTGTTTCAGCAGTGACTTTGGGGGAGCTTCTTAAACCTACTGAAAACAGAGAAGCTTATTATGAAACTTTTGTCACAAGTCTGGAGGAAGCAGTACCTGTTTAAGAACTGTATGCTAGTTCTAAATAAACTAGTTCTAAATAGATTCCCGACTGGTTTATTATTGCAGACTTTGGGACTGGCAATTGGAAATATGTGTCCAAGTTGCTTGCAAATAAAATGTTCCTGTTCCGTTGCAAAATAGAGGAGCTTCTGACCAGGTGAGGTAAAGCTCCCTTCCTATGAAGAGGAAAAACATTTTGGTTTTACTGTAATATAATCAGATTTATTCCCAAAAAATTCTTGAATTTTTTTTTTGGCAAGTAAATTGCAAGTGACCTGTATAATTTTAACTCCACCCAGCAATATATTATGCCTGTTTTAAAGGTGGAAATGACGCTTTGGACTAACCTGTGATACTCAATGTAGGATGGCAAAAATCTTCAAATCAAATTGATTGGAGGAATAATTAAAACTAATAGCATTATGGGGTGTTTTTTTGGAAGGACAGTCCACAAGTATCCTGTAGCCATTAATAATAAATCCCAGGGCTAGAGAGATGACACTAATCTGCTGAAATGCAAGACAAACAGTGTTAAGTGTTTTGTTTTGTTTTTCTTTTCAGTAGAAATACAATCAGTATTACTGGTATATTCTCAGTTCACCCCTGGGACAACTTGATATTTAAAGAAGAGAAAACCACTGCCCACACTCCCCTCCCCGCCTCCCTCCCCGCCCCCCCCCCAAAAAAAAAAACCAACCAAAAAAAAAAAAAACACGAACCATAAACAAACAAAAAAACCTCTGACCAAAGGGTGGAGCTGCTGCATGTAATAAATAGGCCAGTGGTAGATTGTTGTATGTGAGTAAGGTAAAGTCATTTTTAGGGGACTGGATACTTCAGTGGTGCATGTTAGCTTCTGTCTGGCTTCCAGTAATTGTTGGAAAGCTAATGAATTTTAAAAACTCATTATCTACCCCACTAAGAACAAAAATTGTGTGCTTAAAAACACAAGTAGCAAAAAAGTACTTTTAAGAACACTGCATAGTAAATTTCTAACAAACACTTGCATGGGAAGGCATAGGGGATTTGTATGCTTTTTTTTTTTTCCTTCTTACAAACTTCAGGTTAACTGAAGGAATATTTGCTGCTGGTTGTAAAATCAAAGCATACATTATTTAATTACGGTTGTCTCCTGAAACAGAAGACTAAAGCGGTTACCTCATTCTGCTTACAACAGTGCAAACCTGCTCTGTAGCATCTGGAAATTCCAAACATTGGAATGCTTTTCTCCCTTGCCATTACAAGTCCATGTTCTCAACTTCCCTGAGCTCTAAAAACAAATTAGCACGTTGGCTGAGAGAATGCTGTGATTGGTATATCAGAATTGTAATATTGCAATGAATACACACAAGGAAGTAATTTCTGAGTCTCTAAGCTTGAGTGTTAGCAGAATATCAATACTATTTTCTGATGCAGCAAGAGCCAAATCTGTGAGGGAGTTGGTGCCTTCATGTTAATGAACAACACAGTCTGCTTCTTGGATTGTCTTACTGTTGTCTATAGAATAGATGCTTAATTTCCATATCTATGGGATGGAATCAGCACATGTACATCTTTGTATTTCTGAATGCTATTAAGAATGAAGGTTTACAGTTTCTGCTTTTGATTGTTAAACTATATATTGTGCACAAAAAATACACACTTTTATAACTGAATGTGTTTGAAAACTATTTTCTCTTAGAAATTTCTTTGCTTAGTTTCCTGTCCTTGAAAAACTTGGCAGAACTAGTTGCTACTATGCAACTAGGAAGTTTCACTTCTATTTTTATTTCACAGAAATCCTAATGCTAACAAAGGAATGGGTGTAGTCCAGAAAAGAAGAATATTTTGATTTTTTTTTTCCCCACACTCTAGTTTTCATCCCTGCATAATCAACATCACCTAACTTCAAACTATGAAATGTTTCCACCTCTTCTTTGAAAGACTGATTTGTCATGGACTATACTTCAGGATGATAAAGGAACTAAGCAGAATAAAACTCTCCAGTCAAGTATCGGTAACAGATGCTCGGCAAATACCTAGTCCAATAGGTGAAATCCAGTGATTTAATCTACTGCCAATGTAATTTCCCTTGCAAAGCAATTTAGATTTGTATTTTCTCTGATGCTCGAGCCTCAGATTCCCCGAATGCTCTTGGGGGGAGGAGGGCGGGGGGAAGACAGACTTGTGTTGACTTGCAGCAGCTTTGAGCTGTAGGAGAGAGTGGCGTATCTGGGAATGGCTTGGAAGAAGTACTTCTCATACTGCTGCGGGGCTGCCTAGTATATTTCTACCAGTAACTAGGAAAAAAAAAATTAGGGACAGCCATGCAGCACATGTGCCATAAGTACATTTAAACCATGATAGCTGGTAAATTCAAGCTAGGCTACTCCTTGGTGAAAGATGAGTTAAGCCTCTCGACGCAGGGGTAGCTATAGTGTGAACTGCAAGCCTCTTTCCTCTGTCAAAGCTACACGGTGAAACAACTTGCTGTTTCCACAATGCAGTGACTGCAGTTGCTAATTCACCTTTGCTGCACTTGAAACAGCAATGCACTATCTAAACATTGATTGAGTAAATGGATGAAAAGCGTATCTTATTGCAATGGAAAATTAGAGAGCAAGTAAAATGGGTCTGATACAAAATACATGAATGGTTTATACTATTAACTCGGGTAACATTTTCTATCTCAGTAATTCCAAAACTAGAAAGCTGCAAGTGTAGTTGTGTGTGGAAATAAATTGTTTTATAGTGTCACTTGTAGAGTGGGTGTGGTGAGAAGGGAAAACTGAGAATATAAAATACTATATAAATATAGAACTACTAATAGATTATGTGTAGTACTGAAATGTACAGAACAGTGTTCTACTAAGTGACTTGGCAACAGTTATTTATTGCTATGATCTAAAACATGTGAGGGTGTCAGCCAGCTTTTTTTTTTCCTCCTTGTAATGGAAATACTCCTCCTCTGTTCTGAAACAAATTTGGCTAATCCAGGACTAACTCAGCACCATTCAGTATTTTGTATGGGGTTTTCTCCCTCTTGCTTTACAAAATTTTTGATAGCTGTCTTAACTCCAAGGTAGCAAAGGAGCCTAACAGAGTAATTGAAAGGTTTGTAGATGTATACATAAACAAGAGAAATGTTGACTTACTATCTCAAACACTTCTAACAGCAGTAAGAATTTTTTAATAGCAATGCTAATTTCATAATTTTTAAATGTGCTAATATACTCTCTCTTCTAATATATCTTTGTTGAATAGACTGAAGAATCCTGATAAACAAATGTTAAACTTGAGAGAAGCAGCATGTTTGAGCACAGAATATTTCCAGTTTAAAAAAAAAAAAAAGAAACCACAGCACAACGTTGCCGAGTGCATACATACCGATGACAGACCACCCCTTTGTAGTTGCCAGAGTTGGTGAGTTGCTCCTTTCTCGTGCAAAGGGGGAATCTGGTAACTGAGGGGCTTTGTTCTTTCTCTGAGGGGCTTGGATGTCTCTTGCATGGCAAATCTCTAGAGAAAAAAGCTTAATACTTCAAATGGGGTGTAGGTATCAAATGGCAAGACCTGAACTTAAAACAAGCCTCGGGCTTTAAACTATTCACTGAATTTTTACATGTCATAATCTGTGGAGTGTATTGCGATGAAGCTGAATAGATTTCTGTCTATATAGGGCCTTGCGTTATGGCAACATACCAGTTGTCGCCTTAAAGCGCTCCCCTAGTTATGTCTTGCAAAACAAAGTAGCCTAGTAAACATTGTCTGCTGTCAGCAACTTCTTATAGGAAGATAGTTTTTCCATAAAGTAACAGCTGGAATGGGGGTTCTTAAGTAAAACTGGTTCCCTGTTTAATGTTGGATCTCATCCATCCTTTGAATAAGGAGCTGATGTTACCTAAAGCACACTTATAATAGGTATTACTATGTAAGAATTTAAATAAGACATCAACAGTGTCAGGGAACTAGATACCTCGTCTGAGCATCTTATAGAAGAACCACTTACTGCTAATTTTAATTATAGTTATTACATTGAGGAAAAAGATTGACACAGAGGTCACTTCATTTTTCTTAATTGCAGATGGCATAAGACATTGAATACACTTGATGATTACACCAGCAAGTTTAAGGAGTTTGCTATCTAAACGCCTTTCTTGTCTCATGTAGGAAAGCTTAAGCATGGAACAGTACTTAATGAATGATTACGTGTAAGGCAGTCACATTAGGAATGGATGCATCCATGCTTATCCTGCCAAGAAGCGTACTCAGTACAGTTCCTACTTCACTGTTTGGAGCGCGCAGTACATATTGACCGAATTGTTACCGAAGTGTTGACACACTCGAATCCTCTGCATTCTCAAAGCAGTTGAAGTATAGCTGTTACCAACAACTGGTAGAACCAAATACCTGAGTGAGGGCTTTCAGGGATAGCTTAGTGCTACTTGTTAAAGTGACGACAGCAGCAGATACACCAAATAAAGTTGAACGGATTTTTTGAAAATTATTTACTAAAATAAACAAGTACATTTTCCTTTTCAGTATAAGTTACACAATTGCATACATTTTTAGCTCTTTCTAGGTGCTTTTGGTAATAAGGCAGCAGCAGTAGGCTGACGACTAAAACTTTCAGCATTGCTCTCTACACAAGGAGTCAGTGCAAGGATATTCTATTTTCCAGCAATACACATTTTTACTGAATACACTGAAGGTGAACCTCATTTCTATTTGATACAGCTCAAGCAGAAGTGGACTGTAGTGCAATTCTTGCTTATGGGAAAAGAAAGCCCGTACAGTAAAATATGAATGAAGAATGCTCCAACCATGATTTGTTTACTGGAAGCAGTTAATAAAACACTTAACTTAGCCACTTAACTATTTGTGCTTCATAAAAAACTTACACAGGTTATAAACTAAAACCTCACCTGTAAAAGTTCTTCTCTGTAGAATAGTGCTTACTGCAAGACATACAATGTTTCAGATCTGCTTTGGTGGTAGAACTTCCATGTGCTATCATTGAAAAATGTTTCCAGGAGAAATAATCCTCTTACAAATCAACAGCCAGCTTCCTGACAGAAGGGAATTGGCAACTTTGAAATGCTCATTCCCTCTCTCTGTTAATGAACAAGCCCTGACAAAGGAGAACATGTATTGTATTAAAAGCTATAGTGGCACAAAAATCAAAACTGGCCCCTGGGCAGGTTCGTCAGTTCAATACCCATGTTCTCTAGTTCAAGTTTATTCAATGTGGCCTTAACAGACCATATCAGACTACTAGAGGAGGAGTGCTCTGATCATCTCGTTCATCAGTCTTGGTTTACGTCAGTGAAGCAGGTGCTTCAGTCGCTAACTTCTTACTGGGAATACACAGGGTCAGAATAACGATCATGCAAACTTCTTCTTTGTAGCTGTAAATCGTTCCATGTACTACAAAGAAAACAAAAATATCTAAGATTCAGAAATTAATACAAGATTCATTATTGAAAGAAGCTAAGCTTCTGCTCTCAGACTCAAAAGCACTCTGCCTCTAAAGCGTATTTGCATTTCCCAGACACAACTATTAGAGCTTTAATTAAAAAAAAAAACACAACAAAAAACTTTCTGCCATTTGCTGTAATTCAGATTAATATTCTAGAAAGTCCGTCCCCACAGTGCTGAACAGTCAGATCTCAAGCATTAAGGATGAACTAACGTTAAACAGTTACGAATGCTGCATAATAGGAAGGATCCATTATTTTTTGTCCCATCAAAGTGAAGACTTGCTCCTTCACACACCTGTCATCATTAGCTACCCTTCAAAAGATGCTGATGAAAGAACACTGATCCTGAATCAGAATGAGAAAGTTAACCTTTGAAGAACTCTTGAAATTCTTTTCAGAGATTAGTTATGAATCCAGTACTAGTGACAATACCAGTAGACTGTGCTTTTATTCACCAGCATAAAAGCTCAGTATTGTGAGGAGGTACTGGGTAAGGACTTCACCAGAAGCTTCTTGAAAAAAAAAAGACCAAAAAAAAAAAAAAGACACAAACCTTGTCATAACCTTCCAGTTCTCTGAGTTTCTTGATTTCAAAGAGGTTACCTTCTACTGCAAGCAGTGAGATCTGGGAATCACTGAGGATGCTTTGAGGAAGCATGCTGAGTTCTAGACAGTTTTCTTCTAAACGCAAGACTTTGAGGCGTGGACAGTGGGAGATCTGCACTGAGATCTGGGAAATCTGGTAGAAATAAAAAAAACAAAGAGAAATGGGATTAAAATGTTAGTGATCCATGATTACTTTAAGTGATCTGTGTTTCAGACTAACATGAAACAATTATCATGTTGTAAATATAAACTACATGAACAGTAACTACTTAACAACAATGCGTAAGCAATGATAATAATGGTCAAAAAATCCAAGTAACTTTTCTTTCTTCCATGATGACAGGCAACCTAGACACCTGTTTATCAGATTCCTACTCAAGAACTGTTCAAATAATTTTTTGTATGATTAAATTCAGGATTTGTTAGTTAGTCAAATCAGGCAGTTGGATGTATCAGTACACAAATTCTTGTTATGATCCCTCATTTCTGTTGTGTCCAAGAGATGTTTTTTGCTGTAAAGTTTCAATAGTCTCGGCTTATGTTCTCTGGATGCACTAAGTCCAAGATAAACCACGTCCTAAATCTACATGCCCGTAATATCTCAGTTACCAGACCTGATTCTGATTCAAATTGAGCTCAATAGCCTGCAATTCTTCCACAGTGTCGGGTACGTTTTGGATCTGGTTTTTGGAAAGATCTACCACATCCAAATGGCGAAGACCACAGAGTTGTGTAGGCACAGTCCGAAGCTGGTTTCCAGAAAGGCTCAGGGTTTTGAGAGCCGAAAGTTGTCCAAATGCAGCCGGTAGCTGCCTCAAGTGATTGCCATTCAAATGTAGTGTTTCCAGTTTTTTCAGTTTACACAGCTCCTCAGGTAAAGCAGCTAGAAATAAGTGACAGAACAAAGAGATGACCTAAACAAAGAGCAGTAAACATTCATACCCATATAATTCAAATAAGCTTCTGCATGGAAAACAGTGCTATATTACAGTAATTTCTCACAGAATTCCTCCCCATTTTCCAGTGAAGGCACAGATCCCTGCACAGAAACTTAAGCCCACTAACACATGCTTTTTAACCATCTTCCATAAACATCTTAAAAATAATCTGCAGACAAGGCAGACCTTGCCTTTTTCACAGGCTGAAAACACTACTCTCAGAGGATTTTAGACTATCGGTTATACTCTTTACTAACCACTTTGCCAATGTATTCTATGACATTTGAAGTACCACACAATTCACAGCTTCAGGTCTGCTGCAGCCCTTTAGAGGTATTACTCAACTCACTCAAAAGTAAGTTCTCAGATAATTCGTATTGTATCATACTAGCAGATAAGCTTCACCAGGTAAGCTCTGCTGGCATTCATTCATCCCTCATTCTACCTACACATGTGTGTTACCTGTAGCACTCCTCGAGTTCCACTATAGAGTCAGAGAGGCTTGTAAATTGCATTTGTTTTTCAAAAAGGCAGATAATACACAATTAACACATTAAAAAGTTAGTTTCTTCACCTCATCCTAACATTTCCATAAGGTTGGACGTTTGTCCAACAGAAACTGTAACAACCATTGAATGGCCAGCAACATTTTCTACAGATCATCTTCATTACCTGTTCTCTGTGCAAGTACTAAACCATCTGACACTGTTAAACCTTCAGATCAGACAAGTCACAGCGCAGAAACATTTTATGGTTTTAAGTACTTGCATGTCATTGTAAAAATGATAATACAACTAAGTTGGTAACTAGTTTTGAAGAATTTATGGTTTGGGGATTTTTTTCCTGTACATGAATTCCAAAGATTTCAGTTTAGGTGACTAAACTCCCCATTAAATCATTAAATTTAGTTTCTGATCAGAGAAGTCAGGTTATTATTTTAAAAATCTGTGGAGATATTAATTAGCAGGCATACTCAGTTTGTTGTTGTTTAGAACAAGGCTCTTCAAAAAGGAAAATTTTCCAATGAGTGGTGGCAAGAGCTCTATTTTGTTGTTTGACAAGTCTATTGTCCTTAAGTTGCTTGTTAGCTTCTGCAGATCTTCAGGAAACTATGGGGGACAAAAAAGATACAGCATTTAAATAGTTGATACAACTTTGAATGTTCAAGTTATACAACTTAAAATTTTAACTGAAATTTGTATCGCTATTACATACTGTCATATGTATCACAATGTCCAATCACCACAGTGTGCAACTAAGTTGGCAAATTTGCTTAATGCATAGTTTTAAAAATATTTTTTCATCTGAGGAAGGGAAAAGGGATATAAAGGAGACAGTCTAACATCTAGGAGGAGTAGTTTTTAAGCCAAAGAATTTAAATTAAAAAGGGAGAAGGAAGTAGACCGTGACATGAGCTCGTTTATGTTCTAGTCCTCTTGTGTGTTTCTCTTAAACATGCCTATCATTTAAAAATATTCTACAGCTAGTTAACAACTCTATGTTTTAGCAGAGTAGGATTGGCAAATTTTTCTCTTTTTAAATAATTATGTAAACCATTTTCCTTATTCTTATTTACATCCTGTACCACTTCAATCTGCACTTGGCACTGAGCCGAAAAAAAGAAAAACCTGACAATCACCATCAGCGAGTCCTGGTCAATAGACCAGTGGTTTTGATTCTCCTTTGGTTTGGCAGGGGAAAAGGGAAAAGAGAAGGTAGGATAGTGGAAGAAGATACTTTAGAGAAGTCATGGAAAATTACTGCAATATAGCTATTTTGGCTATCCTGTGAATTGTTACTAGATTTATGGTTCCAAGACATTCTGTGTTTTTCTGCAGTTGAGTCAGAGTCAAGACAATTTCTCATATAATAAACCTCAAGATGCTTCCAGCCCAGTGGACAGCCTGTACAGACTATTCATATGACTACAGTTAAATACAGCATAAGTATCTAAATGCGACAAATTGTGGAGTATCTTTCTAGGGAACAATACAGTTATAAAATTTAGTTTTTTTCCCAAGTTTATAGCCCTTCTTTAAAAAGCAAAACAACATCATAACTAGTACTTCTTGAACATATATGCACTCTAAAGCATAAGATCGAAGCATGCAAGTGTCCTGACAGACAAGCAAAAATGTGCTCTGCAAAAAGGAAAAAAAAATTCTTGAAATAATATTATTCATCACTATTTATGAGAAATAAATGTACGCAGTGCATAATGAGGTGGAAATTTCTTTCCAAAATTGTCAGTCATACACACAAACAGCCACGTTTCCACTACAGTTACAATACCTCTGTCAGTCCCTTCGCTGTTAGCTGAAACACACCAGTTTTCTGTGCTGTCTCCAGGTGAGCTTTTAATGCACTATTTCCCATCCTAACAGTTCTTTGTGAAGCATACAGAGTTCGAACGGTAATCTCAGCAAGTTTCTCTCAGTTATTCTGCACTGGAGAACTGCAATCCAAAGTCTCTGTGATAAAACAAATGTAAAAAGTCATTTTATGTGTAATGTCTTCAGCACTACAAGCATCTCAACATACTGAACCGTTTCACTGCTGTGTTTTCATCTCCGTCATAACTAAAACCTAGAACTTAAAAGATTTACCTAGCTTAAGGTGCCTTCATTATAGCAGTTTGAATATTAAAATGATGCAACAAATACAGTTAAAACTAAGTGGAAAAATGGCACACTTTCCACATTTTGCCTCTTTCAGGGCCCAGTAGCGTAAGGAGATTCTCCATGGAGACTGGCCATGATTTCAGTGGCATCTACCAGCACTGACCTGCTTTCAATATTAGTTTTATTTGCTTTTTTGGAAACATTTGTTTCATTTAGAGACTCGACTCCTTTCTTGTGCCTCTAGATGCTGACACGACATCCATCTCCCGTAACTCCAGCAGGGTTTAACCCCCACGACAAACTGCGCCGGATTACAGGCCGAAGGATTAGTGCCCGGTGGGGAATAAAGCCCAATACGGCACGTAAACCGCCGGGACGAGGAGCCCAAGAGAAGCAGCACTCCCTGCCGCGACGGCTCGAAGCGGGGCAGCAGGACCCTCGGCACGGGGCAAAGCCAGCAATCACCCGCTGCAGGCCCCGGTCCCTCCGCCTCACCCCCGCCCCCGCTGCCCCGGGCCCCATCGGGGCCGCTT
Source organism: Calonectris borealis (assembly GCF_964195595.1). Lineage (NCBI taxonomy): Eukaryota > Metazoa > Chordata > Aves > Procellariiformes > Procellariidae > Calonectris > Calonectris borealis. Next base: position 41,858,657 of record NC_134316.1, on the reverse strand, counting down.
AGCCCTCGGCCCTGGCCCCGCCACCGCAGGGAGCTCCGGTGGGGGCAGCCGGACCCGGCCCGGCCCGGCCCGGCCCACCTGTACAGGCGCCGCGCGCCGTCGTTCCGCGGCGGCGGAGCCCCCCGCACCCTCCCCCGCGCTCCGCCGCCGCCCTTCGAGAACGGACGCTCCAAAAGCGCTTACCGGCTCCGCCGGAACCGGACGCGTGTCACACCCCCCCCCCCCCTTCCTGTCACACCCAACATGGCGGCCGCCCGCCGGCCATGCATGCCGCCATCTTCCCGGGCTTCCGGGACACCCAGCATGGCGGAGCGTCGCCGCCCCGCTTCCATAGGGACGGCGGCCGCCAGACCCAGGCCCCGCAGGGCGGCCTGGCCGGCGCGCAGGGCGCTGGAGCTGAGCCGGTGGCGAGACGCGAAGGGCGGTGAGGAGCGGAGCGGCGCTGAGGCCGGCCGCGGCCTTTGGGAGGCGGGGCAGCCCACGGCGGCGGCCGCCCTGCTGGCGCGGTGCCTGGCGGCGGGCGTCGTGAGCCAGGTAACGGCCCGGAGTGGGCCACGCTGGAGCGGCGGCGGGGGAAATAATGGCGTAACAAAACCTACCTGTGGTAGAGGCTTGGAGGAGCCGTGGCTCGGGTGCTGTGCGGCAGCTCTCCTCCTCCCGCTGTGGCCGTCCCTCACCCGTGGTGACTGCAGGTGCAGCGCCTCGCACCCCACCTAAACCCCTGCTTTAGTGCCTTGCCCGCCACGGTGCCGGCTGTGCGTCTTGAAATAAGGTGAAAGTGCTGAACCGTGTTACTGTTTGCGTAAACGCTTGTTAATTGGAAAGGCAGAGAAGTTTTTCCTTTTATTGTGGGATCTCTTACGTTTTTGGCTGCTGGCAGCTTTCCTTACAGGGAATAGCCGTGCCTTCTGGTGTGTATTTTTCTGGAGCGTGGACGTGAGGGTTTTTCGATGCCCTCTAGTGCGTTGCAGCAGCGTGCAAGCCGGGATCGTTGGCAGCGCTCTCATACTGCCTTTTATGAAATTTTCTTTTCAGTCATGTTCATTTTCCCCGAATAATGCGTGTATTTTATGAGTTGTTCAGATTAAATTTACTGTATTGTATAGTGTAAGAGATTAACAGTAACTTCAAAAGCCAATCTTGAGAATTTGCCTATTACGTTCTTGCTGCTGACTGCATTTTTTTACCGTTGTTTTCCTTTTACAGGAGACATTGGATTTAACCTGTAGAAAAGCCCCGTGCTTTGTGAAATTCTCAGAGATGGAAAAAATGGCAAACATTCAAGCTGAAATCAATGAGGTACAGCCTTTACTGTTGTCAGTGTACATTCAACACGTCGATACTTAGTGATAATACATGGCACCTGATGAGGTATCGGACTGCCATGTGCTATTGTTTCAGGTTTGGGGTTTTTTAACAGTTCAGCAGTTTAACAGTTGGCACTTTTTCCCTGTGGACTGAGTTGTCATAAAGAAAAGAACAAAATTATGAAACAAAAGTTTTTGGAAAGACGCAGCAGCCTGCATCTTTGACTGAAGTGTTACCTGAAATTTTCTGAAGAAACTGAAGAACAAATAAGAATTTGTAGTTGATTTCAATTCACAAAAATGTGTTTCTTTATAGGCAACTAGACCATTTTGTTGGTTAACAAGAGGTAACCTCAGTCATTTCCTACTGCCTGAATTAGCTGTTGGCTTGTATTTTGTGATAATGTTTTCTGAGCATTTGCCCACTGGTACAAAAACTGGTTTATTAAGTTACACAATGTGGGCTCTGGCAGCTACAAAGCCTTACTGCAAAGCAGTGTGACAAATTCACTGTTGACTTTTTTGGAGAATGAGTTAAACAGCTGGCATCATCCTGTATTGATGGGCAGAAGGAACGAACAGTTTCCGGCTCCCAGTAAGGTGGCTACTTGGCCTCCTTTGCTGGAAGGTTTCACACGCAAAGTACTCTCTCTGACAAATGTTCAACATGCTGTGAGTGAAGCAGGTTTACTTTTGTCCTCTCCTCAGTGATCAAGAAAAGCAAAGCAACAGTTCTCTGTGTGTCCTGAGAGACTGATATGTCATCCTCTTCTATACTTTCCTCAGTCTTCTCTTGTCTAGCCAAAACAACCACAACTCTCTCAGCCCCAGGAAGGTATCTGCTGCTCCTGTGCTGGTTTGTCATTGGAAAGAATTAAAGCTAGGAGTTTCTCCTGAGAGAGCTTCTCCCACAGCTAAAAAAACCCAACCCAACACAAACCAATCTTTGCTAGAAGGAAGAAACTTGGGGCTGTGAGAGGTTCTTTAGTAGAATATAGACTATGAAACTGCTTTGTAGGAGATGTACGTTTCTGTGGTTTAGGAATGAATTGCAGGATCTGTCTTTTCCAGTACAAATTCCCAATAAATCACTAAATTGTTTAGGTTTTTTTAAACAGTCTTCCTATTGATCAAAAAAGCCCCACCTAGTAGTAGAAACACATGGTAACATGCTCTCATGCAAATGCTCGCTCTCTTTTACCCGCGTTCTCCCCCACGCTCCTGCTTTCTCCCTTTCTCCTTCCTCCCCCGCCCCAAGAGAGTCAACAATACCTGGATAAGTATGTTAAAATGCATTTTCATTTGATGTTATTATTGTTGTAGAAGAAACTGAAAACTGAAATGCTGCAGTTGGAGAAGGAGACAGCAGACATTGCTCACCCTTTTTACTTAGGTAAGTGCAGTTGTACCTTAGAAAAACCAAGAGTGTTAAATGACTTCATCAGCAGATTGACGTTTCATCTGAGTACATGACACTTCTAGAAGTTATTGCAGCTTTCTCCACTGGATAGCTTGTTAGAGGTGGCAGGTGTTTTATCAGCCCCTAAAGAATGCTTCCACACTATTTGAACTTGCACCTTCTGCTGTCTCAGTAGAAGCTCCGTGCGTAACTCATTCTCCAAAAAAGTTGTGTGTGTGTGCGATCAGCTCCCCAGGGTCAGTGGAGCATCAGGAGTTCAGAGATCATCAGTAACCCGACTTGCTTCCCTTGGCCTGTGTGCTACTTTGCTGCTTTTCCAGTAACTCGGTGTATTTCTGCTGCATCAGTATGCCCTTAAAATTACTTGGATTTTCATTTTAGTATTTTGGGAGCATATGTATTCATTTCTTTATTATTTCGCACTTTTCCCACTACAATTTTATGGATGCTTAAAAACATTCCAGCTTGCTACTACTGTGTTAGGCTAGTGAAGTATATTGTAATACTTCAATGCTATGGTATAGTTTAAGAAGTTGGTTTCATCTCGAAGATGGTTGCTTAAAACTATAAAGAATGTAAAATAATTAACAAAGCTGTATCTCTAAAAAGTAGGTATTATGACTTTGAGGTGCACGCTGATATGAAGTCCTCTACAATCCAACAGAAGTCATTCTGATTAATGATACCTTTCTTGAGCGTAAACTGTCCAGTGCAATAGAACAGACTTTTTCTTTCTGTCTTTCTCCAGAAGAAATTTTGCTCTTGTTTTAGCAGGATGATAGTTTCAACTTTGCAATTTTATTTTATAGGCAAAAAATGTGAGATTTTGCAAGATATGAACAAACACTTGGAAGCTGTACTGAAAGAGAAGAGAGCTCTTAGGAAGAGGTTGATAAAACCCAGATGTCAAGAGAGCCTGCCTATTGAGGCTACTTTCCACAAGTAGGCATATAAAAAATAATTGTTCTTTGTTTGCAGGAGTCCAAATTAATTTGAACTAATAGGCAGTAAAAATCGCATGCTTTCATTCACTTTTCCATTAAGAAGAATAAAAATAAAAAATGGTAGCAGAACCTCAGCTAAAAGCTAGTAGTTTACTCATCGCTGAATTCATAGAAAGGTAGTGATATGTATTTTTACGAATAATTGCTTAGGTTATTGGTCTTGTCTTCTGAAGATTACACAATGACTTGTATTGTTTTAAACAGATGTCTTAAATGCTTGATCCATTATGCTTCTCCATAGGTAGGAATTGTGACTTTAGCATTTGATGTCTTCCTTCTACTGTGACTTGCTCAGAATAAGTGTGTGAATGATTCACAGACAAGCATAGTACGTGTTTTAAAAATACAGTCCTTCTCATGGCCTAAAAATCTAGTCCAGTTACTGAAGAAGTGCATATTCACGTCTGTAATTCCTGCCCTACTTGTTGCTGAGAGTCATAAAAGAAGTGTAATTGCAGAGAAATTAATTAGATGGTTAGGATCTTGCATAAAACTGGAGAAGAGAACTAAGAAAACCCACAAGGGAAAGAAATAAGAGCTTGGAAGTATTAAATCCTCATTGTTTTGCACAACTTTTGAGTAGGGGGCTCATTCTTGGTTACAGGTATGTAGTAGAGTTGTTGACTGAGGCTGTGACTTTCATTGAGAAGCTTGAAAGCCATTTGCAGACCGTAAGAAGCATCCCTCAGATACCAAACATCATTAAGAATATGGTGAGTAGCAAAAGAACTGAGCCTTCTGTCTCCTTCAGCATTAAGAATTCAATGCTGCTTGGTTGTCCTCCTAGATTGACAGAATGTATAGAGATGAAATCCAACTCTTTTCTGCTTCAGAACACTGCTTTGACAAAAACAGAGGTGCTCGTGATAGAGTTGGAGGAGCTGGCAGAGCAAATACTGAAATGGAGAGAACTGCAAAAAGAAGTGTATTCTGACAGCATCTGCAATACTGCTGAATTGGACTTTGGCTTATCTTTAACCTAACGAATCATTTTCCTCAAATAGGATGCCTATTCAAAGAACTACCTTTGGGTGAAAACTACAACATAGTTGTGCTTTAATCCAACGGGGATTTTGTAGGTAGTTATGTTTCTGTTCTTCTGTAACAGTTCTCCAACTATTAAAAAAAAAAAACCAAACCAAAACCAAACAACAAGGACAATGAGCAGTAGCTCATAGGAAGACAGACTACTGAGAAGACTGTTAAGGAGTTCCTTTTTGAAATAGTTGGACAGGATTCCCTTGGAGCCTGGATTGTCAATGCAAATTTGTTTTGATATTTCTTATGCACTTGCTATAGTGTCTCTATTCATTTTTATAAGCATCTTGATAAAACACTGTATTTTGTATGTCACTATAAAACTTCAATAAAAGCACCAGATTTCAAAAGCTCAGTTTCTTGGGTTTTATTTTGTTATAAAATCCTATAATTAAAAGAACAGTGCAAAGTCTTAGGTCCCAGCTTATGCTTCCATAGGAGTTCCAACCAAGAAATTAAACCAGTTTTAAATTACAGTTTATTATGGCTATGATTTTGTTGTGTGGGAAAGCAGGGAATGGACTTGGTGATATATGGCAGGTCTACTGATTGGCAAACCACATTTCTATGATGGTGATAAATATAGTCTTCAGTCCCTCCTATTTTTTGAAAGTAACCACCAGGTGGCTCAGTACCACATAAATTTCACTCTAGTTTATTTGACTATTGCATAAAAACGTAAAGTAGAATTAAGGAAGAAATCTTTGGTTCTTTGTTGAGCACTCTCTGATCTGACTTACTTGTAATTGGTCTACTCTATATTTGAAATTTTCTGAGAATCCCATTTTAATCTTTGTAGACTACAAAGTGTGTGTGCTGTCAAGGAGTATAGCTTAACAATTCTGTAGTATACTATGTAAGCGTAGCTGGTGTTCCTCTCTGCTGCTGTTGAGAAAAGTTAAGACGATAGAAACAATTTGGATTAAGTCGAGCAGAATGTCGGTAGATAGGATCTGAGAATATAAACTGGCATTTGAGTCCCATAAACTTGAATGGGATCTTTGTGTGAACACTTGCTATATGTCGTTGCAGGATGTGAGTCCAAAGTCCCACATCACTGTCGTTTCAGATGTGGAAATGAAGGTCTTCCACACAATTGCAGAGGAGGAGCTGGCATTTTTACTGAAAATGCTTTGCACAGTCTGTGAAATGGGAAGGGACAGAATCCAGACTTCTGGGATCATCGTCCTGTGCATCCATCACAGGCTTAGCCTCTCTCTCATTGTCTTAAGGTAATGATTTAGGCCAGGCAAATTAAAGCTGTTGTAATTTAATGCTTCCAGAAATAAGATGAAAACATTTCTAGTTAGTTTGTTCATTATAATTCCTTCAAATGAAGACAAATACGTGTTTTTGCCGTATCCCAAGGAGTCGAGCATATTTTCTTCTTTTACTGTATCTATTATTAGAGAGTTGGCTGTGGAGATGGTAGAGTTTAGCTAATACCATTTGCCATTGACATACCAACTCATTCTTTAGTATGATTAAACAGATAAATCTGTTCAAGTAAACAGTGATTCACAGCTTGTAGGAATTCATTTTAGCATCTCTGTGGCAGGTCATGAATTGGGAAAAGTGTTGGATCCAAAGGATCTATCCCATACTTCACTCTGAAGGTTTCTGTATTCTGGTATCTTTTTCATTTAGATATAAGGTTTCTGGAGCTTAAGGTGAATTGTTTCATAAGAACTATACTTAAACTACAAATAAACAGTACAGTTAAAAGGCAATTTAAACAGAAGTTGTTTAAATGGACTGTAAAACATTCCTGTATGATATTCAGATATAGCGCAGAGTTTCTCATATTTTGAAATGCAAAACCAGAAAAAGTCCAGTTAAAAATGAGTAACGACATTGGCAAAAATCAAACAGGAATTGTCCGTTGAGCCTGGCATCTGGTTTACGCATGCAGCCAATGCTGCTTGCTCTCACATCTTCACAATAATGTCAGTAGCTGACAGGGACAATATTCTAAAACCAATTTTTTAAAACTTCTGGTGGTTTTTATATTACTCTAAGTGCAAAACCTTTAGCAATGCAACAGTTTGACATTGATTTCAATTATAGTTCTTCAGAAGTTTCAAAATTTTATTTTACACAATAAATACAACCCACATAAAGATTGGAGGTTTTCAAAGGAATTTAAAACACTTGAGAGCTTTCCTTTAGCACTGGTAAGGAAGGGATACTTACCTTCCTTAAATTACTGTCAAATTAATTAAATGTGGAGTGCTTTGCACTTTAAACAGTGCTGGTTTTCTGATTGCCTGCACGGAAAACAAATGTGATCGACTGCCAGTTCTTTACTGCTGAAGCAAACGGGTGTCTCTCGGGTAGTCAGGGCAGCACCCGTCTCATCGGACTGCCGGCGTTCAGCTCTGAGCTAAAATCCGGGTTGTTACGCTGCTGCAAATGAGAACTTGCTGGTGCTGCCGGGGGGAGCAGGGGTGTCCCTGGCCATTTTAAGCCTGAACCCACCGTCTCTTGGCCTGGAGGTCCCGCTCTCCCCGGCGGCCCTGTTTTAGGCGGAAAAGAACCCGGTTTGGGTGCTGGAAAGGCTGCCGCGCGGCTGCTTTGGGGAGAGTTTTCCCGAAACCCCTCCTCTCCGCCCGGGGAGGCTTCCCTCCCGCCCCCGCGGGCGCTGCCCGGGCCAGGCCGTCCCTCCCTGCCCTCCGCTCCCCTCCGCGGCGGGGCCGGGCCGGGGCGGGGCGGGCGGCTCCGCTCCTCCCCGGGCGCTGGGGCTCCGCGGCGGGGGCGCGATGCGGGGCCGGGGCGCGAGCGGCCGGGGCTGCTGGGCGTGAGCCGAGCCATGGCTAACGTCAAGGTGGCCGTGCGGGTCCGGCCTCTGAGCAAAAGGTGCGGCGGGGCGCGGAGGGGGGGACGGGGAGGTCCCGGTCGGCGCGGCGGCGGCGGGGCAGATACGGGACGGCTGCGAGGGGCGGCGGGATGCCGCCGGTCCTGTCACCGGGGACGGGATCGCCGCTGTGGGGTGGCTTAGCTGGGACTGAGGGAGGGACAGCAGGCGCTGGGGAGCTTAACGGTGAGGTAGGCGGAGCGGCAGGACTCTTCTCTCCGGGTCACCAAATAGCTTGGAAAGTTTTCTTGGAAGAGTCACCCACTGGAGCTGTTGGGCTGACTTCCCTCTTCCTGAGGGACCCAAAATAGGACAATTGTCATCCCGTGTAAGGGAATCTTCCCTTCCCCTTTTGTTGTTGCTGTTTTTTCCAGCGGGAGGCAGAGCCGGATATTCCCATTGTCGCTCAGCTCCGCTCCCTCCCCGGCTTGCTTGGCTCCAATAGAAATCCCAAAAGCTAAGTGATACGGCTCGAAGACAACTCCCACAAACAAAAAGATGCTGTAGCACAACGCTGTGGTGTTGTTTGGATGTAATACATAATTAAAACCTTGCAGACTTTGGAAATTCGGGGAGGAAAAGAAAGAGAAAAAGCAAGCAGCCAAAATTTCAGTGGCTGGTAATTTACTCCTCCTGTTAGAGAAAGGCACTGTAGCACTTCAGGCAGAAATGGTTTGAGATGTGGTATGAGCTCTGCGGGCCGGTCTTTGATGCTGTCTTTGTTTTTAGCGTGTGTCACTCACGTTGTTTCTGACTGCGCTGACTCCTGTGATAAATGACTCTTCCATGTAGTACAGAAAATGATTCTTCAAGAGTTGCCCAGCCTGAAGACTACCCTACTCGTTTAGCCGGCAGTACAGTAGCATATTTTGCACTTTTAAATTCCTATTTGTTTATGGATTTTTTGCCAGACAAGATACCAGACAGTGTTGAATAAAGTTAAAAAAACCAAACCTGCTAGTCTTAAATATAAAAAGGGAAAGGTGGAAAGAATTTTGCAGGTTTTCAATATATTTTACCTTTAACTCAAAACTAACTGAATTAAAAAAGATTTTGTCCATAATTTCATTAAAAAACAGATTGGGTAATATTATTCGGATTTATTGCACAGCTGTGAATGGAACAGATTTTAATAGATACTGGCATATTGTAAGAAGAGTTGCACACAGAAGTAAGCTAAGTTTAGCCTTTCATTGCTTAGTCTTGCTTTAGTGTTGGAGATGCTCTTTGATTTTTATTTTCTTCTGTATTGTTAGTCATTCTTAGTATTTACTGGTTAAATAAATTGCCATTACGCTCTCTAGAAACAAAAAACAGTATACAATTGCTAAGTATTAACATTAAATGACAATTTGGTAACGATATTAAGTTATGCAGACCATAGGACCCTTTTGGTTCAGTCTTGAAGGGTTTGGTGGAGATTGAAAGTATTTAAAAGTCTGACTTGGGGATGTATTTCATTGTGCAGTCAATGACGTATTTGTTTCTTCCACAATAGCATTTGGCTGCCTATTTGCAATTACGTAGTGGACTTAGTAGGGTCCTGTAGACTTAAGTTAAAATGACTGTTTCTTAGCAGCTGGGGAAGAGAGGCCAAAGACTGAATCGGCAGGGGTGTAATCTTCCCTCTCACCAGACCCTCCCTGGCGAGGAACTTCGCACCACGTCTGTCTTAATGTTTCTTCCGCGATGGGTAGCTTTAAGCGGTGCATAACAGTGCATATATCATTATAGCATTAAACCGCACCTATAACTGTCAGATAAGGTGTGATAAACAGGAAAACCTTCAACACAGTCAGCATGGGCCAGCTGTTTGGTCAGGAGTATCTTGGAGAGGAGGGTGGGATCAGAAGGGTGGACAGCCTCCCGCACAGGGGAGAGACTGATCTGGTGCTGAAACGGGAATGTTTGTACGAAGGTGAGAGTGGAGACCCAGGAGGTAATATGAGAAGAGACTGTTAAATAATTCCATCTACTCAACCTGTGGCAGCGTAACTGATGGGGTGGGGAGGCAGAGACCAGTCTTGCAGTATTTGACCCCAAAGGCCATTTATTCCTTGTGCTGTGTTGCCACAGCTGAAGTCAGCAAAAGCATTTCAAGATGGATTTTTATATTTTATAAAAGGGGAGGGAAAGTGATTGGATGTTCTCTGTGAAGGCTCTGACACGAGAACTTGCTTTCTAGCCTTGACCAAAATTGTCCAAATGCAGTGACTTCAAGGCAAATACCAAAAATATGAAGGCTTAAAGTAATCTTGATAGAGATCGAAAGGACTAAAGCTCTTAGTGGGGATAGGGGCCTGCTTTTTCTATTCCAGCTTCTTATACCGCTTCCATATTGTGGTCACACAAGCCTCTCACCCTCTCTATACACACATGCTGTGATTGCCTCTAACAGGTACCCATGTTGCCAGAGCTCCTAGGATCTCTTAGGTGCTTTAAAAAGAAAAACTTCCTGCATAAAAATTTCAATTCAACTGGGTTGAAGTACTGTAATGTGTACAATTGCAGTTCCAGCCAAAAATACTAAACTTTGTTTTTTAAGAGTCCCAAAAATTGAAAAGCTGCGGGCAAAGGCTAGAACTAGAGGGTTAGTTGGTTGTTTCTAGGCTATCGTACAAACTTTACTTGCTCATTGTTTCTTTTCATTTAATTTACAATGGCAGATGAATATTGGTTTTGCATCTTAAAATTTACAGAATATTCAGATGTTAAAATATGTTAATATGGGAGTTCATAAAATCCCGTTTTCTGTTTAAAGTTTCCATTTTTTATATAAACCATATTAATCACATCTGCAACTTGTTATTTAGCATAAGGCAAAGAGTGGTCTTTTTGTTCTGTGCCTGTACGGCGCCCGTCACAATGCATTCTTTGACAGAGAGCTCCTATGCGCAAATAATCCCCCATAGTTATAAAGTGAGTACGGTTATACAGAATGCAGAAGTTTTTCCTTTGCCTAAACTTTAAATAGCTTGTAACCAATCTTCTTCATAATGTCATCAGTCATTCTGTAACAGACTAAATGATTTTTTTTATCACCAAAATGTTGTCCTGGGAGTGAATTCCCTCAAGTGTGTTCCCTGGAGTGACAGTGCTTTTAAAAAGTCTTTATTATACATTTACTATTCTACATACTAAAAGAGATTTGTTACTTTGTGGTTACATGGATATGTGTTCTGTGTAAATACATTTCTCCCTCAGAACGAAATATGGAAGCTTGAGTGGGTGCTATAAATTGGCTATAGCGATAGGTAATAATCAGGTGTTAAGTAGGAGCTGGGAACTGATGAAATGCCTTTACAGTTTATTTCCGGCTATCTTAATGCTTGGTCTCTTAGATATTAAACTTTTGTCAGGAAAGTGTCATGTTATTTTTGGCTGTCAGTCAGAAGCTGTTGATGGAAACCACTTTCAATGCTAGCACGTAACTATGTGAACTAGGAATGTTGTTTCTTTTTCTTTCTTGATTTCTGCCGCGGAGTGTGCCAACACCACGCTCTGCAGCGTGGGGCTGTGATACCAGATCTCCCCCTCCAGACCTGGCAATAGTGTGACTGGCTGAGAAAGAGGGTGCATTACCCTTCAAGTATTTCCGTACTGTGTCTAGGGCTCTCCTTGTGCCTGGGTAGCTTGCTTAAACCTCTGTTGGGTATTTGCGTGCTGCGGTAACACCTGCAGCGTTAGACCTGCCCTTTGACTATTTCTGTAGGCCAGCAGAAACCAATGCTAGTTTTTATGTGCTGCTAGTTTCAAAAATGTTTGTCCCTGTGGTATCCCATCACAATTCCAGTACCTGGTTGATTGCTCTTTCGGTGGACCTCAGCCCTGCGTTGTGGGAGAGGAGGACGGGAGGGCTGTGTCTGTGCGTGGGAGGCCCTCGGGGAGGGGAGCGGTCAGCGTGTCCAGGGCAGTACAGCTGGGATGGAGCTCAGCTGCCTCATGCCTTTTCCTCCATCATCCGCTTCCTCTGCATCTTCTGCTCTGCATCCAGCTGGTCTCAGCTCGCTTGGGCACGCTTCTATTCCCTTGTCTCAGCGTAGTTTGAGAACTGCCATGTAAGTAGTCTTAAAGATGGGAAAGAAGGGTTTTAAAAAACAGTGCTCTATACCACAACGAAAAGCCTCATGCATTACTATAGGAGTCTCTTTTTAGCATGCAGCAGTGACTAGAAGACGTTGCATTCCTTCACGGATTGTGCATTGAGGCCTGGGTAAAATCATTCACAGCAACTTTGTTTAATTGAATTGTAAAATTATAGTGGTGTAAGTTAAAAACTTGATGCTAGGGCGTGCAAGTTGCCCTGTGACACTTTTTGAGAGTTTAAAGTACTTTGCTGGGCCCTGAAGTTTGGGAGATACTTGTGCAGGACCCAGCAAAACAGAAGACATATTCTGCTGTTGAAAATATCTTCTCCACTTTTCAGCTGCCTCTGTGCCTGGAAAAGGAGAGACTGGCAAGGAGCTCTTATTTGAAAGGGTCTTTCCTGGTGTCTTTAATAACTCACAAATGAACTCTCCCATCCTCTATGAACCTCATAGACATGTCACCCGAAAGAGTTGCTGAACAGGTTGATTAACCTGAAAGCTGCCCTTTGCCTTTCTCTGCTTTGCATTGTTTCCAAGCTGTATCTCGAAGCCTCCTGGCCAGCTGTTTATTTCCCAATCCCCTCAGGATTCCTGAGCTTGTCCTCCACACATTGGCAAATAAGAGCATCAAAGAAACGTTGGGGCAGTCCCAAGCAGCAAAGCTGAACCTCACTCCCAGCTGTGCAGGTGTTTACTATCAGAGTCTGAGCTGCAGCAGCAGTTTTCCTCGTTACTGCAGCTCTGTATGGCATAGCTCTCTAATCACCTTCCTGGGATGCAGCAGGTGATGAAGCTTGAGGGTGGGATAGGGGTGGTGGAGTTAAGTTTGAGCTCCTAAGAACACAGTTGATGGGTGTGAGCAAGCCCAAGGCTGGGAGGGAATTGTCTTGCACGGTAGGGAAAGTTTCTTAGAATTTCCAGAAATGTGCTGGGTGTGCCAGGCCAACCTGAGCGGTGCGTTGAGCATAGCTGCAGCGAACAGGTGAGAGAGGAGCTCAGCTGATCAGTGCATTATGATGTAAACATGTAAAATTAATTTCTATTCAAAAGGAAAGTTATCTGGAAAAAGAAAATTACTTTAAGCATCATTCTGGAAATGACGCAAAGTAAATCACTGTTGGTTTGTGCTGGGTATGCCTTTATTAATCTGCTGCAGGGTCAGCTTCCTTAACTAGTCTCTGTGCTGTGGTCCGCCTCCTTTGCTCTTTCTAATCACGTTGTGGTAAGTAAAAGGAAGGATTATTATGTAAGCAAGACTTTTTGCTGTTTTATAGACTGTGCTATTAGCTAATCTACACGCTTGTGTATAACCACAAGAACTTAGATAGAGCAATATTGCCTACTGCTGACAAGAGTGATAACTTTTGTAGAAAACATGCTTTGAATCTTACGCATAACTGATGTTAAACGCTGCATCAAAATAAAATTAAAGCAACAGCAGATTGGAGGTTATTGTTGTTCTCCCTCTTACCCCTGCCAAAGCAAATGTGATTGTTTTACTTATTCAAGCATATTCCTTTTAAAATGTTTATTTCTTACTAGTTGCTCAGTGCTGCCCTTTTTAAGCACTATCTGAACCGACTTCATGATGTCAGTGGTAAGAGGAATGTATTCTGAGGAAAGATAGCTATAGATGTTTATGTTAACATTTCAAAACCTTTTCCAATTACATTTTTAAAAACAAAGAAGCCATGACCCTACTTTATTCAAACTGTTGTTGTGATACACTACTTCAAATGTGTTTGATGCAAGTGTATAATGACACAAGATATTGGCATCATTAGTATTCATACAGTTTATTTTTGTTTACAACTTCAACTTCTGCTTAAGTTAGCTTTTCTGTGCTTTTTGGATGGTGTTTAAAAAGTGTTTGTACTTATCTTTCTTTGCAAGGAGAGAACATTTGTTTTCTTTTATATTTCTAAAGCTAGATGGGAAGATTTTTTTCTTCTTTTTGGTACTTTTCTTGAGCTGACTTAAACTTTGCTCTGTGACCCAACTGTGTGTTGGATAAATTAGCTCTCTGTTAATGGAATATTGCCATAATCTCTATTAACTGCTTTACTGTATGTAAATGAAAATAACTTCCTTAGAAATCTGTACATATTTTACATTAGCACAAGAAATACATTGCAGTCAAAAATTCTCTGGAAAATGGATGTAGTATAATTTTGTTTTATAGGTATTCACAATATGTTCCACATGGATGTAATTTTCAAATACAAGACAAAATACTGCTTTCTTTGAAGAAAATGACAAAGGGACCAGAACGTATCTGTGAAAAGAAAAGGTATAAATATAGGAAAAAACAGGTAACAGGCAAGAGCAGAAAACACCTTTTAGCTTGCTTAGGACTGTTAGATACTTCTTATGCTATTCCATGGTTTAGACTAAGGCAGGCCATTGAACACAGTATAGCGAAGCGTCTGTCTTCTACCCTGACCTTGTTTCCTTAGCCTTCTCCATCATATATTTTAGTAGATATATTCCTTGCTACCTTGGTGCTGTCGTCCTCTCACACCTAGACAAATGGCGGGCTTTTATCTACTTTTCTCTACTGTGATAGCTGAGTGACTGTTGTTCCTCTGTGTCCCTCTGTTACACGACAGTCCCTTTCTTCAGGTGGTGGTAGCTGAACTCTGTCCCAAAAGCCGTGGGTTTTGAGGTTGGTACCTAATGGTGGGAAAGAGCTGTCTCAGGCCTCCAAGAGTTGCTGTCTGAAAATCTGCACAAACTGCATTGGTTATGCATTGCTCATGATTACAAGCTTTTTTCCCACAGAAGAGTTGGGATTTTTAAAAGAAAAGTTGAGATTCTAATTTTGTGTTTATAGAGAGGAGGTCCCTCTCCCAAACAAATGTATTTTAACATTTGTGTATCCTGTTTTGTAACCTAGCCTATTGTTAAGGTTATCTTGACATCTTTTCCTCTCTCTCTCTCTCAAATTAGTTATTTTGCTTTGCCTAGTCTATTATTTAAAGTTTCATGTAAACTGTCATTGAGGTGGCTGCTCTTTTCTCTTAGTATCCGTACTTGGCACTCGCAGGGGGTTTTCGTAAGTCACACCCATGTTTTTATAAGGGTCCTGCATCAGCGACCCTTCCCAGATTGTATTCTTCTTGTAGTTGCATGAAGCAAGTTTTCTAACTTTGGTAAAGGGCAGACTTTCTACCCCTTTAAAAGGGCAGGACTGTGCATGTCCTGAGTGGCCACCACCGCCCATTCCACAGAAGATGATGCTTCTGCTGATTTTATGTGACAATACTGTGCATGTACTCACTTAAGCCAGGAGGACAAGGCGCTAGCTACCGGCGGTTTACTTCCCAGAGTTAGAGGCTGACAGTCTCTTCTTCCCTTCTTTCACTTCCCTTGTTGCCTGGGCAAAAGCAGCTACAACAATGTCCTGAAGCAACAACAGCAAAACCGGTTTTTGGAAGCCTTCTAATATTTTGCATTTTCGTAGAACGCTTTTCCTCCCAAGTCCTAAGAATACTTTATGAGTGTCAGAATGTTTTGGAGCAGGAATCAGATTTTTTGTATGCAGCAAAGAAAAATGGGGCACAATGTCATTAAATAACCTGGCCAGAGCCATGGCCAGTTTTGTTCTCTAAGACCACATACTCTATCTGAGAGAAATTGTAGTAATGCAAGGTGACGTGACTGCACGCGTAGAGCTCGCTGCGCATCTCCCCTGGGGAATGGTGCAGAGGTTGGATGCTAATCTTGTGGAACCTTTGTGCAATACATGGTGAGACACCACCACTGTGCACAAAGAATTTATGTGAGTTTTGGGTGGGATTTCCCCAGTTTCCTTTTCTTTAGTCCAATGCTTTATGTGGAATTTAAAAAGTAGTGCACTCCTAAAATTTTCCTGCCATCTTCCTATCTGTAGCATAGATTTTAAACAAAATAATGGAGTTTTGCACCTCTGTTTTTGGAATTTAAGACTTTATTGTAGTAGCTGCTTTTTGATGAAAGAGGTACCTAAGCAAGAGAGATAAGACAGTGCAGAGCCGCATTCAGTGTCACAGTCATCTGTTTAACTACGATCACAGACTGAAGTTCTGTCCTGGTGGAATGAAAACTGACCACTGTATCCAAATTCTGGTTTGCATGGAAATCACGGCTTTTGCACAGAATTTCTTTGATGCAAAAGTCCGTGAATTATACTATCTCATTACTCAGTAAACAGTTGGCAAATCAAGGGTGGATGAAATTGGACTAACTGGACTGTACTTTGTTGTAAATCCTCCTTATTTCGTGCTTCCTTAAATGCTGGTGGTATGACAGATGAAAAGACTTTTTCCTCTCCTCTTCCCTCCTCCCCTCAATGCCTCTGTGTGAAAGAGAAAGCATCATTATTCCACAGCTGTTCAAAGCACTGATGGATCATCAGGAGTATTTCTGCCTTGGATTGCTCAAGGAAGATGCCTGGCGCTCTTGGGAGATGGTGCAGACAGGAACACTCTTCTTGTACTGTGCCATTCACATGGGCAGGATTGCAGAGCTTACTGTGACCGCAGGAGGCCATCCTGTGCTTCCTCTCCTAGCTCATGAATATATATAGCAAAAATCTGGTAAGATTAAGACGACTTTAACTGTTTGAGGCAGGCCTGTATCTGAAAAGAGCACTGACAATGCCTCATGTTTATCTCTGCACCAAATATTACTATTTTTGTTGCTTTATAATATTTGCAAAGAATAGGGGGAAACCACACGAAGATGATGGTGATTGCTAGGAATGGTGATTTTTGCTTATCAGATTGCGTTAGCCATTATCAGAGCCAATGAAAGCTCTATGCAGCTAGGAGTAGCCTTGAAAGATAACTTAAGCAGCATGTCTAGTATAGCAGCGTGCTGTCTCGGTGAACTCTATGTACTTGGCTTCAGTATAGATTTTTAAATTATTTATAAACATCTGTTCTGAATTTGGTAGGAGGATTGCTAACTGGGTGTGCACTCCTCTTTTGCAAGACACAGTAAAACAATTATGACTTAAAGAGAAATACCCAAAATAGTATATTGGGTAGTACTAAATAATGAAAAACACTGAAAACAAACTTTAGGTAAATTTATTGATTATTGATACTTTAAAAAAAAAAAAACCTGTATTAGCCAAAGTGAGGATGTTCGTACTGTTAAAAGGTCTTGACTTTCACAGTTTACAGCAGTAGGGATAAGGACACAGATTATGCTGGTGTCGTGGAGAGATGCTGTGTTTGGGAAGGTTGTGGTTGTAGGTACCTTAACTTGTCAGTAGAGTGCAGAAGCTCTAATGGCTGAAGGCTTTGACATTCTTCTCTGCAGTTTCTGGTGGACCAGCATGGAGTCTTAATTGCTCTTCTCATTGCACACTTGGTCTCTCAACAGATGTGTCCTCAACCCATTTTGTGTGGGGCAGGGTTCTCTGAAGACTAGCATAACTTAAAAAATAAAGTAGAAAATACCCTGCATTGTTTGTTTCTTTGTTTCTGTGGCCCAGGTCAGTCACTCAGGAGGTGCAAAGGTGGCAGCTTCTCAAAGATACCTCTGCCAAGGCCACCAATAAACAGGAGGCAGAGACACTTTACGATATACTGTTAATGGGAAGGAAAAGATAAATCTGAATACTCCCTGAACTTTTCCCCTTAAAACCTTTAGACTTTATGACCAAGAAAAAGCTTGGGTTAGATTTGCCTCAGGATTATTCTGCAGCTGCAGGCATGGTGACTGCATAGGGGTGCCATTAGATGGCACAAAGTGTCCCAGGTACAAGTGGTGTAGTTTGGTAAATGTTGAACCTTACTTATAGGCTGTCATGGCTATGGGTCACATCCTGGGAAGTGACAGAGTCCCGGAGACAGCAGCAGTGACTGCTGGCATGCATCCTGCTGAGCTTGCTATGGGTGTGCTTTTGGTTGTATTTGTAAGCAGAGTGTGAAAATATCTGTCACAGTAAGCCGCAGAAGGCTACGTTTTTCCTAGAAAAGTCTAGAAAAAAGACTAAAGGGAATTCTTCCAAAAAACAGAACTGACATGATTGCCCGAATCAGCAAAAATGTCTGCGAGAGGGGAGGGATTGGTACTGTGGCCATACCGCTTTTGAGGTCCTCTGCCTCAGTACAGGTTGAGATTGGGTTTGGAGTTAACTTGGGTGATGGGAATTGGTGGCAAACCGTAAGTGCTTGCAACGATTGCACTGCAGGGTTATTTTCAAAGTTTGTATGAGTAGACACATACTCAATTCTTTCAAAAATGATTTAAGATTTCTCATGTACTTGAATGCTATATATTGGCTTTAGTATATTTGCTTACTTTGGTGAGCATTTGGTGGTCTGTATTTGTAGAAGCTGTGTTGTATGACATGACTACCGCTAATGACTTCAATATTTTTGCTTTACTGCATGTGCATGTTTTTAAAATAAACAGGCGACTTTAAAAAGTTAGCTCCTTTGTTCTCCAAGTGCCTGACTATTATTTGAGAGGGTGGAGGAGAAGTGGGGCAAATTTTATAAAGCCTAAAACAAACAACTGCCCCCTTTTTTTCTACCCACTGCTTCCTCCAGCTCTGTATACCTACTTGCACTTCTGTACTCGGTCTCCGAACTCGTCTCAGTGAGGTCCAGCAAGCTGTGGAAATGTCCCTCTTGCGGGTCTTGATCCTCCCGTGATTCTTTTCCACTAGCTCGTTCTTCCAGGTCTTGCAGAGTGCCTCTTGTCCCGCTGGGGTTGCATTAGCTTTACACGTTGGCTGCAGAAATGATTTGTCATAGGAACAGCAAATGTTATGAGGAGATTTTCCCTTGGGCTGCCCCTGTTTTTTGGACTGCCACAGCAGCTTTGCTTCTGTCTGGTCTCTCTTGTAGCTCCCCGTTGCAGCCCTGCCACTGCATTCTGTACTTGTGTCGCCGTTCTGTCGCTGGGTCTGCATTTCTCTGAAACTTTCTGTGTCTGAGAAGATCCAGGCTTTTCCTGGGACATGTACCATTAAATGGTCTTTCTACAGTTCTATCTTTGCATGCAAATGAGTTATCTGTACAAAGCAATTTAGAAGAAGAGAGGCGCTTCCCAAACGTAGCATTAATTTTTCAAGAAGTGGGGAAGAAAGGAGGATGGGGAAACTAAGCCACTCACTGTGGCTTCTGAGCAGCAGAAGTCAAATGTGTTTAGCGTACTTTGGAATGGATTTTATTGGTACAAGGAATACAGCTTTCATAGCTGTGGAACAGAGCACCCATTCCTAAGGATGACTGATGTTTTATCAGTCAAATGCAAACTGCGGCGCACATATGTGTAAGAGCGTACTCAGAAACACAATTTTTGCTGAGAGCGCTTTTGTAGTGTTTGCAATCTGGAGTTAAGGTCAGAACATCTAGAACAGCTGTGAGTCTGCTTTGCCTCCTGGGCTTTATATATTAAACTGCTTTCTTTCCCAGAATTATCTGGTTTGTACCTAAAAGAAGGGTGGAATAAAGACATGTTTACAGGGAGGCTGAATGTACAGTTTGTAGAGCTGGGAACGGCTGCAGGTCCAGTTTTGTTTATGCTCAGTGCTCTCTGGCTGTAAGCTGCTGCAGAAGGGAAGGTCTCCATTCCCACCACTGCGTGTTCCTGCCCTTTCTCTTGCTTTGGCTTAGCAACCGTGTGACCGCTGTGTTCAGAGCTCTGGAAAGGCTCGCTGGCCCTGTGGCACCTTGATTATTTATTTTGGTGTGTTTGTTTTCTGATCACAGCTGATCTGAGTCATTGCATGGGTGCGTTACTGCTAGATCAGATGCAAGAAAAGAAGTGGGAACACGTGTGGGATGTTGGAGCAGAGAAGAGGAATTGCCCCTTGCAGGAACAGCCTGCAGTTAAGCTAGATAAAGTATGCTGTGATCTGCACCCAGAGCAAAGGGGGACTTCAGTTCTATCCCTGTTTGCTGGTGGCTTTCTTATCGTGTGAGACTTGAACAAAGTTGCTAGACTCCTGCATAGAGCTTTTTGGCTGCATAGTGAGGAATCACGTTACCCTGTGGTAAAAGGTGGTGTGGTAATTTTATTTTGTGTTGTTTGTATTTTACTGGTTTTATATTTATTTTAATATAAGTATGTAAATATGAGTATATAAATTTATATATATATGAAAAATTCTTGTACTTCAAAGGCTTTCTGTTTGGAATTTCTTCTTTATCTTGAATCTTCAGTAATGACTGTGGCCTGGGAGAACATCGGGCGATGAGAACCCACATAAAGTCATTCATTCATAAGGTTGTGTGTAGTGCACGTGGACTGAAGGCAGTGACTTTCATGTAATTATTATAGGTGGGGTTGGGAGCACTGCTTGTTTTGAGATTGCCTCAGGTCTGCAATTAGAATACCCTAGCATTTAAAACTATTAAAAGCTTTGCCAGATTTCAACCATTTGGGTAGAAATCTTCCATGCATGAATGCCTGCCTCAGGCTAGATATTTTTAATTATTTTTAAGCTTTGACCAGAACGGTTCAGCTGCTACAGAAGATAAGGCTAAAGGAAAATTAGGTATTAAAATTTAAAAGCAACTTACGGTGATCTTTTATTTGAATTTCCAATTGATTTAAAATTGGAAATCTGGTGTGCATTTTTTTAATTCCCCATCTGAATCCACCCATTTCTGCTCAAGTTCTAAACAACTAAAACTCTTTTAACATGCTCAGTGAAGACTTCTAAGAACATAGCAGGTAAAAATTTTAAGGGATCTGCTTTCTCTGAGTGCATCTGAGCTTGTATTCTCTGGTGTTGACGAAATTGCGCTTGCACCATCCCCGTAAGTTAAAAAACTCATCAGTTGAGCACTGCCTTGATAAATTGAGCTCAGTGTTGTCCAAGCCACAACTGAAGCCTGGGTATAGGAACTGAGAACAAGGTCTTCTGTCCCATTTAATTGCAATAATCTGTTTGCTGACCCCAGCTGGTGTCCAGGAAGAAACTCTGATTCAGTTGTGGAGTGTACAAGTAAAATTGGGATAGAGACTGGAAGAGCTGACAAGGAAGGTAGGATCGTGTACCTTTGGAGCAGAGAGATCAGCCTAAAACCAGCTACAGTGCAGTAGGAGAAGGGAGCCGAGACCTGCAGAGCAGCTGAAGACACTAAAATTGAATGTGGGACCGTGGACAAGATGCCAGAGAGAAGAGATGGCAGGTACCTGTAAGGGATGATGTATGTGCATAGGGGGAGGAGGAGAGGAACTCCGTGAACTGTAACCGGGGTGATAAGACTGAAGGGTTAACAGTAGGATGGAAAAATAGGGAATGCTCATGGGATTAGGAAGCAGGATAGGGCCAAGATCATACTGGGGCAATGGAGAAAAGAATATGCGTAACTGAAGCAAGCTCCCTTCCAAAGGATCCCCCCAGTTTTGTCCGTCTTGTGCTGTTCTGAAATTCTTGTGAAATTCTCTGTCAAAATGTCCCATTTCCTCTTAGAGCTGGTCTGCTGTAGAGGATAACGGTCAGCTTTGTCCATTAGCTCACCTGGCAGAGGTCTGTATGTGGATATGCAAGTCCCCAAACTTGTGTTGGAAAATACTTGCTTTTCAAAACATCTAAGAAATTGCAGATGTGTACAGATTAAATGCATCAGCTGCAAATTTCTTCCTTAGCTACTCACAGCCTCTATCCTTAGGCACTTGTCCTTCTTCATTTGTTCTTTAGGGAGCCTTATGGGGCCTCTGTTCCGTCCTCAGCTCTACATAATGCACCATTTGGTATCCAGCTATACGTAATGCAAATTCTCTCTCCTGTGAGTGTTCCTCTTTCTCCTGGGGTCTGATTCAGAGCTGGTGGCTAATGTTGAACTGCTGAAGGCTCGCAGCTTAACTAAAACCTCTGGGAGCTGTGCTTGTATTTTCTATGTGAAGTGCCAGGTAAAAGTATGTATTACGGAAAGTAATAAGTTCAGTCTGTCTCAAGGCAGGTGCTCAAAATTAGTAAAGTGAGGCACAGAGACTTTGCATTATTTTCTATTTGCAAAACAGGGACAGCCTATGCTCAGAAATGTGTTTAAAACTTCTTTATGTTTGTAAAGCTCAAATGCTACAGTGATTGTCTCTGTGGAAGTCCTAAGTGTCCTAAGGCATTGTTTTGAATGTTGTTTTGGTCCAGAAATCGTGGGGTAAAAACTGAGAACCAGAGAGGAGAGACCCCAGAGGCAGGCCACGTTGTGCTGCGTGCTGCCTGGAAGTTAGAGCTGTCAGTGGGAGGAGATTGTAATCGGTGGGGGAGTAAATACTTCTGTACACGTGTAAGGAAATCTGTTAAAATCTGGGGCCGTGAAAGAACGGTGGTCAACTGGGTTTGAATTTTCTAACTCTTGTTTTATCTTACTTAGTTTTTAACTGACCTGATGATACCGATCCAGCTGATTACCGGGGGAGATATATACAGCTAATCTCAAATGACAATGTCTGGGCCTTCAGCTTGATTTTAAACAAAGTGTGACAAAATTGTACTAAGGGCAAAATTGATTTTTATTTCTAAACCAATTTCTTCCAGCTTTACAAAGGCATTAGCCTCTCAGTACGAAAGTGTTTGGTTATTTTCTGCTGTCAGATAAGTAGGCCACTGACCTTGTCTTCCTCATTTCTATCTTGCTATGTATAAAAAAAATCCATTATAATTATTGAGAGGGATATGAATCAATTCACCTATAAATAAGAGCATCCTTAACTTCAAGTAGCTATCATGCTGTCAGCCCAGAAATAATGTGTTGGTTGTTTTTTTTGTTTTGTGGTTTTTTTTTTTTTGCTTTGGCCACATGCTTTTTTCATTCTTTTCTAATATGACTCATCTTTGGAAGTGGAAGTTGGCTGTGGTAGCCAGTCATAGCTGTGTTCAATGGGAGTTTTATACAGACAGTATGTATAAGCGTGTGGTTCTTTGCACTTGTGGAACAATCCTGTCCATTTACATTTCAGGACCGTTTTGTTTTGCTAAAGAGTACTTTTTTGAGGACTACAACAAACACTTTGGATGATGTGGTAAAAATCAGACAGTACAACTTGACAACACCTGTGGCTCACAGGTCTATCACATGGATCCGTACTCCAGAAAGCACAGCCAGTCTACCCGTGCTCCGCTCTACTTCCTTGTAAACATAATTTAAAACAACAATTCTTGATTTGAAATAAAATCCTAACAAAGTATTTAGGTCAAGCACTTTGAAACTGTTTAATGACCGCAGTCCTGTTTTGTTCTTTTACTATTGAGATACCTGGCTGCAGATCCGCAAATGCTACTTCCTGTCACGGAGTGGCTTATGAGTATCTGGTTTTTAGCTCTTTCTGGTTTGCAATTTGTTAAATTTCTGGGGTTTACGAACTTGACATGCATCTTTCTGTGTCTTCATATTTTAAATGGATTTTTGAATATGTTCTGTTTCCAGAGAGAGTGCAGAAGGAGGAAGAGTGATTGTAGAAGTTGACGACAAAGTGGCAAAAGTCAGAAATATAAAGGTATGCTTTTCGTCGTCTTCCCTTTCTCATATAAGGATCCTGATGCTTTTCTATGTTTGCTTGGCTATTCTACCATTCTAATAGAAATATTAAGGGAGAAGTTTAAACTGGCACAGCTTGAGAATAATTGCAGCAAAAGTGTGTGTGGCGGGGGTTGTTTTGGTTTGGGGTTGTGGGTGTTTTGGGTTTTTTTAGACAGGGGATATAACATGTAGCTGCATTTTCTGTATTTTGTATTTGTCGAAGCTGCTGCAATCTGGCTGCGTGCCACCATTCAAAGCTGTTAGTAAATTGTCCAGGATTTTGTGCTTATCTTACTGTTACTAACATCTGGATAATTTCTTTCCCTGTGTCTTTCCTCCTCTCATAGTTGCACTCTGAGTGCAACTGACTGGCGTGAAATGGAGCTAAACGTGTTCGGCTACATTTCAGGCCTTGGTAAAAGACCAAGAGCTATAAGAATAAACTGAGTATAGCTGTCATCCTCCGTGAGAGCTCTGGGGCCGGCGTGCCTGGGAATCAACCCTTTGGTTTAGACTCTTGTACTACTTAAAGCTGCCACGGTCCTTCACTAAATTAATAGAATGGGAGCAAATCAATTTTATGTTGTCAAACGTGTTTCTGCTTGAAAGGCAACTAAATGAACTGTGGGATAACTGGGATTACTGTGGGGGTCCTAAAAGATGGGTGCATTTTGTATTTCTTGTCTCTTTTTTTTCTTTATATGTGCAAGCAATCCAGTTATTCTGTATTGTTGGTTCAAGAGAAAGAATTTATTAAGTTTTGAAGAGAAACAGTGGCAAAAATTGAATTAAAAGATTTGAACTACTTATCTTATTTCCATTATACTTATTTTTGTATTGACTACGAGCGTTCTTTTCTAAAGGAAGAAGAGGGAGAAATACCGGTGGTGTGAGAGGTCTCATGGGTGCAAAATGTTGCTTATTTTCCATGTATTTCCTTTTCAAAGGCTGTATTTGCGGAGTCTGAGACTCGCTACTTTCTGAAATAGTTTTCCCCGATTCCTTATACGTGTGATAAAGCTCTGGAGGAGACGCTTATTCTCCGGGTGCGAGGCTCTCCGTTCCCGGTGGCTGTCCTCGGGAGGGCCTCGGTCCCCGCCACAGGGCCGTGAGGACCCGGGCCTCAGGGGCTGCCCCGCTCGAGGGCCTCTCTCCTCAGGTGGAGGCCTCAGCCCTGCAGCTGCCTAATGGTGTCCAGCTGAGCCTCGTTAGACCTAGGTTTTTTTTTTTTTTATTTTATTTGTTTAAAGAGGAGCTGTGGGCTGCCTTGGGAGACTGGGGAAACCACAGCAGCGGGGCGGACTGCTCGTAGCAGGCCGAGAGGGGTTATTTGGAGATGGAAGAGCCGGCTGGTGGATGTTTTCTCTCTTGAGGTTTTGTAATTGGTGAGTTTTGTGAAGGGAGTGAGTTTGCTTTATGCATGAGCTAAATTTAGACAGCCTTTCATGAATCCAAGTTTGTGTATAAATTAATATTCATACACTAAGGTTCCCATTGTTGTATCTGGGGCAGGTGTGCTTTGTAGTTCAAAACAAAACCCTTCTCCCTAGAAGGGTAATCACCACTGTGATCGGGGGCTGCTTTTCCTGAGGTGGAGGGGTATTTTTTTATTTTTTATTTTCACATGTTGCAATAGGAAGGCAGTGCTCCAGGCTATCTTCTGCCTATTGCCGCAGAAGATCTAAGAAAGCAAAAGGTAATTGCATAAATATCTCTGAATCGCGACATTATTGAAGACGATCAGTAGGCTCATTAAGATGTTAATTCTGCCTAAAGGAAACTTTGGCTTCAATGTGATGACTTTTAGAATCATGTGGGGTTTAAAATACAGGAAACTTCTTTTCTTCAAAGATAACTTAAAAATTATTTCTGTTCTCTTTTGCTTTGCTCTTTCTTGGATTAAAAAAAAAACCCACCACAAACCTGTCAGGTGGGCCTGTAAATTAATTTTCCCTGTAAACCTCACAACTAGTGGCAGAGTTCAGCACTTACAGTGCCCTTTATCCAGTAACCTGGCAGACACTACTGTCACCCCTAGCTTTTAGGGCCATTAGTGAAGCAGTTTGTTTAGGTGCTAAACTATAACAAACCTTTTTTTCTGCTTATGTTATTGAAAATGTCAAGCTTAACAATAAAGTTACCAGCTAGGTTACATGTGGATGGTGTTAATTTTGTGTAATGTTTTGACTCATTACTCTCCTTTTGATGAGTAGATCAACAACATGTAGTTCCTTGTTCATAAGCTTATCTGTTTTATTACAACTTAGTTGGGCAAAATTATTCAGAAAGACTTTTACAATTCCCTTAATATTTCAGTCACCATTTCTGACTATTATGCTAGGAAGGCTTCACTGCCGTTATTACCAACCCGTAAAGGTTAGGTTTGTCATGTGCAGTCCCAGTGACAGAAGCATTAGCTTCCAAACATCACAAAGCAAAGGGGAAATAGAGGAAGAGACCTGCATTTTCAACTATGCAGTGAGAAAATTCATTTTGTTTTCTCACTTTGGGCATCATTTCTGTGATGTAGTTCTCAGTGAAACCAAAAAATGACAGAAAAATATAAGAAGGGCTATAGAGCTTTCCCACTAATACAGATGTTGTGAAGGTTCACTAAATTATGTTTACTGTATATAACCTGGAGGACCTTAGGTGTAGTAAATGAACCTTTCAGCACAAATTCTTCAGCAGGTCTGTCATGGACATCACCTCACTCTGAGCATCAAAGAAAATTGAATAAAGAGAAGAAACTATTTGCCATTCCTTTTCCACAATACAGATCCTAGATAAAATTCCTGTTAGTTTTTAAATACTTACTTTTTGGTCAACTTCAAAGTAAATTGGTCTTTCTGTCTTTTTTCTTTCTGTTGTCAGGTTGACAGTAGGCTTGATGGCACTTGGGACTCGAGAGAAAAGACTGTGGCCTTCAGCTTTGATTACTGCTACTGGTCAGTTGATCCCAAAGATCCAAAGTATGCATCTCAGGAAATGGTAAGTGATGCTGTTCTTCGTATCTGTGTTCCTATCCTGTTTTGTCCTTTATGTTCACATCTACAGGAAGAGATTGAGACATAGGATAGATGAAATTTCATTTTCTTTTCTGCCCCCATCTTTTTCTTATTTGTTTCTAATACCACAGTACTTGGTCCTTTTCTCTTAAGTAGGAGCAGTAGGACTGCAGTACCCTTGTTCGTCAACTGATGCACACTTTCATTACATCTGTCGGCTTTTGTAGGGGTCATTAATTGTGATGATCTGAGGACTTTAGCTTAGCAGTGAGAATTTTGGAGGGGGGAGGGGAATCAGGTTCTAGAGGGAGAAAGCTCTGGGGTGAAAGGAAAAGTGTTGAGGTGATGCTGCTGAAAGGATTAACAGTGAAGTAATCACATCTTTAACAGTAGTAAATTTTACTTATAGTGTATTGTTCTGAGCACTTTCTCATGCTAAAGTATCAGAAACCTCTTATACCTAATAGAGACTCCTCCTAGTTTGAAGATCCAAGGTTTGATTGATTAAGCAAGTAAGTTGAAGGATTCAGTATTAAAATAGGGTACAACTGCAAATTTTTGTTAATAAAGAAGGAATTATTAAATCTACTACAAATAAATAGCGTGCGTGGCAAAGCTATCCAAAGATTTCTCTATGCTTGCATACAGTCACATATGTCGGCATTAAAATAAGTTTTTACTGCTCTTTTGTCTTCAGAATTGTATCTTATTTCATTTCCGTTTGTTGTCAGTACAATTGTTCCTGAAATTGCAACCTGTATAATTGCGTTGTTTTTCATGGAAAGTATCACTTAAGACTGAGATAGTCCTGTGAAATATGTATTTCTGGTGGTGATGAGCACAGGATCGTTTTACTTCTGGGAGTCAATATTTGTAAAACTATCAAATTTGACAATTACCAGAAAAATAGATCAAATTTTTGATTGTACTACATTTCCTGCTTGTTGCAGTGTGGAAGACGTTTTGGGAACTCGGGAAATGTGTATTAAAAAAGAAAGTTGTCTTTCTGAAGTACTCGGCACTAGATAAACTTCCATTTTAGGGATTACAAATAACAAATCTTTAAATGTTGAACTGTTGGGTTTTGGGTTTTTTCCCCCCCTTTATATTATCTAATTTGCTTATTTGAATTTTATGTTCTTCATGAGTTTTTCCCATAATACACTTAGAAGCGTGCTTCTTAGAACTGTTGACAATATGCTTGGCTTTCTAGCTGAAATGGTTTAGCAGATGAAATGTTGATAAATATAGTCTGCCAAGTCAGCTTTATCTCTACTCGGTATGAAAAATTATCAGATGGAAATGGAAAATACAAATGGAAAATACCAATATTGGCTACAAAGTGTAATTTTTTGTTCTTGTCTTTATTAAATACAAGTGCAATTGAAAAAGAATGTAAAATGCAGTATAAACAGTGCAGCTTCCTTGCTGGGGCTGAGTAGGTATTTCAGACGCTGTGGCGAGTCATGTGTTATCGTACAACACAGTTTTATCCAATAAAAACACAGAAGGGGAAACACTGCCCATAGAAAATTAAGTAATGGGCCATAGTTTCCTTACTCGTGCCTGATGCTGGTTGAAAGGACGTCCAGTGCTGCTTCATCTAACCATTGGGTTCTTGAGCCTCTGACCGACCTCTTTCATGAGTTAGGAAAAGTTTAAAGATGGACTGGTGCTTTGAAAAGCCTGGCATCTTGAGTGAATTTCTTGGGCTTTTTACCTGTCTTGGTGATTGTAGAACCAGGAAAGCATACTTTAAATGTCCTTGAGAAGAGGGCTGCTGGAATACTGCAATCTTACCATGCTTTCGTGCATTTGTCTGCCCCCTTACACTGTATGAATGAAGTTTATTGTACTAATTCCATGTTTTGAATCATTACTTCAATGCTGAGCTTGAAGTTTCTAAGCTTCCTTACAGCAACAATGCGATCGGCAGCCAAAGGAGGTTTGGTAACACTGTCATCCAGTAAAAGCTTTCTTTCATGAGCTGACCTTGGATTACTTTTTCCTTGAAGATGTCCTGCCAACTGTTATCATACATGACTGGTGTATTGGTTGAGAATGAAAAGTAGATTAACGTATCTGCCTTCAGGTTCATTTTAGTAGAATGCTGTCTTTTAGTAAATTGTCCTTTTTTTTTGTCCTCTGGAGGGACACATAAAAATGAAGTCCTAACAGTTTCTTCTGTTGTTAAGGATTCTGTGACAGTAAAACAATAGTGAGAGGGCTGCAAATCGTAGTGTTTGGGTAAAAATATGATTTTAAAGATACAAATCTGCTTCTCTGAATAATTCCTACAGTTCCTTCTGGATGTTAACATTGCTCGCTTCAGGTTCTGGTCCCTTGCATTCCAGAGATGACTACCCACAATGCATTTTATCCCCTATATATTTTGATACTTCACAGGTACTTGTGACAGGCTTAAGTCACACATGTGTAAGTACTTTCAAATGATCGGATGAAAAGTTCAGATTTATTGTTCTGTTTATAAAAATTGTGCTTTCTCTGCCATCTGCATTCTACTTCTATTTGCCAAAATGGGAATACATGTTGCCCACCTTGTTTGTTTGTTGGTTTTGGTTTTTTTTTTTAATACATTTATGTTAATATTTCTTCTATTGCCTTTTTTTAATTAAAAAATGTATGTTAAGGTATTTTTTCACTTTAATTTGAGGAGAGCAGACCTTGCAATACAGTACACTGAAGAGAAACTGAACCAAATTAGTAAAATCTGCAGTGTCCATGTGATAGATGATATGGTTTTACTCTTTTTTTTTTTTTTTTTTTTTTCCCTTCAGTGGCACTGAAACTGGAAGTGCTTTTCCCTTCAAAAAGCTGGCACAAACAGAGTCAAAAATATAAATTATTTTTAAGAAGTGTTATTGTGTACATATTTTTTAGGGCTGAATTTAAAAAATAATTCTCTCATCACGATATATACAAGCTTTCTTCGTTGGCATTACATAAATAATGTAAGCCGTCTCATATCTCTGAAAAGAGGAAAGTTTGTTAAATTAAAAACAAAACTGATTTTTGACTACTGAAAGAAGAACCTATCCCTGTCGATGTCTGGGAAGTAGGCTTCTTATTAGAGATAACTTGTTGGATACTGGTTGGTTTCAGAAGATGGTTTCAGGTACAAGTAGATAGTCTTCGACCATTATTCAAGATTATTCTCTCATTTAAAACATTTGAGGAACTGAATATGAGGCAGAGTTCTGTTTTCTTTATTTCTCTCCTAACCGTGGTGAAATATGAAGCTATACAGTGTTTCTAATGATGATCCAGTAATTTACAAGCTTAATTTAGAAGTCTAATAGTAGTGGTCTAAATTCTTAGTCTTCCTTTAGAAGTTATATAAATTCTTTAGAAAATGTAAGATTTTTTAAATAGTTCAGCTGTGCAAATATTATGTTCATTTTCCAAATAAGCTGAATGCCACATTTTATAATGTGACCTCTGGTTTTTAGGTGGCCAGTTTGAGGTCCTTGGGCCTGTTGGTTTTGTTTTCTCACTGGGCAGTTGAATACTTCGCGTTGATATTAAGCTGAGGTTTTCATCTGTTTTCACAGATGTACAATTATTTCCAAAGGGGAGTCTACCTTCTCTTTTTAAAGACATTTTTTTTTTCTAAGTGGATTTGTTGGTGCATAAACAGAATAGAGGAAAAAAGAAATACCCTGAGAGAAGAGTCACCAGCTAAATCAACCAGAGCTACCAGCCACTAAAGGAAAGAGGAAAGGAAACAGATGTGCTAAATCCTTCTAAGAGATTGAACTAGGGCTACATGGCAGAGAGAAGGAAACCGAGTATCAGAAAATTGTGGGGGACCAGAGAAAGAACAGGTAAATATTAATTCAGGACAGGAACAGAACATTCGATGGGCAAAATATGAAATGAGAAACAAATGAAATCCTAAAAGACTATAGGCTTTTAAGAGAAAAAGGTCATGCATGGTTTTTCTGATTTTAACTCTGCAATTTGTTACATGCATTTTCCGTGGTTATAAACCAGGGAATGTTTTTCCAAACCATCGCTTCAAGATATAGTTATACTCTTAAAAGAAAAAAAAAAAAAAAAGAAAAACAAACAAACAAAAAAAAAAACCAAAAAAACCAAACCACCCAAAAGGGAAAACCAAAACCAACCAAAAACCAAACAAACAAAAAAACCCACAAGAAACTGTAATGCTTCTGGTGATGTTCCTTTTCCTGCCATTTTTGAGACAAACTGTTCATTTTTCACTGCGCTGTATTGCTGCAGAACTAATTTAGCCTCACAGAGGGAGAATGCTGAATGTCTGCACCTGGGCTTTACCACTTGCATACAATGAAGTAGTTTCACCATGTCTCTCTGCATTCTTGTATTAAGGCTTTCTTGGGAGATGAGTTTGGTACTATACAAAATCTTCTTTAGTAAAGGGAAACATTTTGTGTAAAAGTGATTATTGCTTCCTTCTCCCCCCGCCCCTTTCCTCCACAGATGTCTTCAGGAAGCTGTGTGTAGTTCAGGATTGTTTTCCAAAGACGATGTTGGAAATCCATCACTCTTTGGCCATTGTGTAACTATGGGATTATCCTGTAATAGAGATTCATGGCATATTTCCATTTTGCAGTAAAAATAATGTGTGATAATGTTATTGTAATGATATTTAGGGTTATAATCTTTATAGGCAGATTCAGGCTTGCTGGTTCATTCTGCTGTTTGAATATGATAGTTAATATGTAGGTGCTTTGAGAACTTTATAGTTGTCCCACAAACAAACATCTAAATTGAAACTTATTTAAATTTAAATTTTTGTCTGGTGTAGAACAGTCTGTTTCAATCTTTTGAGTTTCCTTTGTAAAACCTGAAATAGCTCTTAATGAATCTTTCCTCGAGTCTGTTTTAGCTCCACCAAGCTAAGGAAAATTCTTAAAGCAGTTGCAGAACTTAAGTAAATGCCCATTTAAATCCTACTGGAAAAAAAAAATTCAGCTTGATCTAATGCCAGCGCAGTTAAACAAAATCTTAAGAGCGTTCTGCACAAGAGTATTCTTAAGACTACAGGAACACATGCGAGCATTAAGTATTCTTCTAGCTGGTTGTTGTAGCTTCAGTCCTCAGCTTCCCTCCAGCCATCCTACCCATCCGGTCATTGTGCGTGCACAGTAACCGCGGTGGGCAGACTGACCCACAGGATGTACAAGCAGGTATTTACACACAGTGGTTGCCATAGATAGCTGATGTGTAGCAATCTGTTCCTTTTGATAAGAGGAATACATCCCATGACTAATAGGCTTTGAATGGTAGAGATAGTGAAATCCAGAAAAGTGCTTAAGAACCCAACTTGCACTGATTACAGTGGG
Organism: Calonectris borealis; assembly: GCF_964195595.1. Taxonomy (NCBI): domain Eukaryota; kingdom Metazoa; phylum Chordata; class Aves; order Procellariiformes; family Procellariidae; genus Calonectris; species Calonectris borealis. Next base: position 41,827,116 of record NC_134316.1, on the reverse strand, counting down.
ATCCAAATCTCGGACTGGGTTTTCTTGAAGCACTTTTTGTAGGTCTCAAGCTTAGTTTTTGTACCTCAGTGCAACAGTTAAGTGGAGATGATAATGTTTATCAGGGAAATAATAATTTAGACTTTAGAATTTTTACCTCAGACTTTCAAAAGAATGAAATAAATTATATTCATATTGATCAAGGAATTTCACACTTCTGGGCTTGACTTGATAAGCATTTTATTTTGGTTTGGCATAATGTATTAGGTTTATGCAGGTATGAATATTCCTTCAGTGTCTTTCTGAATATTATCACTTTCATTAATGCTGTGACCCTCATTGGACCTTCTAAGACGCAATCATAAAACCACTTGGCCAAAAAGGCCATGACCAAACAAAAAGATAACTGTTTATGAGGTAAATCTAAGAAATATGAGACTGCATAGAGGTTCAAGATTTTGTATGGATTTCCCTGTATGTGGAGGTTGCACTGTGATGTGTCACCTGTGAAAAGTATGATTTTAATGAATCGGGATGGTTTTACAGTGAGAAAGCAGTAATGGTATGAAAACAAGTCTTATTTTAAATGTCAGTAACTGCTCCTAATTTCTTGACCTTCTCACCTCCCCAGCCCCCCATTCTTCAGCACTGGCTTACTAATGTAAGTGAAAGAATAATTGATTCTTTTTTTGGTGCACTTCCAGTGTGCATTTGAACCATTGAGGGTTTTACAAGACTGTTCAAAAGCAAGACAGTGTGTTAAATTAAAGGTTGTTTGTTTATTTCTAAACTTTATGTAACAAGTGACAAAGGTTCTCTTTGCCTGTCTGTCTGTCCATTGCAAATGCGTGCTAGGAAGAACTCCTTTCCATTCAAACACGTTATCTAATTGTTTCTATCTTTGTTTATAAAAATATTCGTTGGGAGGATTGGGTTTTATTCTGTACTCTGAAGGCAGAAATGGGGGTTACTGATGGCTCATGTGAATGAACGCACATGACTCCTGTAAACAGATTTTTCCATTTCTTATTTGTTTTAAAAGTACCATAATGGCTTTTCATCACATTTGACTTCCCAGCATAGTTGGGTTTTATACTACTTCCAGCTAAGAAAAGTAGTTGGGGAAAGGGACAGACGGGCAGCTGATTTTCTTACCTCTCTGTCAGAACTGTAAAGCTGTAACTGAAAAGCAAATAGAAGAAGAAACAGATATGTTTGTTTTAATATGCAAGATCTTCAATATGGCACTAGGTTTTTTGTTTTGTTTTTGGAGGGGTTTGTTTGTTTGTTTGTTTTACATGTTAATTGAAAAAATTTAGAAAAGTTACACAACGGTATTGTTTGGAAGTGAAACATTGCAACATACTTTTCAACCCTTCCTCAGACTAAGTCACTGTACTTGCTCCTTTTTTTTTTTTTTTAATGCAAACATAGTCACACTTCTGAAGAACTTTAACTGAGAGAGCGTTCCTTCCTAAGCTGAGTTTGTGACACTTCCATGCCTCCATACATTTCCTGTGAGATTCAAGTTTTTAATTGTCTTCTGAATTCTCAAGATAAATTCAAAATCTGTTATCTGGCATATGCGCTTAATTCTAAAAATTTTAATGTAATAAAGCTCTAATTTAAATATCTTGAAAAATCCTTCAATTTGTTCTCTCTTTCTCTCTCTTCCCCCCGTCCCAAGCCTTGTGTTGGTGTAAAAGGAGGGAGAAAAAGGAGGCAGCAGTGGCTGTGGGTGTAAATGGCATTTTCACATGAAATATTTGAAAAGCAGTAAGCATTCCATGCACAGCATTTTTTTCTCCAACCCAGAGTGAGACAGAAGTGAAAAGGAGAGCGTGCTATAAGAAAAAGGCTTTTTGTGCAATAATTGGATCAGTATATAATGGATTATGATGGAGGGAGGGAAACTACCATGAGTGCATGCTATATATCTTTGCCAGCAATACAGCTGCTGTGTTCTGTTCATGATCGAATAAGGTCATTCTTTCTGGCTATACCAAGAGTTCTTTGCAGAAAACTTTTCTGGGAATTATAGTGAATAATTGCAAACTTCAAAGCAGGCTTTATTGGAAGACAAAAAAGAATCAAGTTGATTTTCAATTTACCATGCATAACATTAAAAACATTGTAATTTGAGGAGGCAAAAATTAGTTTTAAATAACTGAGGCATTGAGTTAATTGATAGAAATAATTATATAGTCATATACATTCATATGCGACTATAATTTAATACAGATGCATTTCAAATATGAAGCCTAAACAGGAAAGGAAAGGATTAAGCTGAATACTGTTAACAAGTTGAGGGAAATCAATAAACTGTTTCACAAACAATTAAATGAGATGTTTTCCGACTGTTCAATCTGCTAATGTTCATACACACTCATTCTGTTTCCCTGATAGGCACTGATCGTTGCTTACTAGATAAACAGAGCACGTTCTTTACAATAGGCAGGCAGTATAATTCGCTAAATAATATTGGGAGGATCTGTAAGCACAGTCAGCAACTTAGAAGAAAAAGAGAATAACAAGTTCTTTGTGTTGCCAGTTATTGTGCATGTTGCAGTGAACCTGCACATTCACAATCTGCATTACTTCTATAAACCTTGTGATTTTTTGCGTGCCTTACAAGTAAAAACAAAAACTTGGTACTTGTGACCTGCAAACTTTCTGAAGTAACTTGACAGCATATGGTTATTTGGAAGGATGATTATTTTTTAAATTACCTTCTAGTGATGGAGATGTATTTAAAAAAGAAAATCTGTTATGTAGGTAAGCTGTATGCAGATGTTGGTTGTTCTTTCTTACTTGCAGATGAACATTCACAGTTTAAATTCCTCTGTGTAATCACACCACAGTCTTTCCTCCATGCTCATGAAGTAGTGATATTTTTTTTCTTCTTTTAATCTAAAATGAGGACCATTCCCTACGCTTTCTGCTTTGCAAACAAGTTCCCTTGTTCATCTGCAAGTATTTCCACAGCATGGCTGGGCACAGAATGGGAAGTCATATTCATGGTGCTTCCAAGGTAGCAGATTGTTCCAAGATTAGTTTTTAACCTGGAGTGGTTTTTCTTCCATCTTAGCCATGTTGTGTGAATAGCTTCAGTTAGACTGGTCTTCTGGGAACTGAAACTACTGAAAAGTTAGTCTGAACTTCAACTAAGTCTCCAAGATCGTATCGGTCTGCGAGTTCTGTAGTCACTGGATGGAAGGATGCTGATAGACTTTTGGTAGGAGACTGGGCCAGTTTTGGGGATTTTATTTTATGGGTTTGGGATTTTTTTTTGTTTTAGCAGGCAGCTGGCTTATGAAAGAATTTGTTGGGCAGGACTGTGCTAGCATTGAATAGTGAGATATGTTTATTGCAGCAGCTGTGATCAAGCTCAACACGGCCGTTTTGTTTATTTCTGAAAATGTGCCATGTTTCTGACATGTTACAGCCATGAGATTGGATTTTGCATGCGTAAGTAGCTAAAGTCTGAAAAACCTAAATAATATGCATGTGTCCTGTATGACTGCTTATTAAAGTGTTTGGTATGAATCCCAATTGCTCCTTTATATTATAGCAAAAAACAGCCCTTGTCTTTTTTTATAGATTTGTGCTTGCTTTATTTATTTATCTTCACTAGTAGCTAACTTTTATATTTTTCTGTTAACTGAGATGATATACCTCAGAGAGATGTGTGTGTGGCCTTGAACACAAACTGAATGAATCATCCTTTTGGCTGGATCTGAGCACCTGCATGTTGACTCCCAATTCTGTTTTGTTTTTAATCAACAAAAAGTCTGCCCTTGAGAGCTCATATGTAAAAAGCAAAATTAACATCTCTGTTCAGTTGTGGCTTTTCTGCTAAAGTAGATTCTGTTGGCAGTGCTCCTAAATTACATAAGAAAGAGTGAAGATTAATAAAATTAATTCAGTCTAGAAACATTTACTGTAGCCTCAGCACACCAAAATTAAAATTCTGAATGTCAGTTTAGGGTTCCTTACCCCCAGATGTACATGCTGTTATAGATAGGTTCTCACTCTTTATAACTTCAGTGTTATAGTGTCAGGACATTCTCAGCTGAAGCAGGGGAGATGACGTTCTGTATCTTAGATTGGCAAATGTATTTTGAAGTCTTACCAGACTATATCACTGTCATGTGAAATAGTTGATTAGTAAGTTTTGGAATGGACCATTTGAATCAATCCTTGCTGGATAGGTTATATTCCTGGGATGCTGAATGGCAATGAATGTTTTCCTCTTTTTTGTTTGGTTTTTTTTTGTGCCTGTAAGAATTGACTTGCTTTCAAATTACATCTATTAACTTTAAGATAGGTCTCAACTTTTGCTCTACTGTTGTTGCAAGTGTTTTCCATTCTGAATTTTCAGACATCCCTCTCCTCCACACACATACATCTTTAAGAGTGTATACCTGGATTGTATCATCGATACTGTGTGCCTTTACAGTATTTTTGGCAGATTTTCTTACGATAAAAAGAGGCAGTCTCTAAAGAGTAGGTGCGTCATCCCATGTGACAGACTTACGTATAAAACATCAGGTCTGAAAAATGAATCTAAGGAACTGTGAGGATCCAGCCCAGCATTAATTAATTTGGCTTACCTCATTTTCTTTATATTTATACATTTTTTTTATTTTATTATTATTTCATAGACAGAGGTGAGTAGCTTGACATCAGTGGGTAAGGAAAGCCTTCCCTAGTTAGCATTGGAGAAGCAGAGATAGAAAATTGCGGGGGATTATTTACTCAATTTAAAGTAGGCATACTTTCAGGGAAGTTATATTTGTACTTCATGTGTGGTTTTGAAAAAGAACTGTCCACGTCTTAAGGATTTTGTTTCATTTGGAATATGACTAAAAAGAAAAGGAGCTCAAATTACTGGTGCAAGACTGCTTTATGCCTTTTGTTTTGGTAGCTTGAGTTTTCCAAGACCGTAAATGTTTTGCAAGTTTTGCCCAGATCTGTTAATTTTAGTAAAAGATCTTTCAAGGTATGTTTAAATTGGGCTTCAGCAAAGCATCCGGGAAAGAACCAATTGCTTTGAAGGAGAACAGAACAGAAGGAGACATGTCTTATCTTGTGTTAGGTTTTGCTGAGTGTGTTCTGTTATGATAGCAGAAAATGGATTTGAGTAACTGCGTGTAGACTTAGGAATAGATAAACTTTTTTTTGGCTAGAACAACAATGTTGAAAGCTTCATGGGTAATACTTTTTGTTATCCTCATTGTGGAAGAATAAGGTTTCCTGATGGACTTTAAAAGCCAAAAATCTCTCAGGGCAATGATTCCCAGTCTTTTGAAGCAAGCCCTATCGGAGCGGTCTATGACCTTCACAGTAAAGACCACAATAATCATTTTGCCACATGACCAATAAATGTAACCTGAGTGCTTGGAAGTATGATCAAAAGAGCTTCCTTATGTAGTGCCCTGAAAGCACATATCCCTTTGGGGCAGGAGAGGTGCCTCTACAAATTCCATCTGCAGAACAGAAAAGTGCTTCTTTAGCTGTTGGTGTTGTGACCCACAGGCTTGGGCTTGCCTCACTTGGGCTTTGGACTTCTGCACTCCCTCTCACACACTATCTGTAGGACCTTCTTGTACATGGGCAATGTTATTGCTGATGGTGATGGTGGGTAACTCAGGTTATCCTGCATCATGCATGTCATGCATGAAGTCATCATGCTGCCCTAATAAGTGACACCGCTCTAAGGCCATTTTCTTTGCCAGTCAAACTTATTTTGATGCTTTTAGTTGCATCCTGTTTCTTAATGACTGAAGGTAGCGGCCAGAGTAGTTCACGAATGACTGATTTTCTTTTTTTCTTGCTGCATTTTGTAACCTGTTTCCTAATAGAACCAAGTTCTGCTTTGAAATGTTTGAGTTTCTGAATTTATTGACCTTTTCATTAACTAAACAAAATGTGGAACCTACTTGCTTTTATCTTTTTTTTTCTTTTTTCTTTTTTGTGATTTTTCCTTTTGATTTTGATTAGAACCAAGAGAATTTCTCATAGGTTCTTCGAAATAGGAAAAAAGGGTAGAATCATGTTACAGATCTAGAGATAGAATTGATATGAATTTATCATTGAAGCAGTGAGTTTTTCTCATATTCCAGCACTTACTTTTAAATTTCAATCAAGTGAAAGGGCTAGTGGAGCTAGTTAGCATTTTAAAGCCAAAAATCATCTCACTTCTGTAATGATTGGGAAATGTTCTAGTCCGCAATCCGAGGCTGTTACTTTTTCCGTTAAATTTTTTGACAGCTAATATCGTTATATCTTTTAGTTATTTTTAATGTGACTTATAACTCTAAACCAAGAAATTGACACTGAATTTTCAGCTCGTGTTCAGAAAATGAGCAACCTTCTTGATTCCTATATATGGAGAATGAGATAATTCAAAACTTGGGCTTAAGTAGCTTTTGATATTTTTAACTTAAACTGGAATTCAGCAGAAACTCAAAAGAACTGTCAATGCCTTAAAGATACATTTAGTCTGAAAACACAAAGATTAAAGAGAATTGTAGGAATTTGCTTCCAGCTCTTCACATTGTCCTCCTTTACATCATTTCTGTGTGTTTGACTCTGGTACAGCACAATGCTTTTATTGTCTCACATCCTACTGCATGTCATTTGCATAAATTTATTGCTTGTTACAGTATATGGAATGTAATCTTTTTCTATTCCATTTATTATGAATGTAAGTAGCTCTCTACAACTGAATGTCATTGGCATGTTCGGTTGAAAGAGAGAGCAAAAGAGATTAGAACGTTGTCTTTTGCTCCTTATTTTATTAACCTGGAGTTGATGCTTTTTTTCTCGTAACAAACTGAGGCTGTATCTGTACAAGTAAATAAAATGGCCTCATTTAATGCCAGGGAATATTCCCTGAGCACTGCAGCTTGGTCATCTAAACTGCTTAATTGTTAGAGTCGTTCCTGGTACTGTTTGGGCTGGGATAGCTGGTATTCTCACAACAGCTTCTAGGCACAGTCCAGGAACTGGCAGGGACCACGACCATTCCCGACTGGCAGTTTGCATGTGGCCACTCTGCTTTGGAGGCTGAGAGTGCTTGGTAGTATGAACATAGGCTGGTCTGTGCCATATGGGCTGGGCACATTTAAATTGCTGGTGTTGCAAGTGTCTAGAAGTTATCACTTGGAGAAGAGAGAAAGTTTTTCACACATATGCCTCCGGCTCTGTCTTCCCAGCTTTGTGGGACAAAAAAAAAATCACATTTTGTGTTGGCATTATAACTGACTGCATCTTTGTGGGGTAGAAGATAGCCTGCAGTGTGTAACCAGCAGTGGACCTAAAGCTGTGATGAGAACTGACTGAAGAGCTTTGTTCCCAGCAGAGAGATTGGGGTGGAGAGTTAACTATGGGGGCTGAAATTTATTGCACGCAGTTTAGCACCTTTGTTTTAATGGCTATGCTTCATACTAAGCATCAAGAACTTTTCTTTTTAATATGCTGTCCACAAGATGTCTAGCAGCATGCACACTGTAATGTTGTTCTGGGGCTGATACATTTGGGGAAGAATCTGGAGCCGCTGTTACCGCCTAGACTCTGTATAAATCCTTTTCCCATGTCTGTAAGCCAGCCTTTGAGACAGCTGGATTTACCATTAGGTCTGGTTCTGTACAGCACGCCTTCTGCATTGTGGAGTTTTGTACATTTATTCACTGATTCAGGTACCTGGCACGTGGTGGATCCTGCATCACATCCCAGAACATGAGGACACATGAGAACATGATGAGAACATCCTCAAGAGAACATGAGGATATGTTCTTTAGCATATCTATACAATGTAAGAGATCTCTGAAAATTTCTAAAGTGTTTTCTACCTTCCTTCTGTATTGTTCCATCCTTCTGATGATTGTTTTGGCTACTGTTACAGATACAGAAGTATTTCTTAGACTCTGTCTTTTTTGCCTCAAGAAAATGGGAATAGGAGGCAGGAAGAGAGATAAGACAAAGATAGGACATAAATTAACACATTTGAGGTAGTGTATGTCTGCTATTTAAAATAAAAATGTTTAAGAAACATTACTAAGAACTAAAAGACTAGGCAGGGCACAAAGACAATTTGTCACTTGAAGGAAAGAGAATATTCTTTAGCTCCTTTTTTATTCTTCTAAGACCTAGCTATAAGAAAATGTTACATAAACTCAGTCCGCAAGGTAAGTCCTTGCAACCATTTCCATCACAGGCACAGCTTGCAAGTAATCTATGTAACCTTTTCTGAGAACACAGAAAGTGCTGAAATAGCTCTGCATAGAAATGACTTCTCCCCCCATTTTTCCTTCCAGAAGGAATGACATGAGTTGCAAGTTGCTTCTAATATAAAAAAGTATTGTTATTATCTACCAAAATGTTTTTACACTTCATAAATTTATTAGCAGCATAAACACTGAGACCTTTACTTGCAAAGCATCAACAAAATTTACTTTCGATCTGCAATGCAGTTAGCAACTCTTTAATGTTATTAATGAGACAGCATGAGATATACACTTTTATTTTGAGAAATAATCCACATAGGAGCTGGAGGATGTTTTCAATAGAATTGGCTGAAATATTTTCATGTAAAGTGTTTTCTTGTTGAGTTTAAAATGCTATAAACTTGGTTAAAACTTGTGGCATACAAAAAGTTATCTATGCTACACTTCCTAAACAACAATCCAATAACTATGCAGTTCATGTATATTGCTTTTTTCCAATAAAAATTAATATAGTTTCTTTGTGGGCTTTTAAATGGGAAGACCTGTATTATTGATTTGCTAGAATTGTACATGCAATATACTCAAAATGGAGATGGCAGTTAGTGGTAAGGAAGCATCTTGAAATAATGAATTTATTAATGTCCTTTAAAATAATGACATGAAATAATGTAATTTAAAAATATTTTGCCATAATCTTAACTATTTTTTTCTGTTGTTACATACCTTAGGAAAAAAGCATGCTTAACAGAAGATAATTTCTAAATATTATTTGAAGAGAAATTATTTGATAATGGAAATTTCTGGAGGAAACAATGATATACATAGAATAATATTAAAAAAAAAGTGTGTTTTAAAAATCCTTTTCACGTCAGGCTTTGACTTTTTAAATATGATTGAGTGACTAATAAAAAATGAAGTGTTACAAGTGAAATGCTCTAATTTGTACAGAGCACTGTGCTACTTTGACCTGTTTGTGCAGCTTTGATCAAAGCTGGCAACCATGTTTTAAAACAAAGAATTTGCAGATGCTGGGGCCTTTTTTTCTTTGAGGAGAGCAGACTATACGGATGTTGAATGTAAGAAACACCCTATGTTTCTGCTGTAAGTCATTACACTGGAAAGAGAGAAGCCTGAGCTGAATTCCCCTGGAGATAGATGGTTGTCTTAAAAAACATGGTTGTCTGAGAATCACCCAGCGACTTTGGCATGTGGTCATTATATAGGGTACTCTTTTGAAAGAGAAACAATATTCTCTAATAACTGAATTTCTAGTTAGGTCAATGATGCAACTGTTCTCTATCTAAAAGAAAAAATAGTGGAAGTAGAAGTATAGATGATTAGGTTGCCACATCCTCAGATTGTGTGTGAACCTGTCTTTTTCTGAAGCAGTTTATCATAGTAAGACAGCTGTATTAAAAAAGAGTTAAGGGACGTGTATTTAAAGTGTATTAATTTAACATATGCTCAATACAATAAACTTATTTTGGGACAGAACTGACAATGTAAGCTGCAAAATATAAGTGACAAAATTTATACCTCATCATAAAGCGCTGGAAAGTTTATGTAGAAGGCTGGATAGTTACTTAAACTTGCACATAAATGTCTTGCATTTCAATCCTTTCTAAATTACATATTTTGAACCTCCAGTTCTCTGCCCATTGCTTGCCCATTTCTTGCCCATTTTAATGTGCTGTATAGCACAAAATTTTAATTTGTAAAAAAAAATAAAATTTAATGCATCTTCAACTCGGAAATACTTCAAATGCTGATGAAATTTCTTCCTGCTGTCTCATTTTAAAAGGATAAAAAAGCCCTTAATGTATTTTATTAGTTATGAGTGAAATTATGCTGTTTTTCTTAGACAATCAAATGTGTTCCTCTGAATATTTTTAGGGCTTTTTTTTTTTTTCTTTTTTCCCCAGAAAGCATCATGTCTGAGAGGGAAACTCCAGTATTATCTTCACAGGAAATGTCTTGTCATAATATTACAACGTTTTTTTGACAGTCTGCCACAGCGTCTTTGTTCATCTTGGTAATACCAAAGATTTGGTTTATTACTGGGCTTGTAATGACGCAGAAATATGTGACCTTAATTGGGACATAGGAATTCCCTGGTTCTGATGCCTGTTTGTTCTCTAATCTTCAGCAGATGTACACATTTTTCTTTTTGAAAATGTATGATGTTATCTTTTGCTTTATGGAAGTATTGGGATGGTTGATTTCTTAGATATTTTACAACTACTTTTTAGATATTTTACAGGTGCTGCAAACCAGCTTGCTTTTTCCTTTACGTCTACTTTAGCAAAGTGTAGTATGAAGCACTGAGGTATTTTCATGCTACGGCCTTGCCCGATTTTGAGGTTGATGTGGTATGAAGTGAGTAGGAAAGAGAAGGACGGTATAAAGAAGTAGTTGTATCCAGCCTAAGTAACTTCTATCACTAGGGGAGCAAAAGTAGAAGAGACTGATAGTCCCTGCAGCCTTTTTAATGTAACATTTCTAATTAGGTGAGCTGTGACTGTTCATTGCACCTTTGGCTGCTAATATGCTGTCCCCCAGTACTTGTAAGCTGGAAATGAACAGAGGCCGCTAATCTGGCAAAAGAGCAGAATTAACAATTTGCTCAACCACTAGTCCTGGCAAGCTTTGTTGTTAATATATTGTTGAGAATAAGATGCCAAGAGCTCTCTCTCTCTGAACTCATGTGTGACCTTAAATTACCTCCTGTTGTTTGGATTCTCCTGGAAACTGCTCAAACCATATAAGTTTAGAAAGGACTTTTTTCCCTGAGGATCTTGTACAGCTCCAAACCATTTAAAAAAAAAAAAAGTTGAGACATACTATAGACAGCATTCTCTTTTATGCAATAAAAAACCCCTATGAAACTTCAGTGCTGCAAGAATCTTTAAAGACCTGAACCGAAGTCAAGAAACTTGCTTGGGGATTTGACTGCTGGTTCTCAATCTTCTCAATAAACATTGAAGTGATATCTGAATTCATACAAGCATGTAGATTTTTTTCCTTCACATCCTTTTTATGGGAGTCAGTTGCACACTTAGTACTCTGAGCAGTCAGGTAGGTGTTTCAAAACATGGGCATAAAAATAGTCCTATTGCTGTAAAGGGCTTTACTGAGTGGAAACATCACTATTGTATGTGTCTGCCTGTGAGAATAGTGATAGCACATCCCTCCCTTGTGAACTGTCCTTAGTGAAGGTGGTTGGCCCTTCTTTTAAGCATGGGTTGAAATTTGCATGTATGCAAGTAGGGTTGATGAGGTATCTGTTTCTCAACCTGTTCTTTTGGCAATAAGCCCTGCACATATTCTGAAAGCTGGCCAAACTTTCCTATCAGAAGGCATGTATTTTTATGTCCTTATTTTAAGGAAACAAGCAACAGAAAAAAAATACCTCTAATGATTAAAGCAGATTTAGTCCTAAGTCTATTGCCTAAAACTAGCAGGAATAAATTAATCTACTTTTTTTTGTTTTTTGCTTCCTGTGAAAGACAAAAGTAGAAGTGACTGCTGTGTATTGCTAATAAGTGTCTTCTAAAACTTCTCATCCCTCCAGTTATGAAGCCATAATTTCTTTTAAATGTAGAGACTTCTGTCTTAAAGTGGCAACACTTCTGGTTCGTATAGTAACATCATAAAAAAAGTTGTTTATAGATGACCTGAATTGCTTTATTAACAAAAAATACTGCTACAGCTTGCTTAATATCCCAAATAATAAACAAAATATATGTCTATATTGTATTGTAGAATCAGGTTAAAAGTTACTTCTTCCTTTAATACATCTGTAACAACTTGAGTCAAAGGATTTGTTTTTCACTGGCTGAAACACTGACAACCAGATGAGACATGAGACAACCAGAATAAGAGAACATGGTAAGCCACTCCTTGCTTTGCTTAACTGCTGCTGATAGCTGCATGCAAAATATAGATTCTTTAATCCCAAGCTTGGCAGGTAGGACTGCATTTACTTGTACACTTAAAGGGAAACAAATTATTGCAATAAATCTGAAGCTCCTTTTTGCATATGCTGCTAATAATAAAATTGAGTATAAAGTGGAAAATTTTATAGTAGTTGCTTTTTATTTGATTTTTAATGTTCTGAGCTTGGACAGTGAAAAATCAGTTTAAAAATGAAATTGTGTTCAAGTAACTTTCATTGCTGCATTTTTGTGCCTTTTAAAGTCTTTTAAAGCCTAAAGGGAATATTTTTTAATGCGTCAGTTTTCAGTGGAACTCTTAAAATCAGTACTTCTGGGCTTTCAGTTTTTCAAGAAGATTTGGCTTTTAATTATCTTATAGTATTTATGTAGATGAAACTCAAGACACACTGTATTGAAACAGTTACTGTATATCTTTCCAACAGCTGTCATAATTGTAATTGTCAAAAACTGAAATTTGAGGTGCAGTTGAGACCAAGCACTGGTGAACTCCATGAGCGCTTGCAAGGTTCACCCAGATTAAGCAATGCCAAATACAGGAAATTTACTTTCCGCAGCATGGAGTGAAGCGATCAGTTTTGGGTACTGTTGAAATTCAGTTGTTGCTGATAGTTTTACAAATGGAATCTGCCTTGTAGAATTTCTGCTAGTATTTTAAAAGAATTGTTGATATAAATTAGTAATTTCAATGTCTTGTCATCTCTTCTGCTTCTTTTTTACTTTCTTCTGGCAATTCTGTCTCTTGTATGAAGGTGGTGAAATGAGCTTATTGCTAGGAAAGTATATTTTATAGGCTTAAGGATTGTTTTCCAGTGTAGTAATTTTAAGAGCTGATGATCTAATAGCAAAAATATCAACTTGAATTAGCTGATACATGAAAAGACTAAAGGGAAAAAAGCAGAAATCTAATCTTGATAATGTCATTGTGCTGTTGTCTGAGTGCTGCAGATGAGTTAACCCTTACTGAATTACTGAAAAATTTGGATCACTATTTTTTCCTCCCACCCCCTTATAATAAAGTCAAGGAACGATCTTTTTTCCATCTTCATCCTTTGCCTTCTCACAAAATTAATGGGCAGTTATTTTCAGAGACACAGCTGAGAATTGATATTTGTCCCTGCTGCCTCAAACAATAAAACTTACTAATTTTATGTTGTTGTTCTTTACTTTCCTTTCACATGGAATCACAGACATCCGCTAATGACCTGGGATCCTAGCCAAGAGCTAGCAGTGGTGGGAGAAAATGCAGGATATTTATAACTTCATTATAATCTATTATTTATTCCTTGCTCTTTTCATTGCACGAGAGACATAATTCCTTATTTTAAAAAACAAACAAACAAAAAAAAACCCACAACTAACAGCTCTCAGTATTTATTTTGCTCATTTTAAGAGTCTATCAGTAAAACTGGCCTCCTTTTGGGGGATTTTTTTTTTTTCTTTTCTTTTGGTAGACATTCAGGCACAGATAATGATGGTATCACAACATTTAAAGTGACAAATTACATTATTTTTCTGGCATGAAGTAATATCTGGGCCAGGGGAGTGGGATGTCTAAAACATATTCTGGACCTGGTGGAGTAAAACAGTATGACTGTAGAGAACGTTGTGCTGCTTCTTCCAGCTGTGGCATTAGCCTTTGCTAGACCATTAGGAAAGCTGAATTTTAAAATTTCCCCTGTGATTCCATTCTTGCATGGTCTGGCCCAGAATTCATTCAGGAAAAATCTTCCTTTGCTGTGTATTGCTAGCACTAGTGTAAGTCAGTGTGTTACTATTCTGCTGGTGAAGATGCACAGCGCAGAAATGAAATCTGTTCCTCTGACATCCAACCAGGCAAAGAAGCACCCATATGGATAGAGCAGCACTCAAACCTGCAATCTCAGGTTCCTGTAACAGAGAAACAAAAACTCTTAGTTGGTCATCTGCTCGTTAAGTGGTTTGTAGACACAGTGTTGCCGGTTGTGTGTAGCTAGCTAGCTACTTGTAATTCTCCCCTTCCTTTCCCTAAGGGTGTTTATTGAAGTTTTTGTCTAGTTTTAAAGAGCTGGATAATACAATGATGCTACAGAGTAGTCTTTCATTGCCCTTGCAAGAATCATTCACTCTTTTGCAGAACGTAGGCAAAAATCCTCTGTGTTTTTGAGCATGTCTAATTTTTTGATATGTAATTTTTTTCTTAAGACATGATCAGTTTGACTTCCCACCCCCCGGTCTTTTATTGCAATTGTATCATGGTAGAAGTTCTCATACCAAGAGAAGAATTGCTCAAAATCAGACAAGGAGTGTTCTTTAGCTGGGAAGTAAGCAGGACATATTCCTGAAGCCTAGGCAGGAGATCCAGAATTATACAGCTGCTCAGAATTTTCCTTAGACACGCATGAGAAGTTGTATATATGTCCAAGTAACTGTATCTGTAAGGACTGTTTACATAAATTAAACAGGACTCTTGGGAAAAATAGTGCACCTGTGACAATTCTGTTTTACAGAATATCTGTAGAGAAAGAGGATTCAAGTCTGAAGTTGGACTTTTGCCAGGTGATCCACAGGTTTAGATCAGAAAAAGAAACAGCTCCCCGAGACAAACAGTCCTTTTCCTGCAGTTCCTCTAAAATAGTGACCGTTTGTAATCAGTAGCTTTTGAGGAAAAATGGAGGATGTTTGCACTGTGTCTCCCTAACAAATATATGCTGTTCTCCTGGAGAGAGTTACCAAGCCTAACATCTACTTCACAATTCATTAAATAAAAGGGTTTTCATTCAGTCCTTAATGGATAGGATTCGCCTGTGTTGATTTGATGGGCAGATGAAATACCAGAATAAAACTTACATAAAACACAAATATAATGTATAAATCTTAAAGTATCCATTAATAAAGCCAAAAATTATGTCAGGTTTTTTTCTGTGTAGAAAGCTTTATTATGACAAGTATAGCTGGACTGAGCTAAGTCAGATATTGATACAGTGTCCAATGCTGTGGGGTTTGACTGTATGGCTCTTGCATTCAAATTGCTCTTCTATAATCCAGTGATAACACAATAGGAATCCCTGTCAGGCAGGAAAAGAGGGATCTGAGAAGAATGTGGTTTTGTACAGGTAGATGAAAATACCAGGTGGTATTTTTCCAATGGGTACCTGATCTTTCACGTTGATGTTTACAGTAGAATACCAGCAATTTAATAAAAAGAAAAGGAAAAAAAAAAAAAAAAGAGGGTGGGGTTGTGCCCTTGGTGATGGAGCACTTCAGCACTTTTAAAGGTTCAAGATTTCTATCAGAACATTTATAAATTAGATTGATGTAATAAGCACAGAGTTTTTTTCTTTTTCAAAATGAGATAGATTTTTGATGAGCGGATAAGGTGTATTTTCATGATTGTATAATTCAGTGATAAAATGGCAGGAATATAAAGCTACCACTCAACCTAGTCAGTGTTTCTCCTATTCTCTCTCCTGTCCCCCAGAGGAACCGTATATATTTGTCGTACGTTATCTGTGACTTTTTGTAGTATTTTACAATCCCACCTAAATACCTTAATCAAGATTGAATTCCCATGCTGTTAAATATAGTGTGTGTATGTACATTATCACACAGAGCAGACAGTTTTTCCACTGGAAAAAAATTACAGCTGATAAGATGAACAAAGTAATCATTGTTGTCTCTCACATGGAGAATTAAAGCACAAAGGGATTTAAGGACACGCAGGAAGTCTGTTGGCAGAGCCAAGAATTGAACTGTCTGTCAAGTTCTGGTGCAAATGCTTCTGCCACGGGCCAAGCTTCTTGAGCTGGAGAGAAGCCGTCCCTTTCACTCCCCCGCTTCCGGTTTGACTGGGAAAAGAAACTGAAAAGGCTGGATAGAGGGAAGGAAAAGAAGTAATCCTAGCTGTGAAGCTGCGGCCCCTTAATAAGAGAGAAAAAATGTTCCCAAACTAACCAACCAATGCCTTTTTTTTTTTCCTCTTTATCCCATTCAAACCAAAAAGTAATGTTGCTGAAGTAATCCTAATGTCACAGTAAAGGGTTCTGTGCAGCTGATCAGCATAATGCACTTCCCTTTGCTTGTGCTTTCTCTGGCCACGTACAGAAAGCCCTTCAGCTGACATTTGTTTAATATTCTTTAAAAGAAAACACGTGCAGAAAAAGCCTTGTGTTATTGGAACAAACCCCTAGGTTTGTTTTCAGATATTCCTTCCTTGCATCCTCTTGCATCTTCCTTGCAGAAGCCTTTTTTTATTTAAATGAGTCTTTGGGGTTTTGTGAAGGTTTTGGAAACAAAGCTTTCATTATTTTGGCAGGAAGCGTTTCGTTCTGTATAATTCTATTTAATGAAATATTTTTTTCACCTTAAATCCAAGTCTTGGATGCTATATCTGCGATGTAGCAGCAATTTAGTTAAACAGAATTTGGTCATAACCCAAACAGTAACAGCTTGAGGGGGGCAAGATTGTATAAGGAAAACACACCAAATACGAGATACTGCGTGTGGCAGATGGTGGCAAAGAGATACTGCAGGACTGAGCCTTTTATCTTTTATGCAGTTGCTTGAACTGTCCTGATTTATCGGTTGAGAGCGATTTTGTTTGTATAGTAAATCACTTTTTTACAGTAAGTTCATTTTGTACCTGGATATGCTGCAATTGTCTTGATACTCCAAAGCTTTCTATCTACTGATGAGGCATTTTTCTGTTTTCTTGTTTGCGTGGCAAATCTTTAATGGAAATTGAGCCGTTGAGTTTTTTCAGCATCTATAAAGCCATTTGTTGGTTCCATGGTGAAAAGCAGCTGTTGGCTCTATGTCTTACTTAAGTTCAGTCTTTTCCTCTTTCATTAAATCAGTGGTATTTTAAAGACTATTTTTAAATTGTGCTGTGCAAGAAGATAATTTTCTTCTGGTTTTCGTCCCAGTTATTAACCTGTGGGAATTTATCTTAGTATTCTAACTTTACCCTAATGTTTTATAGTACAAGTGGTTTGCATTAAGTGAGTTGTTTGTGGATATTGATGGTAAGGACTATGCCTGTAACAAGTAGTAATTTTATCTATTAAAAAACATTTTTAAAAGTTACCGTAAGTTTTTATTCTTGTCTGTTTTTTTGCCTTGACCAAATAAACTCCCTTGAAATTTCTGAAGTTTCCAAGATTAGTTTAGCTTCTTAATGATATATTAAATATTGACCATTTCAGACACTTGCAAATAAGAAAACAGTTACAGTGCAAATAAGACTCGATAAACTATTCTATTAGCTTGTTACTGCTAAAAGTTGTAGCTCCCTCTCTTCCACTCTTTCCGCTTTCTCCTCCCTTCATCTCTGCTCCAGTCAGAGTTGGTCCTAGCCTGGTCATTGTCATCTAAGCAAAATACAAGTATTATTTACCAGGAATTATTCAGGGTTTAAAAAAAAAAAAAAAAAAAAAAACCAAAAGAACCAAAAACCCCTTATTTATCAATATTGTTCCCTTAAATTTGCAAACTTGGCGTTACATGCTGTCCCTGGAGGTTTACTGTTTTTTTTTTTCCCATGTTACTCTGAGACTTGGCTTGAGTGACTTGGGAAAATTTTCAGTTTCCCAAATTATTAAACCCCAAAGCATAACAGACAATTTACTGTAGTTTAAAACAACTGCTTTTTGTTTCCTACTGCAATTCAGGTTCTGATTGGATTAAAAAATTTAAGTTTTATATTTTTGAAATTCATGTTGCCAAAACTTCATTTCTTATAGAATGCCCCCATTATCTTCGAAATTAAAGCATTTATTACTATGAGGGACATTATCACAGAATAGAGCCCATTGCAGTTACCATGTAAAATATATATTTGCTGTCATCAACTGTCCTAGTTGCATATTCATTCAATACATAGTAATTCAATGAAAAGTCCAAAGGTACTGATATTGACTGAGCCTCATGTTACAGTAGTCAATAGCATTAGTTTGAATCATATGCATAAAAAGAGAGTTTAATGGTCTCGAACTTTTTGTTAGGATCAAAAGAAAAACTGACAGCCATCACGCTTCTGTCTTTGTGTGTGACACATAGAAATGTTATAGATTACAGGGGTCATCCACAGGCCATTGGTTTGTTAGTAACTTAAGAGGTCAAGGAATATAAAAGAAAAAAAAAAAAGCTTCACAATTTTAATATCCAAGCAAAGATTTCAATGTAAAATAACAAAGTTCCAAACCATCACTGTTAATAATAAATGTCTGACACTTACGGTGTCTGACTGGATGTGGTCCATGCCATATTTTATTTCTTCTTGGCACTAGCACAAAAAAATATGTGTTTTCACTCCAGAAAAAAATATAGTCATCTATCTGCTATGCATATTTATACACAGACATGCAGGTCTAATGTGATAAAATGTGATATAATGTCAGGCTAATAAATAAGGTATTTTTCAGTATCTTGAAAACTCATTATTAAGAAATTTTAACTTTTAAGCCAGCAAAAGAGAGTGATGAGATTTTTAGCTTCGGATGATTTCTGATTTTGCTGTCTAAATGGGAAAGGATCAGAATAGACTATCACTTCCCGATTATAAATCTCCTGATAGTGAAAAAGGTTGTTTTGCTTATTACCCACAAATCTATTTGTAAAGCGTACTCCCAATTTCTAAAAAGGGAGAGTTTTACTATTTTAGTGTTGTGAAACTGTTTTTATAAAGGTTCGTTCAACAGGGAGAAAAAATGTCTTCTGTCACGTAGTTGTCGCTGTTTCTTTGGATAGATAGTATGCTTTCATTGAAATCTCTTGGACTCCTTCAATTTTTATATCTTTTAGTAATGCAAGGTACATTTCCAGTTAATATTCTTCATATGTCATTTTAAAAATGGTCTGTGTAGAAAGATTAAAATTCTCAAGTATTCCTGAAAAAGCAACCCAAGAACAACCTCAGTTTGTTCTGTTTTATTAATTTTCATTTTCTTTTGAAATGGCTATTAAATCCAGACTTTCTTCTCAAGGGTGACCTGATACAAACTGCATGTTTTTGGTGTGGTTTTACTTTGTGTTCCAAGCTGACTGCAGTTTTCACTTCATGATTTTCACTTCCAATAGAGTTTCAGAGGTTGTTTGCAGAGTGGCACATTCATTTGACCCTTAATACATTTGGATTCCAAAGAAAGTATATAGTCAATCTTTCTAGCTTTTAATTTTAAATAGGATTAACTCAATAGTGATAATTAGGCTGCACTAAATGACGACTTTTTTTTTTTTTTTAGTTTCCCTACATAACAGCAATTAAAACCTGAATTTGTCCTCATTTTAATGTTTTGCTTGTATGCTATATGAAAATTCTTGTCTTTGATATATTTATTTGGTTATATGAAACTGAATTTTTAGGATTTAGATGGCCTCAGAATCTGTCATTCACATAAACAGTTGGAAAACATACACTGTAGTAAGACTTAATCTGAAGTATTTTCTGTTTGTATCTTCAAAGTTCCACAATCCAGGTCTAAACAGCATGTATTACAATTGACTAAAAATATCCTGTTGATGCTCACAGGTAATACATAGTGACCAAATTAAAAGAGCTGGTGTGCAAATCAGAGGAGAAAAAGGAAAGCAGCATAAATTGATGGGAAGTGGGCACACTTATCCCACACAGATATGAGATGATATTCACTTCAGCGTGATTGCAATGGTAAATTTGACCTTGTAATTCTAGACTTAAGGTGCTGGACTTGAGATGCGTCAAAGCTTTTAAGAGTGACTTTTTTTTGTCTTTAAAACAACTTTGAATGAGAATAGAATCCTAAAATGATTTAAAAACTTTTTAATTTGAAAAATTAATATATTTGAAGAAGGAGGTAAGGAATTTAACTTTTTGTAATTAAATAGTCTACCATCTAATAGTCACTTAAAGGCATTTGTCAGGGCTGTTAATACCAATCCCAGGTTTATGGAGCATTTGATTTGAGTCTGTTATTCTTTACTACAACAGTAGTTTTCCTTGGGTGATGTGGAATTTTGTAAGACTACAAATTTTGCACTGGAGGTTTGTTGGACCAACTTATCTGAAGAGAAATGATGCTAATTGAGGGAGGGGAAAGACAGAAAGAGGAGAAAGACATTGAGGAAGTCACCAGTACTCCAGTGCACTGGCTATGCATTTAGGAAATCATTTCTCTGCTTCAGAAATATAGTGTAACAGTTCAAGCAGTTGATGATCACAAGGTCCTTCCACACTGCTGGGCCAGGATCTTCTAAGTTTCCTGCATTAACTATTGCAGCTTGCACTTGTAGTGCCCAGGGCTTTGAACTTCATCCAAGTAGCAATTGCACATCTAGTGTGCCCAAGTGCAATTTATATTTCAGTCTGGTAGTATAACCAAAAAAGATTGAAAAAGTTTCTATGTGTTTAAAGGGTATAAGCATATGAATTGTACAAATGGCTTCAAAAAATTATCAAGAAAACAGGTAAGATCAAACTGAATATAATTATATTTTTAACTGAATGATAGTAGAAGTAGCCTCCCTGGCACATAAATCTGTAAACCTTACGTTGTTTTTAAAAAACACATTTCGGTTAAAATGGTCTGGTTTTCTAGTATGGACAAGGGCAAATTACTAATACTATAGTTTTCATAAATTAAGTTCTGTGATTCTTTGTCTGAGTTAGGACTGAGTCATAAAACTTAGGTTGTTGCTTAAGAGTTGGTAAGCACTGTACCTGTACCTTAATATATACTTAAGTCTTATTTTTCATACATTCCACTGTGGTTTCTTAAGGGCAGGATTCCTGTTGCAATCTTTCTATATGCTTCTAACATACAGTTACACAACTGTATAACTTCTTATGTAAAATTTCACAGTGAGCAGCTTAACTTACTTGTTCTGCAAATATTTAGACTCTGAACTATTTCTTGTGTCTTCTAATGGAGCATCGAAATAGGTTTTGAAATGTTGAAGTGATCTGTTGTTATACTTGAAGTAGATGATTCTTATCTAATATAAAACAGTTTCAACCCCAAATATGTTCATATTGCAACAACTTGGACAGCATTTTGGTATGCCTGAGCTGCATGATTAGGACATTTTAACTACATTTTAAACCAAACCTTTCCCTTTCTCTCATCTGTACTGAAAGTCCTGTAATGAGGACTAACTTGTACTATTCAGGATTTGTTAGATCTGAGCTGGAACCTGGCCACCTTGTAGTGAGCATGCCAGCAAAATACCTTGAATGATAAAAGTTGTCTTAATGCCGTCTCATAACTTCTTCAGAAAGGCATGTTTTTTCCACTATTAGGACAGTTGACAGGTAATAAATTGTAGAATGTTTCACAGATCACTATGGGATATGGACCAGACACAGCTGGGCAAGTGCAGGAGCAAGGCATAGCAAAGCCAGTTAAGGCTTTGTTGAAAGAAGCATTCTTGCATGGAACAAACTGAACAGTGCCAATCACGTAGAGCAGCCATGCAGGGAAGACATAGTCGTCTCGGCCAAATGGCATGTTCTCTGCAGGAATCCATATCCAACTGATGTTCTTTGAAAAACCTCATTTTCCTGAAGTTTCATTTCAAAAGTGAGACTTGGAAGAATCCCAGAAGAATCCTTTCCCCCCCATAAACAACAAAAACCATGATTTGATCCATTATATCACGAAATATGTTAGTACATATGTCCAGAATGATTAATTGTAGTACTCTTTGTATAATCTGCAGCTGTTGATGCTGATGGGTATTTGGACTAATGCCTCTGATATTAGCACAGAAAAAGCTTTGATTTCAATTACTCTCCTTTATTTTTAAACAAGCCATAAATTCATTGCTGTGCTTCACTTCTCCATTTTTTTTTCTGCAGTACACTAAAACAAAGAGGCTTTTCTGACTAAATTGAGACTATATTCAATTAAATGAATTGTAATTGATCTTCACAAAAGGAGAGAGGGTAATTTACCAGAAAGAATAAACACAAAACAGTACAAATCAGCTTTTAATAGGATTTCAGTAAAAAATTTTTGAAATTCTCATTCATTATCATTATAGGGTTATGGCATTGCTTTCAGAGTTATCCAATTTTGTTTGTAATAATACGTCTTCTCTCAAGTCCTAATTCAAAAAGGACTGATTCAAAACATTTGAAGTGTCTGAGTAGCCATGTGTATTTAATAGAAAGTAAATGTAACAAAGCTTTGCTTAACTGGGACTTTGGAGTTGGATGTTCTTCTTTCAGAGAGTCCAATGTATGTGGAGAGAGAGCAAAAACAATAATTTGCACAGTTGGAACATCCAGAGCAATTTAAGCCAAGATTGCAAGGAGTTTTATGAAAAATAGTGAGAACATCCCACAATTTTCTACTAATGGGTAGCATTATTCCTATGTTATCTGTAGGAAAATTGAACCATTAAAATGTTAAATGAGTTGAACAATGTCATACAAAAGTTTCAACAACAGAGCTAGAAGTAAAATGCAGTTCTTCTAAAATTCCAACTTCAATGTCCAGATGACATTGCTAGCGTTGCTCTCCTGAAGGCATGCCACTTTGTGAAAATTTTGTTTTATTATATTTAGATCAATTAATAACTCTCAAAGATCTATTATGAACCTTTAGAAAGAAGGACCGCTCTTAATAAGGAAACTGTCATAGAAACAAGGTACCTCTCTAGGCTGCATTTATCCCTGTTGAAAGAGGTTCTACCACGCGAAGTACAGGTTTCTAAACTGGTATGGAGTACACAAGCTGGTTTTAGGCCACTTCTGTGTGCAACAAGCCATGCAAAATTACTGAATTTATATACTCTGAAAGGAAGTGGGCACAGACTCACCTTGCTCCTATTACTTCAAGGTAATGCATCCTGTAATTTCTTGGTCTTTTTCTTTATACTACTTGACTCCAATTCCATTCAATTTGCCCCAAAATCCTACCCTCTGGATTCCAGGTCTACAGATGTCTGCCTTTCACGCTTGTCCCTGTTCTTTGTCCTCCATATCAACCCAAGCCAATGGTTTCCTGCGTTTTGGCTTCCAAACTCAATCTTTTTCCCACTGATTTGTTGTTCCCAATGGATACTAGTCCCACCTTTCCTCCCTTAACTCTGTCCAGTTTGAATCCATCACCCTCTTCTTATTCAGAGCCTCTTATCGGTCCCACTCTCTTCTCATTCCTTTCTTTCAGTATTACTGGTTCTCAGTGGTTGTTATTTTACCCAGTTGTTCCCCAGTCTTCTGTCAATCTTCAGATCTGGCTCTTGCCATCTTGAATTTAGATCAGATTCTTTTCTCCTCCCTATGTTCACATTCCCAGCTATTGAAAATCATTGAGCCACTCACACAGGAGGAACTTTCTCTTTCTTCTGCTCTGAACTTAAGTGTCCTGTCTTAGGGATGTCCTGGCCCATGGCAGTCCAGTTTGGAATCTGGGTGAAAGGCCTCACCCCGTGTGCTGGAGCATGTCCAGAGCAGGCAGAATCTACAGGAAAATTAGCTGGTGAAATCCTGATCTCCACTGAATAGGTAGTAACTGCAATCTCTTATCCTGATTTTCTGACAGCAATTTTACAATGGCTGTCTGATTTTGACCCTTGTTTCCCAATAATTCTTGAACAAACTGGCTAGGTTGAACCAAATTTGAAAGAGGGGTAGACATCTCTGGTGTTAGGTTCCTACAAGTTTTGTGTGCTGACCAGGTAGGGAAGAGATCCTAACGGTGCCTCTACTGCGGGAAAGTTCAGTGTTCACTGGAGAATTCACATGGGAGCACAACCTTAAGAGGAAGGCCTCAGGCAAACAGCTTAGGTGGCTCAACAATTATGTTATGATGATTTTGCTTTGCAGTCTTGGGGGATTCTGACATCTAAGTGAATAGTAAGCAGCAAAGTACAAAAGCCAGGAGTGCGGAGAGGAGGCAAATTCTGGAAGTTGGGGTGCAGAGGGCAGGCAGAGTGGGCATGAGGAAGGCAATGACTGTTTAGTAGCACAAAAGACATTTGGAAGAGGGTACCATTCTTCCATCTTTTAAAAGGCTGTATGACATGCAGTTCATGATACAGATTTAAATTACAGGGAATTTCTTTGTGGCCTGCCAGAGCTGAGAATCATTCTGTGGTACTTGGTGTAAGGCTTGTTTGCATCTCCACTGGTAGTTGGCAGCTGCTGGAGCAGTTGGCAGTGTCCCATGTTCTGACTGGTCAATCATATCCTCTTCCCCAAAGCAGTACAGCTTGTGTCCCAGCTCTGGACCAAGGAGAGCTGAGAGTGGATGTGAAGATACACGAGAGGATGGCAGGAAGCAGTGGAGGGGTGGTGGGTGCTGAAGTATCCGTGAGAGAATTGCAGGAGGCACAAGAGGGTGGGGATTACATTTAAAGCCACTAATTGCAGTTCGGTGTAACTGGTGAGTCTTTATTGGCCTGCATGCTCATTTGAGTTGTGAGCTCCTGGCTTGTCCTCGGTCAGCATACAGATTTACTGTAAGGTATTAGTTAAACAGATTTCTGTACTCATGAGACTGATCTATGGGCTGTACAACGTCAAGGAACTTGACTTATAGTCTGCGTTGATTGATGACTCCTGCCAAGAATCAGTTACCGTGATTTGCATTGCTGCTGTTAACGCTCAGATGATTTCCCAAATATCTTTATTGAAGAAAAACAGATGAATCTGTTATAGTGATGTTGTAAATATGGGGCTGACCTCTTTCTTCACTGAGACTAGAGGGAGTGCATCAGTATTACTGAAAGGAGAAACTTTAGAATCATCGTGTTGAGCATGTAGCTTGCTCTATGTTTATCACCATGCTCTAAAGCAGTGGCATGCTTATGGTCAAATGTAGTTTGCTGTTCAGCTCTGACTGTTACCTGTGGCTGCCTGTTTAGTTAGAAGATTGACAAGACTATCACTGAATCACTGGAACAAACAGTGACTCTCAGTTCAGAAGCAGGAACTATGCTGGGACAGTATAGGGACACGTTGCATATTGTCTACGTGTGGCCAAATGCAATCAGGTTACTAAAACAAAAACAGTAGAACAGAAGCAATGGAAGACTCAGAACATGTCATAAAAGTGATCTCAGGGCCAATTTCTGCAGACCTTCATGTAAGAAATCCCATTGTAGTCAGACCCACTGAATCCCACTGATCAAGTAAAATAAAAGCTAACTGCACAGTTTCATACATTTATTCAATTATTATTTTTAAATGGGGCTCCCATAGATGAAGAGATATAAAAACAGATGTTGAAACACTGCTACAAGCAACCTCCAAGAAAACCCAACCCCCAGCCTAATCCCTGCAGTTACATTTTCCCACAACTGGGAAAGCAAGTCTCATGGACAAAGTGCTGCCTGTGATCTTATTTTATGCTTTACAGTATGTACTTGTTTCATAAGGAACAATTTTCTCTCAGTTCTGGTTGTGGAATTGGGAGATGTTTGTATCTGAAGTGGGTAACAGAAGCACCACTTTTGTGGTGGCTCTGAGAGAGGTTTCTAGTGGTAACGCCATTCTGCCTCTGGAAGGAAGGAACTTCCTTTTTCCACCTTACCATATCAAATGCAACTTTTCCTCCTTGCCTACAAAGTTCAGAAACTGCTTTGTAATTGTTGCTCTGTTTCTTCATCTTTCTTTTGCCTGGTGCTTTGAATGTATAGCTTTCTTAGCTGTCTTTCAATTTTTTGCCTAGCCCTTTTTTAAGCACCCTTTGATGCTAACACTCAGGCTATTAAAATCCCTGGGCGTAAACTTCCCTCTTCTCTTCTTCTCTTAAACTATGCACTTTCCTTCCATAGTGTCACCTTAAAATTGACATTTCCAAATGCTTCTCAGTAGCTTTCTTCTCTACCATTCATTTCTTAAGCCCCTTCTCTGTCTTTTTGTGCACTTCTGGGTTCTTTATACAGATTCTAAACCTTTGTGATGGCAAATAATGTGTATCCATGCCTCTTTATATACTGATATTTGTAAAGGTAGTGTGATAATATTTTTTTTTAATTTGGGCAATGTTTATTTATTAGGTAAAAGTGGTAGATTGGCCTCTTCAGCATAACTTTCAACCATCATGCTAATATGTCAGTTATTTGTTCACTCGTTCATCAACTATGCGCCATAGATTTATTTTGCTAATAGTATTACTTTTTTTTTTCCTTCTCGTCCATAAAAGTTGACCTTTTTATGGCATATTGTCCTTGGTGAGGAATTACTAGCCAGATGTGCTGCAAGTGAACTACTAGTTCTCAGTGTATATTCTGGACTTTTGGCTTTGATCTAATTATTCAAGACCATAGATAAGTTGTTCCCAATACTAAATTTGATAGAGTTAAGGGATGTATAAGGCCACTGCCTCCCGTGCACTCCAGGACCTGAGGATTCCTCTTGCCCAGCCCCTGGAGGCCAGCCCTGTGTGCCTGGACACCTGGAGGTCTCTCCACCCCACACTGATGGACGGGGCAGCTGCTTTCGCCTTTGCAAGTTCAACCAACAGCGAGTCTGTGTGTATGCCAAAACCACAAACACTGGCAAGGGCAGAAAACGCAGGACAGCGATGCAGCCGCCTACACAGGTGGCCCCAGAAGGCACTGCCTTCAACCACACCCACATATAACACTGCCAGCACACATACGAAACATAAGCATAGACAGCCACATCCCCTTCTTCCTATCCAAATCTTTGGATTGAAGTTTGCTAGTGAAAACACACACACCCTTGCTCTCCAGGTCTGGAGAGCAGATCCCTCAAATACCAACATGGACCCTCTGCCTATCTAATAACATTGCCTGGACCCTGAGCCCTCTTAACTACTCTACAGGTCTTCTACTTGCCTGATAGCCCAGCTTGCTGCTCACTAGCAAACATGTAAACAGTCACAAGCTGTACCCCTGCCCTGAATCCCTTGACTATCAGCATGGGCTCTACTCCCATTTAATGTTCCTGCCTGGACCTCCTGCTCACTGGCTTGTCCGGTTTGAAGTCTGCTGGCAAATTACACGCTCCCATGCTGATGCATATCACTCCAGCCCCTTCTCCGCCCCCCACCCTCCATGCCAGGAGCTGGCACACAGGCCCTGTGGGTGGTGCTTCCCTGCTCCAGGTGCTGATGCCGAGACCCTCATTTGCTTCACCTCAGCCACCCCAGAAGCTGGCACCTGGAACACAGGCCCTGGGACCCATGGTCCCCTCTCCAGCTGCTGACAGAGACCCTCATGCCACTCCAGTCCCCCTAGTAGCTGGGACACAGACCCTGTGACACATAGTCCCACTCTAGTTGCTGGCACTTAGACTCCTCCTACTTGCTCCAGTTGCTGGCACCATAGATGTGAGGGACATGTTACCTGAGGTTGACTTCTGTTGCTGACCTGAACTTACTCCCCCCAGTCTCCCCGGTAGCTGGCACCCTGAACCCATGCTCCTTCGGTCCATGGCTCCACCGGCTACCAATGCTGAGCTTTGTTTGCTAGCACCTCTACTGTGATGGCCCTATCACCTGAGGTCTTCTGACTCCATTGCTGGCCCCAAATTCACTCCAGTCTCTCCAGCTGGTGGCATCTAGTCCTTACAACACTCACACATGGGGTAGAGAGTGTGGTTACATGGAAAGATCATCAAGAAAGGATTTTATAAGAAAATAGGACAGACTCTGATGATTAAGCACAGGGCTCAGTCAGACAAGCATACTGATCTATTGCTGCTTACATGGGACCAGCCCCTTTTATACCCCCTTCTTTTTCCTGACTCCCTCACCTTAAACATTTCCTAATAAGTTTTGCATACCCTTGCAGGCCCCCCTCAAATATCCCAAATCCTCTTGTTCCTCTTGTTTCCCCTAGCTTGTTGGTTATGAAGTCCAGGTTGGCGCTCTCCAAAGCTATGCTTCCGTTTCTTAATGGCCTGTGCAGTAGTGACTGGAGAGTTTGTCACTGTCTCTGTCTATTACGTTTGTGTCCATGTGTTTTGTTTTTGAATTTCACTATTATTCTTTGAATGGAAAAGTTTCTTGATCTGATAATCCTAATGAAGCAGATGCTCTGATATGCCACATACTTTTATGAATACGGGCAGGGGTAGCTAAATTCTGCTGAATGAGAATAGTATTGATTCTTCAGCTAGAAATTACCGTCTTGTCTGAGTTGGAGTTGAAATATGATCTGAAAATCAGTCTCAGGAGAGGATTTTTAATCTCCTTTCTGGCCGTTTAGGTAAAGTGGTGATATCTATGAAATATGTTTTACAATTGATTTTTATATCAAGTTTAGTACATTTATCTGTCCATTGGAGAAGCAGATGACCTGGCAGTGGATGAGATTTCACAGCAGTGAAACTCTGAAATCGTATGTATCTCTCTATATATACTAGCTAGTTTTCTACGTGAATGGCAAAACCATTAATACTTGCAACATTTCTTTTGAAAGGCCAAAGCTGTGCTAAGGGGTTGGCAGCCTCCCTACTGGAACCTTTTGATCCACCACGCACTTCCTAGCAAACCTTACCAGTGTCCTTTCAGCTGGTCTATGGCAAGACTTTGATGTGCTGAGAACATGGTCACAATGTGGGGCAGCTGTGTCTCCAAAAAAGCAACAGGGAAAGCAGAAGGAATGTTCAGATCTTGCTGTATGGGTAGTCTGGCTGTGATGGTCCAACTTTTGCAGCCACAGTGGGACCAGTGCAAGCTTTGGAAGCCCCTAGAGGTAACAGTTCCAGGTTCTGTGTTACGATGAGCAGAAGGCGGCACATCACTGTGTGTGTGGCATGAACAGAAAAGAAAGCATTTAGTCTTTAGCGGTGTTGCTTACTGACCAGACGGGTCAGATACAAGTATTGCTTGGATGAGGTCTGCTTGCAGGCTATGGGTTAGACTTTGCTTTGCTTTTGACTTGTAATTCTGATGCTCCTATTAATACCATTGCGTCAAAGAGCTTTGATCATGCCTTTCTGTCAGATTTATGCTGAGGGCTGTAAAAACTTGGGGTGGGGGAGATCCTCAAGAATTCGTACAGTCCAAGTATAAAATAAGAGATAGCAGGCAGGGAAGCACAATTAAACACTACTGCTCAGTGTCAGCGCTGTGCTTGGCATACCAGCACCTGGAGGAATATCTAACAAGTGAATGCTGGACACTTAACATTGTGTCTGATAAATTAAAAAGGCAAATACTGTGAAGATCCTTGTTCCCATGGAGCTATTCAAGCTGCAAGATTCACAAGTAATGCAGAGTGTTTATAGGGAGGCATATTGTTCATGGACTGTTTTGTTTCTTTTGGTCTCTCCAGGTGTTCCAGGACCTTGGCACTTCTGTGTTGTCGGGTGCATTTAGAGGATACAACATCTGCCTGTTTGCATATGGACAGACGGGTTCAGGAAAAACTTACACAATGATGGGAACACCTGTGAGTTACACCATTCATTTTACACTTAGGGTTGAGGGCGGGATGTCCAGCAGAAACATGGTTTTATTTTTAAACTGTGATTATGGTGCTTGTTGAGCAGAATGCCTATACGTCTTTTATTTGGTATCTATATATATAAAATGACAGTTAAGCCTTCACATTTAGGTAAATAATGTAGCATCAGCTAAAAATACTATAAATATTTATTTTAGATAACCTTCATCTTACTATGTATGAATCTTATTGCCGTGTTAGAGGACAAAAAAAAAATCTATACCCTGAATAGTTATGGGTTTTAGAAACATATAGCTCAAGATAATACAAAGTATTCATTCTTATAGAATTTTTTGGCAGTCTGAGCTATGCTGAAATTAAATCATTTTCACAAATAAAACCGGATACAATTCACAGGAATACTTTTGTAACAGGCTTCATTATCGATTTGAGACATTTATCTGTTGCAGAAGTTATCCTTTGGCCTGTGGAAAATAACACTTGCTTCACTTCCAGTTTTGAAATGTATTTGAATGGTGTTTGCAGAAGCTGTTACATTTTAAGGTTCTTGTCTACCAGGAACCACTTAAAGTGCATTTTAATCTTTGTACTCAGATCAATGGAGTCAGTTGCCGATTTCCTGCGTTCTGCTGCAACGCAAGGCAATTTGATCTCTATCCATAAATATTCTTGGCTGTTGGTGAAACATGCCCCTGAAAAAGAAAAATTTTATTTAACAGTTTGCGTGAGCGGACCACTATTTCCTATACCCATTGGGATTCAATGAAATAACGGTAAAATTTGTTCAAACCTTGAAGATAAGAAAAAGACTGTTCTGGCATGATTTGTGCTTTTGAC
Source organism: Calonectris borealis (assembly GCF_964195595.1). Classification (NCBI taxonomy): domain Eukaryota; kingdom Metazoa; phylum Chordata; class Aves; order Procellariiformes; family Procellariidae; genus Calonectris; species Calonectris borealis. The sequence goes on along the minus strand of NC_134316.1, from coordinate 41,796,773 downwards.
AAGAGTTTGGATTTTTAAAATTTTATTTTCCCCATAGACATCAGCAATAGGACTTTGTTAAATTATGGCCTGATTCTCTATTAATTTTATTCTAAATCAAGCTTAACTCCATAAGAGCCTGAAGAATTGTTAAAATTAGGGTTAATGGGTGACAAGCTAGGATATTTGTATTACATTACTTTGAAAATATCTTGGCAATTCAGAATGGCCACATCTTGAAATTACCATTATTTCTTTCCAAGGAAATTTCCAGGTGTAGTGGTTTTAAGAGATTTCTGACTTATAAAGTGATTTCTTTCTCCAATGGAATCCCACTTTCATCTGATCTTTAATAACATGTATTCACTGTGAAACAGTGTTCAAAACTAGGAATAAACAAGTGTTTGGTATAAACTGAACTTTTGTCCACAGTGGCCCAGTTGATGAACCTGGACTTTCTCCCCCCAACACCATTTCAAGTGTGCCTTCGAAAAGTCTTTCATGCTATTCAGCAAGCAGATTCCACCTAAGCCTGAGAGTTTTTCTCAGGATGCGTTGGCATTGCGATCACTAAAGTGTGAGCACTCATGACAGAAGAACAATTCTTCGCAAAAACCCACACCTTTACTTCAGTGCTGTGTAGACTGTTTGGGCAAAGTTTAAATCAGCTAGTTTGGGTACTGTTAGCAGCCCATATCCTGTTCTCTCTGAGAGACCAGATTTATAAATCTAGAACATAAAGCTGTTTCAAGCTCTGTGTTGCCATAGCATAAAGAAATAAAAGTAGAATAAGGAAAAAACCCAAAATATTCGTGACCAATCAAACTAGTTTCAGTGTTGGCCTGGCTTCATCTAGACTGCAACACCTCTGACATAGGCATGTCCAGTATCTTTACATCAAACAGCTCTTGGGTTTAACTCAAGCCTCTAAACTTCTCATCGATGCTGTATAAGTTGCTGTAAAATGTCTTTTGCTATAAACAGCATTTGCACTGGGGCTAAGACAGCTGACATTACACAGCACATGAGTCCCTGCAATGTTTCACGTGCAAGACACTTCAGCTGGAGTAATAGAGCATTGCCATGCTGTTCTGAACTACACTCCAGAGCGGTTTGTGTTGTAATCTACCATACAGTCATTACTTTAATGCTGCACTATGATTCTGTCCTTTTCTTATAACTTGGCTTTTATTTAAAAAAGAGTTTTGCAAGAGTGATAGCAAGTATATGATTTAACTTTTCTTTTGTTTATTATTTGAAGGCATCCATTGGGCTGACACCTCGTATATGTGAGGTACTAATTTTTTATTGCACTTGCATTTGCGCGGTCAGATTTTCTTGATGGATTTAAAATTTACATAAACTTCTGGTTTGTGCAGGGCCTCTTTTCAAGGAAGGATGATTACTCAGACCAGACAGCATCTTGCAGAGTAAAGGTCAGGTAAGCGTGTCACTGTCTTGGGCAATGCGATGAAAGCTTTCAACAACATATTCCTGTAATCAAGCAAAGCAAAGTTTATTTTGTTTCTGTTTTCTCAGATGATAATCATTTTGGAACAAGGAGGAGGACACAAAGGGAAGGATGAGAAAGTGTTGGGTTTAGTTTTCTCTCTCAGTATAGTTCTTTGGATGCTGTCTGTTCACTTTTGTATAGACAGCTGAAATTAAAAATTTACTTCCTGTTTAACTCTTAAATTTGAGCCGTCATCCTACGTTTGAATCTTATTCACCATTCCCATTGCTCTAATGAAGCATTATGTTTGGAAATTCGGGGATTTGAACTCACTAGTGTTAAAAAAGCATATTTTATGAATTTTTAAATAAAATACTGAATGCCTCTTGCTTCTTGGAAATTTGCTACTGTGAGTTCTTTCTACATGTACTGCATGGGAAGGGCAGTAACATAGATAATGAAAATTAATTCATTAACTTTATCATGAAAGATCTAGGTAAAATTCAGGTTGTCTGATTACGTTGTCTAAATATATGCTTTCTCTTTTTTTTTATCATGTGCATTTAAAAATCCTTTTTTTTTTTTGCTTTTCAGTTTTCTTGAAATCTATAATGAACGTGTCCGAGATTTGTTAAAACAATCAGACCGAAAGAAACCTTACACGCTTCGAGTCCGAGAACACCCTGAAACAGGACCGTATGTTCAAGGTGAGAGCAGGCTTCGCAACTAGCATCAGAATTTCAGGTAAAAGTGTATCAGGTCTATACGTATCTTTGTATATGTTCCTGGCGTGATCCTAATTGCTTCTACTCTTCAAGAGTTACTTTCCTCAAATATTTTGCTTGTTAATATGAACATGTGTAATATACTGAAAGCTTTGCCTCTTTTATCCCACTGGCTGGATATCCTGCACTTTTCTGTTTGTCTTTCCAAGCGTAGGTTGTGTGTGAGCCATAGTGTTTTGCTTTCCTGTGTTTTAAAGAATTCTTAACTTGATCAAGAAATCCACCAACATTAGCTCTAAATGCATTGTACAGGCCAGCCTAAGGTTCCTCCATACCTGTTTCAGTCCTTGGCAGCAGTATATTTACAAAATAATAATAATAAAAAAGTAGATAAACTCAACTGTTTGGTGTTGCAGGCCAGGCCATGAGCAGCAATTAAAATCTCCATTACCCAGGTGAGAACCCCGTAAGCTTCATTTTCCTTCATTAAACAAAAAAGCAGAGGATGGGTAATGTAGGTGCATTACACAATTAAAAACATCACACGCTTTTTAATTCACGCTTGCAACAGCAGCCCCTCTGGTGGCTTTGTGTTTTCTAATGAATCATAGCTTTTAAATCAGGTGACAGAGGACGGATGAAAAACAAACCTACGTGTATTTTTTCCGTTTCAGTTGTCTGTCTTATTTTAGTTCTTATCTTCCCTCTCATTGTTTTTTGTACTTCCAGTCATTTCCACTTTTGGTTGGTGCCTTCACTTCAGGGTCTTAGATAGCTTTAAATTGGAGTTTGGCCATTGTTTCTTTGTAAATTGTTAGCTCCTGATGTAAAGTTTGCCCGCTACATTGCTGTTTATCTGACCAACAACTGACAAAAGGCGCGTCCCTCAAAATCAGCGCACCAGTGAAAAATCATAGAGTAGCTTTACAGTGGAGATCAGAAGGAAGAATCTTTTCCAAACTGATGCAAGTTTCAAAAATTAGTGGGTTTGTTTAGAAAGTAAGTGCATATGTTTCCTTTTCAGTGTGCCTTATATTGAGTGGGCAGAATTCCGAAGTTGCCTTTGGGGTCACTGACTCTGCAACTGCTTGGCCACCAAATAGGTAGTAACACCTGGGAGGTATGCATTTAGTATGCAAAATGCATATCACACCAAATTTTATTGGTCCTGTCGCATCGGATCAAATACTGATTTGTTCTGGCTTTTAAATAGAGTTCTTTTCTTTGTTTTGTAAACTCCTGTTCTCCCTGGTTCACTTTTCTCCCTCTCTTTTTCTTTATCACAGCATTACACATCAGATTGTTATCTCCACATCAGAGATTAAGACAAGATGTGACAACAGATAAGGTTACTTGACCTTGTGATTGAATGGAGCCTGGAATTCCCAGCTCTCATTCCCTGGGCACCTGCAGTATCGGTCACAGTACATCTAACAACCAATGGTTGTTACCAATTCCTCCTCTCAAAATTTGAAATAAGCACTTGGGAAGTGTTTAACTTGCATGATCTTATACACAAGGGACTATCTGCCATTCTGGTTATTTCAGCTGTGCTTTCCCAGCACATCAGCATCCTGTTTAAGGAGAGCTGGAAAATAGATGAATTAATGGTCTCATTAGTATGGCAAACTTACAATTCTTTGAAAAGCAGATTCATAGACATTTGGCCTTTATTGAGGTCTTTCCAAGATTCTCTTTCTACCTGCTTGTTATCGGAGAACTTCATTGTTGGTGGAGTACAGATACTAATTATTTTCTTTTAGCAGCTGCTCATTCACCACACAAGAAAAGGTCTTTAAACTGCTTCCTTCCTTGGCAATTTCCATCCCTTTTCTCAGGCCTTATATCTCCAGTGATTCCTTGGCTGCATATAATGGAGTTTCCTTGTTTTAAAAGAAAATGAAGTTATAGCCTCTGCCAATGGGCTGGCTTGCCTTTTGTCACTGTTTTGTCTTCATCTGGAACCTTCCAGGCCAAATCCGTCACTTCTTTTCCAGTTCTGTTTTTGTAGGGTTTTGGGGGTTTTAGGTTTTTTTTTTTAATTTAGTTTTACCCCTTTTGAATAAGAATTTTATACTTAGACACAACTAAAAATTTTAAGTGGAACCATTTTATGTTAGACTTCTGAAATATCCCATAGAAGTTCCCAATTGATTAGATTTTGTAAAGTAAGAGGAAAGACTAAGGGAAAAAGGTTAACCTAAATAATATTTGCCAGCTTTGGCCACGTTTGTAAATGCAGTATGAATACTTTATTTTAGAAGATTCTCTCCCTCTGTATCATATGACAGAATCCAAAAATCATTGTGTTAATGCCTGTAAGAAAAATTTTGATTTTAATGATAAATGTGATTCACATTTTTAGAAAAACTGATCACATGCATGAAAAATGAAGTCATTTCTCTGCTGAAGGCATAATGGGGTGTAATTAGATGCTGTTGTGAGAGTATGTGAACAGAAATGATTTCAGGCTGATGAGTCAGTGGCTTAGGGCAACAGTCAGATGACAGTTCTTTTTTTTAGATATGTGTATATGAGTACGTATTAATAAATAAATACGCTTATGTACAGTTTATGCAATTAAGAACTGTAACAGTTTACTTTACTTGAGACAATCCCAGCATCTTTTGGGGAGAGGGACTAATAAAGACGGTATGATTACATAGCTCCTTTTGGAACTGTACTCATTAGCTCACATCAAAAATAGGCAGCAGTGAGAAAGTCCAGAGGTCTTTTGAATGCAGGTGAGAAGTACAGTCAGCTTGATTTTAATACCATCAAATTCAAGAAAATTAAGTGGTTCACAACACTGCTACAGAATGCCCTTCTCAACTGCAGTAATATCTTGCTGCAATCAACAATTGCTGATGTCTGTAATGAGGGCCTTCTATGTGCTGAAATAGTCTTTGGCAGTTTTATATGTAGTCTCTCTGTGCAGGATCAGAGCGCAAGAATATTGTTTCCAATAGCTAGATGGCTGAGATCAGCATTATCGGCAAGCTTACTGGAAGGGGAGCTGGTTCTGTATTCCCCTTCCAGGCAATTTGCTGTATGGGAGAAAAACGGTGAACATCAGCAAAGCTCAGAAATTTTCCATTATTTCCCATAGATCCATAAGGTCAAGGGTTAGCACCTGTATTTGCATCATACTTCTTGCGAGCCATCAGCAATTTTAATGTTTGCTGACTTTGATCAGGAGCTCCCCAGTGTACCGTTAGTTTGTCAGTTGTGTGGTTGGTGTCAATGATATCCAGAGTACGGTTAGCACTGGATGAAGAACAGACAGAGAAGAAAATCAGAAAACTTAACCCCTTTAAGGATGCTTAGATGCTCTGGGCAATACATTTTCCATTTGCAAGTCCAGTCAGGAAGTCCCAGCTCTGAACACTAAGTATTTTGAATAGTTTCCAGCCCATCATTTTTCCACGTAAAGGCTGTGAGATTGTAGCCTTTAAAATGCTGAAAGTGTTTCAGTGCTTTGGGTTGGAATCGTTTCAACCTTCTCCCTCACAGATGGTTGCACTGTTAAGGAATCGGCCCCTCTTAAATCAGGAAATGATGCAATCTATTTTGTTGCTCTGAGACAGGTTTCTGGGGGAGATCCTTTCTTACTCCAAGGCAGATTTCTAGACGAGCAAGGGTTTTTGATCTTTCTATCGGACTTGAAAATGACCTTTCTTTTTTTCTAGCAGCCAACAGAACACTTTGTCATTTTTTCAAACATCATTTACAATATTTCATTTACCTTATTGAAAAACTAAATGTTTTGAATTCTGTGCTAGATTCACTATTCCAGTACTTATGGAAATGTAGGTAGGTAAGAATTTCTTCCATGCCTCCATGTTATAACTAGATTTTTATTCAGTTAAATAAGACTCCGAAAAAGGGTCTGGGAAAACAATATATGATAGTTTCCATATTCTGAGCTTTGAAGATCCCAGTGCTGTTGGAAAAATAATGGGCCTCTTTCTCAAATGGAAAATGTGATGACTTCTGGAATTAATGTATTGTAAAAGGACACTAGAGAGCAGAAGAAATGCTTTTGTTTGAAAATCGTCCTATACTTTGAGTGTGTGCGAGTGTGCATGCATGCACATTACAGTTAGGGTTTTTTAAAAGTGTAGGTGATCCAAAAATCTTTTTTTTTTCCTTTATATGTATCAGTTGTTAAAGGATTAAAATAAATTCCCATCTTTGGCTTAGATTTTGCTTTCATTTAAAGTTAAGCAAGCTGTTTTCATGTAAGGATAGACTCTCTGTAACAACATCAGAAGTACTTATTTCAGTCTTGTTGAATTTTATACTCGTGTTGACTTACATTCTAGCAGCAGATAAATTATTTGATCCAATTAAATCACATTTTTCAGTACTCTGCCTTCATCCACACTTTTGTGGCCTGCAATAAAACAAACCAAACCTAAATCAGTGCGGGGGAGGAAGTAGCCCTGGATTCCAGCTCTGAGATAAAACATTCCGCAAAGGAGTGTTTTACTAGGTATTGTATGACAAAGACTTGCTTCACAACTCCGGTGTTTTTTTAGAAGTCACTGCAGTACAAATGATAACTAATCATCACCATAAAAAGCAAACGAGGCATATTAAACTGGATTTATGTGAAATACAAGCCTGTAGAGGTTAATTTGGTGTGTCTGCTGGAATTTGCATTTTGCAAGGGGCTGGCAGTGCCGCTACAGCGCAGCAGCACACTGCCCTCCTCTGGGGCCCTGTTAGTCACAACCACACTCCGACACAGCAGGCTCTGCAATGCAGTATTTCTTTCATTTGTTTTCAGTGGGTTTTTTTCCCCCTTAAATCAAATTAAAGAAAAGAACTGAAAGCAGAAGATATGAAAAGGCCAGATGTGTCATATCATTATTTGGGTATCTTCTGGGGAGGAAAGCATGAAGACTCCTAAGTGTTGCAGGCTGAAGCCTTGTTAAGTAAATGGTAAATATTCACAGGGGTTGGTTCCTAATTCTGTTAGTCGCGTGAGCAGAGCCATTATCCAGAGGCATGAGCAAAAAGCTTCTTTACGGGATCTGTACCCAATTAGTAGCAGTGATATAGCTGAAAATTTCTTATGGAGTTTCAGTTATACTTTTTTTTAAATACGAGTGTTCTGCAGACAAGTTGGAAAAAGGTCTGTACTTTGAAGGTACAAGCATTTTTTATACTGATGTCACTGCAGCTGGAGGATGGACTGCAATTTTTTATTTTATTTTTTAAAAATAAAATAGTTTTTTTAAAAAATAAGATAGTTACTCTAGTTGAGAGACTACTTGTAGAACTACATCCTTATGCTCCTGATGCTGGGTAAATTGTTGGGTAAACTGACTGAAACTTCCTGAGAAAAATACGCATTTAACTCTTTTTAAATCTTTGGCAGGATTGACTCAACATTTAGTTACAGACTACAAGCAAGTTGTAGAACTTCTAGAACAAGGAATAGCTAAAAGGTATTTTATAAAACAAACCAGCTCCATCTTTATTTAACACTTCTTTCACCATGTGTTGATTTCATTGATGTTTATTTGACTGACAGTGTTGCCAATGCTTTGTTGTGACAGAATGTCAGATTTGCTGATCCTTAACATGACATACACGTAAGAAGTTACGTATCGTCATATTATCCACAATAAGAGCTACAAGCACTCATGAGGTTGTTTCTTCAAAACTGATCCCATGCTGACTTACCCACAAAATTCAACCATCTGTCTGGGATAAAAAAAACATGCCAGGAAAATGTTTTTCTGTAAACAGACTTCTGGTTTTCTCCTCTGTGTGCTCTTGATGCTTTAGACTGTGTAGCTTTCAACTCCCTTGTTAGTGTAACTTAGTGATTTAAAACTGCTCAAAAGATAGCATATTTTTATTTAATTTCTAAAAGTATTTGTTTTATAATTATTTGTTTTAATTTTTGTAAGTATTTTTTTAAGTTCTTAGTCCAAATCATGCATGTTTGCTACGAGAGAACTGTGGGAATTGGCACACGAGTGAAGCCAATGATTTCAGTTCTCATTAGTCAAGACACTTTTTTACGTTTTCGACAGGGAGCCTTGAATATCAATACAGCTGCCATTACAGTGATGGAAAAGAGTTATATTTGAAAGGATCCTCCAAATACAAATCACAGTTCCAAAATTGATATTAAGTCTTATCATAAGAGAGGTCAAGATTTTAGAATATCAGTGATGCTGGGATCTAACTAAAAACTAAGCTGCATTATCACAAAAACATAGAATATACAGCAGGATTAAGTTTTGCTGCTTCTGCCTGTAGTGATCAATAGATGCAGCTCTATGGTAAGAAGAGACTTTTTCAGAACAACAACAAAATTCCAGTCTGTCTACTAGTGTAAGCCTACAGTCGTCTCATTGCTAAGGAAATAGAAGATATAGAGAAAACAAAATCAGGGGTTCAACATTTTGTGTGTAAGTTTTTGTGGTGCTGAAGTTTCAAACTTTGTCACTTGCATGAAGCCAAGCAACTTCTTTTTCTGAGTAACTTTTCAAGAACTTATTTGGAATATTCAGGAAACTCCTATTTCCCCATAGTCTTTATTTTTATAAAATATTCTGCGTAGCATTTATTAGCACATTATAAATGCAAACAAACTAATTTAAAACATCTGCAATCTGGGAAATGATGCCAAATGAACATCAGCAAGATCTTAGGCATAAAAAAGGTGGGGAACAGGTTGTAATTGCCCCATATGGCTGGAGGCAGGAGAGGAGCAGATGGGGCATGACAGCTCCAGGTCTGAGTATACAGGAGAGAGGAGGGGAAGCTCCCCTTGCACATGGGTGGTGCCTTTCATGGGAGAGAGGGCAGCTCCCGTACAAACAACAAGCAAAGTTTACTGACGGCATTTTTTCTAGCAGTTGGTTTTATCAGGCCATCTCCAGCCCTGCTCTGGCTGCACCCATCCATTATAAAATAAACAAATATGATTTTCAACATGCAATCATTATTTTTGTTGTAACTCTCAGTGCTATTTTTTTTTCTGTTGACAGTTTGCAAGACTCAGTCTCAAATGCTTAAGAATAAAATTTTTTAAATGCAGGAAATAGAAATTTCCAAATTTCCAAAAACATAGCCCTGGTGCTGTGTAAAGCAAAACAACCAATCTAGATAATATTATTAGAACAGTTAAAAATATTGAAATGTATACCACATGCGGCAATGAAATAAAATATATGAAAAACTAACATATACGTTCTCCCATAAAAATGCTCACATGGGTTGTGAGTAGTTGAGATGTGAACTTGCCCTCCAATTACCTTGTGTATTGTTGGACGTTGAGAAGTGAGTACTAACACTTCCTCCTCCAAATCCCGGAGCACTTTCTATTTCTCTTTGGCTTTATAAACTTCAGTGCAGTTCCCTCATATTCTCGGCCCACTGTAGAGCCATTTTCAGTCTTCTGCCCTTTATCTAATCGTTTGTCTTCCTCCTCCAACATCTGGAGACTAGTTCACGTTCTCCTGCTTCCTCAGCTTATAACTCGCTTATAACCATGATGCGCTGGACTGCAGGTGCCTTTTGGCAGTGCCCGCCCACGTGGCTGTGGAGGTGTAGGAAGCAGAGAGCAATAGGGAGGAGAGTCCTGGCTTGGCCTCCCGTGGCAGGCGCTCAGCGGCGTGCGCGCATCTGCGGCTCTCTGCCCTCTAGCGCAACCGGTGTCTGCAGGACTCTGACAGCTGGGCTCGTAACAAAAACACGGTTCCACGGTCCTTGTCTGCACTGCTAAAATTGCCTGCTGTTGTTGAGGGTAAGGTTGGCAAAACTGATGCTAAAGGCTGCACATACAGCCGATATTCAAGGCAAGCTACAAGAGTAAGAAAGGAAAAGACCTGTGACTTGGCTTCTGCCTTAGGCAAACCCCTGCTTTCTTTGGGTTTGTCTAATCAAAACAACAACAAAGACAGTGAAATTTCCAAAAGTTTGTATTTGCCGCTGCTCCTCCTCCTCCTGTGCCTGGTACCTGCTAGCCAGAGTGCAGTGGGTCAGAGGGCTAGAGCCGGATGACCGGTCTGTCCACGTGGTAAAGCTGAGCAAGTGCTACACGGGTGAATTACAGTATTCATTTTGTACTCATACGGGTAGACTGGCTAATCTCATTGGACTCCTCCACCATGGAAAACTGGTCAACCCTGTGACAGAAGGGAGCCCCAGAGGTGGTGTATGAAGCTTTTTGGACCCTTTGAAGTGCCAAGAAATAAAAATGGGGACAATAAGGAGAAAATGTACTGGGCCAGTGCATTCAGTGGTGTTGGGGGTGAGCTGTACAATACTGTTGCTGGCTGTGCTTCTCTGCTGTGTTCTACCCTTATGCAACACCTTACACCTGTGCTGTAAGGCTGCTTTAAGGTATTTCTTCAGAGTGCTGCTGGTGGCCAAAAACACCTCTAACCAGCCCTCGGTTTCCACCTTTCCAGGTCCTCTGCCAAACACTCTGTGATCATATCCAAGAATACAGCCTACCATATTCTCCAAGTTTTGCATTCCTTCATCTTCATTTATCTGCTGTATTTGTTATGTTTGCTTTCCCTGAATACAGGGAAATAAGCCTTTGTAATTGAATGGTTTGTTCTTCTTTCTAGAATCACAGCAGCTACACATATTCACAATGCCAGCAGCAGATCCCATGCTATCTTCACCATCCACTACACTCAGGTTAGCTAAAAATAATCCAACTTCCTTTTCTCTTCATTCTCAGAAAGCATTGTTAAATTTGTTGTGCATTGTTTAGTTGTCACTGTTTTGTGCTGTTTGTAATAATCTTGGTGGAAGCTGTTACTTATTTCCCTTGGATCACACTGCAGATGTGTTAACTTCGTACACGTGATGCGTTGAGTGTTTACTGAAGTATTCTTGTTCCTTTATGCAAGCTTATAGTCAGAAGTGATGCCAAAGACTCACTGTAAAAAGAAATGTTTAAAGTTTTAATCAGCCCTTTGAAATGCAGTACCCCTTCTAGGATGCTGCGAAAATTACATGTGAATATGTTTGAAGTTATGTTTTGTCACGCTTGTTTAGGATCCTTAATTGCAGTATAGCGTTAGTTTAACACATACCAAAATTTTGTATCTGCCCAGCTTTTCAGATGGGCTCATCTCTTTAGCATTTGGCATCCAGTACTCTCCCAGAAACAATGCGCCCTTTCTCTGGAGGAATTATATCCTTCCCTGGCAGGGAAGTCGTTCAGTGATCCAATAGACCTTTTCTATCTCACACTTCTAACATCCTGTAATCACAGAACATTTTGGGATATTTTTCAGTAGTTTCACAAAAGACCTTTGGAATACATTAGTGGAAAATAACTCTGCAAGATCTACAAGAAAGCCTTTCACAGTCTCTAGGCTGTAAAGGTTTTTTTCAAGAGGAAATCGGCATAAGAGGGTAGTTTCTCTGTTGGGTGAGAAAGCTGTTGAGTTAATGGTTTGAACATAGTCAGTGGGTCAAGGTCACAAAGAAAGGCAGTGAGAAAGTCATATGTACAACTCAGTTTCAAACAAAAGAGCACATCTATTTTATTTTCATTAATTAATTAAGAGGAATAATCTTCCTTATTTATATTTTTCTCTTCAGGCTATATTGGAGAACAATCTCCCCTCTGAAATTGCAAGCAAGATCAACTTAGTGGACCTTGCAGGCAGGTAATAATATACTGAGGGGCAAAAAGGTAATTTTCTCTGAAGATGCTGGTAATACTGCCTTAAAAGATGAAATTTAATATTTTAAAACTTCATTAAACTAACAATAAGCCTGACTTCTGTATACAGTAACAAGGAATATTGAGCTAATATTGTCTCTGTCATCTGTTCTTCTGTATTGGGTATTGGATTTCATTGGGGAAGGGAATTCCTGGGTCCTCAGATCCAATACTGTGCTGTTGCATACATTTAAGGTAATTTCATTCAACCCTGTATTCTTATTAGGTGGCTTTTCCAGTAGCTATTGGTGGAATTACCAAATCTGAGCTTGAAAAGAGAGAGAAAAAAAGGAATGTATTCCTCATGGCTGCCTAGCATGGGCAGGAGATAATAGTCATCATATCTCACTGCTTGTGTTGTTCATGTTCCAAAAGTTCCTAAGTCTCTGATCTTAGCTATGCATTTCAGTGAGGAACATGTGGTGACGCTGGACAGAGAACAGAAAGATGGAAGTTGTGCTGAAGAGTTGTAGAACAGTTGGAGAACAGGACATTTTTCTTTCTCAAGGACATAAATCGCCATGCATGTCTGAGCAGAGAAAGTAGTACTGAGGGGATATACAGACTTTTGCACTGAGCCAGTCTACCCTTGCAGAGTTGTGAAGTGTATGTTGTTTGTTTTTTTTTTAATTCAGAACCACTATGATTAGGTTGCCCAGTTCAGGCTTGAATTTGTGTTTTGATGGGTCTTTAACAGTAGTTTACACCGATGGCCTTTGCTTATGGTTGTTTGGACTTTCTGAACCTGGGAGCAATGTAAAGTATCAAAGCATATGTTTTTTTAATTGCAAAGCTTGCAATTTCTGTTTTCTTGTATGTCAGGAAAATACATAATGTTTTCATATTGATTGTATGTTAATAATTAAGCATTTTTGTTTTGTTTGCATTGTCTTTTCCATGCTTGTGTGCTACAGTGAAAGAGCTGATCCCAGTTACTGTAAAGATCGAATTACCGAAGGTGCCAATATTAACAAGTCATTAGTTACACTTGGAATTGTCATCTCCACTTTAGGTAAGCACAGTAGTTCTTTATATTGAAGGGTAGTGATAAAAGCATAAGACTCACTCACCATGTGCAGTGTCTTAATGTTTATCTATATTTACAACAAAAAGCTGAACAGAACAGCTGTGTGGCGTCTTCATAAACTGTAACGACATCTAAGAAAATTAAATAGCCACGACAGAAAAAGATAACCCCTTTCCTGAGCTCTGTGGTGTTTCTCCTTCAGCACAAAATTCACAGATGTTCAGCAGCTGCCAGAGCATAAACACCATAGCAAGCGAAGGGGAGAGCAGCCATGCGGACAGTCCTTCTACGGGCAGCGTCAGTGGGACCAGGCGACCGGCTTACATCCCATACCGTGACTCCATCCTCACCTGGCTTCTGAAGGACAGTCTGGGGGGCAACTCCAAGACCATTATGATTGCCAGTGAGTTTGGTTTCTGTTCATCATTAACATTTTGCACTACGTTACCCCCTTAAAATACATCTCTACTGCAGTGAGAAGACAGCTATATCACTTAGAATCTGTCCTTGTAAAGATTTTCATAAATACTTCATAGGATACTAGGATTTCCTTCATACTCAAGGAAATGAAAAGGCATGCTGATTGTGCATGAAGTTAAACTTAAGAGTTTTTCCAAGGTCATAGCTTTGATTTAAAGTGATTTATTCAGTTATAAATACAATCTTGAGAAGATATTCTGTGTGAGCTTGATGAAATTTCCGTAAGGGTATTTTTGGTTTTGTTTTTTAAAGAAGCAAGACTAAAAAAATCCACCTTTTTGAAAAGTGATGGATTAAACTGATTACTTTTTAAAATAGTGTTTCTTTTGTATTGTTTTCTATCTGTAGCTATCTCTCCTGCCAGCTCCAGTTACAACGAGACAATGAGTACCTTGAGATATGCTTCAAATGCCAAAAATATTATTAACAAGCCCAGAGTGAATGAGGTGAGGCCTTGAGTTCTGCTTTTCATTCTTATTCCATTTTGTTGTGTGTATTATTTAAGGTTTATTCAGTATACCTGCTCTCTGAATAAAATTCATACCTCTTTCTCCCATGTTAATGAGAGCTAAATAGGAGCTGGATATTACAGAAATAATTTCCTTGATCCCCTGCAGCTTAAACCATTTAGAATTTCACACCTATTTTACATTTTTCATCTCTGTCTATTCAGTTTCAATCTTCCTTCTCTTTGAATTGTTATGACGAGTATATTTGCCCTATGTCTTTATCCTAAATATTGGTAGAGTTACAGATCTGTTAGGACTATTTATTACTATTTAACCTGTTACTATAACTGCATAACCCTTGCAACCCTTCCTTTTGGTGTGTTGAATGAACTCTGTTAAGGTTGCAAAGTCAAGAATTCAAAAGTTAATATGCCAGGCCTAAGGTAGCCTATGTAGTCTCAATTTGTCTTCTTTTCAGTACACAAAACAATGAAGCCTTTAAATACATGGGAACAATTTTTGCCACAGAACCCCAGCTTCATTCATTGCACAAAATAGGCCTGTTCCAAGTATGAACTCTGACTGTGTGGCAGATTCATCTGTTCGATTGCGCAGGGGTTAAGAGGGGAGTCTGATGCTGCCTTGGAGGACTGGATTCTGTCGCTGCCCCTGCTACAGCATTCTTGTTCAATGCCAGTCTCAAGAGTTTCCCTGATCTGTCTGCAAAAAGCTGGTTTCCAGAAACTGCCTGTACAGAGATGCTTACTCTGAAAGCGAGATAAATGCCTCCACACAAGCAGGCAGGAAATGCTTTCTGTATCAGCTGCAAGGGCTTTTAATACCATGGTTGGTGACATTCTGACTTAGTCTCCTCTAGCCTGATTTTCTCCTCTGCATGACAGAAATAACAGCATTTTTCTGACCTGATGGGACTATTTTGAAGGCAAATCTATAAAAGTAGTGATGTATCCAGCTATTGTCATGAGGGGAACAAATACTATGGTAGGTCTGTGTTCAGAAAAGAGATGGAACAAAGTTTATGGGAAAAGAGAACCTATCAAAGGAAGGAACGACCTGCCTCTAGGCAGTACATCCCAGGGGCCTGGTAGAGTGGAGCAAGGAGTACTGCTGTGAGTGTGCCTGTTCCCCTCTGCTCCCGGCTCTTGGAACAGCTCTGCATTGATTTATTAGCTAGGATTTTTTAAAGAATGATTTTTGCAACGTTTGTGTCTCAATGTTTCAGGATGCAAATGTAAAACTGATCAGAGAACTGCGAGAAGAAATTGATAGGTTGAAAACTATGCTGATGAGCTTTGAACTGGTATGTAGGAACACTTCCCAACTGCAGCTCTAATGGTGCTTTAGGTAGCTATAGCAGCTTACTTTCATCTTATCTCTTTATTTTTCCATGTTTATTGTAACTGGAGGGAAATCAAATTGTTCTTTGAGTGATTTCACGATGATGACAAGGCTATCTGCATTTCTGTCATTTCTCCTTTTCCTGGCATTATATTGATAATCCTGAAGTATATGCAGTTCTGTAATGATTAGGAAGGATTTTCTTGCCTGTCTTTCATGGAGTCAGATGATTTTGTCCAGAAATACCATGAAATACAAATATTTTATTTGTAGGGATATGGAAGAACCAAGACAGTACAAAATATTAATCATTGATGTAATTTCCCTGCCAAACTTGGTACAATCCTCTTTCCCAAAAAAGTGAACTAGTAGACCTCAATAGTATTTTGGAGGTTTCACCCTGCCTGCACACTCTGTCCCCCAAAAGAAGTTGTGAACATCTGTGAGCCCTCACAATACAGCTGACACTCTTTGTGTTTTTCTCCTTTGGAATAATAATAGCATTGTGGTTTTCCGTGCCATGGAGAGCACGTTTTGCTGGGAGAGACTGGAACTACCATCCAGGATTTATTTACACAGAAGTCTCTCTCTGTTAATGCTCTTTCACCAGTTCGTCGCAAAAACTTGCATGCAATAGCTAGAGAGGTATAGGCTAGATGCTAGAAAGCAGCATCAAATGTCTATGTATTTTGTCTTTCCTTCTCCTGAGTTCATGTCCTTGAAATCCTGGAGAGTGAAAGAACATGCCTGCCAGTTGTGAGTAAGGAAACTAACAGGTAGATCTTGGTGGCTGTTGTTTGTACAGAGGAATTCCAGTCCTTCTTGGAGCGATGACAGGGACGGAAATCTGACTGAGCTGGTTCTTCAGAATGAAATGAAGGTGTGTATGATCTATTTGATGCTGTAACTCTCTCCTGTTTCACTGGGCCAGGGGGGATAGCATTGCCATAGTTCTGAAACCACAATGACAATGTTTTTGTCCTAATCCTTTCCTATTTGCTCTGAATATGCAGGAAACTGCCATCATTAATGCATGTTGGGTGCCCTCTACCAATTTGTGATGAAAGTCTCGCGTCCTTAATGGGATACTGTCCATTGCATATCACTAAGTCTGCACAATCTACTCCTTGTTGAAAGCTGTCTCAATATATCCCAGTAATTCGTTATACAGAGCCTCTCTCTTCTAAGATTAAACACTTCCAATTTATTCAAAGGGAATTATTGTGCGGTCACCAAATTACTAAGAAGATTTGATCACTGGTGACCTGGAAAGGTTTTGGAGATCTTAATTTTTAAGTTTTGCTTAAAGACAGGCAAAATAACTAGTTAGCATGATCATATATCTTTCTGACATTTTGGGAATGAGTCTTCAACAGATTAAACCTGCTTCAGTAGGTGGTGGTACACTTTTTACACGATTTTTTTGTTGCCACAGAAATGTACTGCAGTTACAAATACACCGGCATTGCAACTGGTGAAAGAATTTTGCATCCAATAACTTGAAAAAAATGCTGTTCTTTCTGAAGAAATTTATGCATGAGAAAAATTAACCTGCTTAGTAAGTGAAACAGTTTCCTCTCCTATTCTTTAAGATTGAGCAATTGACCAAAGACTGGACAAGTAAGTGGACAGACAGGAAAGCCATCATGGAAGAATACAGTGTGGACATCAACAAAGAAAAAGCTGGAGTAACAATAGATTCTAGCTTACCTCATCTAATGGCCATGGATGATGATATCCTCAGCACAGGAGTGGTGCTGTATCATCTCAGGGTGAGATATTGTCACTCTTATTTTTCCCTTGAATTTGAAAACACTTGTTTTCTTTGGAAACGGAGAGTGATTAAGGTGGCATTACAACAGCAGCTATCAAAAAGTAAAGGCCACAGCCCACAAGACAGAGATAACAGGGGGAAAAAAGCAGAAAAGGATACACGAAAATGGAGGAGGAGAAGAATTCATATATGGAATAGTAAGTTGATCTCTTATGAACGCGTGTGCAAACTATTTGATAATGTATCATAAGCAAAGCAAAATACTCAAATTAGGCATTAGCAGTTTGTCCAGAAAGCATGAGGACAGGTATGCGTGTGTGTGTGTATAAACATAAAGGATGGTGCTTAAAGTATACCAGACATACTGGTCCAGATTTTACTAGGTACTTGTATACTTGAGACTGGAATACTTGTATATGTGTAGATCAAAGATAAAAGTAAGCTTTAACAAGCACAAGCTCACTTTGGCAATGACTTCTATATATTGCTCTTTTAACCCTACTAGGCCTGCCAAGAAGATTCCAGGTGTATAGCTTGAACAGTAATTACTTGTGGCTATTTTCCAGGATCAGGTAGAAATCTTGGCCTCCTAGATATTGTTTTGCTGTGTAGCTGCTCATTTAAGGCAAGGTTTTCACCAAGAAACTTTCATAACATTGCATATATATTACTCCACATTGCAGCTTATGATGTGCATGGCTAGGTCAAACAGTTTTAGGGGATTTTTTTTTTTTTTTAACAAGTCAGTGGTAAGCTGGACTTTAACTTCTTAATGTTGTTTAAATGAATGGAAATTACTGAAATATTGATGCTGTTTAACATAAGAGGAATGATGGATGGGCACCTCTACAGAGGTGCACTCATTAGCAAAAAATGTGTTAAATATGGTTGAAAATCATGTATCTGTCTACTAATGAAATATGTTAATCCAAATCTAGGTTTTGTGCTACTTCATATAGTTTAGGGACACGGGATGTTTTTCTTCCTGTTAAAAAGCTGCAACAAATATTTGAAACAGAAATCATGCTGTTCTTTATCACGTTGAAAGAGAAACCTTACTAATTTTTCTCATGCCAGCACAAAGAAATTGTACCAGGTAATAATTAGGGACCAAGTAATAATGTCCAGCGCTGATCAATATGTAACTTGAACTGCTCAATCCTACATTAAATATTTATTAAAAGTAATTGCCACTACTTAAATGTTTTTCCATTATGGCCATTTTGGAAACAGCAAATATTTTCACATACTAATTTTGACAATACCTGAAGTAACTTAAAGATATTCATTTTAATGGCGAAACCTACTTTTAAGGGTCACCTTCTGAAGCCATTAGTGTCTCTCTGTCATACTAACATCTTTGTCCCCTCTTTCTTTGCTCCTAGATGCTGCCTTTTCTTTTCTTTGTGCTTTGCATTTTACACTCTGGTGTCTATTACCTTCATCTGAACAGCAAGAAGGTAAAATATTAGCAGTTCCTTACATATTAGGGCTTCAACATGTAACAGCACTTTACTTTGTACTCCTAGAGAGAGGTCATGGCAGCAGTTTTCAGATCATGTAAAATAAACATTGTGTTACTCTTTTAGTCTCTTGATATTCCATAGTATTAATTGCACTAATCAATGCTGTGCCTATGCTTAAAGAACCTTTCTTTCTTAGGTTCTGTTCTCTTTTTCTGGCTTTCATTAACAAAAATATAGGTTTTCCCTATAATTTAACTGACCTTTTTGCATAGCTTAAAAATATGGGATTTGTTTATATTGTTTTAGAAAAACATGTACTTCACAAACTTTTTTGAAAGTTGGAGTACTCCCAAAACTGAAGGGGGAAAGCAATCTCGCTCTTTATGGTTCTATAATGCACCTTGGGAATTCTACCCTTAGCCAGGGAACACTGCCAGAAGAGGGTAACAATGTAAAAGCACTTCAACAGATACGAAGATGTACCTCGATATGTTAAAGTTGTGCCATCATTTCATCTGAATCGTCTCTCTTTCACTTTTTCAGGTAGAATGCTCAATATTAAATTAGGAAAGAGTGTAAATATTTAAATTATTAGCTCAGTAATAGCATTTGAAAAAATGAAATCGACATGGGCTTAGGTTATGGCTATTTTTGTTTTATTTTCTTCTTTAAGTTGAGTTAGTTTGCTTGTATCATATCTATACCCTTGCTCTCAGCTGCAATTTTTAGTTGTACTTAGACTCACCCAGAATCACTCCACTAACTGGGATACTACTGTGAATTTCATGAGCCAATACTGCTGTAATATACTTTTCTGAATTGAATTGTATTACCAGAGAGTTATTTCAGCACATTGGGAAAAAAGTTTCTTTTAGAATTACAGTAACTATTTATTTGTTTAGTCAAGAAGATAATTGATAAAGAGGTCTTTTAGGAGTTGATTTACTTCTCTTTGTATAACATACATGTTGCTAACTCACTTGATTATGTGAGGTGAGTCAAAAGCCATATGGATCATAAGTTTTCTACAAGTTGTGGCCAAGCCAGGTGGATATTTTGTGGTCCACTGAACGTTAAGCTGACATGTAACTTGATAATTACTCCAAAGCAGGGGCACTGGGCACAATCCAGCTTTCAGCCTCAGTAGCAAGGGAGTCTCAGCAGGGCTTGTAGCAGAGGGCTCTGTTAGTGGTTCAGATGGCTGAGCTCTGTGAGGAACTGAATGATAATCATTCCCTTTCCCTCCAATGCACAAAACCGCTGTGATTTACCCATAATTGCCCATAACTGCATCATCTTACAGTAACGCACAGCTTCCCTTTTCCCAGTCTTCAGGCTTCCAATTACTACTTCTTGCTTCACCTTTAAGTCTACATTATAATATGCTTGAGGCAGAAAGCATATTCAATTTATTCTAATTAGAATACAAAAATGAAGTAGTTTAATGACCATAATTAATTTTAATATGACTGAAAGAGTTGCCACTAAAGTCATTTTAGAGCGCATTCACTAATCAGTTTACAATAATCAAGTGTAGTGTCTCTTCAGAGCTGGGAAATGATCTTGCTTTGTTTTCCTAAGGAAGAAGATAGAACCGGTAATGGAACAGACTAGACAGGTGGTAAATTAATTGCTTTTTTTGGTAGTTTTTTCTTACAGTATTGATTAAATGACTTCGTTTTATTGGTATTTTCACTGTACCATAAGAATACTGTCTCCCTTCCATCACTGGCCCATAATATGGTTTGAGTCTGCTTGTTCTGGAGACTTTTGTTTCTAGGCAGTTCTTTTCTTTGAAGTTATTGAATCTTCAAGTTTGGGAACTTGCCCATATACCATAATCACTGAGAAGACTTTTTATAAATGTCATTTAAGTTTTGGAAAAAAGTTCTCCTTTAGCAGTTAGTTTGAAGAATTTATAATCTATGACAAAGTTCCCTTACGAAATAGGAATTCTGTTACTTTTATATCTGAAAAGCCTAGTTAAATGAATAGTCATTTTGCAGCTTCTTTCTTCCTGCATGGATAGTTATAAAAAGAATTATCTCATTTCTGCAAACAAGTCCCACTGTAAAAGTTCCAAGCATCAGAACATGTGTTCATATTCAAAATATTTGTCTCAAGCACAGTCCAAAAATCATCCACTGAGGGTTACTTCATCGACTGGAGTCGTGATAGGAGAAGCTGACATAGCTGCAGGACAAGAAGTAATTGCATCGCTGTGGGGGTCAGCAGGCTGAAGTATTACAAAGTAGTAGAGAGAGTTTGCTCTAAACAATTCAGTCATTCGGAGGTGATTTATTTCAGGTATTTGCTAAGATGCTGTACCAAAGCTTTTTTAATTATTATATATAATCCACTTTCAGTAACTGACTTTTAAATTCGTTTTTTTCTTGTTTTAGGAAGGAACAACCAAAATTGGAAGAAGTGATTCAGACCAAGATCAAGACATTGGTAAGAGAATGATATTACAAATTATTTTATGATATGGTCAGGTCAAACCAAGAGGTTTACATTTGTCATGTGCAATAGCTAGGTAATGTTTCTGTTTGTCAGCTTTCTTTATAGAAGAACATAAGTGGAAGAGAATAATTGTTTAAGCTGGCTAAAATCTGTCAGTTATTTTTTGTTTTTGTTTAAGAGGTCAAAAAGTCAATGGTCTTGACCTAATTGAGATCTCTTCAGAATTTTCTTCCCACTTGTGAAATGCTACACTAGAGTTTAAAAATATCTTCGTCCAACATCCAAATCTTGGTATGTTCTATCCTAAACTAGTGGAACAAGTGATCATGAGACACTGGAAATGCTTTTCAACTCTACTTGGGCAAAGTATTTTAGATATAAAATCCAAATTATTCAGAATATTTTTTATTTCATTTCATTTCTGCTCTTAATTTTAACAGTCAATCTCAAGAGCTACAAATTATGATAGAGAGTTGAAACTTTACACTGATATTGGAAACTTTGTGGAATCTCGGCTTTGATTAGTTCTGCTAAGTTTGGTAAAGTTTGATTATTTTCTGCCAGTAGGTTAGTAAAATATAAACATGAAATGCCATAATAGCAATAAGAAAATTCAGCACAATAGAAGAATATGCACATCAGCTCACAAATGAGAAAGTAGTGTATAGTTTTCCAGAACCAGAAACACTTTAAAAGAGCAATCTCACTATTTTCAATGAAGTAAGTTTTTTCTGTGATTGGATACTTGGCCTGCAATCAAAAACGACAATTTAATCTCCTTGTTCTGCACATGACATAATTCTCTGAGGTATGAAGTATGCAGTCATAGTGTCAAACAGTGCGTGGTATTTCATTCTGAGGAAAATAGTGCAAACCCAATCCCTTCAACAGGTGAGGTAAAACAAATCTATACATTGTAGTTTTGCAGGGACGATGGATTGAAAGGGATCATTGTATGATAGACAACAACTGTGGGATTGTGACACTGCGACCACTTCAGGGCGCACACTGCACTGTCAATGGATGTGAAGTCACTGGAGCATGTCGTCTGTCACAAGGTAAGGCTTGCTTTTTCTGTGAATGCTGCATTATAATCAACTTACCTCTGGAGTTTAGAGACAAGGATTTACAGAACTCATGCAGATCCAAGCAATACATCTCTCAGTCTCCTACTGCCGCCTAGCACCACAAGGTTTTATCCATGGCTAGAGCTTCCAGACTGGGACAAATAAATTAAGTACCCCACAGAAAGTAAAATGAAGACACAGGTGACAATATTAAGACCCCTTTGGGCAGCAGTAGTCTGTAGCCTTCTGAAAAGGGAAGACCTGTAGTCAGAGGCACTATTGTGGAAAGTAGTGGAGACCGGCTCTAAGCCAGCTGACCACTGTTTTTTGGCAATTATGTAATATGGTTGAAATGACCTTCACCTTTTTCATGGTATGTTTAGGTGGAGGGTACTAGCCACTGAGTCATAGGCTATGGTGAATGAGCTCAGATGAAATGGATCAGGCTCCCATATTTTCAGGTTGTTTAAAATAAAAAAAAAAAATCCAGTTTCTGGAAACATGCAGTGATCTGGATTCTTAAAAAGGTAGTGTAAAAACAAGTTTCCAGCAGTGCGTTGGTTATGTTTTTGATATGAAGTCATGCTGGTCTTTAATATGAACAAGGAATTTACTGTTATGTTGAGTTTGCAGAGATCTCCAAGATTAGTTTGCTTGGATGCTGTCATTACAGAATGATAACTCTGCTGTTCTATAGTGGCAAATTTTAAAAATAGTTCTCTGCTCTGTGATGGTCAGAAAGCTGTTGGTCAGAATATTGTTTTTTTAACATACTATTCTGTAGTAGTTTGTATATGCTGTAATAGGTATACTGGAGTTAAGAAGCTGCTAACATTCTAGGGACCAACTGTTTGATCTGTTTGATGAATTATGTCTCTGTAGATTTCTAATTAATTTTTGTTCACAGGGGCCCTTGTTGTCCTTGGCAAGTCTCATAAGTTTAGATTCAATCATCCAGCAGAAGCTGCTATCTTAAGACAGAGAAGATCAGTAAGTTCTAAAAGTGTATTTTTCTCTCCTTATTCTTCATTGATTTTCCTAATTATTTTGCCTCTTAAAAGCAAGCCTGATATAGATAATATTTCTTCTCGTCATTGTATTCACTTGCTTCATTTCCTCCATCTAATGGTCGTAATGACACTAAACCTTTTGTGGGAGGACGCTAGCACTTCTTTCAGACGTGCTTAGCAGAAGATGATGCAGATCCCTTGAATAATTTAGTGTTTCCTATTTCTAGTCATGACTACAGTAGGATTGAAACAGAAAGGCAGAATGCCGCAGTGAGAAGACCAGTTAAGAATCTTTCCACATTTGATAATTTCTGAATTATCTTCTTTCTCTGTCATTTCACCATCCTGAATGAGGTATACTAGAAGAAATGGAAAATTTATGGGATTAAGTGCTTGAGTATTGTTGAATCTGAAAGCACTTAATTGTTACGTACATCAGAAATAGATAAAGTATTTCTTGGTATGTTAATCTCAGGAACTAACTACTGCAGATATTATTTGGTCAGCTAGTTCAATAATGTTTCAAAAAAATTAGATAATTCTTGAAATGACTGGCATATATAACTAAAAACCCTAACTTAAAGAATGTAAATTTTCGGGTTTAAGACATAACCGTATTACCAACAGATATTGGCCAGAATCTACCTTTTAAAATGGATTTTCATATAGTAACATTTTATACTTTCCACTCAATTGTCCTTTTGTACTCGCTTCTGTAGTTGAGATAAAGGGCTTAACTTCCATTTGTTTTCATTCTTAATTTCTTGATTAATGAAACATGCAGTACATTAAAACAGAGCTACAAGAAGAGGTGTACTTAGTAAAAAACACTTAGCAATTCTGCAAATTATCAAAGACTAAGCAGAAGTGTAAGTAAGATTATAAACTCACATGGGAGGTATTAGGCAGCATTGCACACAGTAGTCAGCAACGGTGGCGTTAATGATAACTTGGAAGTTTCTGGGTTGCTGTGATATTTTTTCTTCCTGTTCTCATGTTGTGTGTTTTGTAGGTTAATGAAAGCCCACCCATTCTGAGTTGTGGAGCTTTGGACTGGCTCAACTTGGATGGAAGTTGCACCCATTCTCCTCACTATATCCTTTCTTCTCTTGACAAGTAAGTTTCAAACAAACAAGCAATTTCTCATGTGGGAAACAAACAAACAATTTCTCATGTGGGATAATGTCTGAAACCAGGACTTGGTTCAGACAAAACTAAGTTGTATATAGAGTAGGACCCATCATGTTTTCAACTGATCAAATAAAAATGCATTGACCAACTGACTAATATACAGTGTTATGGTATCCTGAAACAAACCTGAAAAATTATTTATTGATGCATGATGAATATTGATGCACAATCAAGAAAATGCCTCAGATGAAACTGTCAGCCTTAAGTCTGTTCACTTGCACATCTGCATTATAGCTGTTTTGATTTATGAGCTAATCTATAATTTTTATCGTATTGTTACTTCAGTGCACAGAATGGACTTTTCTAGATATGATTTAGCCAAGGTAATTATTACCAATTCAGTTTCCTTCCTAATTCATTGTGGAAATCAGAAGGTTTGTTTGTTCATAAATTCCCTTTAGTTCAAGTCTTCATTGAGCCCTTCATCTCAGAAAGCCATTGTGATTCTCTGTTTTTTCTAAAACTGAGCAATAAATAAGGCATAGACTGCTTCCAAAATGTTGAAGAGCTGCTCATACGCACAGTGTCTAGTGTATGCTTTTCATGGCAGAGCCTTTCTGAAAGGGAAAGGATTGGTGTGATGAAGATACTGATTAATATGTATCAGGAAAATGAATTAAGATATCTCCTGTGTTTCAGTTCATAACACTGAAAACAGAATATCACAGAATTAAATGTAATGGGGTTCTTTCTCTTTTTTAATTCCTCTCAGCCTGGCACATTCAATTGACCTGTTAAAGGCAAGAAACAGCCATCTTCTCGTTCATATCTGTTATAGTTCTTCTTCTTGCTAGAGTGTTTTTGGTGTGGTAACATACTGGGAATCTTTTATCTCTTTCTAGAGGAAGTATCTCATCTTGTTTTTATGAGCATAAAATATCTCTGTTTCGAACATCTCTTCATACTTCTAGTCAAGTGGCTTGCTTTCCACCTTGGATAGTGTGTTTCTATGTGTTCTCTTTAATGTATCTAATCTCTGCATTTGCTTTTTCATTTGCTGCAGTGATACCTTTTTATACAAATGGCATTTCATTTTGTTTCTGTACTGAGGTACATTTTACACATCACTGCTGTTATTTTCTTTGTAAAAATTACAAAGAATTTTAAAATAAGGGTTTGTCTAATGACCTTCAAAAGTAGATACCAAGTTGTTTTTTACATGGGTATAAACATCAGAGGTGGAGCTTTTGTCACAAAAATTTGTTGATGGTCCTAGAAAAACCTGCAGAAATCCGAAAGCATTGTAAACAGTTTAGCACAGAATTGCAGTTGGTTTTCCCTTTTTTAACCTGACAAAACTGAAGAACATTTCTGGTTGATTTTTTTCAGACCACGTTCAGATAGCAGATTTGTTTGTGTTGATCAATTTTTTTAATCACTTGGACAGGACTATGCATATTACATTGCTTAACACTACCCTCATACTTACCTAGAGTGTTTCAAATGGTTACTTCAGCGGAAATGAAAAGCATTATGGCACTGCATTCGCTTGATTTTTATGAACGTCCATCTCTTACAGGAATAAGCTATAAACTATGTCTAATATTAGTTGTCTTTCACCTTATATAATTCAGTGGTCTTTTTTTGCTCTTGAATAGTTTTTTGGCAAAGGTAAACTGAATTGATCCACTCAGCCTTCCTTTACAGTAATCAGTAAGCCTGTGTTTCTGTCCAGACAAGTAGTTTTGCTCATGGAGGGGATTATGATTGAGACATCTAGCCTAAGATCTATAATATGAAGATAAAACGAAATATATGTGGTCTCTCAAATGTCTTGCTTTCGTGAAGAAAAGTCAATGTCAAGTCCTAAAAGGTGCATCTGAGATACTTTGCAAACAGTAATACAGGACTAAGTGGACTACAGGGAGTGCTTATTTGCTTATCAGTAAAAAGTCCATGTAGTGCAGGGTCTTGTCTCTGTCAGAATGAGATGCTTAGAGGAAAATGTAAGAACAGGGCAAGCTATGTGTGTGTGTGTGTGTGTGTCTCTCTCCCCCTCTGCCTCTTCCCTCTCACTTGATAGTTCCTGACGCTTTCCCAGCTGCTAGCAATCTGCATCTTAGAATCTTCCTCTACTGAAAATTATAACATCATCTCTGTGTATAATAGGCTTCAGTGAAGTTTTCTTGCCTTCTTTTTGAACATCTTTATGACTTCCTATTTTTATTTTTACAGTCAAAAATGTAGAAACTGTAAAGAAAACAAATATTCTCCTGAACTAAGGTAAGAATATTAATATGTCTAAATCATGCTGAATTTTTTGGCCCCTCTTTGTCTTTCTCCTGTGCTACACTGATTTCCTCCAGAAGAGATGCAAACTAGGCTTCAAGCTTTAATTTTATTTTATCATATTGAAACAAGAATCTGTACATGCAGCTGAGTTATAGGCAAGTCTCTGCAACCATGTTCTTTCTTCATACTCGATCTTGTGTAAATGGTTTGAACCTCTGTTGCATGTGTAACCTGTATTTTAAAGCCATGACTAGAGTGGGGTTTACGCTGAAGCTGCCACCAATTTACAATATATAAGAACCCTAAAATATATTAAATTCTATGCAGTAGTAGATACTGTGAATACTCATTAATATATTGAAAATTCCGTGGACAAATTGGATTCTCTTGTGGTGAGAAGAAAACGGCTTTATGGAAGAGTCCAAAAAAGAAGTCCTAGAACATGATTCATTCATGCAAAGAAGGACAGCAGCTGCACATAAAAATCATTCAGAAATTCTTGGACTTCCATGGGTTTAACGACTCTTTAATCAGGAACTGATGGTACTTTGCTTTCTTCTGGATTTTTTATCTCAGAACATATGAGCATATATATTATGGTAACGATTACTTCAGTCTTATCTCCCATGCTGTCAATATGAGGACATTTTTCTCATCTGCTTTTCATGGGTTGAATTACCAGTTCAACCTCTAATTGTATGTTAAAATATTTTGAGAAATGAGGGAGAAAACAAATTTCTACCATTGCACCCAAATCTTAAAACTTTAGGCATGAAACTTTCCTTGAAAAGAGGTGTGATTCATTGTATTCTTACGTGGCTGCTTGCTCGTACACCCGACTCAGAAGAGCCCCCGCACTTCAAACTTCCGATGTTTGTTGTCAGCCAGCAAAGACACAGAAGGCTTGTGGCTGGCATCAATCATCATAGAATAGCATCACCACAAATAAGTAGATAATGAAGTTCTTGCTCCTGCCATTGCCTTAATACCGTACTGCATATAAATGTAAAACCTGATTTTGTTCTCTTGCTGGTTTGAAAAAAAAACAGTTGTTCCATTAGAGTCCAGTAGTATAGCAGTACATTGAATTAATTTTAGCTGTCTGGAACATGTTTAAGCTCTCTTTCCTTGAAAATACCAACATTGTTAAACCGGAAAGAAAAAAATAATCTTCTTATAAGAATGCATGAAGTTCTACTGAACTGGAAAGGAAACAGTGTCCGTAGATATGGCATCTGATGCTGGAGAACACAACACAATTATTATTCTAATGTGGTATAATTAACATATCCAACTAATATTTGTAAAAATAATACTCTGAGTTCTTACTAACAGCTATAATTTGAGAATTTCAAAGTGCTCTACAAATACAAGTTAAAGAAATCTTTTACATATCTTAAAAGATCCCTCAAATACTTCATTTCACAGAGGAATGCACTGTGTCAATTACAGCAGCTGTGCAACTTACAGCAGAATCACGTGTAGTGGGTTAGCAGGGGAACTAACTGATTCTATATATAACTGAAATCGTAAGGGGAAAACCTGTGACAGATTGTAGTTACAGCTGAACTGGAATTTAGCAAGGCAGCGGTAACCTTTACTGGAGTGTGTGGCTGTGTCTTGTGCCTGTGACTCCTTGCCAAAAAGAGGTCTGTTTTAGAAGTGTATTTAAAGGGTTGCCTTAAATAAGTCATTGCCTTACTGTTGTTTTGGGGGCTTAGGTAAAGAAAAAATGAAGTTTTGCATGGAAAGGCTGAAAAAAAACCCCAACAAAAAAAAAAAAAAGCACAGATGTGCTTTTTCTGTAAGCAAACCAGCTAATCAGAAATCCAAATGATACTTCACCAGATGGTAACTTCCATGAAGGAGGTTACTCTGTGTGTACGTTTCCAAAGGTCCCTTATTTCTAAAGGTTTCTGACTCTGCTGGCCGTTTTGACTGATTTCTGGTTCCCACCTCCTGCCCCCCAGCTTTTGCTTTGAATTGTGAGTGGCATTGCTTCAGGAAGCTGGAGGAGGTTGATAATACAAGATCTTCCTAACTCCTTCATCTTTCTTCCCTTTGC
Organism: Calonectris borealis; assembly: GCF_964195595.1. NCBI lineage: Eukaryota > Metazoa > Chordata > Aves > Procellariiformes > Procellariidae > Calonectris > Calonectris borealis. The sequence goes on along the minus strand of NC_134316.1, from coordinate 41,768,318 downwards.
TTTAGGGAGGAGAAGGGAGAGGTTTGAGCCTCTGTGCTAGGCAGAAGCAAATGCACAATCCCATGCAGCTGCGTGGTGCCTGCTGCTGTGTGATGCTCTGAGCCCTGCGGGAAGGGCCCTGGATTGGACATGGGTGGAGGGGGAGGACGGAGCGGGGGTGGATGTATATCAGTGGATAGGCTTGTAACCCTGACTTGTGATTGCTCTCAGTGCTGGGATTTGCAAGGGTGAAAAATGCCTTGCCAACATCTTTTTTTTCTGCTTTATTATTAACTCTTCTTCCCCTGGAAAAAATCCTTTGTAAAAGAAAAATGTGACTTAAAGACTAGGCAGACAGAAGGATGGGGATGCTAACTTGACTGATGTTTTCTTTGGGAAAATTGGCAAACTTCAGCTTTTAGCAAAAGTGGTTATTTTCACTTGAGTTTCTCTATCTGAGCCTTCAGATTTTGTTGCAGAAGGCATTCAGCCTCACCACAGAGCTATTGCTGCCATAGTTACTGAAAACTGCATTATGCTGTAGCAGCCGCCAGCCTCTGCATCAGCAGTAGAAGTGTTTGGGGAAGAGGGGAGGAGAATTGCACAATAGGATCCCGGAGAGCTGACGACAAAACAGGCTGGAAAAATTGTGGATTTACAGATGGTTCATTTAGCGTGCGTCATGCAAACTTTGTGGAGAGAAAAATGAGATGGAAAACCAATCTGGCAGCATTGGTATAATACGAAAATTTTCTCAGTAATTTGTGATTATCTTTAGTTTAAGGTTGGTGTCTTTCTGTTGTTGTAATTTTACTTGCTGTTTTTAAAGGTTTACTTGGAGGAGGGGTGACTGTTGACACTTCTTGCTGCATTTGGTACACCTAGAAATGTGCATGCTTTTATGAAATTCTCTGCAGGGTTCCTTTTTTTTATATGCTGTATGCCAGAGTACGCCGGTCCTGTACCAGGATTTTATGTACGTCTTTAGAAATGAAGCTGTTTCTCTTATGTTTGTCCTGAGCTTATATTATTTCGTGCTAGAACTATACTGAATGTAGATTGCTTGTGTGGGAAGGCAGGAATACAAGCAATAGCAGAAATTGGTCTGTGCTGGATTCCTGTATCTCATAGTGTTCCTGTATTTCAAGTCTAAATTTAACAGTACATCTGATTTAAGATGTTTTAGATGAAAGAAATGAGTGATCTCATCTACCTATTACAGAATATGGCTAAATTCTTATGTTAACTGGATTTATATTTGTTTTTAGTTTAATCATTCAAACGTGTATTACACAAACTGTTCTTTAAATTGTCTGTTAGGTGATTTAGTTATGAAGCATGTGTGAATCTGTTATTTTCTTTCTGGGCGATTGTGACCTCATTTTTTAGTTTAGTTTGTTGTGTTATTTCCACAAACCAGCAAGACCGTGTTGACGTGACATGGCATGTTCGAAGGTGGAAGGGGAGCATTCTTACTTCATGTTCTTGGTTTCAGCAGTTCTGTGAGAGACAGATCTGTATCCCAAACCCAAACCAGCCAGTCATTTTGCTCTCACAGTCAGTAGTCTCACGGCCAGAGGAAAAACATCTTCTGGCATACCTGTATTATGTAACTGGCTCTGCGTGAATTTTCATTATGTTTTTGTTCCGCTTGAGAAAACCATCTTTAAGAAACAACTTCATAAAAAAGTGTTCAATGTTCAATCTCTGTATTCAGACCTGTTTTTACTGCCCTAACTGGTTTTTGTTTCATACTATTAAAAATGAGGAGATGAAGCAAAGAGGCACTGAAATAGCAGCAGAACTGCAATTCATATATATACCTTCAGCAGTTTATTACAGAAACTTTAACCTTAGAGAGAGAGAATCGTACCAGCTAGCTACATCACCAGAACAAAAGCAGTAATAATACTGTAATGATTGCTGTGCCGTGTTTGTTTTTCCAAGGTTTAAAGTGAAGTGTGGGTATGCCTCTGTACTCTGCCTTTTTGGGGTGTAGTCATAGTATGGAGCTGTGATTAATAACATCAGTTTGGCCTGCATCGTGTTCTGCTCTGTGTGCAAACACACACGCATGTTGGAAAGGATCTTACAGTTTCATGTTAGTTCAGCAAAAAGCCATTAGCGCACACATGAGGGAATACGCTAGTGCTGCTGAGAACAGCAAACAGCACACTTCCATGTGCATTGTTTGCATTGCTTATTCTCTGATACTTTATAGTATGGGGGAGGTGGTTTCAGCATTATTGGAAAGTATGCGAAGAGCTTGTGACCCTCTCCCAGCTGTAAACAGATGTTACCTAACCACCTCTGCGAACATCGTGAGGTCTTTGGATTGAAATGCAACACTGAGTTGTTTCATATACTTAAATGTTCTGGGTTTCAGTTTGTAAACAGTTTGAACTCCGATAGGTTGATTTTATGGAAAGGATGGCTGAGAGCTAAAAGTCATGGTTAGGAAGAATATGAGGCATTTTTTAGTAAAGAGTTGCAGAACAAGAATTCTTTGTCTACTGTTTTACTATCGTGCTCTGCTTTTCAGCCTTATTGGCAATGATTTACTCAGTTTCCTCAATCTCATACAGAATGGTGCTAATAATGATAAAAGAATAGAAATCAGTTCTTCTGATACTTGACTTTCTGATATTTGGTAATGTTAATGGATCCTTATCACTCCTCTTGGATGAATGTACTTTGCTTCTTTCACACGTGTCTCAGACTAAGTGACTTGCCCAAGGTCATGCAATTGTCCAGTAACAAATTTAGACTCACATTTTTCAACTTTCTTATCACCATGGGAATCGGAGCTTTTATACGTCTGTTAGCAAAACAGGTTAAAGACTACCCCATCATCAGAGTATGCGCAGAGACTTAACATTTACAATTGCTATTAAGGTTTATTAGTTTTAACCTATCAGCAAGAAGAGGCTTCAGCTGAGATCAAGGCTCTGTTAGGTTCAGTGCATAGGCGTCCAGAGGCAGTCCTCGCCCTGAAGGCCTTGCAGCCTAAGTACATGAAAGCACAGAGGTGATATAACTGCTCCAAAATCAGAGAGGTTTTGTCTCAGATCAGTACTTTAACCTCCAGATTATATGGCTGCTCCATTACATTTCCCTTGGAAAATATGGAGGATAACCTGGAAGCTGCATTCAGGGAAAGCCTCCCTCAGAGTTATCATTAAAACCGTGGGAGCTTTTCCTAAATGAGATCCTTCAGATTTAATACTGTGTTTGAAAAGTGATTTTTTTTTTAGTTTATCAATCTAGCTTTAACCTCTGAGTTTGTCCCCCAGTAGCTGGTGGCATTACAAATACCTGAACAGCTGGAGATTTGTAATGGCGATATGAGCGTTTCAGTGCTGCAGTGAAGTGTCAATTCAAACCTGCTTCAGCTGAATGAGAAATGAGGCATCCCACTCCTATTTTCTAGGGATCAATTAAAGTTTATCCAAGAGGAAAAAATTACAAATCACAGATTGTTGGCATCTTTGTAGTCAAGCCAAGGACAAACAGATCTTGGAGCTGCCTATTCTTATAATTTGTTCCTGTGGGTCCCAAACAGACACAAAACATTTAGCATATGACAGTAGCAAAGTTTGAACTCCGACTGTTTGCACCATGCCAGACAATTGAACAGAAGATGTTCCTTTTCAGTTATTCTCACCAGCATTACATTTACATAAACATTAAAACCAAACTGAATTCTGTTTTCCTCAGGTGAGCAAGAGAGTATCACAGTAATATTGTAAATTATTGAGAATCTTAAGGCTTTTATGTAGTGAGGCTTTCCCACTGCTTCTTAAGAGAGTGAAATGTATGTTCCATGTAAAAGTGCTCCAGAAGATTTGTAGACTTTGGCTGCTTAATTGTTTCATCTGGTTTGTCTGCTAATCTAGCAGAATCAAAGTTGTTGCTTTGAACAGATGCTTACAATTCTAAATAGAGACGTCAAATTAATTCCTATGTAGCAAAGGTCAAATACTTTTTTCATACAGGTGACCTTGTATTGGTAATGATTTTATAAACAAGATGATGCTTCCAAAGCATTCCTTTTGAAACTATATTTTTGTTTTCTTTTGACCTTCAGGGACCCTTTAGAGTTTTGATAACTTTGCTCTCTTTAAAAGTATAATAAATACATCATTATGATAAATACATCATTTACTTCAGTAGTAAAATATATTAAAAAATTTTTTTCAAGAATTAAAGACTTAAATTTCTGAGGTTACATATAATAATGTGGTGTTTAAAAACAAAACAACGGGCAAAGATTACCTTTATATGTAATACAACTTTAATGTTAAGAATTTCTGATTATAATGTGTGGGCAGGTAGAATATATATTCCTTTCAGAGGGTTAATGTATTTTCAGTATTATCATGGATCATGCTAAGAATAGATACTATTTTGATTGTTACTCTGTGTGTGCGTGCGTGTAAAATTTTGGAACTAAACATCTTGGAGGGGACTGTACAGCGGTTTTTCACAGGTTAGTCACTTTTCTGATCACAATTCTGCTCCAAATATAGAAGCAGTAACCTGATATAGTTGTTGCATCCAACAGAGAATTGGGTGATCAAGTTCTTTCCTTGGTACTGCCAGAGACTGTCAGTGAAATCTCAACAATGCCTGTAACCCTTTCTAGGTTTGAGATTTTTTTTCTGAAAACAGAGAAGAATGTTTGTCATTTCTGTAAAGCACTTTGAAGTACTTAGATGACAAATATCCTATATAGCGGTTATAAAATTTTATAACATATAAACAACCCCCCTCCCCAATTTCATTTTTGGAAGATCTATAGAAAAATGAAAAGTGACAATATCTGTTAAATTCTTTTTGCTATTATCTTTCTGGTGATGGAATTTTCTGCTTCACCACAGGAGCTTTCATGTTTGCTGGCATTTGTGATACTTACAGGATTGTAGCCTGCTGTGACATGCATATACACAGCTACTTTACCATCACGACTTTTTGTCATAATGCACCCTTATTGAACAAAACAATATCTTGAATGTTGTCTGCTTTTCTTTAGTAAGATGACTTGTTTTATTACAAATGTTTGGTATTCGTTTCTGGTTTAAATTCACTGTCAACATTTCTAACAGCAGAGAAATAGATGCTGTGCATGAAGAGTACAAGCAGAAACTGAGAGACCAGGAAGCTTTCCACAGAAAACAAATTCAACGGCAGCAGCTCTATGTTGAGGATTTAAAGCAGCAGATCCTGAGAGGACAGATCAAAGCAGAGCAGGAACTAGAAAATGACCAAGCACTAATCAACCAGCTGATCCAAGAAAGTGGGTACCTGCCTCCTTCCTCTCTCTCACTTCCCTTCCATTATTGCATTCTTTCATCCTCTTGATGTTTTTGTCCTAGTTATGCTTTACATTATGGGTGGAACTTTTATTATGGCTTATGATAGTTTTCTCTTTAATTGACTTTCCCTTGAGAACAATTATTAAGCTTTGATTAACAGGACTAAAGAGCCTCCTTCGCAGTGCACCAGCAGCACTGTTTAATTAGCTCTGCAGGTCACTGCTGGGAGAGGCAGCACCAGCACGCTACTTCCCTGTGGCACTGAGCCTCTTGTGTCCCAAGCTGCTCCCCGTCCTGCCTCCCCGCAGCTTTGCTTTGCTCATATCTGTAGTGCAACTCTACCATGTTGCAATGTAGACCGAGTCTGCTATTGTGTTTTAAGTTTTTCTTGTGATATACCTGTGCTTCATCCAATGAGTTGTTCTGGGAGATTGAAATTGAGATGACTGTGGTAGTTCCTACCATAAGCTTTCAGGGGAAACTGCTCTAACAACAGTTAGAGGAACCAAGCAGCACTTCCAAGACAGCGACGTGTGTCAGTTGAGGTACTCTACGCCTTTCATTGATGATGTCATGTGTAACAACATAGACCATTTTCACGTGCTTTTAATGAATTTCACTCATTAGGAAAAATAGGACCATGGCATAAGACCACGGCTCAGAATGAATTTTCTGTGGTTGGTATGTGAGTTTTAAACAATGAAAACAAAGAAAACGCATCTGAGAAGTAGGTGGGACACTGAAGTTCAGAGCTAAAATCCCAGGCCCGGTTAAGAGAAAGAGAGTTTCACTGGCTTTTATATAGTCAATATTTCTACACACCCCCACCCTTTTACAGTATGAAGAAAATGTATGAAGATATTTTGTGATAGAAACTGAAGTGTGACAAATTAAAAATAAGATGTGGGTTTTATATACCTTAAAGATGATTAATTAGTGGTATTGCATTCTCCACTGCTGAATTTGTTTTAAACCAAAACTGGATTAAAAAAGAGAGGCATACTTTGGTTCAGATAGGAGTTATTTCTAGGAAGTTCTACAGTGTTATGCAAGAGTACTAAAGCTAGATCGGCGATCAGATTTTGAATGGCAAATAGCAACGTCACAAGGTGGAGTCACAACATATTTGGAGAGGTATTTTTTAGTGTCAGTGGCTCCTGGCCCCCAGAGGTGCTGCTTTGTATGCAGGCAGACATATTCAGCAAGATGTCTTGGTGGGGTTGGGCTGCCCCTTAACAAGTTTATAGACTGATGTGGGAACATTTTAAACCTTGAGATGTTTTTGACCACTGAAATTGGGAGGTTATAGTGTTCTCTAGTTTGTCTTCTAATGGATGATTTGATCCAGGTTTCTTGATAAGCAAAGTATGCCTATTACAAAGACACCATTCCCACTTGGCAAAACCTGATGTTGGTTCCTGGAAGAAGAAAACTTCGGTGAATTTTTGGAAGCTTCTCAGACCCAAACTTCTGCAGTCTGCTATCTTTTAATTATGCCAGCCACAATGAAGAGATTAAAAGGAAATTGTGATGATGGGATGTAGCAGAAATGGACTTAGGATATGTAAATAGTACAGAGAACCAGGAGAATTCCCCCCAAATACCTTTATTTCCTGGCTCTGTAGACCTGTTCTTTGCTTCCATCTAGTTCTGCTGTTTTTGCTGTGTTCACGCGAAGCTTAGCCAAGCAGGTAGTTTTTGCCAGCCAAATACAATTCTTCACTTGGCAACTCACCAAAGTTCTCCACCTTTTCTGTGCCCTCTGTGTCTCAGCTCCTGACAGAGGCAAGTTTGTGAGCAGAGATTAGTTAGCATCTTAGAGCTCTGTTGCAGGGAAACTCTTATCTGCCAAATATTCTGCTTGCTAGAAACATGCTGAAGAGGACAGATCTGGAAATAAAGTTGAGAAAAAAGCTTTGTATGTGAAAGTTAAAAATGTTATTAAGAAAAATTAACTAAAATAATGACTAAAACGCTACCCTTTTCTCTGTAGAGTAACCATCGAGTTAGAATTCCTACTTCTGTGCATGTGCTATGTGCAGAGCTGCCAACATAAACAGGACAGGAGACTCACTGTGGTAGGGATCACTAACGAAGTATGTTTAGCAACATCAGTAGTCATCAAGTAGTGATGCTGACAATGCCTATGCACTAATGATTTCTTACATTAGGAAAACTTCCGCAGCCCAAAATTCCTCTCTTGCAGCTCAGCTGTGCAGAGCTGCGGGTAGCCCTCGTTCATCACATCAGACTTAAATACCTTTTAATTCCTAACCCCCTGAATAAGCAACGAAAGGTTGCTTATTCAGTAGAGGACTGCAGATTGAAGATAAGCCCAGCCAAAATAATATTGCTGCCAGTAAGACAGAAGTGCTTTGAAATCTTTGGTCCTTTGAGAAATGCTCTACTTGTCAAGGAACCTTGCCTGTAATTTTTACATTGCTTTTTCAGCTAAGGATATTTTTTTGTTTGCTTTGTGCAGCTGAATATTTTTATAGCAGCATAAAAATGAACAAAGTCAGCTTTGTTAAGAGAACACGTCCAAGCCATCAGACACAATCTGGTAGTGGTAATCTCAATAATCCATTCTTTTGATTGTTACAGTTCCTCATAGCTCAGACTGAAGCCAGTGCATTCTGAAAAACCTCTAAGCACATCCCCTGCATGGAATAAAGTAGTCTTGTATCCAGGGTTAAAAACAAATCAACCTGGTGTTCTGTGTTCTCTATTACTTCCCCATTGACTGCAAAGATCAGGTTCTGAATATTTACAGAAGACTAAGTGTGTAAGCAGAGGTAACATTTTTATTATCAAATTAGGTTAATCAGTTGATTTGTGAGCATATTTAACATTTACGAAATATGGGGGACATTAACAAAAGCAGAGACGCTAACTCCCTTTGTGGAGTAGAGTAGTGATTTTATGAAAAATATGCATTGACTGGTGGTATGAGCTTGTCTTTTTTGAATTATGTTCATCCTGACAGCTAAAGGTTGTGTTGACTTCACCTGCGTCCTTGCCATGAGAGTATTTGATTTATTTCAAGCACATTACGTGCTGAAGTGCTCATGTACAAGATACGTGGGCTCCCGTCAGGCCGTTTTGGCAAGTGCTTGTTGGAGCAGCGTAGCTGCAACACGTAGTAAATTTGTGGTTGTTGCTTTACCTCAGCCAGGTGCCACACGGGGTTTGTGTTGCTTCGGAAGTTTCCATCTGATGGCTTTAGAGAGGCTGGCAGAACTGTCCGGCAGGTACCTATAAGGTGGCTTCCTTGGAGCCTTGTCTTCAACCCATTTTGAAGGCTGCATGCCCATCTGGGCTGGCAGCTGCCCCCGCAAATGAGGCACATCCCAACTGGGGGGTAGAGAGGTCTAGCCTTCAGGCTTATTGAACTTGCCACCAATAAGGGCGAGCACAAAAATTGCCATTTCCTGTGCTAGACAAAATTCCTTAGCATGACTCTGGGCTCCCTCATTTTCAGCATGCCTAGGTAAGTGGGAGAAAATAGTTTGCAGGTAGTTTTTGCTGGTTCAGTCAAGTTAAGGAGGAAAGGATAGGAGCAAAAGGCTCAAAGAGAAATGATTGATTTAGAATAGTTGTAAAACACTCAAATGCTGTGGTGAGAAGTCAGTAATATTTTAAGATTGCACAAGTGCTTATTTTTTCACTCAAAATGTTGGAATTTATTAGGCAAAGGCTCATTAGTGTGTGAATGAAATTCCATTTGCTGCATTAACACAGAGGCTCTGTTTAGCTCTGTACAACTTCCTCTTCTAATTCCCTTGTTAACTGCTCTCAGTGCACATACATTCATTCCCTAACACATATAAAATTTAATATGTGACTTCAGAATAATTAAAGCACAAGTAGTAGCGTATTTCACAGTAAAAAGCTAATACTTCACTACTGTGAATATATACCCTATGTCTGAAAAGTGCACAGAATTGAACTCAGGCCTTTTAATGCTTCCACTGTATTTTAACGACAAAATTGAGGTGGCGTTTGAGTATAATCTTTGAGAAATTGAAATGTGTTCTACTTTTTGCTTACAAACAAGGTTTTATCCACCAGTCGTCTTAGCTGTATCAGCCAAGCTCCTGCTTATGTCTTGCAGTTGTTACCTGAGTCCTTATCCCAGTGGAGAGGCTTTCGGTTATCAGTAAAGTACAGCAATGATACATTTTTCTCTAAAAGGTTTGTCAAGACTCTGCTCTACATGCATAGAAATTCTGTTCTCAAATGAGCTCTCAAGGCTGGTTAAATTAAGAAACAAGATAGTAATGAACAATGTTTTTCCTATGATTCTTACTTTCTTTCAATCATTGTTTTGTTTACAGACCAGCAGTGGCTTATAAATGAGAATAAACGACTGGCTGCCCTTCAGCAACAGCAGAGGGAGTTTGCAGTGCAGACAGAGTCTACGCTGTATGCAGAGGCTGAGGTGCAGAGTACCATCGGGCTGGAAATCTGCCCTTCCCTGCTACAGCAGAACAAGAAGAGACTGGTGCAGCTGGAGCTCTTGCGAAGATACTCCTTAAAAAAGGCAGAAAGAAACATAAGACGGAAAAAGGTCAAATTCCAGCTGGAAAAGATAGTCAAGAAGCAGAAGTTATTGGAAGCCAAGCAGAACCTAGAACAGCTGGAAGCTAGCTGCTGGCTCAATGAAGAGTGTGTGAAACAATCTCAAGTCCTAAATGAAAATACTGCTGTATGGTCCTCTTCGGATCACCCATTGCAAAAGAGAAGGAAGTCATTGGGTTCGAGTTCCTTGCAGCACAGGCAGCATTCATTCTGTAACCCACATCTGCCCCAGGTACCCAGGTAAGTTAACATCTGCCAATTCCTCTGCACTTTCAAAAGTAATTTAAATTCCAGGTATTTTCAGTAGCCACCTATAATCCAGAATGCCTTTCAACGTATTGAAACAATCCCAAAACTTGCAATATCAGTGAACTTACTATACTGTATGTCACAGTGGAGCTGTTTGTCCTCTTTCCTCGGAGCTGTACAGTGCATTCCTTGCTTAGCTCTTTGACATGGTCTTTCTCACTGTTTTTTACATTCCCCTCTCAAGTCTTTCTGCACTTTTTACCTCTTTGTGAATGCTTTCCAGACCTGGCTTAACTCTTGTTCTTACCGTGTTCAAACTGTTTGTAAATACTAATTTCTGCATAATTTTATCTTGATGAGGGTGAAACTCTTCCTTCAGAATATTTGTATCATTGGGGCGATTCTGGATTGGACTTTTAAGTTGGCCAGCCTTTCTCAAGCTAAATAAACCTCTCTACGCAATGCTAAAAAAGTTGGGGTGCTAGGGTGTCTATCACAGCATGGTCCTGAAGGCAAGAAATAGCTAAACTCTGCTAAGTGGATTTCTGTGACTTAGAACCATCCTTTATTTTTAACTAATGTTTGCAGCTACTTGAGCCTACAGAGACTAAATACCAAGCTATAACCCGTAGCATCGAGCTATTCCTTTGTGTTGCAGAACGTATTTCAGGACATCTGGGGGACTGTATGGTTACTGACAGAATTTTAATTTTTTTTTTAATTATTTGCTAGAATTTGCTTTTGAAAGGCATTAAGATTGTTGCTTCATGTATTGTTAGTCTTAACTACAAGACATTACTGATGTGGAAGCGTTGTTAAATACATTTTTCAAGCAAGGATTGGGCTGTATTTCTTCTTTATTTCCACAGCTGTTTGTTGAAGAGGGAGACTGTCTCAAAATTATCTACCTCACCAAATATTGATCAAAGCTGTGAAGGCAGTATAACAGGGAGGTTGTCATCTGTAGAATATCTTTACAGAAGAGACAAAGATGTTTCTGGGAGTGATGACCTTACTGATGAAAAAGGGATCTCCTTTTCAGTCCAGAGGCAGCTAACTGAAAAACAAAAACCGTCTTCATTTGGAAATAAAAAAGGAGCAGGAAAAGACTCTAATGATTCAGCTATCATGGCTTATATCAATAAAAATGATAAAAAAATTGAAAAGTTGGATGACAACCCAGGGCAAGCTGTATCTCAAAACCAGACCTCTAAAGGCTCCTCTCCTGATCTTTTTAAGGAGAAAGATGAGCCTGAAACCTTTATTACAGGGACAAGAATGACAAAAGCAAAGGTGCTAGGAGATTTAAGTCAGCCTGCAAGTAGCAATCTAGAACAAAATAGAGCTCAGGTATCCAATAAAAAGACTAGAATGGATATCAATGGAAAAGGCCACAGGTCTTCTCCAGAAAACTTTCCTAAAGAAATGAAGAGAACAGTGTATGGAAACCCACCATCAGTGCATCTAAACCAAACAGCCAAGAACTGGAAGAGAGAGCCAAACTCGGCCTTGCCAAGTCATGAGAAATCACCAATGGAACAGGAAGAATTTCTGATGGTGGCAACATCAGTAGGAAATCTCACTAAGATGAACACACAGGCACCACTCGCTTACGTTGAAAAAAAGTGGCACAGTGCTGAGATGCTAAGTGCTGGAGTGTCCAAAACAGCCACAGATGTGCTGGGGAACTGGCAAGAGGATGATGAAAATGAGATTTCTGATACTGACAGTTCCTATTCTGTAGATTCTCTCTCCTGCGCTTATGCAAAAGCTTTCACAGAGAAACTGAGACAAGAAGATTTTGACAGAAATAAATGTCTTGCCAACCCAGAAGATTCTGAGAGTGATGACAGTCAAATGTCACAAGACTCTCTGGTAGAAAAGGAAAATAAAGCCAAAAAGCAAAATAAAAGCCGATTTCATAAGTCAAAGGCCCACCATGAGCCAGCTAAGCTTTACAAAAGCAGAACTGATCACCACATTTCATCTTTGGTGACATCATACGCATCTTGTAGGAGGTTGGGAAAGCCTGAAAGAAGCTTTTCTTTAGACAGCTTAGCTGATGGAGAAGAGATGCCAGCAGAAGATCCAGTAGAAGAATTCAAATCTGATTCATCTGATGAAGTGCCAGCAGAGATTTTTTGGAAGTTACAAACTCCTAGATCACCAACTATACAGACTGAGGAAGACCATGAGTCCAAGACGTGCGACAGAGATACAGAAGGGACAAATTATGATCCGAAGCTGAGCAGTTCCTTTTATTTGGACACTAAACCCCAGCCTGCTTCCAGTAATGCTCACAAGCAGTTGCTGAAGGGGACAAAAGTCTCCTTTGTAGAACAAGAAAGGTCTCTTGACAGAAGACTGTATTACACAAGTGGAAATCCTTTGCTTACTCCTGATGCTTGGTCTTCCTGTGACTCAAAGGTTGACATCAGCAGCCCCAGAATAACAGCACCTTCTTCCCATGAAAATTTGGAATTTCAAGAAGCTCATCTGTGCTCTTGGAGCAAACCAGCGCTTTGGCTGAAGAAAGATGATCTAAAGCAGTCAGCTGCTGAAGTTTCTTTTGTTTCTGGCTCTAAGCAGATACACAGCATTACTCACTTATCACATCATATAAACGAAATAAACACCATTTTCTCCTCTGACACATCAGAAGTACCTTTACCTGAAACAACAACAACTGCAAGCAGAGTTTCTGACAGTGGCTCATTAAATAAGATTCTTAAGGGATGGACAAACTCTAATGAAAATTCTTCCTTGGAATCTCAAGATGTAAGGTCTTCATTTGTTAGCTCAGTAGGACCAAGCTCCTCTTTTGTTCCTATTTCAGCAAAGCATGATTATTATGAACATTCAAGGTCAAATCATCCTGAACAAGAACAACCGAATGAATTATCTACTTATAGGTCTACCACTGAATGCACACAAACATTCAGCTGTTTGGAAAGTGCCTCCACCGCAGACTGCTTGTCACTGGTATCGAGGAAAGAGGAGGATTCTCTCCCCACAACTCATCCAGAGCTGCCAAAAGGTCACAATCTGAAACAAACACCTTTTATTTCTGTGTTGCCTATGCACACTCTGGAGCAGAGAAATGGCTCTGTAGATGCAGATTTAGAAGACGATTTCTTCAGAACTTTTGAAAAAGATGACCTCGATGACTACAATAACTTGATGACAAAATCAAGTATGACAGATTCAGGCAGCAGAAGTGCATCTGTCAATGCACCTGCTGCTGAATCTTCTACAGGACTTGCTCGTAATATGACCTCAACGCAGACATCTGCAGTAAAACAAGTCCAATTTGGAAACCATGGGCAGCTTTTTCCAAGAAGGGAAATACCAACATGTTGTGATGAAGGTTTCTTTCTCTGTGACTTAACAAATAAGAACTGCTCTCTAGTAAGCAGTTACGAGCTTCAGACATTGGCTGGACAAGGAGCAGAATCGGCTGTTACAGTAGGTCTCCTCAGATCTGGGGAGAGTAATTTGGAAACAATGCAAGAAACGGATTATGAACAAATACCTGCAGAAGAAATAATAAGAGAGACAGATTTTTCCTCACAGAAGACAATATATCAACGTAACCCTTTAGTTGTTGCTCACAGTGCAAGTTACGACCAATCTGCAACACCAATAGAGATGTCTCAAAAAGAGATTATCTGTATGGAAACAAGCACAGATAGCTTGGCAGAGATTGTGCCAGAAGTGCCTTCATTCAGAGATAATGAAGAATATGAACCAAAGGATGAAGACTTGTCTTCACTGAATCATTATGAATTCAAAAGCAAACCTGCTTCAAAAAATTATTCCCATGAATGTGCTCTAGCAGACAGTCGGGCAAGTTGCTTATCCCAACAAATTTCAGAAAATTCTACATTGTGCATTGATAATATAAGAGAAGAAAGCAGTGAAAACAAAGAACACAATGTCTTGAATTCTCAGGCTGTAGTTCAGAAAGATTTTTCATCCAAATATGAAAACTTAGTGGTAAATGAAGTAAGTTATCTAATAGTGAATGTAAATGGCAAAGACACTGAGTCCTTTCCTGCTGCTATTTGTGAGAGTACAAATGATTTTATCCCAGAATCCACTTCAAGCATATTTTACAAAGCTTCAACAAAAGCTAATCTTTTTCAAAGTGCATCTGAGACTGAAAATTATGATAAACTATTGGAGCATGTCACAATAGTGAAAGGAGATTGTGATGCTACGTCTAATCTTACTGTGGAAGTCAGTGCCACAGAAAGTTGTTCTGATGTACGTTCCGGCTGCCTTTGCACAACATGCTCTTCAAAATCAACAGAGCAAAAAACCAGTACGCATAAGACGACCGACATTTCTGTGGAATTTGATGCAACCATTCTCTTGGAAACAGAAACACAGAACAAATCTTTACTTGAATCAAGAGAAGAGAAAGAAGCCTTTTTTGAAAGTGATTGCCCAGAGGATATCTTGCTTGTTGAAGATGATGTAAGCTCAGAGTCAGGAAGAGTATTTGAGTACAACACAAATACATCAGCTACTGTTTCTCAAGAGGAGAGTCCATATATAGATAAAGAATCCAAATTTTTAAGAAACACAGAAACCAATCCAGAAGAAACCATGGTTCCTTATCAGAATACAAAAGGAAACACTGATGAAGAAATAACAAAATTAATCAATAGTGCAGTCAACTTAGAAAAAAATGCATTGGAAATTAATTCCAGACAGATTGAAAGTTTACCTGACTACCCAGTAGCCAAAGTCCAAAGTGTAACTGAAGACAGAAGTGGAGAGGATTTTAAAGGCATTAGTCTATCTCAGAATCCAAAGAAACCTATTGATATTGTAGCTTGTGAAGTTCAGTGTGAGTTTTATACAAATCTGGGCCTGACACGTGAAGAGGCAGAGGAAGATGAACTGCAGGTAGCCAGCACCAGGGTAGAACACACTCAGGAATCAAAAGCACTCGTGCGTTCTGGCAGCCGACTTGAAACAAGCTTTTGCCAAAAAGAAAAAAGTGAGAAAACAGAAACAGGTATTTATTCACCAGAGTTTTCTGTTGCTCCTAAAACCTCTCATTCAGCTGTGTGTTCCCACACAACCGATGTTACTCAGAATACTTCAGGCTTCCTTGATACTTGTGAGGGGCTTTTACAGGTGAACAGTACAATAGAAAATGTGGTTAATACAGAGGACATAGCTGCAACGGTATTAATCACAAGTAGGCAAGGAAATATTTTAGCAAAACCTGAAAATGAAGGACAAGTAAATTCTAGTAATTTAATTGAACATTGTGTACCAAACTGTTTGCCCCAGGAAGACAAAGTTAATGAATGTGAAGTGACTGGGAGTGAAGAACAAATTATCATGACAAACACCGAGGGGCAGATTATTACGAGGCAAGAAGTCATAAGCGCAGATGAAAATGTTTTATGTACTGAAGAGTCTCCAGCTCTACATCAGATGTATTGTTACAAAGATAACAAAGAGGAAATTTTAAATCAATTTAAGATCCCTGAAAGATACCTGACAGCTTCAGGACTAGAACAGAATATACTGTTAGAAGATGATTCAAGATGCCATGATGCTACTGAAATGAGTGAAGATGGTGGCTCAGTGGACTCTGTTACAGATACAAGAAATGCAGTCATGAAAGATATCGATGCATGTGACTATTCAGTTGATGATGGTATTGGTATTGACCAATATAGAATTGAACAAGAATTTGAAAGCCTCCACATTAAAGAGGACAGCCATACGTATATGAGTTGTTCTACGCGATATCCTGAGCATGGCACTTCAGAAAACTTGAGTGTAAGTAGCGGTAGAAAAAGACCTGATATTTGTGAATTGGATCCAGTAGGCTCCAGAGTTGAGGAGGAAAAAGTGCATCTGATGAATCTAGTACAAATGGCCAAAACAGACAAAGAAAAGCAGGTGTTTGTAGAAAACACAGAGGAGGTAGAACTGATCATTTTACAAAACCTGAATGAACTACTCCCTGAAAACAAAGACAGCTGCCAAATGACACATGATGACAGCAGATTAAATGAAATCTTAAGAGAAAGCCGGTGGGCATCTACCAGCTTTTCTAGAAATAATGAAGATATCAGCAAGCAACAAAATTCACCTGCAACACTGACATCTACTGAAAAAAACCAAGAAGGTTCACTTAAAGACTCCCCGTGCCAGTCTGTAAATCATCTTTTATATCTTGGAGTAAGTGATGATTCCCATCTTGTTCAAGATGTTCCCACTGCATTGAAAGGACATGCAAAACCATCTAACAGCGGTGTTGGAACTGGAGCTGTTCTGCCGTACTATGAAACGCTAATGGAGAGTGAGGTCTGTGTTGGTACGCCTGTTCCAGTCAACAAAATGGGAGAAGACAAGGATCTTTCTGATACGACGGAAAGTAAGAATGTAGCTTTTCTGCAAACCAGGACCACACAGGACAGGCAGGAGGAACAATCCTTTGTATTTAACAATGCACCTGATTATGCCGTATCTGGGCAACCTGTCAATGAGAAGGACGGCTCTCCCGCTCCCCACGGTGCAGGCGGCCCTGAGTCTGAAACTGTTGTACTTCAGCAGGGGGCCAAAGGAAACTCATTTTCCTTGGAAAAATTAGGTCCTTCCGAAGATATAATTCAGGATGTTAACAACGCTCGTGAAGAACACAGTGTGGATTTAACGGTTAATAAACTATCAAAAGACTGCCTTAATTCCATAGAAGATACAGCTCAAGAGGAAAAGGATACCATTGTGCCTGATTCACTGCTCTTGGGTAATTCAAACCTGCTTTCTTCTTCAGAGAAAGAAGTGATGGAAGTTATGGGGGGGGGGGAAATGCATTCTTTACTAGAAATCTCGTTGCAAAAAATGTTTCACAATATTAATACAACTCAGAAAGTACTTCACTCAGGGAGTTTATCACAGCATGATGAGAAGGAGAAATTTTTAAGCACAAGCTATACTACAACAAACAGTAAAAATGAAAATGCGAAGTTTCCTGATGTAGCTGGATATCAGCATGGGCCCAGAGAAGATCAGGGACATGGGACTTCTGAAGAGTGCGACGTAAACCAAATGGGCAGCACAGTTTCTGAGAATGCTTCAGCCCTTTTAGAAGGCCTGAACAAGTCTCCATGGGAAAATCCAGATTACAGCAAAGAGTTTCTAAATTATAATAGGAACTCGGGCACTTCTGAATGTTCTCCTGGTCTCCTGAATCATCCAGCATCACCTGCAGATGTTTTGATTGCCAGCAATGGAGACAAAGGTAAAAACAATGATGTTATCTCTGAAGAAACAAAATACTTTGAAAGTGAATCAAGTGATTTAAGTGTATCTGTAACTTTTCCTGATGTTTCTCGAAAAGGAGATGAAAAGAAAAATAATTCTGCAGTTGCAGAGGCCACATATGCTCAGAATAATAAACTGCATGAAAAAGTTGCAGGAACAGATCAAAAGGAGAAAATAATTCAGGGGTCTTTCCAGAATTGCAATGACATAAAAGAAAATACAATTCATGAGTACTCAGAACACTACAGTAACACTTCTACTGAGACTGTACCAGAATCAGGCTCACGTACTTTTGAGAGCCGAGGACAGACTGGCAGTAAAGAATCAAAGTCTCTTCCATCCTACTTTGCAGAAGATGCTCCAACTGATACACAATTTGAAAGCTCCAAGAACTTCAGTGCTTTTGACACTTCTTGTTTACTTGATGACTTAAAATCTCTAATATTTAGTCAGCTTGAGGACTCACTTCAAGACACTTCTTTGACTGAGCAAGTGTCCTCCAGTTCTGCGGATGTGTGCTCTGTAAAAGAAGATTTTCCCCAAGCATTTGCAAATGTCAGTCAGCCATCCTTAACACCATTTTCAGAATCTTCTTTAACTGCAGATATAGGCCATGGTGAAACTGGCATATATGATATCTCACATACAAGTATATTGAAACATTCTCCATTTGCTGCTTTGCAAATACAAGACACTCAGTCTGATAAGGCCGTGGTATTCGATGAGCCGATACGTGCTTCAGGAAGTATTTTACTTTCTCTTGCAAAAGAAAACAGGCATTGTCCAGTATCAGACACAGACTCTACTTCATATAAAAATTCTGCTGTAGATGGGGAGCCTGTATGTGGAAGTAATCGTAAAAAATTTGACAATGATATAAAAGTTGATCAGCACCACTGGGGTAAAGTTCCACCACAAGAAGCTTGCACAGAACACACAGAGAAAGTACCAAATGATAATTCTCTTTTATTACCATCATTACCTTTTTGGGATACTGGAAGGGCAATTCTTGTTAAGGAGGGACAAATGAGAAAAATACTTAACAGAAATGAGGAAGAACTGCATTCAAATACTGAGGCTGAACATTTTGCAGTAAAGACAGAGCAGAGAAAAGCATTAAATAGAGAACCTGTTGAAAAGCAAACTGATGTATCCTCAAATTCTGCAAATGAATTCATAGGCTCAGAAGTTACAATGTTGGAAAATCTGTATCCAGGAGATGTTGATGTGGATTCTGAACACAGCTGTAATTCATTTAGTCCAACATATCCCACATACAGCAGAAGCACTGATCCCAGACGACTGTATCACACTGTCTTAGGTTTTGAAAAAAACCCTGCAGATCTGCAAGATAAATGTCAGTATGTGCCTACAGGTGAACAGATAGAACAGGTGCCAGATAGAACAAATACAGATGGTAGAAAAGAGATTTTACTTTGCAAAAATAATACAGGTTCAAGTGTTGATAGCCCTGCCGATGATGGTGGTGCAGACAATTGTTCAACAACGGGAGACGCTATAATGAGGAATAAGACTCTGAAATCAGAAAGACTGAAGTTTTCTGTAATGAATAATGAAAGTACCTCCGTAAAGTTTTTACCAGAAAACCATGATTTGCCTCCTCAAGAATCCAAATTGGTGCAATTCAGGAGCAGAAGATCATATTCTACTACACAGAATACAAAGAGCTGTAAACAAAGTGAACTGAGACCTTATTTACAAAGTCACAGACTATCAGCCCCAGCTATTGCCGTCTTTTCTGATACAGAATGTACTTTGGAAGCTTCATCTAAGGCAGATCCTTTGTTATATTCTGCATCTAAATCACTACAAGATTTAAATATGAGTGTAGAGCCTCCATCACCAACTGAAGATGATCTTCATGGAATTGAAAGATATTCAAAGCAGGAATCAAAGAACTTTCTACAGGTTAAATCTAAACCGAGATTTCAGCAAAGAATGGCACAAACTAAGCAGCTTGCAAACTGCGATCCCAAAAATTTACAAAATTTTGCAGCAAGAACCCAAAGCAGCCAGCCTTTAAAAGACTGTACTACTCAATCTCCATCATCTTTACTGCACACAGCTCACAGTTCTGTGGGTGCAGAAGCAAATGTCCATTCAAAGAGTAGTTCTGTAGCTCAGTGTAGTGAAGGGAAAGTTGAAGAAGCTGGATACCAGCCAGAAACAGATTTATTTTTGCAAGACAATAAAGATACAATGCGTTTTAGTTCAAGTGATATCAACCCATACATTCATCCATGGCAACAGGATGGATCGTGCAAGATTGGCTGGAAACAGTATGTTTTTGGAAGTGCAAGTGACGTCTCCTGCAATCAAATTCCTTTAAACCTGGAAAATCGTAAAGTTATGAGATGTTCCAGTGTAGACAATGGATTGAATTCTCAAAATTCTCCTTTTCATTCTCATCTCAGTTCGTATGCTACAGCAAAAGTTTTATCGAGCACTTTAAGCAGCATTGAAGGTCTTCAAGGATGGGACAATGTCAGACAAGACTTTCAATCTGCATACTCAAGTGACAGTACCAAGCAGTATAGCAACGTATCCAGTGAAACACTGGAAACTAATCCAGAAAATAACACGGCTGAATTTGAGAATCCTTCTGGACAACCTGGTAACTCTTCAATGCAGGTTGATGAAATTGTATTATTATATCCTTCTGAGTCTGAAAGGTCTTCCAAAAAACTACCAGGGTTTACATGTGAGCAGGGAACACAAACAGCAACTACAGGAAGGTATAAAAGGCAGAGAAGACATCAGAGGAGCTATACGGATGTTTCTGCAAGAAAGCAGGAAACAAACAGAGATTTATTTCATCAACCTTCCTCTTGGACAAGCATGCAGAACCTGTCCATGCATCTGTCACAGCTTCTTCAGAACACTTCTGAGCTGTTGGGAAACCTCTCCCAACAGAGTATTATAGATAATGAGCAGAATGCCAAAATCAACCAAAGAGGAACTGAAAAGGCTGTAAAGGTTACTAGATCAGATAGCTGCACTCAGACTACAGCAGATGTAGGCACTCAGACTGAGACTTTGGAAGAGCCTCAAAGCAAACATGAAGAAAAACAAGTGGAGGCAAAAATGAAAAATGAATTGAGGGCAGCTCAGGCAGTAAATGTTGATTGGAAAGGAATAGGTGCAGGTGCGGTAGGTAAGATTCCCAAAAGGAATGAGGAAACACTCCCTCTTGAAGAAAGAACACAAGAACGAACAGGGATGAGAAATCTGGGCAATCCTGACTTCCATGACAGTCTTGACAGCATTTTGGAAGACTCCTTCATGCGTCTGCCTCTCTTACCCAGAACCTCCACTCCTATCTCAGATTTCCAAAAAACATCATTAAATGCACAGCAGAATGTTGCTTTTGCCAGGACCAGAGTTTCATCTGTCACATCATCTTCGCTGAGTGCAGGGCAAGATGGTTCTTCGTGCACTGTGGTTAGCAGCCCTACTAATAGTGCCTCTCAATCTCCAGCATCTTACGCTCAGGATAAAAGAAGTCTCAGTGAACTAGAGGTTCCAGCAGAAAGAAAATTTTGTTACAAAAACACCCTGCTAGTCGATAGGGCCTCTTCCCCTATTCTTACTCTCAGTGCTAGTCCCAGCAGCCAGACTGCTTTTAGCAAGTCCGTCTGCCCTATGAAGGAACCTCTTGGATATTCCAGTGATGCTCCAAGTCCCCTTCACAACCAGAGAAAGCAGAGGGCAGGTCCACAGTCCAACATGCAACCCCACGTGGACAATTTTTCGCAGACAGAAACAGACAGTGAATCTAGCGCTTCTAGAGAACTTAAGGGTATAAGAAAGAAATCCGGAAGTTTCCCAGATAAGAAAGCAGCCAAAGAGCTTTTAGGACAGGATGGTTCAAAAGACTTGGAACAACAGCAGAGACTCACGGTTGACACCCACACTACCGTTTGTGCAAAACGACTGTATCACTCTAGTAGTATGTTGGAGGTGTCGGGCCACAGGCAAGTTTTAACAGGTGATCTCAGAGACCGCAGTCCACTGGCACGTTCGCTTCATTGTATGTATGTCACGAGGGGAGGAAGAGGTTCTTCAGCTGGGATCGGACGCGAAAAATATGTTGGTAATTCTGATACTGCTTTGAT
Organism: Calonectris borealis; assembly: GCF_964195595.1. NCBI lineage: Eukaryota > Metazoa > Chordata > Aves > Procellariiformes > Procellariidae > Calonectris > Calonectris borealis. The sequence continues at coordinate 41,746,762 of NC_134316.1, read as the reverse complement.
TCGTACCTACTCACCTCCAAATGCTGACTTACTTTTTAATCAAAAAATGAGTGCCACCTGTTCAAGTAAGACAAAAGCTGGTGCATCCTCAGAACCTCTGGTAGAAGCATCTTCTCTACAATTTCACGATTTCTTCTGGAAAAATGAAAACTGCTGCCCTCCCCCGCTCTCTGATGTGAGCGATGTGCAAACTTCCTTCCAAGACGACAATACGGATTCTGTCACTGAAAGCGAATGTGACACTGAAATTGCTCTCAACAAAAATACTACTTTTGCAAAGCCTTACAGGCCTCGGAGCTACAGCCTCCGTGACTTACCAATACACAATAAATTTAGCAACTGGTGTGGCGTTAAGGGCAGTCCTCCTCCTTCGTTACTCAGCTTGAGTGGCAGTGTGACCGATTTACAAAGTCAGGCAGAAAAGAAACTTAGAAGCACAGGAGCAGCAGAAATGGACGGGAAATCCCAGCTTTGTGACAGCAGGAGCAGAGAGATCGAGAGACTTCAGAGAGAGCGCGCTCAGATCATGTCTGGCATTCACCTGGATCTGCATCAGCATCCCCTCACGGTGGAACTGACCGAAGCAAAGCTCAATTACGGCATCGGGGAAACGGACGCCCTGCTGAGGGTCCTGCAGAGCGGAACTGCAGATGACCTGGTGGCGATTCCAGTGAAGCAGCAACTTTATGAAAGGTAAATTACGTAAAGTAGTGTTGTATTAAGTATTTTGAATACACTTCACGTACACTTCATGCAGGATAAATAACATTTAGTAATGAGCACTTAATCAGTTAGTCACACTGAGTGAACTGTATGTGAAGAGATATAGTATTAAGCTGATTTTATATCCAGTTTAGTAATGCGTTTAAGACAAAAATTCAAGAAAATGAGGAAAAGTATAAGAATCGGTGTAACTCAAATCTAGTGTCACCCCACTCTTAAAATTTCTAGCAGCTGTGAGAGTGATCATGTGTACCTGGTGATCATGGGAATATATTTAATTGATTTATTGCAATGTAAAAATAATTGATACATCCTGTTTATGGGACTATCTCATTCATGCTTCTGTGAATAAATGCTGCTGTCTGCATATGCAAAAACATAATTATACAAAATAAATTATGCAAAAATCAAGATCCTAGATTCTTGCGATTGGATTATAGAACTCAGTTTAGGAAGCTGTTGTAACTAAAAAAATTTAGGAGTAGCTACATTAGTCTTCGTCCTCAAGTTGCCTCTCAGCCATTACAAGCAGTAACCAAGACCCTCTTATGCATTTCCTACTGTTATAAAAGCAGTGGAGTTTGTGTTTCTGCATCATCTGTCAGCACGTGGCCAAAGAAGTATTTGCAAGGGGAATGTATGGTATTAGATTCCTATAAATTTTTACATTACAAAGCTACCTAATATTTAAGTGTTTTTAAAAATCAGAAAATGTAACTTTGCAGGGTGCATTTTGTCACTCTAATCACGTTTCCCTGACAGACACATGAGGACTATTGAAACTCTGAGGAAGGAAAGAGAAAAAAGGCTGCAAAGATACCAAAGAAGCCGAAGTTTGAGTCCTCAAAAGCATTTGAGTCTGTTGCAGGCGCTGGATGCAAGTCAGAGGGATCTCGATCTCCCCAGCAAACGCCGAGAATATCTGCAACAACTGAGAAGAGATGTGGTGGAAAATACCAGGTAGGACACTAGAAACCTCTCTTTTGGCCTGATGTACGTTAACAGTGTTCACAACGGGAGCACCTTAATGGTTCTTACTGACGTCCGAGACTTCTGTGGCAGAAGAATTCTTCTCAATGCGGAAGTGTTAAACTTTGGGATAGAAAGTGCTTTCAGGAAAAACGTGTGCCTGATTTTAGAAAACATTCATTAAAATCTTCCATCTAGTTTATTTCAGTCCGTAACAAGTGTCTAATTTATTTAACGTGTATGACGTATGGGGACAGCCAAGTATTCAGTCTTGACTCACTATAGACCAATCTGTCGTCTTAGTCCTTCACTAACTTAAAAGCCACATGAACTAGTTAGGTTTCACGTTAACTATCAAAAAAGTTCTGAAACCCTTCACCATTTAGAATTTGAGTTTCTCATCTACCATACCCCCTAAATGACTTTTGCTTCCTTTGCGGTAGGTCAGGAGACAGTTATTTTCCCAACACAATTATTTTGCGTGTGATATGCCAAAGCGGTAACCTTAGATCATATGGAGAGCTGACTCAGAAACCAGTGCAATCGCTGGAGTAATCCCAGTAGTAAACTGGACTTGCAATCTGAATAATTTTCCAAGGTTAATGTCCATGCAGCCTTTAGTGAGCAAAGAGAAACTTTTTGGAGGCTAGTGTGGTAGTTTTTAATTGCTTTTCTGGCAAATTTTCCTGTTCCATGTTGAAAGATGATTTTCTCATGGTATTTTGTCAGGTGACCCCATTTCAAGTAATTATGTGTGTTTTCCCCCACGTACCTATCCTTACAGAGTTCAAGAACCAAAAAGAAGAAGCATTCAGCATCCTTCAGACATTGAACTGTTGCTCCGAGACTACCAGAGGGCACGAGAGGAAACCAAAACTGAAATTGCACGAGCTAGGGACAAACTTCGGGAGAGGGCTGAGCAAGAAAAAAGGCGTATACGGGAGCAAATATTTTCTCAGTTGCAGAAGGTGAGCATTATAGAGGAAACAGTTTTGCATTACTCATATCAATGCATTTTTTTAAAAGAAACTTCTCCGTGGCTAAGTCATTCTCCTGTTTGATGCACATCAGCATAGAAAAAGCAAAGAATTAAATGCAAATTTGTGCTTAAAAAAATCTCAGTAATACTGAACTGATGCTGTTGATGCTTCTGAACTACATCTTCCTGAAGCCACATTTTACGTACAAGAAACTCCTAATGTTTTCTCATTGAATCGAGCTTACACAGCCGTCCTGTGGGGCATCTGCCCAGCCCATGGAGAGTTTTCCTAAGGTATACAGCGTTTATTTCAGTACGTACTTAAACACAAAGGCCTTTATTCTTTTCTTTTTTTCTGTTTCTCTTTTTAGATTGTCCTCCGTGTGTGCATTTGTCCCATACGTTTGGTTTTTTCTTCTGCACTTGTTACCCATCTTGCACAGTCCAAGTGTGTGCATTTTTCTCCCAGATGCAAGGACAATACCTCCTTAGGATGTGTCTGTTCTGGCCAGTTTCTGACTACACTTTTATGCAGTAACCTTTGTTGCTGCCTGAGAATGCAGCTTCAATCGTAGCTGCAGACCTCCTCTCCTCATACGTGTGTATGTGGTGAACACTCATTTCATTGCTCTGCACCCTTTAAGGCACCTCAAATTCAGGCACCTCCACTGGATGACGGAGCTTACCACATCTGCTGCCATATTTTTCTTGTGAAATGTAGATGTACTTCACCTGAGTTGGAAAACTGAACTTAAAACTGCCCTTGAAAGTATAAATAATCTTGAAGTTCTCAGTATTTTCTTATTTAATTTTTATTTCATCTTCTGGGCTAGCTTTGAGTAGTTGCATTGGTTAAAGTAAAATCTTCAGTCTTTAACAACTACATTTGACCAGCAAGTTAAGTCAGGGGCTACTTGAGAAGTAGGCAAAGAGCAACAAATGGGACTGAAAATTTTGAGATCTTTTTTTAAACTTCTTTTTCCCTTTAAAAACATCCTAGCGTTGGTTCGATAGCCCGGACTCTCATATGTGAAGAATAACAACAGCAGAAGCGGCATTTTCCCAGACTGCCAGGTTTTACAGGGTGATTTGCTCTATGGCTTGTATAATCTTAGTCTTTCAAACGAGCCTGCCTATTTAATATTTTTTGTATGGCAACAGCTTTTGTCCTGTCAACACTCCTTGAAAGAAATCGGACTTCTTTAGATTATTCCTCTTTCATCTTTCAGTGCCGTTATCATGGATTTGACTAGCTGTTGTGCAAGGCAAGTTTTGTGTGGGTTTTTTTTGTTTGTAATACTGTGATACCTATTACAGGAAGAAGCAAGGCTGAAGACTCTTGCAAGTACAAGCACTTTATGTACAGACTCCAGCCTCAGCCTCTCCTCTGGCCCCACATCGGGTTACAACAGCAGTAATACTGCTACCTACACTGCAAGTAACCTCAGCAGCCAGGACGGACAGGTGAGAAACAGCTGGCCTGCGAGACTGAGATCTCCTGATGCTTCAGCAATAACAGAGAGAGAATGTGGGAACAGAAACCTTTTTTGAGATGGTTCGTATTCTGTCGCAGCTAGAAAGCAGGACAAGTTTGGTAGCTGGTACACAGAGGGTGACACGGGGTGGAGGGAGTATTACCATGTAATTGCAAAGGACTCTGACACTTATTTTTCTGACTGTTTTTTTTTTTAAACTCATAGATAAAAACAGGTAGTGTTACTATTGTCAGTAACGCCACTATCTGTCAAATGTGTTAGAAACAACAAGCCTTTTCTTGTGATAAACCAGAATATGATATTCTCAGTGTGCCTTCCTTAATGATGCATGCATTGACTCAAGTTTGTGTGTGTGGACATGAACTTTCCTGAAGTTACTTTTTGGAGTACGCACCTGTGCTAGCTCCTCACACTTGGTTTGCTAAATTTCCTGAGTCAAGCTATCGTTTCATAACAAAGGGAAAGTCAAAGGAGTCACCTTATGATAAAGAGAAGCTTCCGACCTTGTAAGGCAGGTTTGCTATGAATATTCCACTTGCATAATTTATTTTTCCCAGTTCACACCCAAAGCTCTCACTTCTGCTCTTTCTTAAATGAGGTTCCTTCTGGAAATGCTTTGCTTTCAAGAGATACACGAGGTCGTTCAGCTGTTAGAAATAGTCAGCTTTATGTGTTAGAGCAACTACAGAAGGATTCAACATTTGGTAAGTAAAACACATGTCTGCTTATGTTTGAATTGTATCCCAAAGCCTAATGAGATTTGTTATTTATGCAAATCAAAATCTAATTTGATTCCAGGTATTTTGAGGATGTCCCTACCATTACATGACTTCAGAAAAATTCTGTCAACCAATAGCCAGAGCTTGCTTAGAATTTCTTGAGAAAGTAAATGGTGATTTGGTCCCTCTGAAATTGGTCTTTTGATGTGGTAACATCAAGCTGCAGTGTCTGAGAGGGTACGAGGGTAATGCTTTGAATGAACCAAGGAAGCATGCGGGGGCTAAAGCTGCAACGAGTATAGGATTGTATATGCAAGTTCTTATTTTTATCCTCAAGACTGATGTTGCCTATTCTGCTTTAGGTTATTTTATTAGCTTATATGCAGTAATAACCGTTAAACTTGAGTAATGCAAGATGTAACTGCAGTGTAATTACCAATGCAGAGATTGTCTAGACAACGATGTTATCGGTCCTACATCGGGATCAGGTGGATTGGGTGCTCCAATAGAGGGTTTAAGTCCCTACAACTGCAGAATAGTGGTGGGTTTCCTTTTTATTTTATTTATTCCCCTACGGCTTTTTTGTTTCCTGCAGAAGCCAGCAGAATTCAGCCACCCCTTCCTTCTACTAGCATCAGCTGTAGGTTCACTCATGGATTAACTGTTTCCGTCAGCTCCTCTTCAACAAAAGGATACCAGGATTTATCCAAACATATCTTGGCTAATGCTACCACTGAGGTAAGTAAATAAGCGGCATTTTCATTTATTCCTGTACCTCCTAAAAGCAAAAATGGGTGGGACAAGCGTTGTTGTTCTACACTGCAATAGTTCCCTATTTGTCAGTTACAGAGAGACAACCCTGAGCAATTTTAAATGGCGGGGGAAAGTGAGCCGGGCTGCAGCAGTGGGGTTCAGAAGAGACTGTTGCACGTTAGCTGAAATGTTTGAGTGAAGCTGGTTGAAAATGCTGAACTCTTCTAGCGTCCCAGAATTCCTACAGTGCAGGTTTGATGTGTATGACAAGACGTGAGGGTGTAGTTAGAAGGAAAGCGTACCAATTTCCTATTTCAGATCGGGTAGAATCACTTCAGCATCATTTGGAGATACATGCACCCCCCACCTCCCATTTTCTCACAAGAGTTTAGGCTAGTATACAGGCGTGGGTGCTTTTTTTTATATATCTATCCTCCTTCAGCAGAGAATATGACAGGCAAGTCAGTCTGGCTGTTAATACTCCCTAAGGATTACTAGCACTGTAAAACTATTTGTGGTAAAGCCAGCTTAGTAGTTTGAGTAGAAGATAGCGTAGCAGCATGTAAAAGCTGAACACAATTTACAGTTTATACAACTTTCTCTTGCCTGTACGTTTGTCATTGTTTTCTAAGGTAATGGCAGCATGCTCTCATAACCTGAGGAATCTCTACACATGCCAAGCAGCAGCTGGTTGGAAGTAAGTTTATGGCAGGTCTTTGTAATGGGAGGCCTTTTTATGTACTTGGCCCTCTTGTGTGCAAACACCTTTCATTCGTCTTTGACAGATACCAATGTACAGAAAAAGAGGTGCTGGTTTACTACAAAGTCTTCCCTTCAGCAACAAGGCACGGGTTTCTGGGAGCAGGAGTGATAGAGAGACCTCTTCCCTGTGTGTGGGGACTAGTGAGAGATCCTGGCAAAAGGCATCTGTACGACAGAACCATCAACACAGCTCGAATACACAAGAAGGTAACCAGCCATATTCAGCTGGGTGAGTATCAACACCAACTGGCCCGTTATCATTATGTACTTTCTCAGCTCAGGTTGTCAGCCAGGAAGAAATTTAGAGGCATCTTATTTCATTTCTTCAGGTTTGAATAAACAGTTTCATTATTTAATATGGGAACTTCACTTTTGCAAGCCTTTTCCAAAGTAAGGATAATATTAAACACGTCTCACTGCAGAAGTACAGCTAGAGACAGTAGTGGGAAAGTCAAAATACATCTTAAGTGGCTTGAAAAAGCATCTTAATGACACATCGTAGCATATTAAGTACAGCTCTGCTCTTAGGCAACAAGAAGTCAAAATAAAATACGCATGTGCATTTAAGGGGTGGGGGGAAAATTGAGACAAGTTAAAGTTGTCAAAGTCTAATTCCCCTTTTTTTGTTTTGGGTGTTTTTTTCCACAGTATATTTAGTGACCGACACCTCCCTATGTTACCTAAAGCAACCCCGGGATTTCTGCTGCGTTACTGTAGAAGCCAAAGAGGTAAAGTGAACGTTCTTTCTGAAGCAGAGGAGTACTTGTTCTGAACTCACGGTTCAAGGACAAAGGCGAGAAGGAAGGGAAGTCCATGCTCATGTTTCCAGCAGTGACAGTGTAATAGGAAGAAAAGCCATGCTGATACGACACAAGTGAATTATGTATAAAACCCTCTTGTGAATGACAATCGTCAACCAAGCCCCACTAGGCAATAACGCAAGTGTTACGCAGTATATTCTGGTTACAAACATGCAAGATTATGACAAAAAATTATTTAATAAATAACACGAGAAATATTATTTCTTATTAAAAGAGTTCTTTTAAGTAAGTAATATGAGAAATATGCCTCATGGCAAACAAAGAAAACATTACTAGATGCATAAAAATTTTTTCAAATTGTCGTCTTTGCACTTTGTCACATGCAGGAGAACCTGTCTGTCTTGGCTATTCAGTCTGTCTATGATGCATCCATGCCTCACCCTTGTAAAGAAGTGGTGAGAGGGGAGATTTTGCCAAGTGCTTGGATACTGGAACCTGATGTAGTGAATGGAAGAGACGTCACCAGAGTTATTTACATGGCGCAGGTAAGATTTTGCTGTATGTCCAACTGTGCATGCAAAATGCCGTTACATATCGGTAACAAAAAACATAATCCTTATGCTACGCTCCATGAAATGACCATAAAAGTCATTCCACTTCACGCTGTTATCTAGCATGATGTACAGTAATGCAGAGAGAATCTTATTAGGATTGTGCTTAAGCACACGATCCCAAGTTTTTACAGCATCTAACGCTGCTCCCTTGGCTACCAAGACTCTTCTGTAAAGGTTCATTGGCAATTGCAGTATATGTTGCGTTCTCACATGGTGAGCCAGTCGGGAGAGTCTTGTTTGCATTTTCGTCTTGCTGTGGACACAGGAAGTCCACCTCAGGTTATACTATTTTCAAAATGCATGGAAATACTTCTTGTTAACTTCTTTTCACTGAAGTTATTAATTCTTCACACTTTAATAGATACAAAAGAGAAGTCAAGGTTAAGATTCCAGTTAAGAATATGAAAATCCTGCCATCCATTTATTACAGACTTATCTGAAAAGTAGGCTCTCTTTGAGACAGTGGTACTTAAAAATGGCCAGAAGAGGATACCATAATGTGTATAATTTATTTTAAAGTGCTCATCTGAGAGCTAAATGGCATTAGTCCTTTAAACTTACCTATAAAACATGTTTTTAAGATACAATTTAAAAAATACTATCTTTAAATTATAGTAATTAGTAATTTTACAATGCTTATGTGTAATGTATATGCATTTTAAAATTTTGTATGCGTTTTATGTTGCACTTTAGTATATGCATTTACGTTTTCAGTAACACTGTATCTGTCTCCAACTAGTAATATTTAATCTAAGCTCAAACTCAAAAGCTGCAAGTAACATCAAATAGCAAAGCTTTGAAAGTCTACGGAGTAGTGGGAAGGAAAAGATACAAACCACACAGTAATGACAGCATTTGGCTGTGAACTACTTTTGTGCTTAACATATACTTGCAACATCAGAGCTATTCCAGGCTGGAGAAGTGTTTTGTTCAACAACAGGTAGAAACCACAACATGTGGCCTTTCTCCTCATTCCTGCAGGTGGATCTCGGTGCCCCGGCTATCCCCGCAAGGCTCCTGAGTTCCATTGCTAAGCGGCAGCCTCTGGTGATTGCTCGACTGGCACACTTTCTTGCTAGTTAGTGTTTGGTACAAAACCGGACACTTAACAGCAGCTGAAACTTCACGAAGAGACACAAGCATCTGTAAGGGTAATGTAAAATGCTGGCTCATTAGACAGTCACAATCAAGCCTCACTTGAGAAGCCTAACTCTAACGGACTATACAAAAGTATAGTTAGAAAAAAGGATCATTTCTTTTAGCCAGCGCTGCTCAGAAGAAACCCAGCAAGTTTTATGGGGAACCTGTCCTCCTGAAGACAGCTGTGGAAAACCTCCATGACCAGCAGGAAGGTGTGCTGTCTCTATAAAGAGCAGAGAAGAGACTTTGCTTTACAATAGCCAGCATCTTACATGCAGAAGTGTATTATTTAATTCCTGTTTCCAAGGAGCTTCAAAGATCAACCTTCCTTCTTTAAGAAAGTTTAGGCAGCAGTGAGAAGGCGGCAACGGAAGCAGTGAAATGCACCACAAACTGGAAACAGTACACGTATGGCTTAAGACCTTTTACAAGCTCTTGAGCAGAGCTGCAAAGCCACTTGCTAATGTGGAGATAAGTATCAAATGCAGAATTCCTAACAGTGTAGATAAATGATTTAACTTAGCTAGCTGCCTATACTTCCCCTTCAGAAGGGAAGTTAAAACAGCACGATATCCACTAGTCATCCTACACCCTGGATAGATTTTTCTCATGAAATTGGCTGACTACTTGCAGCCAGTACAAGGTATTTCAGATTGCCACTACACTATGCAGCACAGTGGAAACCGCCACACCTCAGGACACCGTTTTACTGCACTGCAGAATTAGGTGCTTTGAAATAAAGAAACCAAACTGACAGTTGTAAACAGTGACACTTTGTCATTAATAGGGAGTAGTACTGAGTAATCAGCTTGTTTCTAAATTTAAATCCTGCAAATAAGAGTAGCTACAGCGTTTTTCCACAATGGCTTTTTCCATCAGCCCTTCTACATTAAGAGTTAAAAATTGAGCCTGGTCGTAGTCTTATCGCAATTCTTTGTTCATAACATGACCGGCTGTCTCACTGCAGTGACTACAGACTCTTCCCATTCAATTACCTCATGGTATTTCTGTTGGACTTAGTCAACAATCCTGCTGTCAGGCTTTACGTGTTTGTTCAACGCACTCCCTAAGTTTGGTCGCACATTCCTAAAATTAAACAAAACCACAACCAACTCAAATATCTGAATAACTTCATTTAGTTCTTCAGCACAACAGTAAAGAATCACTTTAGATATCTTACCTAAGCAATAAAAGCTGCTGTGATATGTCGTCTTTAGCTCAAAAAAGCCCACATTGTTCAAGAAGCTGTTGCACTTTAAATTTGTCAAGTGAGAGATATGTATTGAAGCATCCACCTTACCAGAGTCAGTGTCTGCTACTTAACACAGTTACTTTCAGTAAAAGATGCATTTTCCCTGCATACAGGCAAGTTAGCCGCACTTCCCAACTTTGAGTTCAAGAGCCAAAATCTACTTTTACTATATCTTTGCACAGGTGTAATTTTGGCTCTCAGCTTCTATGTTACTTCCTGTTATTAATATATTGAGTTTTAAAAGAAAAAATAATCGCTATTTTAAATTGATATTTAAGAAAATAGCAGTTTTGAGACATACCAGCCCAAGGCCTTTTCCCCTCCCCGAACTATACCAGGTAGGATAACAAAACTTTTCACTTACTTACAAATTTGCTTTGTTTTATCTTTAGATGGTCCTGGTTACAACCTTAACACCAATATATTACTGTTCTCTTTTGGTGAAGCTCAGCCTTTTCTTAAAAGCCTGCCAAACTGAGTCATGGCATGTTTCACTTCAAGTGTCATGCATCTTCCATAGCCCCTCAAGGAGAAAGGGACAACCCGTCACAAAGTTTTCTGCAACTGAGCAAAAAGACAGGTTTCCAGATTTGCAACCTGTCATAGAGTCCCCCCCTTTTGGTGGAAACCAAGAAAGGCAGAGCCAACAAGGCAGTACCTAAAAGCCCTAGAAAAAACCAAGCAGAACCAGCAGCACGGTCTATTGGCTCTATCCCCTGTGCTGCTTCCATGGATTTCCAGAGGAGGTCGGGGAGGTCTTCATACAATCCACAAAAAATTTGCTCAGTGCTTCACTTTTTTCCCTTTTATTTTGGACATGGCACTAGTGATAAAGCAGTTTCTGTAGGAAAAACATCTAGGGGGACTCCTGTTGATCAACGATGCCAGTGCCTATGAAGGATAATGTCTTATTGTACAGTGCATCAGATGTTTATTTTTATATATACATAAGATTTTTTTCTATGTTTACAAATTAAGTTATTTATATATGCTTGTTTTGAAGCGTTTTTATATGCTATCAAAGCTAAGTTTTATTTTTATCAGTATTGAATTAATGTAACTTTTTTTTTAATACAATCTTCAATTGATACTAAAAAGCCTATTTATATGAATGTTTTCTTTTGCAAATATAACATTTTATGGTACCTGTTAATGTACGGCATTGGTTTGGAAGGAAGAAAAAAAAAAACCCAGCAGATATCTAATTTGTTAATCTACAGTGGGCAAAAACCAACTTCCTGTAAGTTACTGCTGAGCAGTAGATGATCAAACCAATTGTATTGTACCACCTACTGTTGCATCTCTGCTCCTAATCAAGATTGCTATTTTCATATCCACAATAAACGGTATTTTCTACACAAGAAAACGTGCCCACGTTGTTTTGCTCCAGCCAAGGTACCCATCTATGGAACTACGCTGGATGGAGAAATAACATAAAGGCTAGCTTGTGATAAAAGATGTAGGTCTCTACTTACCTGCTGAGGAATGTGCACGGAACATGAATTTGTGGCACAAGAGGCAAGAAGCCAGTCACTGCTTGAATTTGGTTTTGTGACGCAGTGCCTTGCCCAAGCAAAGGGTTTTTTTTGTGTTTGTGGTTTTTTTTGAAATGAGGCACTGGCTGAAGCTTCTTCCTGAGTCCAGTTACACAACTCCTGAGCTGAACATCCAGAAGGAAGTTAATATAATGCCATTTTTCCTCATTCTCTTCTGAGAGTTGCGAGTGTGCAGTAGGAAGGACTGACTGAAGGAAGGCCGCAGGCTGACCTAGCTTGCTGTGAGCTCTCTTCTCCCTACTGCTCTCCTTGCAGCGCCGCTTGCGCTACAGCTGGAGGCAGCGCACAGAGGACGGGCACGGTGCTTGCAGGACTCACACCGAGGGACTCCGCCAGCCCAGCGGGACTGCAGAGCGTCACGCATCCTCGTGAGCGTGGTCCCACGGCCGAGCATCCCTAGGCAGAAAACAGCGTGCTATACAATCGTTCCTAAGGGTTAGTTACAAAGTCGGGTGCCTGGCTTTACAGAGCAACCAAGGCTGAGTACCATGGGATGCCCAGAACTAGAGTAACAACTGCATTAAGAGATAAGAACACGGAAACAGAGGTGTTTCTTACCTGCTGATTCCCGCTGAAGAACTGACTGCCTTCTGCCCCATAGGGCACAACTACGCTCTCTGGGTGTAGTAAACTGCTCCTGGGGCTTGGTCACCTTTTAAATAAAAATTTCCAAGCATGTTGTATTAGCAAAGGATAATTCAGGTATGTTGAGTTCATGAAAACAGCTGTGGCCATGGTATCTATGCAAACAGTTTTACAATACCCAAATAAAGTCAGTTCCACAGGCGAGCGCACCTTTTTTACCATTATGGATTCCAGCTTCTTCCCCCTTCCACCATCCCCACCCCCTTATATAACAAAATAAAGTTATATTTCAGTATAAGCAAAGCAGCAGGCCGGACAGGAGATATTACTATACTTTCTCTGCCCCATGCTTTGTGGCAAGGCACCTTTTTTGTACTTCGGGCCAGTACAAAGAGGTCATATATCGACAGCTTGAACACAAACCAGGACATTTAATCATGTTTATTATGACAATCAACAACTTCAAATGAGATCTGCAGCAAACTGTCACATAATACTCAGCCTCAGGGAGCAGGTATGGTATGATATGGAGTACTTGCTATTTCAATTTGTATTACTATGTATGTCCTTGCTGCATACACAGCATGCCTACTGCTAGGGCCGCTCTGCTTCATTCACATCAGAAAACCCCTAAAATGAGGCACGCAGATGGAACATGCCAGATCCTTCAATACAGCGCTTAGTAACCAAGTCAAGACAACTCTCAGTACAGTTCAGTCTCTGACGTGCCTCTGTGGTTTCTCTCTCTGTATCACATATATTTTAACAGAAGCCACAGTTCTACCTAGTTAGTCCTGTTTGTGGTTTTTCTTAAATCATTGACTCCAAGACGTTACCTCTTCTCAGCTTGTACAAGGAAGAGGTACGTTAATTAGCAAGCTAAAAAGCCCTGGGTTTCACTATGTCCAAATGTTGTTCTTACATAACACAGTATTTGCTTTCTGAAAAAACCTGCACTAAAAGGACACTCCGAGACAAAAGGAAATAAAATCCTCACTGCTACAGGGGAAAAAAATGCCAAGAGACAGCTAATGAGCACCTAATCATATTCTGCTAACCACCAGCAGTCCCTACCACAAACCCCGGGTTAAGGAAATACTTGGGGGGGTGAATGGGAGGTTACACCCTTGGCGATGGATCTATCCGCAAGGGCAGAAAACACCCACTGTTCTCCACGAAAAGGATTCGTTTCAAAACCAGCTCTCCAGAGGATGTCACAGCTACTTTTTTGTCTGTTCTTCCAGGCTGTAGTATTCTTGCTGCAGCACCTCCTGTCTGACAAAACCCAAACTCAAGGCAAGAAGGATTATAAAAAACAGTGAATAGCAGCCAGATGCCATTTATGTTCACATACTATAAAAGTGTGTTAAAAAATACTGTCATCTGTCTTCAGTAAAAAATATAACAGATATTTTCTCCCTTATTTCTATTAAAAACCCCAGGAAATTACAAGTTCTGTTTCCAACAAGAGATGGGAAAACACTTAAGCATCTACATCCTTGAAGAATAATGCCATCAATGTTGTGGTGTATATATTTAATATGGTTTAACTTTTAAAATGAGTCCTAAAAAAATTAAAATCAAACCTTCAAAACTGAGTGTACAATGAAAAATAAATATAGGCTCATCTCCATGTCATACAGGTTCACCTTTTCCCTCCCCTGACAGTACAGTCTTTGTTAAAAGACAGCATGAGAAATCACATTAAGTTAAGAGAAGAGACAGCCACCAGGAAACCATCTCTCTGATCACGAAGTAACTTGTCCACTTGATTTGATTCCTGGGTTTGGTCACAGCCTGTTGCTGCGAAATACAAAAAGTCAAGTCTATGAGTAAAAAAACGGCTGCTCTGAGCCACGATCAAGGTGCTTAAAGGACTTTTGACTTGGAGATCCATTTGCTGATGTAAATCCTTCAGCATAGTCACCATGGCAAAATGTCCATGAACAGAAAGACCAGTGCAGGTTTTGCACGAAGTGACCTCTTATCTGCAGTATGCGCCCAGCAAAGAGCTCACAATGCATTCAGAAACACTAAAAATTCCATTTATATCTTCATTAGTAGTTTTTGTCCACAGAGAGTCCACCTCCGCTAACTTTGTGCTGTCACAGTACCTAGAGATTGTCTGGTCAGCTCACAAGGGTTAGTCCTGGGCTCTTCTATATGATGTTCTGATATAAATACTCTGGACAGCATTTCCAGTTCTTTTAAAAAATCCTGTAACAAACAGATACAAACCAGAGAACCCTTATTAACAAATGTCAACAAAGAGGCTGACTTAATTTTTCTAGTAGAGTACTTCACAAGGTTAAACACGCAGCTGACGGTTTTCCAGTGCAGAAACCTAGACAAGCTACAAAACCGATTGTAAAGATGAACGCCTGCAGGTCTACATGTTCAGCCTCCCCTCCAACCCCCACACCCTTCTCAGAAAAGATCGCTGCCCCAGTTTAAATGGTTAAACATCTCCAATATGCAAGCGCTCACCAGCCTTGAAATACTGTCCACTTTTTAGCACGGGACTTGGGCTGTTTCCTACATTTTGACTCTGGCTAGAATAGTCTGACTCCTCTCACATTCTGGCGGTAGGAGGCAAAGAGGGTTAAATGCACGTCTGGTCAGTTAAGACCCTTCCCAACATGTCCTTCTCAGCTGGAGCACGGCAAACACATTCAGGCTAGAACCGAGAGCTGGCAGCTGAGCCAGCTGGTCTCCAAACTGGTTCACAATTTTCTTGGAAATGTTTCCATTGCATGGGAAATACTGGGATTCACACAAGTACAGATTTCAACCAAACACGAGTAACAGTAGCAAGCTTGTTGGAAGCCAGTCCTGCTGCTGCATTAAGCAGGAACTATACATAGGGAAGGTTATGGGCTTCACCTACATGAAACAGAACTACAAGATTTACTGTTTATGTAGCTTTACTTTTTATTATTTCACTTACTGTTCACACACATCCAATTACTTACTGAAGGCCAAGGGAGCTCTTTGAGGCTATGCAAGCAACTCTCTATTTCACTAGTTCTCATTAGTTCATGTTCTACAAGACCACGAAGCACGAAAAGGAACAAATCCCACTGCAAAAGAGAGGGGGAAAAAAAAAAATCAACAACTTAAAAAGAAATGGATTTGGTGTTCGTTTCTTAATCCCTACACAATTCATGTTCTTCTTCTTGGTTCAGAATGCAGAGAAAAGGAGCGAAAGGAGAAAGCACATTATTTATCTGGGTGTGGCAATGAAGGACACCAAAGAGCAACATCCAAAATGAGGCAACAAAATTCCTTTAGTTCATACATTGTGTCCTACCATAAAGTCTCAAAATTTGTAATGCTCAATTTCCAAACATACCAAGTATTTAATTCCTGTGTGTTCAAGAACAGCTTGAAAAATTCTTTTCTTACCTTCGGAAATAAGCTGGTTTTAGTCTGCAACTAAATAGGGGTCATAGTTGGGGATCTTATAAGATAACACCGATACGCACGCAGAAATGAAAGCTGATAAAAGACAGACGAATGCAACCAATTACAAAATCACGTGTGTTCAGTCCTCATAGTCTCCCAGGCCAAATGGGCCATTTTGCCATTTGTTCCTAAATTAAACTCTGCCTTCCTGACAGGTATCAAACACTGGCAAGTGGTATGCGGTCTTTTTTCTCTACCCCTGCAGAAACAACGCCAGCTAACAGCAGAGCAAATCCTGCCGGCCTCATTCACACAAGCAATCAGTTAACAGTGCGGGCAGGCAGAACTCCTACATGAGTACGTCAGACCAGAGTGGGTAACTGGCAGCTCCATAGATCGGAATAAGCTTTACCTCTCGCTGCTTAACTTCTGCAAGATAACCGATGTTCTTCTTGCTGAACATCAGCTGCACAGGAACAGGTGTCCCAAAGTCCTCCTTCCAGACAGAAAGCAGCAGCTTTAGAAGGCCATAGGTGGGATTAGTCTTTACACGCAGCCTCTCAGAGCTCTTCTCTGGGGACTTGATCCCGAGACTCAGAGGAACACGATCTGAAACTGTAAGAAAAGGAAGAAAGGTGAACTTCTATAGCTGCGTTATTTTCCTTATATAGTCATCACCTTGGTCCAACAGCACATTTTGCATAGCTGGCATCTAAACGATCACTCAAGTGATTAAACCAGTGAACCTAAGAGGGCTGGATTTTAGAAACATGCAAAATTATGAGCTTTGAAACTATACAAACAAGTATTACATAGGAAGAGATTTATACTGCTCAGATAAAGAACACCATTTGGTTGGCATATAGCCCCAAGTCTTGAAAGACAACTGACTAAATAGAAGTCAGCCTAATGTTTAATAAAAGAGGACCTACGCGTTACTCCAAAGGAGAGGAGAGTAACACAGTAAAACAACATCTAAATCTATAAACAGATTAAATAGTTGTTCATACCTTTGACTATAGGCAGAGTTGCATAACTTTATACAAGTCAAAGTAAAGCTGAACTGTTTAACTGCAGCTAAACACACACAGAGGGAAGATACCAGATCTTCCTCGGTACAGACTAATGGAATAGGGCAGATTTACATTGCTGCCCCAACCCGAATGAAATTTCACAATATCCAGGTGTGAACTGCTTTCTGAAAGAATCAACCATGTATAAAACTTCTTAAGAAGGTTCTAAACCCAGGAAATTAGAAGGTTGCCCAGGGAGAAAACACCTGCATCCAGATCACTCGCTCCTGCTGAGAAAAACATTGTATTTAACACACTAGAGCAAGAGGGGAAAAAAATGAAAACACTCACAAAAGTCACAATACACAGAAAACAAGTTAGTTCCATTCTCTCCAAAAAGAGCCATAAAAATACAATTTAAGGGAACAGGCCCTTACTTTTAGGGAAAAAAAACTCTGAGCTGCAACTTTTCAGAGGCAGAAATACTCAAAAACATATCACTTATTTAAATGAAGGTACCAATAAATAAAAAACAATGGAGATGTGAATAGAACACCAAATCTGAAGGACGGTTAGTCAAAGTATAGTGCTGTTTTGCAGAAGGTGGAAGGGAATAAGAGCAGCCACCCAAACTGACAGAAGAAAATCTGCAGTCTCAATGACACCCCAGAGAATCAAACATCCATGAGCTCTAAATACTGAAATCTCTGACCCCAAGGATTTAAGAGAACTGTAATAACAGATTTCAGTCTTAAATAGCTTATCATGACTAACTTACCCAGCAGAGAAGCCAACTCAACCGTGCACTTTGCCAGCTGCTGTTCTGATGTGGGACACATGAACTGGAAAACACAAAAAAAAAAAGTTGTATCTTTGTCCCCATATTGCAGACTGGACAAAACAGGGCTTCACAAGGGATAAAAATGTCAGAGAAGAGCAGGCAATTTACAGCAAGAAGCACAAAGCTGTAATCAGGAAACTATTAAAGACTGAAAGACAAGAAAAAAATCATATATGAAAAGGGGATCCACAGAGGCTAATTTTAAGTAAGAAGCAGATCTACGCAGTGTAAGGAAATGCAGTGCAACTTTATCACATTTGCGCTCAGACAAAAACCATTCAACTGAACTCAGCTGTGAGGCAAGGCACGCTAACAAGTTTACAAGTACGAAGACAGCTCAAAGTGGTCCAAGGGTTTTTTCCTTGCTTTTTTTACGTCTACCTTTCTGCATCGAAGTGTCTGACTCAATCTTCCTAGCAGGCACTCCAGCCAGACGTAGTCAATCACTTCATCCTCATCCCGTGGGCCCACAGCAACACAGAGCACATCCTTGATGAAAAAGACAGCAGTAATTCACCTATTAGTATCCTGCACTTCCACAAACAGATCTTTGGACCTATGACAGAGCAGTTCATAGATAGTCCTTGGGTCCTCATAAAAAAAAAGACAAAAAAATTAAGCTAGTATCCTCCTCATTTCATAGGACGGATTAAAGCTGAATTTTTCACAACCTTACCTAGCTCTGATTTTCTACCACAGTTCTCACTAACGTTATGAAGTCAGCCAACGAGGGCAACCAGTTCATCATTCTTAAAAGTAACTAGCTCTGAAAGCTCTAGGTAATTCTGATAGCACAGCAAGCAAGTTCAGGGTAGAAGTGCTACAGAAATCCAGAGTCCTCTTATATTGTCAAGGTAGCGTCAGTGTCAATAAAAGCTGAATATGAAGAGCACTAATAGGGTTATGGCATGAAAACTGGTTTAGAAAATTTTACATGTGGCAGCACTTTCCATCACCAGCGATTTACCACCCAGTATCAGAAACTCAGGATGGAAATCAAGAGAATAAAAAAATATTTTAAAAGCTGTATCTGAAGATGCCATACAAAAATATCTTCAAAAAGCAACAGTTTACAGAAAAAGCCCCTGGTTTCCTCATATACCTTACCGTCCTCTTTTTATTTTATCTCAAGCAAGAAAGTATTGAAGGGTGTGTGCTCATTCTTATACAATTGCTGGGAATGCAATGACAGTGAGATCCAGTATTATTGCTCAAACAGACATGAAGCAGCAACAAAAATAGGCAGAATATATAATGGTAAAAAAGTGAAGTTTTTAGAATTCTTCTTTTCTTCATGGGTTTCTCACACAGGTTATGTAATTGCATGATTTTTACAAGAACAGTGACCTTTTAAAAGCCTGGGAGAAAAGACCAAAATGTAATTTGAATCAGCTAGAATAGAAAATTGCTTGCATCTAAGGCTGAAATTAAGACCATATCATCACCTTCTTTTTAAGATACTCTGATTCTCCCTAATTATAGCTGAATGAAGGTGCAGATGCAAAAATCTTTCAACAGATTCGTACGGATTCATCTGACACTTAATTCGATGTAGAATTCCTAGTGTGTACGATGGGACAGTCTACCAAGTTCTACAGAACTGAAAGGGCCAACAGGAAATTCTTACTCTAAATGGAGACCAGGAGACTCTCCATAAAAAGAGTAGGTCTACAAAAAAGTAGCTATTTTGATATGCTGACTCTTCAGCATACAGTTGTACACAACACTCATCACACTATGGTTTCTAGGCTACTTGTACCAAAAAGGCCACTGCCGTGCTACCAGGAATCCTGTATTTGAGATAGTACTCCTGGCCAGGGAGCGCTGATCTACGCAGAGATGGGAAGCAGGGAGATGAAAAAAACATTAGACCTTTCCATCGTGCTTCCTAAACACCCCTCACAGCCAGTTCCTTAGAACCAGAACATCCCCTTTTAAAAAACAAAACAAAAAAACAATCACCAAGGTGAAAAATTAAAAGGGAGTTAATGCAAGGCAGGAAGTGAACACCATGTACCTTAATCTCGTTGATGATTTGGGAGGGAAACGGAGCACAGTGCTGACAGCCTGGAGGGCAGTCCCTTCTCAACTCCAGAGCATCCTCGCCGGGCAAGGGAAGTCCTGGGACTTTCAGCATTCTGTTGAAGGTTGCCTTCACTTCTCTTTTGATGAGTGCTACAAAGAACAGGGAACAACTCCTGTCTACTTCAGCTTTTCTCTCCAGCGAGGCAGGCAACTGTTTCCAAACACTACCCTTATTAGCCTCTTGTTCCGAAGGCCACGGCAAACAAGGAAAGGACAGTTTACACTTTCAAACCCTTCTCACTCCAAGCTCTCATTATATTTAATGGGCAGAGGCACAGGTGCAGAGAGCGTGTTAACCCACAGCTCTAAAAGGCAGCCACCCATTACCACCAGGTACCACTGGCAACTCATCTCATTTTCCATCAAAATATTTCAGGGGGTTTAATGAACACAGTAGCTAAGCCAGGAAGCAATGCCAAAGTAGAAAGCTGAATCAGCATGACCATACCAGTTCAACCACGGTGCCCACAAAAGCCGTATGTTTTCTACCAAAATAAGTTTTGACCAGCATCCAAAACACTAATCTCCTGCTGCTGCAAATGGTGTTGGATATTCCTCCCCAGATTCTTGGCACAACCTCATGAAACAATGGGTTTTCAGAGATTCTGAAGAGGTGCCAGGGCACTATTACACAGTAAAAGGACTACAGTTGCCTTCAGCCTGCTGAAAACCCACCCAGTCCAAGAGGTGTTTGTTTTACAGAAGATTTCAGAAGCGCTCTGTACATGTGGACCATAAGGTGGCTTGAGAGAGCAGCTGCCTGTATCATACGTTTGAAGTGCTAAGACAACTTCAGCCTAGAAAACATTTTCAGAAGAAGCTTTCCACAGCATTCATTCTCACCATCCTATGAGCCTCCATAACTAAAAATCACTTACATGGGCCAAGCCTGAAAAATCCCTGAAGAAGGTTCTTGGAGCTAGAAATCATTCCTCTTATTCCTAAACAAGGAGGGACAGAGCAACTGCATGCTTCCCACTAAAAGAAAAATGAGTAGGACCAAGTACTTTATAACACTGGAATAAATTCTACCCCTTGATCTCAGAAAGAGAGTACAATGGACAGGTTAGAAGCCCCAGTTCAGGGAAAGGAGACTCACCTGCAATGTTGGCAGAAAGCCAGCCACAGGCTTTCTCAGTAGCCAGTTCCACTGCAATGTCTTCTGCACTACTTAAAACCTTTACAGGAAGGATAACAAGTGATAGGAGATTTACTACCAGCCACAGCATTATAGTCAGTGAGAAGTCAGAAGGAAGTCTAGAGGGAAAAGGCTTAATTTTGGCATGCAACATTTAAACAGAACACCACCACCTCTGTGGGAACTGCTACTCTGAGCAACAGGACTGACCCATTTTGATTTCCCAAACCTCATCAACCCCATACAAACCCCATCAACTCTTGGGGAAGCTGATGCTAAAACAAAAGCATTACCCTTGCAAGATGATGCAATTTATATACCATTCCAGTCTCAACAGTTAGCTATCGGCTGGAGTATCACTCTAGCCAGAATATCCAAGGCAGCCTGGCAGAGGTGACTCTCCTTAGCTATTAGTCCTCACATGAGGGCATCAATACATTCCATTGTCCTAAGCTATTAAGGGGTAAGTGAGGCCGCAATGGAAAAACGCTAACGATCCAGACTTAAAGTCAAGGTCTTTAGTAAGTTTTAGTGAAAATACATACTGCTGCAGATGTCTCTTCTGGCAATAACACCCTTACTGCCTCAGGACCTTTTTTTTTGCAAAATCTGCAAGAAGAGAATGAAAACATGCCACAGGATTAGTTAAAGTTCTTGGACAACACTCAGAGGTTCATTACTGTAGGAACTTTCACATGCCCTCTTACAGTCAAAACCAGTTGGAAGACTGCAGTGAAATAAGTCAGACCAAAAGAACCAGACAAGGAAAAAGCAATTCCAAGTCATCAAGCTACAATACTCAATTTTCCAAAGAGGGGAAATACAATAGCTGCAGTGGATGTCCGTTTGGATGCAGAGGGACACACAGCACCTTTATTCCTTCCTACAAATACTGGCATTAACTGGCTGGAGGCACAGCAGACAGTCACCCTACGAAGAGCAGAGGTCAGGGTTTATAATTACCAGAACCTGAGCATGACAGGCCAAACCGAATTAGGCTTATAGATTCTGCAGTAAGAAGAGACGGGAAGGCACAAGTTTAAATAACTTTTCCTCCTTACTCTCTGCCTTTGATGAGTGCCTGGGCCCCTTCCTCATACAGATGAGCGCACACCTCTTCAAGCAGCTTGTCATGATTAGCATCTTCCTCCTTCACTTTATCCTGCAACATGACTTCAGCCCTTTGAACCAACTCCGCTACCAGTGTTGCCCTGTAAAAAAACAAGAACAATCAGACAGACTGAAATCAATACAACAGTGCACACTAACTGTAACCAGCTGTTTCCCCCAATTTAGGAGGATACCCATCTCTCTCAGGCACAAATGCAATAAACCACTCTGCTAAAAAAGAATTAATCACACTGCGTTTAGTACTGTACCATCTCCTTGCTCTTTTTGTAAGGAAGAAAGCAGCAGTGAAGATACCAAAATAGTACTAAGACTCAAGAGTCAAAAGCCTTTAGGTTTTAATAGAAACATATATGGTTACAGGTATCTTTTCCGGCAGCAATACCCTTACACTCTCAATGTATAGTGATCAGAACCTCAAAGATGTCAACAGCAGCCCACTACAACCAGGATTCTTTGTGGGCTGATACCGTTTAATGTCTGCAACAAGTTGGACAACGGGACAGTGCAAACTCTCAGCAAGCTCATGAGTGACATGCTGGAGGGCAGGGCTGCCATTCAGAAGGACTGTGACAAGCTGGAGAAATGGGCTGACAACGGGGTGGTGACTGTGTACCTGTACAGGCTGGGGTCTACTGGCTAGGGAGCAGCTCTACAGAAAAGGATGTGGGGTTCCCAGTAGACAAGCTAAGTAAGTTAGCAGTGTCCAAAGAAGGCCAACCTCACAGTGGACCAACATTAGCAACAGTGCAGCCAGCAAGTCAAGGGAAGTTATTGCCTCCCTCGCCACTGTGGGGCTGCATCTGGAGGATACTGCCCAGCTTTGGGACCCCAGCACAAGAAAGCCACTGACAATCTGAGTAACCGCAGGAGACAAAAAAAAAAAAAAAAAATCACTAAGCTGGGATGCTGGAGCACACAACCTACAAGGAGACTGGGGGAGCTGGTTTCACTTAGCCTGGAGAAGAGAAGGTGAAGGGAGAAGGAAGGCTTATAGAGAAGACAGAATAATGCTTCCAGGAAGCGCGCAGCTACACGTTGACGGGCAACATGCACAAGCTGGAACAAGGGAAATTCTGATAGGATATAAGGAAACATTTTTCACAAAGCCTGGGAAAATTAAGCATTGGAACATGGCCCTAAGAGGCTGCTGAGTCCCCATCCTTAGAGACTTTCACAACTCAACTGGAAAAGGTGCCAAGCAACCTGACCTAACTTGAAAGCTGGCCCTGCTTTGAGCAGAAGTGTGGATCAGATGACCTCCAGAGGTCCCTTCTGACCCGAGTTTTTCCTATCATTAGCAAGAATGTTCTGAAAAGGATATAAAATCTCAAAATGCTGTATTACGTTCACATCCCAAGTGCCCCACAGTCATATAACCCCTCTCTTTGCATCCGTTCACAAATTCCCCTCTATAATGGCAATCAGATGTTGCTCAACCCCGCTGTCATACCCTTACACAGCCTTGGTGTTCTACTATACGGCATACTCTGAGGGAAGCTTTCTTTCCCCCATACACACAATTTTAAAGGATCAGCTCTTTGCCTCATTAACTTCTTAAGTCACAGAACAGATCACCAGCACTTACTTGATGTGCTTAACACAGTTGGATCCCACCCTCTCTGCCACAAATTCAACTGTTCTCCGTAGGGAGGGAGGCTGGTTGTGGAAGAAGGCCTGTTCCAACTCCACCTGTTCAAGAGAAAAGTGCTACAATTGATTAGAGCACTCCACCCAGATCCTCCTCTCCTCAACACAGGAATGGACACAACTACCATCTGGAATTATGCGAAAAGGCACGCGATTTGCCTACACTAGAACTTTCTGCTACTGTAGCATTCAGCACCCCTGTAAAATATTTGCTCCCTATTTCCTTCTAACCATTTAACCCAAAGCTCATTATCAGGGTTTATGAAGCTACAAAAGCAAATGTCCAGTAAAGGGAAGAATGGCAGAATTATGGCAGCACCTACTAGTAGTGAGTCACCACATAGGGTTTGTTTTGGGGAAGAAAGGATCCTCTCTTTTAATTACAGGCTGGTGATCCTGTAGGCTCCTACACAGTTCGTTGTTTCCGTGGAAAGTGTGGCTACAATCTAACCAAAACAGAGTATGAGAAACCTACCAACATTTTATATTAAAGAAGAGGCAGGCAGAGAAACAGGCTAATTGTTCCAATTGCAAAAACGTTTACTGAGGTTATCTGGATTTCAACACCCACATGGTATCCCAGCCACATGACTATAACAGAAGAATGAGGAGTAAGGGTACCCGACCATTAAACACAATGTTCCCTGCTGCCTAAGCCCATTCTTTTCTTTCCCTGGCATTAGGATACCACTGTGTATCCTACCCTCACAGAAGCAATTGCCCCTGCCCTGCTTCCCCTTGTGACTCCCTAATTTCATTACCTGCAGTTTCCGCTGTGTGACAGAAGCCTTGGGTGCCAAGGACTCTGCAGCTGTGGGAGTGATTTTCCTTATAAAGCCACCATTTTTTGCTCCACTACCAGCCACAAAAGAGGCAAGTAGTTTCCGCAGCTCACCTGTACAGAAAAACATGCAAAAGCAGTCATCGTCCCCATAAGCAAGGGAACAAATCAAAACTCGAGAGAGACTTTCACATTGTCAGTCCTGTTTCCAGAGCAGATTCTCTCAGCTTCTGTGAAAGCTGAAGCTTCAGAAAAGCAGAGAGGCATCCCACCCATTTAACTGGCAGGGCATAGCAAGGCAGGCAAGGCTCCAAAGATAACAGAGGAGGATTCCAAAAAGCTCCCTGGCACATAGAACTTGTTCGGAAGGATCAGGGAGCAGTCATTTCTATGCATCCCTTTTTAGCATGGCAAGCGGGAACTGGAAAGTCGTCAAGGACAACAAGGCAAGCAGAGTTACGTAAAATTCCAACAGGGTCAGGAGAAAATACCAGGGAAAAAGCTTGAAGACATGTTCAACCCCTAGAAGCTTTCATGATGCAGGTTTAACATACAGTTTTCCTAGAAGCTAAGTCCCAAGAAGGACAGCACCATCCCACCATCTGGGACTCTATTGTCTACAGAGAGGGATTTCACCAATGGCAGTCAGATCCCAGGAAAAAGATATCTCAAACAACCACCTGATAAAGCACCAGGGTACAAAAGGATTCTCCCCCTCTGCCTGGCAGCAGAGATATGCTCAAGGATCACGGCATTCCTCACAGTACAAACACCTCTCCCTACATCTAGGATGGAAAAGTTGTACACTTACTCCTTATAATGCTTCCTTCCAGTTTGTGAAGGCTGAGTTCCCCTGTCCCTCTGGGTTCAAGCTCTGTAGATCAACTATCCTGACTGTGTAGCCTCCCTCCCCCCCAGCTTCACCAGACACTATTCACAGCTGCAAGAGCTTCTGCAATACAGCTTTTTATCAAGGTTGACCCATACACAACTGAGACCTGAAGTTGTGAGGAGGGGTAAGAAAGATAATCTGAAGACTCACAGTACCAAAGGACAAATATAAATAAAAATAAAAAATATAAATAAAAATAAAAGACATACTAATATATGTTATTTATATAGCAAATATAAATAAAATACTCACCAAGATAGGGACAGCAGGTATAGAGTAACTGCTGATCCACCAAGGGTACAGAGTCCTGGTGAGAAAAGGAAGGAAATGCTGAAAGGACACAGCAGGAAAGAAACAGTCTTCAGCAAGTCAGAAATCCCATACGGTTTCAGAACTGCCTTTCCATGAAAACAATAAAAATAACTGGATTCCAAGTCCACAGTAAAATTATGAACTTCCAGCCCAAGTGTTCAGTCCAGCCCTGTAACACACAATGAGCTGTTCTGCATTCAGTCAGTGGAGCTCAACCTTTGCTTCTGATCACTGTCAAAGCCCAGCTGAGAGCTCACGGTTACAAAGGGAACCAAGACTGTTGCCACAGCTGCTACTCATAAAAGAGAAACCTATCCACGGAGGAGAATAAATGAGGCACATCTGCTATGCGTTACACCTCCACAGGTGTCTGCACCCAGACTCACTGGAACACCGCACTGTGGAGTAATGTCACCCTCGTATCACCCAGTGCAGCCACAGGCATGGGAGGAAAAGCAACTTCAGATCCGATCCATGCGGGCAGTGTGTACTGCCCTCATTTGGAAAAAAAAATCAGTTGATCTCCGCATCCTTATCTCTGCCACTGAAGAGATAGTGCAAAACAGAACTTTCTAATTAGAACAAGATACACATATATCTTAGCAAATATACTGCTCATTCTTCAAGGAATGCTATGTATTCTCTTGCATGTCTGGGAGTTATCTGAAACATCACACATGCCATAAACTCACCTCCTTTTCTGCTTGTTCATACTATTTTCAGTTCAGTTACCCTTATCATGCAACTGGAAAAGAGGTGACCCCAAAGACAGCAACCTTGCTCTTATAGTCCCGTCTTACAATTTCTGTTGAGTTCACCATTACTATTACTTATTTCTGGGAAGTGCTACAGTTCTATCAGCTCACCTTTTACTGCCATTATCAGTGAGTAGGAAAACAGCACCTGATCCTCCAGCATAACTTCGCACCTATTCTGCAAGCTATTGCAGCAGGTGAGGCGTTCCTGCCTGACAACAGCCCCAGAGCTGTAACACACACAGTTTACAATCCAGGATGCAATGCAATTGAGGCGCTTGGACAAACCGGGGCATCACATCCATTGGCCTACATATGCTGAATGCAGCTGCACTGAAGCCAAGTTCCTGATAAAATCTTACACTCCTGAGGCCGTGGTAGGTCCACCCTTATCCACAGATTCAGAGGACATGCTGCTGCACTAACTCACCAAAGCCTGAGCAGATGTCACAGTATCCATCATCAATCCCTCCTGCCTGACATCAGTGGTAAAAAACAACTCTTCAGGGACTGATGGAACCTGAAACAGAAACCCCAATATTACAACCCAAACAGCAGTCAGTAACTTACACCATTTCTGACAAAGAGGACAGTAAAATCTCACCAACCTCCCACCCACAGAAAAACTAGCACTAAGGATCCTCTCTGCCCTAAAGGAGAACCTTTCCATAAAACTAAAGATTAAGTTTGATCACCATAACATAAGTCACCTTCCCTACCCTCCCCATACAGCATCTTTCACTTTTCCAACAGGTTGCTGCTAACCAGTTACCTTGCTTCTAACTGAAGGCACAAAAGGATTTTAAAAGTTCATCACACACCATTCTTTTATCAGACAAAAAATTCCCCAGTAATTCAAGACTGCCAGCTAGCACTCAGTCTTTGTGACAAGAGCTTCCAGTTCTAACAGGAATCAGCTGTCAACTTGCTTACAAGGATGCAGATTTCCAAGTACAGAGGATTCTTCAAACCCCACACTCGTGTAAAAAAACCCCAACAAAACAACAAAAACTACTGTTTTGCAGTGTTTTAATTCATTTCAATACTATTTTCTGTTGAGTTTTGTGCCCTCCTTTTTCTTCAGGGAAGAGCTGTGTGCACACAGGAGACTCTACCTGAAAAAGCCAACCCAGAACTGCAAGGATCAGCAGCTTGTTCAGGAAACTTATCTCCTTATCTTCAGAAAGGACCATTAACCTGCCGTGCAGCAAAAGCAGCAAGAGAGAGCGTTAGATTTCAATAGCTCAATTTTCATTACGGAAAAAAAATCCCAAACCACTCATTTTCTAATTATACTATTTGTCACCATGTACACATTCCCTACTTGTCTGCCTAAAGAGTGGAGAGCAAGCTCTACTTTTTTGTACGTATGGATCTGAATAATATGCTGTTTTAAGTTTACACTGGAAAAGCCAGTGTGAAGTAACTCTCTAGAATGTGCTTCAAATTTTCCTCATGTATACAGGAAACAAAACTAGAGCATTATTTAGGCATGGGAGACCTTGTAGGTTTAAGATTCAAATTCAAGGTTTAAAATACACAGCTGCAGATGTAGAAGGAGTGAGTGTGGATTTAAAGAATTTTGTTTACTTAATGAAAAGCCACATATTTAAATCAAATATTAACCTCCGAGTTTAGGATGTGTTCCCTTTGCAGCCTTATGTAAGATAAGAAGTGCTCATGATTTGCACAAAAAAAAAAATGTCCTTTTATAAGAACCTCAAACTAGGGCCAGCATGCATCCTCAAACACCAGGCCCCTCAACTAAGCAAGCAAACCCTCACAGAAAAGTTCTTAAACAAATATCCTTTCCCAGGCTCTTACCTGTATACCTGCAGCAAGAGACAAAATACTTTCCTGTAGTAATCAAGGAAAGGAGCAATATGATCCACAAGGGAAAGGTACTCCACAATCCAAGGAATAGTCAGGATAGAACGTTGATCCCGAATAGATTGCCTCAGAAGCTTGAATACATCCAGTACAGGTAGGGTCTTAATGGACAACAGAAGTGAAAGCAGCACTTGAAGTTACCTTTTGATACTTAAAGAAAAACTTTATCTATATAATGACTTTTCTTTCCAGGATTTCATCTTCTGTATTCTGTACAAATAAGAGGTGACTTTCTGGCTAACGCAAACATTTCTTTGCACACGAGCAGAGTAAAAACCACACTATGATGGCAACCAGGGGTCCCACTGGGATTTTCAAAAGTAAGGCTGTAAGCCTGACTATGTGCAAGTGGAGTCAAGGTCTACCCCTGCCTCCTTGCATTCAGTACGACACACTCTAGGAGATGGGTGCAAAACTAACAAAAACATTCCTGGTAGCTGGATTTTACACTATAAATACAAGTCGTCTTAGCTAGGTCAGAGTTCTGGTATGACAGCCCCAGATTACCAGAAATAACAGAAGACTGAGTACCTCACCATCAGTGCATTCCCTCTCTTTTCTAGCTTACACAAACCCTTCTTTCCTTTATTCCCAACCCCAGAATATGCAGTAGGGGCACAGAACAGTATAACATGATCCCAGGAACCACTGGCTTGCTTTGAAAGGGCATAACAATTCATAATCCCCTCCTTGGATTAGAAAACCTGCCTATCAACCAAAGGCCACGTTAGATTTCTTAGAAGAGTTTGGTTTCTTACTTGGTTTCTTAACGCTACTGCAGAGTCTTGCAAGTCTCTAGTTGGTTGCTCCAAAGTGCGATATGGCAAGAAAACAAGAAACCCCAGGAACTTGGCAAGGAGTCGTAGACTTAACAGGACTACAGTGAAACGCTTCTTTTCATCCTGAAATGAAGAAAAGCAAGCTGGGGCAACGCTACCCTAAACTGGCAAAGCAACTACCTACACTAAACTTCCATTCCCTTCGTGCAAAAGGTCCACATAGCTTCATCACTGCTTTTAATAAAGATACGTTTCCAAAATACATATTTATCAAGCATTTCAAATTGCTTCTGCCTCCATGGCTTCACTTATAGTGAGAAGAAATTAATTCAAGAGCTTTCTAAAACAAGCAGCTGCTCAATCACATCTTCGTATTAACAACTTTGGAGTCAATGAGAGGGCACAGAGCTGATCTCATGTCGCCTCCTTCATACCATTACTGCTCTGCAAGTTTTCATGAACCTTTGGCTGCTACTTTGCTAATAGACTATAAGCTATGACACCTCTGACAGGTACAGATCAGTGAAGAAACATCTGAACAGGTATGAATAGGCGTGACTACAAATTCATTCTAACTAAAATCTTTCTACGTGGAAAAGTAACAAGGAACTATTGCAACTGAGTGCAACAACTGGACTCGGATATTTCACTGATCTAACACAGGGTACTAACAACCTAAAAAGAGGCTCGCACTTTTCAAACTATTGTGCATCATCTCTTATAACACAGTTGTGTGAAGCACCCTGAAGCATACAAGTAAATGGCAAGGGGCTCAGCCATCCATAACCAAGTTGCAGAGTTATGACAAAACCAAAGGAATAAGCTCTTGTCCTGCAAATACAGCAGTGGAAGCTCCAAGTCAACTCACAATCAAGCCAGTAATTCTCTGGGTACAGGAACAGTTCAGGGAAATTCCTGCCAAATGTGTTTGCAAAAAACAAGCTTACCTGTTCATCCATATCTGCTTCCCCATCACCGTGCTCATGCTCCACCAGAGTAAGGCCATCCAGTTCGAGTATCTTCAGGCACAGACTATCCATCAGATGCTGATTGAACTGGTAACTTCAGCAAAAGATGATGATGAGTCAGACTGGGCTGAAAACAGCAGTAAAACCTCAACTAACACACTGCAAAATTTCAGGCTTGTCTCATGAGTTGTATCAAGCATCAGCAGACATCCATGTAACAGACTGAAGACAAGCAAGCAAGGGACAAGACTAGTACTGGCTGACTCCCTTCTTTTCCACTCTTATTGTGTACTTCTTCAAACAGATGCTATTTAGCGAGTCCCAGCATAAGGATAATAATATGGATCTGTCGAAGCAGGAAGCTGTAAAGTAACTGAAGATTCAAATCTCCCATAGATCACAACTTCTCCATGCTGTGGATTGTGAAAAACTCATTAAACAAAACCATGAACCTGGCTTCATCCTCTAACTCCTTAGCTTCATGCACTACCACACAAGAAACACTTGGCCAGTCCAGTACCCTTGCATTGCACGCCTTGGCACTGGAAAATGCTGATGGCCTGTGACAAGATATTATGGTTTTATAGAAGGAAGATTATTACCATGTAGTCTAGCCTAATGTAGCACACAAACACATGCTGTGCTCCAGACAGAACCTGCTTATTAACATGTTCACCGTGCGTGCTGGCCAAGAACACTTAGTGTGGTATTATGCAGCTTAAAAACATTTCTGATATGCTCTGCCTAAGTTACACCATGCCCCAAGCTCTGCGGAAAACTCCCTGCTGCAAGAGCAACATGCTAGTGTTCCCCACTCGCCCGCACACTTCACCAAGGAAACAGCAACCACGGGCAGCTAACCTTCCTGCGCTGAGGATGAAGTCCCTGAAGAACTGCTGGCACCCTGGGAACGAAGGGGGTGGACAAGGTCCTCTGATGCTCTGAGGAACGATAAATCTTTCCTGCAGCCTCTTCAGACGGCTCAGATTATCAGAACCCAGCATATTAAGAACATCCTGGTCTGGGGTGTCTCCCCAGCTTGCGCCACCTCCAGTAGGACCTTTACACATCTTCAGGAGACAGAAAGAGTAGTGAGAAGGAAAATTTGTAGTAAGGTATTATTTCACTTCATCTCTCGCCCCACATATTCTCCCTTCCTCACAAGGCTTTGTTTTAGGAGTAATCCAAGCATGGCCTTTTCAGGCAGCCCACTACGGAAGATTTCTTTTCCTCATGCCGAAACATGCTACCCACCTCAGCCATAAACAGCCTGGAGATCTTGAGAGATGGAATTCCGATCCTATACATCTAACTTGGGCACATCTAGCAGACTACATCTGGATGTGTGGAGAGAATACCTATCACTCGCATGGTCTTCATGAACCACTCAGTAGGATCTTTAGCCCAGTCTCCAAGGACCGTGATACTGCACTATGCATTCCCAGACCAGATTTTCCTCGAGTTTCCACAGAGTTAAATAAAATCAAAAAATGAATGCCCCCCTGGCCCAAACACATAGATACTACTCAAGACACAAAGAATCACAGAACTGCAGAACTGTTTGGGTTGGAAGGGACCTCTTGGATCATCTACTCCAACCCTCTTGCTCAATCAGGGTCAGCTACAGCAAGTTGTCCAGGACCACGTCCAATTGGGTTTTGAATGTCTCCACAGACTGGAACTTCACAACCCCTCTGGGCAACCTGTTTCAGTGTTTGACCACTCTCACAGTAAAGAAGTGTTGTCTTGTGTTCAGATGGAATTTCCTTTTTCTCAATTTACGTCCGTTCCCTCATGTGCTGTCAGTGAACACTACTTAGAAGAATCTGGCTCCCTCTTCTTCGTGCCCTCCCATCAGGTATTTGTACAGTGCTAAGATAACCTGGAGCCTTTTCTTCTCCAGGTTGAACAGTCCCAGCTCTCTCAGCTTCTCCTTATATGAAAAATGCTCCAGTCCCTTAACCATTTATGTGGCCCTGCACTGGACTCGCTCTAGTTAGTCTGTATGTATGTTTCTTGTACTGGTGAGCCCAAAACTGGACACAGTATCCCAGATGTAACCTAACCAATGCTGAGTAAAGGGAAAAGATGACTGCATACTCCTACATCTAAGTCAGGATAGTTTTAGTGAGAGATACTAAAAAGCAACATTTAGGTATGTATACCAAGTGAACAATTACTAGGTCCATTTATTCCAAACTGAGCATCCTCCTCTCCCAAAAGAACATCTTGTTACACTTCCCAACCTTTAAATTATCAGGCCTCGACACAAATCCTCAGTCTAGGTTCTTTTCTGCATGGGTATCATAATACACACAAGATTCTGCAAATCAGTTTCTGGTCAGACACATCAGTTCATTGAAGACAGCTAGTTATCAGTTTAAATCTTTGGTTACGCTTGTGAAACCCTGCAGTCTTCATTAAGAAGGCACAGATATAAAGGAGAAATACAGTACCTAGGACTAATTAAGTCCTATTGATGCAACAAAGTCCACCTCATCTCTTTCCCACAATCTCCCTGAACACGCACATCAGACAGGACACTGATGCAAATTCAGACTGGACACTAGAGGAATTTTCAACATTCCAGCAGCTTGCAACTTCCTGGCAATGTGTGTGGGCTAATACTCAAGGTGGGGTTTTGTGCCTGTTTTGCTATCCAAAAGGAACCCACCAATAAGCCAGCCATTTATAGAGAATACAGTGAAAATCTATACTCCAATCAGAAGCATATTTTCTTTTTTCATTCCTTCAGCTACAGTGAATTCAGATGATGCTTGAAACTGGCCAAAAAAACCCTGTAAATTACCACAGCAATACTATATCAAAAAGAGCCTGTTGCAGCATTACACAGAAGAACTAGAGACTCTTTGCATGTAGTACACTCATGTTGCTAATGAACGTAACTGGGAACCCCTACATTAGATACATGTCAAAACAGATCCTTAAACCATGAAGAATTAATTCTTACAGCTCATGATGTGCTTAGTGTGCCTTATCCTTGATTTACACAGAGTTCATCAATAATTTATCACTGATATATATTTCTGGAAAAGGAAGGAAATTCCCATCCTGAAGACTTTGCTCTCCCAAAAAAAGTTTCAATAGGAAAATCTCAAAGAAACTTGCAAGACACAGTTTGTTTTCTCAGCCAGAGAAAAGATCAAATCAGCTTTGATGTACATCTTCATAAAAAAACCCAAGTCATTTACCTGGATAAGCTGTTTCTGAAAGAGCCTGGCAAAATGGCTGTGGTTGCAGGTTGCAGATAGGTGAGCCATCATGGCCCTGTGAAGGAAAACATCACAAAATGCTGACTGGATCTCTGTGGTACAAAAAAGTGTTTTAACCTCAAACTGCACCAAAAGCATAAAATAACTGCTTTTAAGAAAGTTATCACCAAAGGCCACTGCATCTTTTTAACCAGGTTTCCCAAGCACCAAGCCCCATCTGCTGACCGTGGAAACAAAAATTGAGCACCTGCAGAGCAAACAGTTCTAGAGATAACAAGACTCTCTTCCTTTCCTGCAATAATGCTGTCATTTAGGAAGAAAATTAACTCATTCAGCTCCCACTCTCCCCTGTGCAGAGCAGTGAGTTGAGTTCACACATATGCAAGTAAGAAAACAGCAATAGCAGTACTTCTGATGCCCAAAGAGAAGGAAAATTTCTCAGTTTAAATCTCAGCCTTGTTTTGCTCCTATGGTGAAATGTCACCTTCATACATGTAACTTGAGTAGGTTGGTGGTTAAGACTAACACAGAAACCCACAAGGCAACTGCTTTCAAAACCATAATAGTTTCTTTATATATACTCTATTTTGATAAAGCAATAAATGAATAAAACAGTTTGCTTTCCATAGAAAGAGACACAGTTGTCTTCTTTTCAGAGCCAATACACTAGAACCCCCTAAAACAATTAGGAGAGCCAAGAGCTTCTGAATATATTAACACAGTTATCCACACTTAAGAGGAGTGGGGCGTTGGAAACATGAAATGCACACAAAAGTATATACAATGACAATGTTCAGACCACAACATACTGCATGTGAGAGTTGTTCTTTCTGTGATTATGAACAGCAAAAGAGCTACACCAAGACTGATCAAATTAGGCCCTTGCCACTTATAGCTTGTTTCTTTAAGATAACAGTTGATACTTTTAAATATAGAAGGAAGTTTACACGGACAGAATCTTCCAAGAAGCACAGCTCCCTATAGATCAGTGCAGAAGACCATTAGGAAGAACGTGGAACTTAGGATGCTGAGTCTAGTATGCTGCACCAGCAATTCAGCTACATTAAAGAGCTAGCTGAAGTTGTATAAGACTCCTACCTGATCTTGTTGCCCAGAACTCTTTCGAAGTCCCAGCCAGTTTTTTCATGGTTATCCTCCCATTCACGCAGCAGTTCATAAAAGATATCCCTGTGAATCAAGATATTTAAGGGTATGAATTCCTACTTGTCAAAATTTGAAGTAACAACAACTGAATATTCAATTGCTCCTAAGTTCCCCAGCAAGAATCTACCTCGGATTAAATAACTCAAGCCTCTAAGCATTCAGATACCTTTGCAAAACTCATTAATGTTAGTGGTACTTCAGCGAGTTTCCATTTTCCATGTCTTTGACAGCAAGTGCTTAAGCTTGTTATGCCCAAGCTCTGACGGAATGACCAAAACACCCATTATCAGACACACTGAAGACTGAGAGGCAGGAAAGAATAAGCCACATGAAACAATACCTATGAGGAGAGAAAAAAGGACCAAGACAACTTGCCATTCTCCCCTCACCCTGTTGCTGCAAGCATGGAGGGAGGTGGCAGGAAGAATAAAAGCATACCAGATTTATATGCAGAAGCAATCCAGTAGGGTGACATACTGTACTGGCATTTACCAGAAGTCTCAATAACTCCTGAAGAATTAGGCTGTTCTTCTCTAAAGACATTAAGCATTTAGCTCCTGCAGTCAATACGGACAAAGGCCTTTTTTTTTTTTATTATTTTTATTTTTTTAGAGTGAAAATCTCAAGATTTTTCTACAGCATGTAGCATACATGAGACATTCTTAATATCCTCTGTTCACAATCATGGAAAGATTATACCCTGTGAGCCATACAGTAACAGTAGCAGAAATTTACCTCTGTTTCTTAAATATGTGAAATGCTCTGTCACTAGGAAAGTTGGAGCGATTGTCCGTTTCTGGCTGGAAAGAAACAGACTGTACAGAGCATGGCAGCAGGAGAGACACCTGTTAAAAATATAAAGGCAGCCATTAGACTAATATAAGTCTCTAATTCATCCAAAAATCTGAAACCTAGAAAAAGCAGGGAAAAGACATGATGAGGAAACCAAGTGTCACCAGTTGAGTTGTTCAGACACTAGCCATTTTCCAAATGCTAACTGCTAGTAAACACCAACAGTTGTACAACCTGCATTACACTACAGAGAATCACTTAACATTGTGAGTGGAAGCATCTCGTCTCTAAGAAACCTCTGCAGAATAGATTGCAACCAATATTGATACAGTGTGGAAAGAAAGATCTGCAAACAGCCAAAGTGTACCTTCAATATAGGGCTCCAGAGAATGCAGGATAGTGGCTGGCAATTCCTGTATTATTCTTCTTTCTCCTACTCGAAAAGCCTATGTCTTCAAGTAACAAGAGACCTTTATTTACAGCTTTAACTAAAAAGCTCAGCTATTGACATGCCTTAGTCTCAGAAAGTACCCTGTACTTTCTTTGCCAAAAGCAATTTCCATTTTTTAAAAGATGGATGAAACAAGATAGAAAATACATTAAGGCAAGCATTCCTACTATCCAGCTTTAGTTCCCTAACTCAGATGATTAGATCAGGAAAACAGTTTTCACAGGCTGCATCGTCTCCTCTGAAGCTTCATTTGCCTAAAAGAAGTCTGTAGCTATGAAACAAATCCACTTCTTCCAATATTGCATCTAACCGATCATTTTTCTGGGATCCATGCTTATTAGATGAGAATCTCAAAAGCAAAACTTGACCCCGTCAAAGTCACTGGTTGAGGTTAGGGCCTGGAGCACAATGTAAGGCTAGCCAGTGGCGATTCACGGCTAATAATCATTGGACCTAGCAATTCACTCACCCGCTGACAAGAAAAAAAAGTAGCTTTCAGACACTTGCCAAAGACGAGATGACAAGATACTCAAAGTAGAAGGAATGAGATTTAACGTCAAAGCCATCACAAATAAAAAAGCAACAACACAAAGGTATGAAGCAACATCAGTTGAGCTCTGCCAATTTTTACCTTGGCTGTGCTGCTTTCATAAGCCTGCCTGAGCCTCTCGTGCAAGGTAGGAGAAAAAGATGCAATCCGTTCATTTTCAGCCAACAGCTTCAGCGTCCCCTTTTCTAAACGGGAAATAATTCTGCCAAGACAACATGGATAAAACCCACAGACAGACAGAAACAACACATGATCAGACTTAAAGAAATGCTTATGCTCATTTGTTATGAGACTACCAAGCAAAGAGTTCTAAGCCCCAGGCACGCAGCATCAAATCCTACTGGCATCCGTAAGGCCATTTTTTATTGCTCTCATCTCATGACTCTCCTATTCTTGCATAATGACACTGAGGTTCAGAAGACAGAACAGTGCAAGGAAAACTCATAGATATTCAAATCCAGGCCAAGTTGTATGTCTTGAGGGAAAATTAACAACTCCATGCCTGTAAGTGGCAAACCTCTAAAATCCAAGCACACTTGCTTCATCTCTCACACATCTGCAGTCACAAGCAGAGGCAAAAAAAATACTCAACTCACTCATATTGATAATCCAAGACTTGAACAGCAAAATAAACACAATTGTGCACACTTCGGAAATGCTGAATCCCTGATGCATCTAAGAGGAAAAAAAAGAAACATGAGACAATAGCACCTATCACCACTTATAAACTAAAAGACCAACAATTAGCTCTCAAGGAAAGTAGGAACTGCCATATCCAAAAACAGTCTCCCAGACCAGTATCCAATTTCCAGAAGCTCCCATTCCCTGACACCGGAATAGACAAATCCTCCCATCCCTATCCTTCCTATACTAAAGGCAAATGAATTGTTCAATGCTGTATGGGAAAGATAAGATTCATTCTCAATCTTCTGGCCAACAGTAAGCAGATCCAGGACAAAAAATAGACCAACCGCAACCAGTCACGAGCTGCTGTTCCCATAGCTGGAGACTTTGTGTTCCTAATCCAGGACACAGCCCTAAGAATCAGTGAGTGGCAAAACAAAGGTCAATCAAACAGGAGCATTTGGGGGGGGATTGTCTCATCTTAAAACCACTTTTTTGGGTTTTATATCCATATCAAAGCACTAACTGCATCAAGTTTAAGTCTGAATTTGCCAAAAACCAAATGCAACAATTACATATCTATATAGATGGTCCTGTGCACTTGTAACCCAACCTTAAATTTAAGAAACACATAGCAGATCAACAGCACTTTTGAGTTGCAAGGACCAATGGAGGAGAGACTTTAGCGTATCTGTACTTCTCTCTGAAAGTCAGTGTTAGCAAGTAGCTACAGCAAATCTCGCACAATAGCAGAAAACTAGATTCAAACAGTATCTAGCAATCTCGCTCTACCATATTGTGGAAGCACTTCCCATACACGCATGATTTTTGTCAGCATCTCAGATGAGTCCCACAGTGGTAATAAGGCGCTTTTTGTGGAATTTAAGACTAATTGTCCAAGCTAAAGGCAACTATTCTATATCACATTATCATTCCATGGAAGTAACATTCTTTCCACTCAATACTATTACCTTTACTGCTTTCATTGACTTCAAGGTCACTGTCCCCTTCTTCTGCGGTAGAAGTACCTTTAGATGTCAACAGCTGCAGAACAAAAAAGAGCTCCAGAAAAATATTTGGTACCAGGTTTTCTGTAAAAGAGGAAATGAGATACTAAAGGTGGATATTCAGTATTGACCTGCTTTAATAAATGAAGGTAAAAAGACAGATAACTGTTCTATGGCACAGTCGGCAAAGAACTCCCCACACACAGACACAGTGTAAATCAATATGGGAATTACAGGAAAGATGTGTTAGGGAAGGGTCTGGTTTCAGACAGGACCATACAACGTCAGCCTCCTACAGCTCAGAGTACTGCATCAGGTTAATCTCCTTCCCTAAACTTTTACCTAGTATCCATTTATTTTAATAACTGTGTTGGCTTAGTTTATTTTTCCAGATGTTATTTGTTTGTACACTGTAACTGTCCCACAACTTCCACATCTCATCTACCTCCCCCTCACAACACACATGCAAGTTCAAAGCTCAAAGAAAGGTCAGTCTCACATCCTATGGGTCTTCACCTGCTATACATGATGAATAGAGCTGCGCCAGACACTCCAACCGTTTCTTGCAGGAAACCTTAGTAGGATTTGCACAGGTCACCAGATGGCTTTCAGCAGGAAGGCTAGCACTGCGAGTGTAGCTAGGCTTAGTAGGAGTGCCAGGATCAAGAGATATCCCTGCAGGAGAAGACGCCTGGTGCAGCAATTTGCATCTGAAATTCAAGAGCAGCAACATACTACATGACTGAAGATGATAGACAGCAGACATGCAGCCAGAAGAGGTCTTTCTCTTGCAGCCTAGCATGAAGGAATTCCTGCAATAACTAACTATATAATTTACACTGCCTAAAGCTGCTTTTAGCATAACAGTAATTTAACTCATCTTTCCCTTAATCAGAAAGGATCTTGGGGCTAACAATCAAAAGACTCAAAAGAATCACATTCAAATTCCAACTCTGCTAAAGTGTGGCACTTTGACCAAATTATCTAACTAACCTACGTTACTGCTTCTCATCTAAACTGATATTTGTTAAGGACATGGAATCTGTTAATAGACCAGGTCGTAAAAAAAATTTTTGCATGTACAATTTCTGACAGCTAGACACTTTACAAAGTCTATGAAAATAAGGTTCACATCTGTACCTTCAGATATATTTGTAAGTTAACAACGCCCTGAGAAGATCCAATACCACTAAATGAAAAGGCAATGCAATAACTGATGAAATCCCATACTGGCAAGTTAAACAACACAAAGAACAAACTAATTTAATTGCTGGATTCTAAATCAACAATGATCACTCAGTTAAATACATAGATATTGTAAAAAATATACCTGCAGAGGTGATTCAAAATGCAGCAGCAGACTGGCATACGTAAGACACATGAGAAGCAGGAAAAAAGCCAGTAACAGCAATATCAAATGATTGTTAAAGATCCCAATGGAACATCCACACTTGGCACATCACACCACCTCTTACCATGTTGTCTCAAAAGTAAAATCTTTAAAAGTCACTTTAAAGGCTGAGGGGAAGACAGAAACGTTTTTAACTGCAGCAAAGAACTTCTGCTATTGGCCTATTTCTAGTGGAACTCCTGCGATGAAGAACATATTAGTCCCAAAACGGGCGTAGAAAGGTTATTTAGTATCATCTCCCTTGCAATGAACATAAGCACCTGACTGACAGAACTGAAGAAAATTACTCATTAAGCACTTTGTAAACCCACCAAGGTAAGACTCCAACAATGCATTTAGACTCTGCTTCATTTCTGCCTCAGTGTTGTCATCTACCTCAGCATGAATTTCACCTTTTGCCCTTGCTTCAAGTGACCCAGTTGGCTGGGGGCTGCGTTAGTTTTGTACCTCACTTCACCACTACTGAGGACCCAAGAGCAGGTCCCAGCTCTGAGCGCCGAGCACTGCCCATTTCAAGTGTGATGGGTCAGATGAGATCACCTCACAGACAAGATCCAGCTTCTATTTCACCTACTTTATTTTATATGGATTAGTGGGACATTTCAGGTAGAATTCAGACTGGAATAGGTGCTTCATGGAAGTGCACAGAGGCAGTTTTGAATCCTGAGCAGTTCTGTTACAGGTCCGGTACAAACATGACTCATGAGACTCTACTGGGTCTGTTTCAGCAGTTCTCGACCCACTGAAGTGAATTGCAAGGCTTAGCAGGAAAAGAATTCCACCCACGTGTCCTGAGGAGTTTCCCAAAGAACAAAATCTACAAAGAACAGCAACAGTTCTGATGAACGATAGTTTCTCCACTACTGTGCTTTGCTTTGTTCCCTGAAGTATCAATCCTTCCAGATTAACATTTTACAG
The DNA here is from genome assembly GCF_964195595.1 of Calonectris borealis. NCBI lineage: Eukaryota > Metazoa > Chordata > Aves > Procellariiformes > Procellariidae > Calonectris > Calonectris borealis. The sequence continues at coordinate 41,706,666 of NC_134316.1, read as the reverse complement.
AGGATGAAAGTCACACAGTAACTGAACAGCAGAGACAAAATTAGAAGCTCGAATTCACCTCATCTCCCAGCACACAAAATTTTCAATAGATAACTGCAGGAGTAACTTTTAAAACACAATGTCACACTATCCATGTCCTGTTTTCTCTGGCTGCAAGCTTGTATTAGTCTGCCTATCTTGCAAAATCATTTATACTTTCCCCACATTTGCATCATTAAGTCATTTTCTTCAAACCAGACTACACCTTCCGTCACAGGCGCAATCTTCAAACACAGCCCAGTTACACCAGCTCAAACCCACTCACTTCACCTGTGCAATCTAAGGGAAGCTGCTATCTAAGGAGATAGCTACACGTGCAAGCCCATGAAGAGGCAATCTTATGAAAGCAGTGAGGACTAACTAAACTTCTGAAGATAAAGTGAGGGTCATTGTTCCAGAGTTAGCGCACCTCCAAAATGACAAACATGAGCTAGCTGCATTAATATCCTAGTCTGATACCAAAGTCACACTTGGTTTTAGGCAAATTATAGTTTAAGGTCATCAAATCTGTTTTGGATATTCTTCTAGTCATTTCCACTCTGATATTAGTACCATCTTAAGACAAGAGAATTAAGAATCAATACAAGCCTATCACCACCCTGCTCAGACTGTACCGTTCTTTCTTCAGCATCTCCCTCTCCTCTTGAAGGCTGTTGCTTATCACAGATGTAAGATTTCCTTCCTGGACAGCAGTAAAGGCCTCGAGGCTTGACCCAGATGAAAACCGAGCAGCTGGAGACTGGCTGACAGGCGTGGAGGTGAAGCACATCTTTGGTTTTGAGAGGGGGCGCTCAGCACTTACAGGAGTTGGGTTGATTCGCCTTGATGGCTTGCTTTTGCTGAAAAAGTGAGAAGCGATTCCACTGAAATCAAGCTAAACCACAAAAAAAATTAGGTCTCAAGACAGATATGCATGCAACTCTTCCAGAAGAACCTAATGCTAAAATAAAATGGATACAGAGTCAGGATGTTGAATTTCTAAACTGTACATATAGTTGTGGACTTTATTCTGGTTACTGAATAAAAAGTCATGGAGGTACAGACTGCTAAAAACGGCCTGCTGACCCTTGCTGCAAAATTAATTATCAATCACAGAACAGATAACACAGTGCCACACAACTCTTCCAAACATTTCTAATTTGAGAGGAGAGGATATGCCTCATTTTAGTAAGAAACTAATTCACCAGCAGTTTCTAACATGACCACGAGAAAAAAAAAAAAAACCCAGAACAAAAACCACCAAGCTGCCATTGTCTATCAGTAAGAGTCCAGGCTCCTGAGTTACCATGGGACCTTTAAGTTTAGGGAAACCCATCCTTCCTGCATAAACTACCTAGATTCGTCCTTCAGGAAGAGGCTCTGTAATGCAGTAAGAGACATACTGGAAATAAGATACAGGAACATAAAGCATTATACTTCTCAAGAAAATGCTGGTTGCTACATATTAATTGCTACGGTGTTCTCAAAATCGCTATAGTGTTGGCTTCCAACCACTCCGTGACCCCTTTCCTCACTCTTTCTCCTAGTTGGGCATAGCGCAATTGAGGAAGAGAGACTGTCTATGCTGGAAACACACCTTATCTCCCTTGGCCAAAGCATCATCTAGACCCAGCATCTGTATAGACCCACAGACCTACCAATTTTCAGCTGGAATTTTGCATGTCCAACTAGAAAGTCCCACTTTCAGAGACCAGTGCCTGATACATGGAGCAAACAGGCTGACATGAGGTAACGAGGATTTTAAAGAGTAAAACCTCAAAGAGAAAGGAAAAAGGACTGAGGCAACCACAACACAAACAGCTGCCCAGAAGCTAAGCCAAAGTCACCAGGGAGACCAGGGCTTGCTGCAGACCAAAAAAAATACAGGCATCAGCTAGCTATTTTGTCTGTGACCACACGGCACAAATGAAGCTGCATGCTAACATCTGTTACCAGAAGCCAGAGAATGTCAATCCAAAAGCTTTTTTGCTAGTTTCAGTAAAGCTGAAGAGCCTTCCAGGACTGCTCTTCATTAGCAATTGCTATTGTGTTAAATGAGAAACGTGAAGAGCCAAGATAATGCTGACTTGTTAGAACATGCAAGGACAAAGATGTGGTCAGCTTTGTATCAGCTGGTCTGTGCACCGGTAGGCAGCATCACAAGTGAAAGGCGTAAGAGGCATCTTGGGTGAGTTCACAGACTGGAAACCTGACTACCTGTTGAAGTAATATTCCCCTACACAGCAAAGCAGTTCTGACCAAGAAGCCAGCCCCCAGGTATTGTTTATTACAACAACTTCTCTATCTGGACACGCACAACAGGATGAGCTAATCAAGGAACAGTAACCTGCAGCACAATCTGAATCAGACAGACTTGCTCTTACTTTGTCCAGCCAGAGGCAGCACCCATGGGCGGAAACTCCTCCAAGTTGTTAAGATTTAGCTGGCTGGGTGGGGATCTGGCAGAAACAAGAGGCACTTCACTCCGCTTCCTTCTCCCTCCGCTCCACGATACACTGTCATTCTTTCCATCTTCCTCTTCAGCAAGGGAACGCCCCAGATCCCGAGCTACCTGCCGGCCAGAGGCACTGACTGAGCTGTTGCCTTTCCTTCGGCCTCGTCTCGCTGGCAGGGCTTCAGGCGTGGCTGTAAGGAAGCTCCCCAAGCTCGCCTTCTGAGATGACCGCTTCTCACCGTGGTTAAGCACAGGGCTGTACCCAAAGCTTGGGCTGCTACTGGAGACCATGCTAGGAAAGTCACCACAAGGGCTAGACAGGTTTGACCCAGAAAAGGAAGAGGAGCCACTGGATGCCGCAGCAGGAGAAAAGCTGGTATCTGTGGTGCAGGTGGTCACCAAAGTCCTTTGGGAAAAAAGCTGCACTCGGCTGCTGGTTGCATGGCCTGCCCTCCTTTCTGATCCTGTCCTTTGGCTCCCTTGGGCCTTGGAATTAGGAGTTTTAGCAGGAGTAGAGGGTCCGTTAGTCAGGATCTGGCTGGTCTGCTCCCTTAAAAAATTTAGCAGAAAAGGCACAAAGTCTTTCTGAAGCAAACTAAGAGATACCAGCTTGTCATGGATGTGGTTCTCCTACAAGGAAAGAGGACAAAGCATTAATATAAAAATGCTACCTGATTCTTTCTTTCCCAAGACTGTGCCCAAGACTCATTTAAGTAGTAACTGTGGGATTGCAATACACAATAAAAACCAACATGACTTGTCAAAGCAGATCACTGAAATTCAAGCAACCTTAGCACTAGAGATCGGAAACTCAGCCTCCACACAAGCCATTTTGGCAGAAGTTTTCAGACGGAGTCATTCACTTTGGTCTCCAACTGGGAAATAGTTCCATGGAAACATCAGTAATACTGAAGCTACAGCCAGGGAGAACTTGGAGCAACTGGCACCCCTAAGTCCAACATTTCAAAGACATTGACAATGAAGCAGCTAATTCTAATAGAAAAATCTAAAATCTGCAACTTTTCCGGCCCCTATTTGTCTATGAACGCCACCTGCTTCCACAGAGGGGTGCTATAACAACAACTGTTTAAGCACTTCGAGTCCGGCAGTGCCAAATACAAGACCAAAGTTGCTCTTCCATTTCAATTAAATAATTTTGCTCTCTCGAGACTTCACAGAGGTCCAAACAGAGACTGGGCAACTTCAGGGTACATGAAGTTTTTACTTAAGAAACTTAAACAAACAAAAAAACCCACCACAGAATCAACACATTTAAAATCTAAACAGGTGGTGGTGATCTTACAAGGGCAAACATAGACAAAAAAGACTTCATGTTACATGCATAGTTCAAAGCTTTGTACACTGGGTAAAATTTCTTTTGTTCCTAACACTGCACCAGGTTTCCATTTCCTCTCAATGGGATTCAGCAACATTTGCAACAACAGAAGCAGCTCTCACAGGCAGCAACTTATTCCTTACTAATATTAAAATCATTGCACACATATTCCTGTTCATTTATATTCATACCTCCACTACATGAAAAGTCAAGAGAGCAAACACTATTTCTAAAGGACTCTTTTGTATGAAAGGAGGCAGTGAAAGCATGGCCATGACTGGATCCCTACAATCCTCGACACCAGTGCTGAAATCTGTATTTGAAAGTGTGAGACCAGTTCAGCTTCCTGAAGGAGCATGAGACTCCGACACAGCCTGGATAACAAGCCAAGCAGACAAGGCTCACTGCTCTAGTACTCTAACACTCAGTGAAAAAACACAGGTCAGAATACAAACCCCGTGAGGTGTCAGAAGACCCAACTTCTTACTAGCTCCAGTCAAAAACTGCCACGAAAGCTAGAGTAAGACATAGCCTACCATTTCCTCAGGTGCCCCCCTGGGTTTAGCTTTTAGATTACAGTCTGTGCTATGCACAAGGTCAGGCAGTTTCTCCAGCTTTTCAGAGCACAACCTGCTTTTATTCATCTTTCTCTGTGCAAGTTAACAGAGGTTTGGTTCCTCCACAGCCGGACAACGGCAACCTGTCAACAGTTGCCAGCTGCAAGCCTCCCACTTGGTTTCTCACACTGAAGCAACTGAGCTGCTCCCAGCAGCCAAAGGCAGCTAGCAATTCCCTTGCAAGGGCAAGCTTTTCGGTCAGCAAGCAGAGCCTCCGCACCCTCCACCCAGGCAGTGCTAACTGAGCTGTCAGCGTCTCAGACTTCATAACCTCCCCGGCTCTGCTTCTGTGAGCCACAGTTTAGGAAATACTGGACAACATAAAACGCTGGTCCCTTCTTCCTGCGCAAGTGTAGGATGACAGCGATACTTGACTAACTCATGTGGGTGACAGCAGTGAGCTTTGATTTTAATTAATACTGGGTAATGCGCTCTGAGGGACTCAGGCAGAAAATGCTTTAAATACAAATTGTTTCTTTACATCATCAGTGAAATATAAACGCTCATAGTCCATCTATGGTTACAAATGCTTTTATTACCACAGGAACCCAAATTCTCCAGCCATATCCCATTACAAAACTCAGCCTACTCAAACCCAGCAAGGACCCGCTCCCAGCCCTGAAAGATCTTCCTCAACGTACAGGCGGGAGGAGTAGCCAGTCGGGAGAGGCAGTGGCATTTGCACAGAGCCACCACCAAGCCCTCAGGACCGAGCCGTGGCTCGGGCGCTGGACCCCGCCGCAGGCGGACTGCGCCGGCTGCCCACACGGGGCCGGTGACAGCCTCGTCCATCTCTCACCGTTACTTTCCCCGCCAAAGAGGCGGGAAGCCTCACTCCCTGGTGTCACCGCGTTTCCTCAGGACACCAGCTGCCCTGCCCTGCCCTGTCCTGCCCTCTCTCCCTCCCTCCGGTCTCCGCTGGCACACGACAGTCAGGGGACCGAGGCACCGCCTTCGCGACACGCTTCCCGCGCCAGCGACCGCAGGGCCGCCCGGCCCACCGCCGCCGCGCCCGCCTCAGCCCCGGCGCCACCGCCCGCCGGAGGCGGCCCGGCCCCGGCGGCGCCGAGCTCCCGGCGGGCTCAGCCCTGCGGATTTTAACGGTTTTCACACCCCCGCCAGCGGCACTGCCGCACGGCGCAGGTCCCGCTGGCAGCTCCCCGCCGGCGGCCTCGCTTTCCCGCCGCTCTGCTCAGAGCCCGCCCGCGGCGGGGGCGGTGCCGCCGGCTGTTAGTCGGAGCTCGGCCCCAGCTCCCTCACCGGGGCCCCGGTTTGACCCACGCGGGCTTCGCCCCTCACAGCGGCGCGGAGCAGCAGTCCCCAACGCCGGGGCGGACAAACTTTCCCGCACGGCCCCGGCCCGCGGCGGCGGAGGGAGCTGGGGGGGTGGCGCGGAGGCAGGCCCGGCCCCGCCGGGGAGAGGTCGCTGCGGGAAGGCGGGAAGGCGGGCGGGCGACCCGCCGCGCGTTACCTCAGCTGGGCGGTGGCCGGGGCCGTGCCGGAGCCACCGCACCACGGCGCTGACCGCCACCTCCTCCTGCAGCAGCAGCTCCAAAACAGCCGCCATTCCCGGCCCCTGCCGCCGCCGAGCACGCGCACAACCCGCGGCGGGGGCGGGGCGGGCCGGCGCCGGCTGCGGGCGGGCGAGCGCGCCACGCGCGGCCGGGCGGGCCCGTCGTGTCCCGTCCCCCCCGCCTCCCGCGGGGGCGGGGCGGCGGCGGGGATTCCCGCCGGGGAGGCGGGCGGGGGCGGGGCCGGCGCCGGCCGGGCCCGGGGCCGGGCCCCCTCCCCATGTCAACACGCGGGGCACGGGGCGCCTGCGCCGGCCCGTGCGCGTCTTTTCCTCTCATGCGCGGTATTTGCTTCCCCAGCAGGGCTCGGGGCCCGGCCTAGCGGCGGCGGCGCCCGCGGGCCGGGGCGGGGGAAGGGGCAGCGGCGCCCCCCGCGGCTCCGCGCCCGCCCGCCGGCGCCGGCGCCGGACGGGGGCCGCCCCGGCCCCCCGCGGCGGAGGATGGCCGAGGACTCGCCCAAGCGGCGCAAAGCGAATTTCAACGAGGCGGAGACGGAGGTGCTGATCGAGCAGGTGCTGAAGCACGAGCAGCTGCTGTTCGCGGCGGGGCCGGGCCGCGCCTCCCCGGGCCAGAAGCGGAAGGTGTGGGAGCTGATCCGGCACAAGGTGAACCCGGTGGCCGCCTGCCCCCGCGACGTGGAGGACCTGAAGAAGCGCTGGCGGGACTTGAAGCGCCGCGACCGCAGCAAGCTCTGCCGCCTCTCGCAGGGCTGCGGGCCGCCGGGCCCCGCCGCCGCCCTCGGCCTCCTCCTGGCCCCCGAGGAGATGCCGCCCGCCGCCGCGCCGCCCGGCCGCCGCCACCTCCACCACCACCCCCGCGCCTACGGCTCCCTGCTGCCCGCCGAGGCCGTGCCCATCGTGGGCGGCATCGACACCCTGGAGCTGCCCGGCGCCGTCGTGGGGGAGATGGGTGAGTGCCGGACCGACCCCCGCGGCGCTGCCCCGGACCCTCCGCCCGGCGTCCTCCCGCCGCGGCCGCGGGAGCCCCGGCAGCCGCTTCCCCGGCCTCCGGGGGAGGAACGGCGCTGGTCCGCTGCCGTAGCAGGCTCCCCGCTCGCTGCGTGCGGGCAGGGGGCAGCGGGTACCGGCCCCGCTTGAAAATGTCTGCCTTGGAGAACTGCCTTCTCTCCTTGGGAATGCAAAATATATATATGTACATACACACACAGACCTGGCAGAGTTCGTGCCGCAGGTCAAAAGTGCCTGAAAACAGCACCTGAGAGTAAACCCCATCTCGTAGTAGATGCCTGTCTAAGAGGCATTAGACCCAGCCGCCTATGTTCACATCGGTAGTACTCGCAAATGCAAAAAGCCGTGCCAGCATGCAGTTCCAGGCAGCACAAAGTGCTGCGAGTACCTAACTGCATACGTACCAGAGAGACGTTGCATTAGCGTGCTGAAACGATCACCTTCCATACCAAGGGATTTCTTGCAATCGCAGTGTTTTGGCAATGCTGTTACTGGTTACTGTGTGCACGGTAGAGCATGAAATGAGCTTGCAATGAACTTTTGTCTCTTGAAACCTAAAACTCGGCTTCTGTGGTGGGGCCGGTAAGGGATCTGTAGTATGCAAATATGTGGTTAGCTGCTGAATGTGTCTTTATGGTTTTCTTTCCACCTATTGAGGTAATACACATACTAAAAGCATCAAAGATAGTGCAGTGTGAGTTGCAGAATCTTGGTTCAAGAACTAATGTTAGTGCTTAGTAGATGAGAACACATTTCACTGACCACCGAGGTCACGAAGTTTCTCACTGACTCTCCTTTGCTTTTCCTCTCCCCCTATCTCCTCTAGGGTTTAATGACAATCCTGGCCCATCTCATCAATCCAGTCTTGAGAAGATGAACCTCAAAGAAGAAATAGTAGTGAAAGTGGTGGAGCCAGAAGAAAGTTCTGAGGACATGGCGGTGGTTCCACCTAGCCAAGAACAACTACCTTTTCTGGGGACATCAGGCGGTGGTTCCTCTGGGAAAGTAAAAGCCAAAACAAAAGGCAGGTCCCAGGCAGACCAAAATGAAATAACTGAGGAGGACCTGGTGCAGATTCAGCAGACCCAGATGCAGGTGATCCAGTCTGGCTTTGACAGTGTCAACCACAATCTTCGACTGCTGCAGCAAGGCATGCAAGATCTGAGTAACAGCCTCAGCATCATGGCACACACGCTTGTTGCTATCAAAAACGTCTATGTGAAAAACAACACTGGCCCGACCACGTACGCCACCGCCTCTACTCAGACCACAGCTGGGTACCTGAGCCCGGGTTCCCCCCAGGTCTCCCCCACTGAGGACAGAGGCAGAGCGCAGGTGGCTGGAAGCAGCAGCAGAAGCAGCAGCTGCAGCTCCAGCTCCATGTCACACGAACCAGGTCCTTCCGAGTTTCCTAGGCCCCCCCTGAGAACCATTAAGAAAGAACATCCAAATGGCTGCTACTACTTCTGCTTTGCAGATGTGTAAAAACTTGAATATATGTAAAGTGACTGTGGTGTTAGGTGCTGTTTTATGTTCTGCTCCGGCTTGTGACTTCGAAGGAGCAAAGTGGACTTGCCTCCCACGTTTTTCCCAGTGGGAAACATTTCGGTATAGGTGGCATTAAACACTAATTACCAGTCTCCTGTTTGTTAACTCTGTTGCAGTTGGCTAATAATTTTCTTCTCTTACTCTCTTAAACAAACAAACAAACAAAAAAACAGATTTATTTTGACTAAGACTCTTGTCTGTATCATCCTTTGTTTAATGTGACCTTTTGAAAAATAAAAGGCATGAGAGCGGGGTAAAAAAGTAACATCATGGTTACTGACCAGCAGGAGCTGTCTTACACAAGTTGCTTAGTTTTTTGATTAAAGAAACGTCAGAAGTAGTTGTTTTTTTAAGTACTTGCTTTTTCTAATAATTATAATGTCAGGGGTGTTTGCTTGGTGGTTGTTGGTTGGTTTGGGTTTGGGTTTGTTTTTTTTTTTTTAAAACATCTGAGCTGTGCAAGGCATCACAAGAAGAGTTTGACATACCTGCTTAACTCTAGGAATGGTTTAGGTCGGAGGTGTTGATTCATGAATGTACTCCTCAGAATTCCTACAGCATTGCTCCACCTGGCTGTTGTTCAGTCCCAGCTTGTCAAATGCACCTTCTCCTCAGAGGCATTTTGTTTTACTGCACTAGCAGGGTAGGCTCTTTCTTACCACATGATTAAAATAGAGAAATACAGCAAAAAAATAGTAATTGATGAGTGATGCCTGGTTTTGACATGAAATAATTTTTCCCCAGATGGTTTACAAGCAGGCTGTATCTTCAACAGATTTTGCAAGCCTTCTGGAATCAATACCTCAACATTTGAAATAGAGCAAAAAAATTTCCGTATTGTTTTACGGGAAACGGAAGTTAGACTTGCTGTTAAACAAATTGCAGGAGGCCGGGGCTGACTTGGCTCCAGACAGAACAAATGCTCCTGTATAGTTTATGAAGCTTTCATTTTCACCTATCAGAGAGATGAATAAAATCTTCCATTCTCTTAACTATATAGCCACAGAAGAAGAAAGAGAAGGAAGAGTTGGAGCAAAAAGTAACCTGTTACGTGTCAACTCTGAAACAAGCATAAAGGAATCATTTTATCCTAATGTGAAAAAGAAAAATCTCCTTTTCACATTTAGATAGGAGGAAGCTATTGTCACTGGCACTATTCTTAAGATGTGTCTAAGGCTGGTATGTTTCAGGCTTATGTATTAGAGTCGCTCTACTTTGCACAATTTAAAATTAGCAGATGTGCTGCGTTCAGATGTCCAGCGTCCAACTGGAGGGGAAACAAAAACCCTCTCACCTGCAATTTTATGCGATGACCTGAAAAATCATGCAGGTCCTCTTCTTAAGCATTTATCACCGATATTAAAGTTGTACAGATAAATTTGGCCTATAGCAATGACTAGCTGCCTAGTTTTCCAGTCAGTTTGCAGAAGCATTCCTGCCACAAGAACTTAGCAAATACATATGACGTAGAGAATGGCAACCCGATTGTCCCTCTCCTAGCAGCATAAGAACATGTAATCATAGGGTAAGAGATGTCATTTTTGCAGTCAGCTTTGACAGAACGCTATACCGTACGAAAATGTACTTTTAAGTACTTTCTTTTACTTCTGCCTATATACCATCATGGTGTACTGATCACACACAAATATGCCTCAAAAACCAACAGCTGCTGCCTAATAAAATGTGAACACATTTTCGGTAGTCACATTGAACGGTAGTCACATTGTTAGCAAGTGCTTCCTTCCAGTATCATAGATGGAGTAAGATATACAAATATCTCACAAAATTAAAACATATACATGTATGGCACATTGTTAATTGGGATTAATGCCTTGAGGAGGAGGAGGTTCTTGTTTTCATATTTACCTTACAAAAGGAGATGGTGTGGGTGACAGGTATCACTACCTTATTTCTAAATTGCTGGTTTTAAAAATGGGAAAGAACTAATCATTCTAAATCTGATTTTTGAGTCTATGTTGTTAAAAGCTTTCCAAACTAACCTGTTGGAAGCATTTATATTTCTCCTCCTTTAGTACAGATGGGCTCTCGAGCAGCGTTTTCTGTAACTGAAGAAGGTACCCTTCCTTTGTATTTTGTTCTCATGGACAAAGCAGCCGATTAATGCTGCCGTGACATTCCAGGTAGATTAGCAAAATGTGATCTACAGTTTACCTGGTCCTGCTGGGCAGCGGTTTGAGCTTGTCCAGGTCGCAATAGCCAGTTTTTAACTGTCCGACATTCTTTCAATGTTTCAATTCTTTCTCCAATTGTTTATTTCAGCGTTTCTAGGGAGAGCTGGCTTATGTGCACTACATAGCTTTCTCATGTTCGAGTACAAATTTAAATAAGAGGAAGCTACAGTCCAAGAGAAGCACAGCAAGATCTTAAGAGCAGAGTCGGTGGATTGGATCTCCTGTATGAATGAAGATGATGAGACAAGCAATGCTAAAAAGACACTTCGGCGGTCAGACAACTACCAGACCTCAACACTGATCTGCTACGGTGTCTTTGTTCCAATCTTGCTTCTTTCCCCACAGTCTGTCGGTTGTACCGCTAATGTATACTGGAGCCAGATCAAAACCACTCCTCCATTTCTGGTATGATCCAAATTTACATAATATTTTAAACCAGGAAAGATACTGAGCTACCTGTCTCCAGTACAGAATGTGCAGAGTTGTTATTTTCATCTTCAAATTAATACAGCTGGCTTGCTATTTCTTTATGCACCCTTTCTGCGATCAAACAATAGTTCTGTAGGGAGCACCGAAAGCACACACCATCCAGAAGCATGCCATTAAATTTCTGGCTGCTCTTAACAGAAGATGAAACATCATTTTCTTGGAGTGTTACTGAGTAAATGAATTCCCAATTTGTTGCCTGTCATATGAAGCAATTTGAGCTATTTATATAAATGACAAGAGCTAATGACCTGGTCATGAAGCTTAATGAAAATACTGCCAATGATTTGAACAGGGGCAGAGCTGGCTTTTAATTTGCCGTACATACAAGGCATAACAGTGATAACACCGAGAAAGAGATCCAGGGAATTTTCTCCAATTCTTTTGGACTTCCCTAGAAACCTCATCCTGCTGCGCAAAGAGCGGGCAGTATTTTCGACAGCATACAAGGACTAAGACATGCAGGCACATAAACCACAACTACAATTTGTGATGATAGCTATAATCTACTTTTACCTAGTTTTACTAGAAAGAGAAATGTAAGGATCTTGGAGGAAACTAGAGCAACTGGCAGTTTAACACTGCATTTCCACATAGCACAACCTGCTCAGATTCAGTAACAACTTCGTTCACTCATTTCTCTGCTATCTGCCACTTAAGTGCATTGTACAGAGGATGGAACAGGTCTCCTCAAGAGGCTGCAAAAGCTCAGTGACTACATCCAGACAGCTGATCATCTCCAAAGAAATCAATTACAGTGGCCTCTGACTAAATAAGAAATTATAATTTTGAGGGGAGGGAGGCGGGGGGGGGGGGGGGGGGGAGAAAAGAAAAAAAAAAGGTAGCTGGCTTTTCAGAATGACAAGGGTGGAATCCACTGTATTGTTACTAAAATAGATCTGATCTGGCTGTGGCGATCAGTTATTGTTTGGCTGAAAACAGACAGTATGGATAAGAGCAAGAGCAAATAGAAAGGGAGGTTTCTGAGGAGGCCAGTTGAGTTTTTCTATTCTTATTAATATACAACACATGAACCTACTAAATCAGTAAAACTTCCATTGATGCAATCATTCCAACTTGCAATATGAACATCTGACTCATGTTGCAGTAGTACCAACAGACACCAGCTTTTTGCTTTCTTGTAACAGGAAAAAAAAAAATCACTGTCAAAGCACTTTCTCCATTTGAAGTACAGGGTCATAATAGTAAAAAATATTGAAAAAAATTCAGCTGAAGCTTTATAAATAATTAAATCATTATACAAACACAAGAATTGAAGTGTTGCATGCTGAATGAATATTTTATTTAGAACCAGTTTATAAAAATAAAATACAAAATAATTTGAAAACAAAACTTAAAACATTGTACAAAGCCTTGATATGGTACAAATGAGAAAATAAATAATTACAACTTTATGTACAAATGACCGTTACAAGGGCATTAACTCTTTATGTTCCTGGGTGCCTGAGCAAACTTAAAAGGAAAAGAATGGCTTAGAAGATTTCCAAGGAGGGGAAGAGCACTGCAATTACTGAGCAAGAGAATTTGAAGGACTCAACATTTGCCTTCCTCAATGGTAACAAACAATCTTGGAACTACTTTCCACTTAATTTAATCATGCTGCAGATTTTACTATTGAGTACTTAATTTCTTATGGGGTGACAACATTGTATTTTTAATTAATACACAGATTTCATTCTTTGTGGTATCGCCCAGAGATTTCAGATTAGCAGCCATGGGTTGGCAGCTTAAAAAAGTCAGTACTTGTCTGAAGGCATTGCTGGTGATTTCCTTAATTTACTAGTTTGGATATTTATAGGAAAGCTGTTGAAAATTGACATCTGTTAGCACAAGCACTGCAACTTGTCTCTGGGCTGACTCTATAGAAAGTAAGTTAAGAAGTTGGGGAAGAATTTCAAATCTTGCTTTCTAGCCAAGGAAAATAAAGAGGATGCAGAAAAGGCTGCTAGGCAACCAATCCAGATCTCCAGTCAGAGGAAAAAGATGTGAAATAGCCAAAAAAATCCCACCTCACCTTGTGTCAAACCTTTATGACCTTGCCTGCCATGCAGCAGATATGGGTTTAAAAGGATTTGAAGCCAGGCAGACCAAACTAATTATACTGTATCTTCTGGAGCAAGCTGGTCTGCTGTTATTATAGGTCCTTTATACAAAAACGTTAGGTCAAAGATCAAGTGATCTCAAAAGGAAACAAACATCTGTAACTCAAATTAATTCCAGCTCAATTCCCACAGACAGTTGTGGATGATCAGGACCTCATACGAGTAGCCCACTTGTGGTATTGTTTTAGAAGAAACCACTTTGTACTGTTGGCCAAAGCTGGCTCTCAGCAGTAATTATTACAGAAAACTAGAGATCAAAAGGCATGTCATGTCTTAATAGTAAAAAAAAATACGCATTTTCCAATTTAAAATACAGCAACCGCAAATATGATATTTATAGAGTGAGTTTATTCCTTCAGTACCTAAACAGGGGAAAAAAACTCAACAAAACAAGACCCTATACTGATTTCAATGAAAGTTTCACCTGCACAAGAACAGCAAGAATTCCCAAGGATCCAAGCTCTTCACGTAGAGGAGAAACAGAAGCAAAATACTTAAATGACATACGCTAACATTTGGGTTTGCCACTATTACTGTTAAGAGAAAATGTGTTACTAACAATGGAGACTAAAATCAGCCTACATGTTCAAACCTGGATGGCTAGAGTAATTGCCAAGTTAATACATTAGACTTCAAAACAATACTCTCCTATGCATTTTTCCTTAAAAAAAATAAAACAAACCTTAAAGGTTAATATTTAAAAGGCTGATTATTTAAACCACAGGAAAATGAGTGATAAAACTTTTCGGCATTTGATAGTATCTTAAGATAATTCCAGACAATTATTACACAATCCAGGCTGACTTTTGTATCATTTCTCTTTTACAAATGTTCTATGTAGGGAAAAGGAAGACCGGCTTCAAGCAGACAGCTGAGGTATTCTTGTGTGAGGTGCGTGTTTATGTGATTTGCATGTATTAGTTAAGAAATGTATGACCTATGCCTATATATTGCATGTAGTCAAAACACTGAACCTTGCTTCCTTTTACCAGCATTATCAGTTACTGAAAATTGCAGTAATTGCAACCAATTACATTTGAGCCAAAAGCAAACCAGCAAACAAAACCCTTCAGTTCACTGCCTACTTGATTAGCAAAAAGAAGTGGAATAAAAATATTATGCACTGTTCCACAAGTTTCAGAAATAGCAACCAGCATCCAAAGCTTTTACCGTTAAAGAAAGGAATCACGGCTTTTATTTATATAGCTGACAGTTCTCTGACCGCTCCTTATAGTGGAAAAGCATACAGAGCATACGCCATAGGGAATCATGGTGTTAACTTAAGACACCTAAGCAGCCCCTCTTTCACTGGAACTGACAAGACAGGCATGGCTCTCTTCACCTCACAGGATCAGTCCTGCATGAAAAAATTCAGATCAATATATTATAGGCCTATAATGAGAAACTAATTTGACTTCGAGCTCTCTTTTATTCTCCTATTCCTTCTCAGAAGATTCCTCTCTCATTTAACATATATCTTAAAAGTGGAGGCACATATCTCTAGTTTGTCATTAGACCCTTTTAAGAAATTGGAATAATTACTTTCTTCTTACCAGAATTTATGCCTCTAAGTGTTCCACAAAAATGTCCAATTCATTATGGAAAAATTCTGCTTACAGGAAAGAGTCTGTACGCTCGGTCTGGCTTTGTCTACATTCTCATCAAAGAGAAAAAGAAAATATTTTTTAGAAGCATCACAGTCAACCACTGCATAAATGTTACTGCAGTAAGAAGGACTTGCGGGAGTTTTGCCCAAGTAGGACTATAGGATCAGGCCTTGTAATATGGAAAAGACACAGAATCAGAATTAGGGCATCGCAAAATGACAGTAGATGAAGAGGAGATCAGAGCAAATCAAAGTAAAGTAGGCCTCGACTCACTCTGGCAAATGAATTCCAGTAAACAGGATGCAATAGCTGAGACTGTTCCTGTCTATATGTATATACACACATATGTATGTATGTATATATGTTTCTATATAATATACAGTATCTATATAAGTGTATATATAGATACACTTATGTACAAATGCGTATTTTTATATATAAAATCAAATTGTGTATTTTCCCAGCTACAGTTAATATCGTAATAGTACAAATTGTAAATGATAGAGCTCTTCCAAGTCTTTTTCAGATGAAAAATATTTCAAGCTATTTTTAAATACATAGGACCAGATCCTCCCCTTTACATCAAGACTGTTTAGTGAGGTATGCAGGAAAGCTTGATCTCAAACATGCAGACTTCAAGGCAAGAATATGTCCAGATTTCCCAAGCCAGGATGTGGCTGGTGGCTATAACAAATGCCCCATGTCACTCCCCAGGGGTTTGCCTCCTGAATAATTGTATATAACTAGCAGTTAAGACCTCATATTGCTCCTGCCTTTGAGCAGTGAAATTTTCCATGCTTACCGATCCTGCTCAAGTAGTAGATAGGTGCCTAGCATCATAAAACTTGCCAGTGTTGCTCTACTGTATCACACCTTTTTTTACTTGTAACAGGGTTTTACTGAAGTAGTAATTGGCATTTGTAATTAATAACGAGGTTTATTAATATTAATATAGATTTTTGAGGTTGCAACTTAGATTCATTATACCATGCAATATTGCAGCACAAAAGTCTGTGTGAAATGTTCAGTCTTTTTAAGTCCTATTTTAGTTTAAAGGCTTCATGCCTCAATTTCTCTAAAAAATACTCCAAAGTGCTGGCCGCAACACAGGAAACACCATAAAGAGGAAATGCATGTGCAGCATCTGCATCTGCTACATGTCATGGCTCCACTGCACTGCCCTCCAAAGAAATGGAGGCTTGAAGAGGACAAAGCAATAGCTCCTTGAATTATATTGTTTCCCAGCTAAAATCCCTGTGTAAGCTGCTGCGTGCTATGCAGAATAACGGTAACTTTTTTGTACAATGGAGAAAAATCTTCCCCGTCCCTGAAAATTTGTTGCAGATAACCCTCCGAAAACCATTCATTCACACTCTGCACAAGGGCCACACACATGTACATTGGTGTTTTTATGCAGAGTCAGTTGCATATTCAAATATTGAAGCTTACAGAGTTCTTGATGATTATACAGGCCCCCTAGAAATACTAAGCTAATATTTATGTATGAGTTGATCAGCTGACCATTACTTAACTACATTAACTGATTGCTACATTAGCCTATAGTAAGCAATTCTGTAAACTTTTGCAGGAAGGGTATCAAGAAATAAAAAACTCCAGGAGAGCGGGTAGTTCAAGGTAAGTTATTCACAATCACTCCTCCATCCATATCTTCATGATTTTCTCACTAGATCCTGTTGAATCCACAGCAAAAAGCAACTGGGGATATACAGTCCTTTTACCTTTTTCTGCACTGAAAGAAGCCTGGGTCATCAATCACGATTGGTATCTCTTTCTCCGTTTTGGCATAGTTTACTATCTTTACACTGGCAAGTAGTTCAAGTACAAGTGAATTTCTACAGCATTGATTTAATTTACATAGTAATGTGTAACAATGGAGAAGTCTGTACTTTGAAGACAGAATAAAAAATCCTTAGGTATTATATTCTTTCTCACCTGTAAAGCAATTACCTGTTTCCAGATCCTGCTACACTGGAGAGAAAATATAAACACCTCAACTTCAGCATTTCAGGCAAGGATGCATAAAGTTGGTACCTGTTAAAACTGACCATGTTAATGTAGGAATAAGCTTACAAGACCATAATAAATCCTTTTCAGAAATAAGGGAAAGGGGAGGAAAAATAATCATAGGCTGCCACACCACCTTAACAAATAATTCCAGCAGTGCCCTGGGCAAAAATATCACAATGGGACCAAATTCTCTTTATGGTATACCATAAGGAAATATGAGGAAAACGGGAAGGAAAAGATGGAATTTGTTGTTGTCACATTCATCTGTTAGGTATTCATTGACTGTCACTGCTCCTATATGACGAGCATTCATAACAATTAAGAACTCACATTATGAAATAAAATGAGTAACCACAAGCCCTATTTGTAATCAAAAATAAAAATACCTTTGAGTCTCTGTTCGTGTTCCATATGCAAATGCACACACAAAATTATAAAGGAAAAAAGCGAGCTGCAAGACAAAACATTGGCTGGTTGAGAAATCAGCAGTCCTTCAATTTTGTACCAAGGTATAAAGGCTACAAGAATTTGTGCATTCCGGAAATTTTTTTGGGGGAAAGAGAAGATGCAATGCCAAAAGTATTCAGGAACTAACAGAAAGGGAAGTGTATTATTTGTGGTCCATAAATTACAAATTAAAAATGAGGAAGAATGAGTTTATATAAGCATATACATATATGTATATATATAAATATTTATATTATATAATTTACCATGAGGACATGCAATTATTGGTATAGCACCTATTATACAATATAATACAAAGGAATAGGACTTTCCAATGGTACAGTTTCTTCAGAAAAAGCAGGTATACCCTACTATTGCATTCATCTGTAGTGCTTGAAACCTGAATGAAATTAAGGTTCCACACTGTGCTACATTACGTATGGGAAACAATATACATATTCTTATAAGAAAAGAAAAAAAAAAATCAACATAGTCTGACAAAGCAAGTGAAATTCAGTGCAGCTCCAGGGCAGCTTTAATGCAGCATTAGAATGTGTTAGCTCAGAGACAAAATATTCCCTTTTTAATCCAAAGGTATTCATTTGGCAGAGGTTAAATAAAAAAGCACAGATGCTGGCTGGAGAGGCATATGACTACAGCAAGCAGAGCAGTAACTGACAAGTCTCCTATGCATCCAGCGTCCCCACAACAGGAATAATTAGGGAGAGCTGGCTGCATCTTTCTCAGGCTTGCGTTCTTGTGTGTTACTATTCTGACCCACTATTCTCTTCTGAATAGAGCAAAAGGTGCTGTACCGTTACGTTCCCTACAGAGATCCTGTAGAGCACATGAGATTATTAAGTAACTACCAAACAAAGTTGGGAGGAATTACACACCATGGACTTTACTGACAGACAACAAAGCTTGGCTATTGAAAAATAATTTGGGCAAAAGAATGACAAGAATCCAACATAAAAAGTATCTCAGATTGCTTTCTGTATATTTTGCTTTGATGACTAATACCCTTACCCAGATTTTGTAAGGGTGTTAAGTTTATTTCTGTCACCTATAACCTACCAAGTTCACAAAGTAGACAATCTCCTCATCTCTGTTTCATCTTTCATATTTTTGTAAAACAAATGATCAAAAAAGCAAATCTTGGTTGGTAATCATCTCTGCGTGGTAAGATCAGTGGTTTAAGTGATCCGTAACTAATGGAAAAACAAAAGCCAGCAATAACAAGGGTTCTTTTTGCAGTTGAGTTAAGAGAAAAAAGGTACTTCTGTTTTCTAACTTATTTTCTAACATACATCTGCAACATTCAGTGAAGTGCAGACATCTCCTCCTTTCTCTCGTTTCCTAGACAGGAATGCTTTTCCAAATTCTACTGAACGCGGTTTGAAGAACCCCACTATGACTCGCAAAAGAAGCATGTGATACAGAACTGAGAGTTAGCTTCTTGGATCCTAACTAGTACCAACCAAATTTCTAAAGAATATAGCTATAAAAATATCTTGGCAAATGTTAATATTAATTTTTAAAATGTCATCAGTGTCAAGAAGAGGCAAAGTATATGATACTTCCTTAGGTAAAAAATCTGTGCCATGGTAGATAGGGGACAAGATGAGTGACTTAAGAGATGTGTGCAGCTCAAAATGGAAGAGACTTATAAGGTAGAAATACCGTCGTCTTCTAAACTGTGTGTTTTTTTAAAACTGCAAAGACATGCTTGAGGACTTCTTATCTCCCAAGTGGTAACACTGTTTTGGGAATAACCGTTTCAGGTTTTTTTTTTTACATACACTTTTGAGTATGTAAGGCCTTAAATAATTAGGCCAAATCTTCTAGCTAGGTAAACTAAAAACATAGAAATAAATACCCTTTTAAAACACTCATCTTAGAGATATTTTTTTTTACTCTAAATACATTGCACCTCTTTGACTACCTAGTCATTCTTATCCTGGCCTCTACTTCCCCTCTCGCGGATCTGCTTGCTGCTTGCTCTTAGGCAATGCCTGGCCACTTATTTACACAGTATGCTTTCTCATGAATAGTTTATGATGCTTACTTTCTTCAAAAAGCGCAGATTCAACACCATTTTTTTAACATACTTTTTTTGATTATTTTTTTAAATACACAGTACACAGACACAACATGCATCAGATTTAGGAGGAGGCTTTATACCTGTCAAGGCCCAGTTCCTATCTGCTAAGCTTAGTGGTTGATTTGCTCTTTCCTGTGGGAGTCTTAGTGTTTGGGGAATGGTGGAAGGAACTGCCAGATCCTTTCAGACCATTCTTGCTTGGTTTGTTGCAGCAGTGCTCTTGTTGGCAGGATCTCCTAGAAGATGAGGAGCCTGAATGGCTTGGAGGTGATTTACTCCTCCCAAGATGTGGGGATGAACTCCTCTGATCATGATGGGGTCTCCCAGCCCGGGACGGAGAAGAACTGGCAGTACGGGGTAAAGAAGAGCTCCTAGGGGAGGCACTGGGACTGCGTCGGGGGATGACAGGGCTTTTGGGTGGTGTTTTTGGACTATGTGGAGATCCTGGACTCTTACACTGGGTAGAACTCCTTGGTCTTTGAGATCCGTTCTGTAGGATTTGAGCCAGACGAGAGATAAGATCTGAATCCGAGCTGCTACTCCCTAGGACTCTGTATCTGCGTAACCTTAAGAAGAAACGAAGAAAGATTATTTCTGTTCCCATCTATTCACTAAATTTCACATAGAAACACAGTATCACTGGAATCTAGGGATAAGCTTACGTTGCAGAACAGACATTTGGAGCTGAATTTTCCTATAAGGTAGAGGTCTTTGGATCTAGGCTTTGGCTTCTGCGTTGTTCCAATCAACACAGTATTTATATTTGCATAAACTCACTCACATGAACAGCCTAAGTGTTTACAGGGTAACTGAAATTTCCTGGTGGTGCTGGAAGAAGTGCGCTGAAGAACAGTGCTTATCGCCTCTGTTTCCGAGTGGTACGTCCATTCCTACACACCATCAATACACTCCTATACACAATTTTAAGGGATGACAAGGCCCACCACAACTTCCTTCAGAGGATTTCACACTACTGTATCAAAATTCTCCTTATCCTGATAATGTAGGCACTGAACAAACTAGATCGTGGTTGTCTATATATAGAATTGCAAAGGAGGGCTTCTAGAATTCACTCTGCCCTCCTTTAATTAGTTGTTTTTACTTAGCCATGATCTAAGCATAGCTAACTAACTCAATACTGGTCGTCGGAATCTCCAAACCCGAATACTTAAAATGTCTACAATAAGAACAGTTTAATTTTCAAAGGGGCTGGATATGACAGACCCTATTGATTTTTCTGGGTTTGTGAATAATCAACAGTTCTGGAAAAGTGACCCCACTTTAAAAAAATGTGTAAAGATTTAGTTACAGATTGACAGGTTTCAAAATACTGAACACACACGTATTGATGTATAAGGTTTAAAGGTGAAGCAGGCTCATTCTTGTTTAACAGCCTCTCCTCATTCATTCTCCAACGATGTAAGGTTTCTCAGAGAACTGAAGCCCAGTATTTTTAAAAAATTAGTTAAAGGATGGAACTTCTACAGGATTACATACTGCATAGTAACTGCAGTCTAGCTCAAATCCATTTTCAACCTGAAAACCTATTTCTATTTTCTCGGCATTACCTAGCTTCTACCCCAGGTCTAGTAGGCGGTTTTCCTGGTGGTGGCCGAGGAAAGAACTGAGCTGAACTTGAACTGGTGACTTGATCAGTGGTTGTCCAGGACACTGGCCTTGGAATCTTGCTTTTTCTGGACTGAGGGCTGCTTGGAGATAAAGAGCTATCTTCCGTCTGCCTGCTAAAATGAGAGTCCAGTGTCAATCTAGAAAATGAGGATAAGACATCATCCTCAGAGAATGGTACTGGAGTACCAGCCATTTTTTCCTCCAGTGACTTATCAGAGGCACTTGAGAGGTCACCAAGGAAAGATTTGAGCTGTCTCTTTTCCATAAGTAGTCTGACCAAGTCTGTCTGATGAGCCTTTTTTAGAAGAAGCTTTTCCTTTGCTGAAACAGGAGAAGAGGACTCTGACGTTGAGTCTATCTCTTGTGCTAAAACTGGGATTCGGCTTTGCCTGAATACAAAAGAAGATTTAACTAAGTCCTTCTTAGGTCGATGAGAATTCTCATTTTCTGAAATGCAGTGGAATAACTCTCCATTTCTGGGAGCATTTTTCTCTTTTTTGTCCTCCTGGTGCAAAAAAGTAGTAAGGGCCACTTGGTGGCATTTCAAGTCTTGGATATGGACTTCTTCCGTATTAGAATGAAAACCATTTTCCTGAACTGGTGCTATTTTGCTTGCCTGTCTATTAATGTGTGGTTTGGTAAGTTTTGAGGGAGAAAATTCTGATGTTTTAGGTGCTATCGAGTTCAGAAACTCATCTTGATTTGGCACCAAACAGACGGGCCTTGGCTTTGATTCTTCAGCAGCTTCAGTATTCATTAGAGGTTCTTCCTCTGTAGATTTTGAGTTTCCTGGCAAAGAAGAATTCTGTTCTTTGCTTAGCATTTCAATGGCGTCCTCAGAAACCACTGGAAACCTTTCTTCCTCAGCCTCCTCTACAGGAATATTTTCAAGTTCTTTCTCTTCCTGTATCCCACTATGTTGTTCAGGTAGGTCCTTTTGGCCACAGTCCAGGACGTTGACACATCCTTTGACAAGTCCTTCCCTGTCAAGCACCTCTTGGCTGATATTAAGTACCAAATCTGGTCTGCTGGCACTAGCTGGAAGTGCATCTTCTGTCACAACCAAACCTGGCAAACTTTCCTTCGGAGAGGAAAGTTCCACGGTGTGTTCCATAGACTGAGCATCCTGCTCTCTTTTCTCTAGCTGGTGGCCATAATGAAAGCTCTCTGAAGCAGACTGTGTGGATGCCACTGAAGGTCTGGGTATTGTTATCTGCATTGGAAAATTAGAGAAGAAAAAGGTGAGAAACTCCGGAATGTTATACAGATAACATTCTTTAAACAGCATTTTTGATTCCATGTCTTCAAGATAAATTATGTAATGATTCCTATGAATCACAATGTTCAAGTAATACCTAACTTCATCATTTACATCTAGATAATTAGCAAAAAAAATACTCTGTCATCCCAAAATAGAAATGTGTAACAGGTAAAAACAAACATCATCTCAGTGGAAAATGTTGCAGTTACCAAATAACCCTCCTGGAAATGAGATCCAGCTTAACAGGTAGGCTTTTTATTTATTTTACATTAGTGTGAATACTCTTAGAGTAAGTTGTATATAAATGGAAAATCTTTAACACGTACACAACAATATTTTTAGACAAGTACAGAAGACAAAGAACACAGTGAGGTCCAGACTCAGGAATGGACTTAAATTTCAATTTAGGCAGAATTTAGATACTTTTTTAACAAAACAATTAATAAAAAACTTTATTTAGCAAATTAAATACATTCATATCCATAATACCTACATTTTTGTCCAGAAAAACTTCCCTGAGTACCCAAATTTTAGCTATTACCTTCCCTATAGAAGCTTATGCCTCGTTTTAACTCAGCAACCTGGTTAGGCCATCTCCTTACCTAAGGTCATTAAGAGATTCACAAACTAAATATTCACACATCTAAATCCCCTAACGGGTCTAATCCAATAGGTACGCTTAAAGCACTCCTAAAACCTATATATTGTATTGAGTCAGAGTCCCTTTGAAAAACAGTTGATTATGATGAGTACTGCCTTTAGTACATAGCTTAATTGTTAGAGCACATGTCCAGGAAATGGGAAACCTGCATTCATGTCTCTCCCCACCTGAGGGACAAAAGCCCACTTCCCCCAGTTCCCATCGAGTACGGACAAAACCAGAATGGAGTTGCTTCTCACCTTTCCTGCTGAAGTCAGGCCACTGCACAGACAGAAATGCAAGAGTCATGAGGTCAGAGGGTGAGAGAGCACACACGAAAGTGAGGGGAGGTTCACCTCTATGGCCAAGGGAGGAAGGCACTCTCATGTGAAGAGCAGTCCTCGATTCTGCTTTACACATTATTGGATTGAGTCATTTGGTAAAACGTATAAACAGTAAAAAATCAAGGGGCTACCCTTACATCGTCCTCTACATGGACACAGAGTTCAGCTCCTTTTTTCCTGGTGTTCTTTAGCCTGGTGAATTTGACGCAGTTTGAGTTTGTAATACTCAGCAGAAAGTGGAAGACTGGAGTCTGGGTTTGGACATAAAGACTTCCTTGATGCACTGATAGTAGAAGAGACAACCAGTGGTAGCCTATTTCCAGTGTTGCCAGGATTCTGCTGTGTTACAAGACAGATTTCACTTGACCTTGTTGCAGAAATTATACATGCTGCTGAGCTTAATGGGCTTTTGCAAGAGCTAGTGTATTGGTACTACTGGGTGGTAGAAACCAAGCTCATCTGTCAGGACCCGTAACAATTTATACTGTGTACTCAAACCTTACAAATACAGAACAACTCTCCAAAATAAGAAATGGGAACTGACA
The DNA here is from genome assembly GCF_964195595.1 of Calonectris borealis. Classification (NCBI taxonomy): domain Eukaryota; kingdom Metazoa; phylum Chordata; class Aves; order Procellariiformes; family Procellariidae; genus Calonectris; species Calonectris borealis. Next base: position 41,682,747 of record NC_134316.1, on the reverse strand, counting down.
CTGAAGGAGATATAGTCAGATTTCCCATGAAAGTACAATAGCTTCATTGAAATTCTTGCTGATCTCTTTTTTTTGCATTTTCTTCATAGTCCTGTATAACAAAATTTTCATCATTATGGGTGCACATTTACCTCCATGAAACACAAACATTCAACTGATATTATAAACTGTTCACTAGAACAAAACATGAAACACAAATCACAAGCAGAAAGCTGAATTAAAGAGAGGACAATTATTTATGTTAAAGAAATTATTTCTAGACTATAAAACGTATTCTGAACCTCTCTAATTCACCTAATGCAGTTTTTGGACCTTAACGTAAAAATGTGGAATCATATTTTTTAAGAAATTTGGAATAAAATTGGAAGAAAAAGATTTTCTTAGTTTTATAAGTAGGATTAGCTGTTACGCTACAGAAAGTGGTATTTTTCACCAGGGGATGGGGGAGGAGGGAAAGAGCAGAAATGTAAGATAATTGAATTCTTGTTTTCCCAAACAGACCTAAGCTGTCTGTAGGATCTTCCCCAAGTTGAGATTTATTGCAATAGGGAAAAAAAACCCACCTAAACCAAAACAAAAAAACCACAGAGACCTGCAGCAAGAGGCTACTTTTTGTCTCCCTGATAATCTGTTTTCAAGTTTGGGCCAATACAGTTCCTTCATGTTTGCTGAATTAAAATGGTACATTGAGAAACTAACTGAAGTTACTTAGTTTCAGCAAAACAGTCCTCATCTCCTCTCAGTCTGGGTTCTTTCCTCTGAAAGAAACACTACTTCCCTTTTGAGTTAGAGAAGTCTTTCTTACTTCAAAAGCTTTCCTGTGAGAGAATCCAAGCACATCAGTTCAGCTACAGAAAGACCAGAGAAATTAGAATTTTTTTTAAAAGCACCTTTCCATGATTAGGTCAATTAATGCCTAAATCTTGAGTGTTAAACAAAAATAGTTTAGCAAGAACTCTGCACAGAAAGGAAAAGGGATAAATCTGGAGGAAAAAATTAAGAAAAAAGGTCTAGGAAATAGGGCAGCTATTCCATAGGTTTCCATACATCTCTAGGAAGTTGCTCTGAGGCAACACATCTCCAGGTATCATACATTGAAGGACTTGCTTTCATATGACAGAGGAACATATTTTGGCCTGTCACACAAAAATCATCAGATCTCTTAGAAATCAGATCTCTACAAGCAGGTAAAAGTGACTTCAGGAAATTTTAATGCAATATTGTCCTTGGAATAGCAAGTTCAGATTTTGGAGAGATCACGTGGGCATTTGCTGTCCACTCGGCTCTGTCTCCAGCTTGTTTCAATACGTTGTTCTCCAGGGCTGCAGACAGAGTCTCCAAAGTAAGGAAATCTGCTAAAATATGTCCTTTTCCAAACTTTTCACTTGATGAGCTAGCCTAGTTGCCAATTCAAATAACCCGGGAATCAAAAAAACAGAGTTGTCTTTCCACATATCTGAAGAAGGGTGGCTTTCCTTCGAACAGAATGGTTCTGGTGTCCTCTCAACTTTCAGAGGTAAGACAACCTTAGTTACTTGCTTTTAGGAGGATGTTTACCATTTTCGTACATTTCCAGAAGGGCTGCAATTGCATTTAAATCCTCCTTTGCTCAAATATGTTTACATGGAAAGTCTCTTTTCCTTGTGACCTCTCTCTCATATGTCAATTCTTTGGTAGTTGAAACTAGCTCTGATCTGAAATCTATTTACATTTTTCAACAGACTTCATATCCTTTGCCACATCTGGAGAGAGAATTTCCTAGTCTTTCAGGGCTATCTTGGCCAATGCAGATTTAACCCCTACACCCAAGAAATAGAAGAGTAAGCTTGTTGAACAACCTACAACAGAACAGGCAGGAGCTATTTGTGAAAGAAAAACATTGAACAAGTGCAGGGAAGAAAAGGATACTGGATGACTAAGTATCATCAAAGACTCAGTACTACTGAGTAGTTCACAGTTTTGGAAATGGCTTTTTGAACACATATATCACTTTCTTGATTTGTGTTCACTAACGAACAAAAGTTTGTTTTCTCAGATGGTCAATAAACCTCTTAGTCTTCTCAAAGCACAAGAATTAAATTATATCCCCATTGGGCTTGACATTTCACCTATATGTACAAGAAATTTAAATGGGTAATCATGCAGAAGCGCCCTTCATGCAAGGGTTACTACAACTTCAGGTGCAGCTTTAAAAGAGAAACAAAAGAGCAAGGCCAATTTTTTAAAAATCTGGGAACGTATATGAGAAAACAGAACTTGTATAGAACTGAACCCTGTTAAATCACAGAATCACAGAATGGTTTGGGTTGGAAGGGACCTTAAAGATCATCTAGTTCCAACCCCCCTGCCATGGGCAGGGATACAAATGCTTTCATTTGGAAGAACTTGGATGTAATAGTCAATTACCGAAGAAATGGAAGAAGCTTGTAGACGATCCTCCTAAGGCTCCATATAAAATTTCTTTGGGTAAAGCATCAGCTTCTTTACATGGCTGGCCACTATAGATACTTCGTGACTCACACTATGCAGGATTGTAAGTAAAAAGACTGGAGAAAGTTTTTAATTCCTTCAAACAATTAAAAAAAAAAAAGTATAATCCTGTAGCCTTAATTATCCCATAAATAGTCTTCTCACTGTCTTGTTTGTGAAACCTTGCAAGACCGAAGTCATAATCAAGGAGTCTGAGGAGGGCTGATCCTGAGACATGCAAAATACACCAATTTAAATTATCATTTAGTCTAATTCAGGGAGACAGAAATCTCAAGGTTGTTCAATACATATCTACTTACAAAACAAATAATACATGGCCTAATATGTAAAATTTAAAAACTCCATAATAATCATACTTTCTCTTCTTCTACCACTGATTAAAATCTTCTATGAGATTTCTATGGCTAATCATGTCAATTCTGTAAGACACTGAACCTGAGACACAAAGATTACAATGTGATGTGGGCAATTCATCTAAGAAGAAAAATGTGGGGAACAGAATTTAAAAAGCTGCCTCTCAGCTCACTATGATAATCAGTTTATAACATTATCTACCCGATTATCGCAATTCCCATATTTCAACAGAAGTTATGTGATACAGCAGGTTACTGAAAATGGCTGAGACAATATATGGAACAATGAATTTGAGGTCCTCCTTTCACTCCAAAATATTTGAATGAAATTATTCCCACCACGGTCTTGAATCCTTTGGCCTTCCCTAAATAATTTCTTACTTCCTTTCAAATTAGCACTTGACTGAGACAAGAAATTAGACTGCATTTTCTTCAAGAAACTTTACAAGATGGTGAGTGGGATGTTAAGAAGGAAAAAGAACAAAACAACATCAACAACATAAATATCTCTTGGACATTCTTTATGACAACTGACAAACTTTCCTCCCTTTAAACCTTTGACAGGCTGCAATAGCAAGCGATATGCTTGGATGAAATCCTCTGTGAACATATACAGCAAATTGCAGAGGAGTGAAACACTGAGTTTTGGTCTGCAAAGTTGCTAAGTCTGAAAGATCTAAAGGTGTGAATATGGATTATTTTACAATACCAGCAGGTAAACATCTGACTTTTCAGCAATAGCTTCTTCCCTCCAGCCATGCTGTCTGCTACTTCTGCAAGCATGTCAAGTGCTGTCAGGACTTCAGGCCTCTTAGAAACAAGGTGTACAGATCTGTTTTTCAGCTAATACTGTCATTATTTGTAACTTCTCACATTAATAAGCCATTATCATGTTACTTGGCATTCTGAAGACACTTTACCTAATCAGTTTACTCTTCAGAACTTCTTTCCTACCTTAGTAAAGTTTGTGTAGCTATGAGAACAAACCTCATGTCTCTCTTCTCTTTTCCCTGCTTCTCTTTTTCATCTATCATTAGCTCTATCGTCTACCAGGAATATGACCAATGTTAGTATGAGTCTGCAACTTCTGCAACACCAAACAACCTCCCTGAATCTTTCCAGTTCACCAGCTTCCTCTTACTTCATGATTTTTTCTTTACTTATGTCACTTAATTTCTATTTCCTTGCATAACTGTATGCCTCTGCAAAGACATTCGAACTGCAATCTGTATGAAAGCATACAGGGTATGTCCTTGTATGAAAGCATACAGGGTATGTCCTGTAATTTACTGCTAGTGTTATTCTCACATGAATAAACCACTGCTATGTTTACATCTCTGTAGACAACTCGCCTAGCTTACTGTTCAGAACAGCCCTCCTACTTTTCAAAATCCTCCCTACCTATTATTATCATTTTTACTGACTTTTTAGAGTCTAATCCTTTGTATCCCTTATATTCCCTTCCCCAATTAAATTGCAGCATTGCAGGCATTTGTAGGAACAGTGGTCCCCAGGATACTACCTTCTGTTGTTAAAAATTCACACATGATAGGCCCTAATCCTAAACTAAAGAGAAGTAACATATGAAGGCTTACTTATATCTATTTGAAAAGAGGAGCATGTTGCTCTCCACAGTTCTTCAGATATATTCTTTCTGCTATTCTTTAATGCTAATTTTTGCATCAATTTATATGGAGGTTGCAAGAAATGGGAAGAGGATGGAATACAGATGCTGAGCTGGGAATGTACCAGACAACTGTGTTTTCATATTCTTAATGTGAAAGGTATCTTTTGAGGATAAAGAACATATAGATCTGTGTGTACAGTCTTTCTTTAAGGCCTATTAATCATAGCTTAATTTCAGTATTCTTTAAATATCTTCCTTTTTCAGTTATTCTACGCCACTTACCAGGTAAAGGAAGATTTTTTTTGTTCTAACATAAACCCATATCCTCAAACATCCAATAGAACAAATATTGATTGCTCTAAAAGCAGTATCTTTAATTGCTTTTAGAGGAGACTGTCATTATAATAAGTGGCTAATTAGTTTGGTAACATGACTAAAACAAATAGTCATTTAATTTGAAACTTCTTCTATATAACACATAAACCAACTGAAGAATACTCTTGAAATTTACTTATGTTGTTGGAGAACTGGGAAGCAGCGGCACTTACAGACTATTACTGCATAGCACTCACACAATACTCCTGACATATACTCCTATTAAAAATGAGCCAGTATTGTAATATTTTTCTTGAGTTCCACAGAGACAGTCTTTTTCTAACAAAGAAAGCATGAATTTGCCTTAATACACAGTTCAGAGATGTGAAAAAATGGCAACTGAAGCCCGTTTCACCTTCCCATCTCATGCTGTTATTTCCCTCTTTACAGAAATTAACTCCTAACAAACCATGGTTATTTTCTAAAGTCACAAAAAACCTAGAGATTAAGGACTATTGCCAGAAGCTTGACCACTTGGAGAGGAAAGTTGGAAACTACCGATTCCATGAGGATTGTGGTTTTAGTAACAAAGCCAGTGAGTTCATATCACACTTTAAGTAGCAGCTTTTCTAAATCTAGATTTTATAAAACATCTAACAATCTTCAATAGGAGGTTAATTAGTTCTCCATGAGAGGTTATGTTCAAGTATACTTAGGGACTCTGCTGCTCTAGTATACTTCGGTACTCAGCAAAGAAGCAAAATAAACCACTACAAATTAGAAGGTTCCTCCTCTAACAGAGGACACATTAAGTACGAAGCGACATTTATTTTTTAATTAATGGTGCAACCACTTTTGGTATATAAAATGCAGTTAAAATATTTTCACAGCTATTATTATCATAGCTAATAATGATGTAAGCATCTTTAAGCAAACCTCTCTTTGTTTCAGCAGCTATCTGTGAGAAATATATTAGTATATATTTTTCTTACTTTAGAAACAATTTTTACTACTTTTGAATGATCTTTTTGAAGCTAAGCTCTATATTAATATCTGTCCCTACAGAGAGAATACCTGTGATTTTCAGAAATAATAAAAAGGCAGGCTAATACTTCCTCAGGAAACCCCTGAACTCTCATTTTCAAAGCCATATTATACCTTGTTATTAAGGACCAGTACTTTTTTTTAAAACATAGTATCTTCTTTGAAAAATTCATTTGAAATGCTCTATTCTAAACCCAAGTTCAATCCAAATAAATAGTCTTTCTTTGTCATGAAAAAAAGACACACACAGAGACTCTCAATCACATAAAAACTGCTTTCATGCAGAATAGCAGTGGGGTCTGGATACTACTGTTTAGATTAATTCTGAATATTCCTCTCCAATATATCAATTCCAATAGAGGGTCATAATGAAGTATCAGGTAATTCATACATAAGATCTGCCTTAATACCCATGTACAGATTTCAAATATGTCAATATTTTCTGTTTGTATCTGATTCCTATGAGCCACTGTCTAATTCTAGGTTACTGCTGTGCTATACTTATGCTTCAGTTTTGCTTATATACACTATATTTTTGATTTTTTGCAAAGGTAAAAGTATCTTTCATATTCAAACAGCAACACTCTTAAAAAAGCTCCAACAGCACATTAAAAAAAACAAACTAAAATTGAGTCTCCCTGACTTCTGATCCTCCAGTCAGACAGTGAATCCATCAATTTGTATGTTGTAATAAATTAAATCCAGTTCTATCCAGATATAAGATTGGCACCATATTTGCATATGTTGCCCACAGTTGTGTTATACTCGCAAGGGAGAGAATCTGTGAACACTAAAATTTCCATGGATGAATCAAACATACCAGAAGAACTGATGAAACCATGGAAGTATAATTTTAATATAAATTCTAATTTCAGCAGGATTAAAATTACTGTACACATAAAATTTCATTTTCAAACTTGAAATCCAGATTAAAATTTTCTAAAACTGTCTCCTCAGAATTTTCAGGATCTGTTTGAAAGCATTATGGGTTTTCTCATGCCCACAGTGCGCTATGACCAACACTAGTTTAATTCACATAAAGAACTAGCTGCTTTCAGTTTGCTAATAAGCATTCTTAATAGATATCCTTTAGAGCAGACAGACCCGGAGATAGGAGTCTTATATATACTAAGGGTCTTTCTCTTTACTTACAATTTGTTTTATATATTCCCTCCTCTGCACACAAGGCTTTATAGTCGCAAAGTTTGCAGACACAAAGATGTGATTACAATCCAACTTATCTTTTAAAACCAAAATACCTAAAACTTTTGGCAGCATGTTATGTTACGTAGTTTTGCCTCTGTGAACAGGAGTGATGATGAATGTAAAGCACAGCTCCATGAAGTAGTTACAACACAGCTGATTCCACCCAAGCACTCAAGTGATCTACAGTATAATACATGTTGCCAGTAAGGTGTTTAAGCTCCTTAAAAATGCTTACAACTATCAGTTTGTTCTGATTCTGTTTTGGTTACTAGCCTGGTATTATTAAGATTGGATATATCAATAAGGTAGCGTCACTTTAGGGAATTTCTGAGCTCTTTACATATATCCTGTTCTGTGTCTAGAAGCTGCCTGAAAGCAGTCGGAGCAGCTATACATTTGTAGCTAGGTAGTAAGTAAACACATCTACCTGTGGTTCATGTAGAGCAATAGTGTAGAATTGCCAAATACTAGAAATTTTAACAATTTGAAACTGAACCAGTTTTCAAAAGTTACATAGTGGTAGCTTAGAAATAATAGACCTCCACTTAGTGCTTGTCCTAATTTTAGTGGTTTCCCTATTTTAAAAAGTTCCTTCCATATGACAGATCTATCTAACCAGGAGAAAATGCTAAAATGCTGATAAATTCACAAACTTCAAGTAAAGACTTTTTTTGCCTGTAATTCTAGTTGGACTAGTATTATATGCAATTTTAATGATAGCAGACAAAAGATTTTAAGAGAGAAATATATCTTAATTAAAGGTTATCTTATGGATGATATTATAGATAATATCTGCAATTATATATATACAATATTTATTATATTAATTAGATCAATTATACCTTAATTACATGAGAAATAATCATTAGTCCTTGGGCATTATGCTCTGAATTGTAACCACCTATTTATTTCAAGAAGACTACTGTGTGAATTGTCATTACGGAAACAATTGTTGACACCAGAGTTGATCAGCTTTCCACGGGAAATCCCACAGACCATTTAGCTTTCCTGAAACACCTTTACTTCTTCTATGCTAATGAAATTATGATGCTAAAAAAACATACTAAATCACATATGTTTGGGATAAGATAGGAATTTAAAAAAAAAAAAAATGGACCACTTCAAGGACAGACAATAGATGAACCACGTGGTTATGAATTTTGCGAATCCTAAAAGTACTGTGAATTCCAGAAAACACAAACATAAAAAACAATTAATAACTTTTTATGGTTCTTTTTTTGCCTACACGATCAGTGTATGTGGACACTATCACCAAGGCTAATTTATTGTCCTGACCTTCACTATGACTTTTCTGCTGCTTCTGATAGAGAAACCTGCAGAAGGAGAACGGCCAAGAGGGTTCTGTCGCTAAAAATGGATGTGTTCTCTACAGGCAACACACTATTTGAAAAAAAATTCAGAGGTTCATACTGACTGCTTCTCCTCAACTGTTAATTCCTTAATTTACAACTTGGAAAGTTTCCATTGAAAGCACAGCTAACCTAACATGCTGTCATTTTTAATTCTTCTTTACACCGAAGGCAGATGTGAAAAAAGCACGCCTGAAGAATTTCTCTCCTTCAGACAAAAGACCCTACTAAGCCTGGGAGGCAGCATTTAGATTTTTACATGCCAAGCAATTGCCTCTGCCACTTGGATAAAAGCAACAAATAAAAAACTTTTTACTTCTTTGCATTAGAAAGAGAGTGTGTGGATGAAAATTGTTCAAGAAACATCATCATTAATATAAAATCCAGTTGCTTAAAAGACTGGGAGTAACCTGTGAGTTTATGTGTGTCTTCCAGACATCCCCTTTTTTCTTCTAAAATAATGCTTCCTGATATCCCCCATCCTATGTGTTTTTGTATGAAAAATCGACGTCCTCCAGAGAAACTTACTGATGAAGAAAATGATGACTATAGAAGTGATCATATGTCGACTGCCTTTCAAGAACCTAACAGTAACAACTGAGAACAGTAAGAATTCTGAATCTGAGCTTGCCTTTGAATCTGGTCATAAGCATTATCAAACACTTTCTTTCACTGATGATGAGTGAAAGCTCATCACAGAAACTTAATTTTCAGGCCAAAATTTATTGAAAAATTAACAGTTATTAACAGTTACCCTATCATGAATGACATGGTATAAATTCTGCACATTTTCCCTACTTAACAAAATCAAATCTATTGTGTATGAAACGGTTCCAGTAGCTGTGAGCTGGACTAACTCATTGAAATTTCTACCTTGATTAAACCCAACGTTGTAAACGGTATTAGCAGCCTCTTGGGAAAAACCTAACTTAAACCTCATGCCGACTCGATATAGTTTCCATCGGGATAGGGAACAGGGCGGCATAACAATTCTGTAAACCCTGAAATCAGAACCCTTTTCGCTACATCCAACTTTAACCATGGCAGCAGTAAAAAACCAGACTCGCTGAACAGAGAAAAGCTTTTCCCTCTTTTCCTTCCAGTACACATCTGTTTGATAATGTACCGTGTCTTGAAACTGACATTCTGAAGAGGATTTTGGACAAATATATCCATTCCTGACATTTTTAATGGATAGGTACAATGCTAAACCAGAGTTTTAACTAGCTGAGTTCTAAGGCAATCCTAATGCACATGACAACTTCAAGTTAATGCCACTGACAAATTAAAAATAATTTTAAAAGAACACTGTAACAAGAGAGGAGCATCTTTGGGGTTTTGTTTGTTTATTTGTGGTTATAAAAGGGATTGTTAAATGTGAAAACCAATGTAAACATTCATCTCTTGCTATTGCAGACTAGTGAAACCTGCCAAAATTAGTTCATAAAAAATGGCAAAATTTACAACATTTACGTGCACTCCTGGCTCATAAACCTAAAACATCCAAAATAAAATGACAATTATAATGGATATGCATTCTTTCTCTAAATACCCCTTGAACATGTCAAGAAGTCTTACCTTATTCTTCCATAGGTCCCTGAATTCCAGTGAGATGCTTAAAAATTAAGGTAAATTTTTCAACTCAGATCAGTATATTATTTCTCATCTTGGATATGAATATGAATATGATGGTTTGCATTTCCATAGCATCTTGTGTGGGAAGATTTCAGAGCATTTTGTAACTAATAATATAACTATATAACTATAAAATAATTTTTAAAATGTTGCAGTAACGTAGATTGAGAAAATTAAGACATAAGAGAAAATATTTGTTTAAGTGCCAACTAATTCCAATTGCTTAACCTGAGAGACACAGATTATCCTTCCCTAACACAATGAATAACCATAAAATCATTAAATTAAAATTAGCTGTCTTGTACATGTCTCATTAAACACATCAAAAAATGAAAATATGCCAGAATGACACACACAACTGGAATCCACTTTGTTAAGGGCTGAATCTTCTTGTAGAGCAGCCAGTTTAGAAGTATTCTAGATGGCTGCTGTGGTTAGAAGAGGTATTCACTATCTTATTGAAGGACTAGAGCTGAGAAACCATAGAGATCAAAATCCGAGGTCACTGATTTTGACTGTTTCTCAAGACACAGTTACACATTTAGCAAAATGTCTACCTAAGCAATCTCTTCATACACAGTCCTGGCCAGTAGTTGCTGCACTCACATCACCTTTTCCATTGACCTCACACAACACTCTATGCAGTCCTCTAATGAGCAGAGTTCAGAGAACTTATCTGGCTGAAAAATTCACAGAAAGAAAGGAAAAGGTTATGTTTCAAGAGGATTTGCTGTACAATTTGACCACGCTATACAGGAAAAGGATGCTAATAGCACTCTGGCCCCACTCTTCAGATTCAAGTACAGTCAAAGAATTCATTCTGGTTTTTGTTAGCTCTAATGCTGCCGGACTTTTTCTTTATGCTGCAAGTTGAATAACTAAGGAGAGTTGAACAAAATACTCCAATTCTCTTCCATAATATATGCATGGCAAGAGAGGAGTCCTCTTTATCGAACAAATAAAGGTAGACCTACATCCTATACCCTCTCTGCACTAGTGAGCAGATAATATACAGAAATTTCATGACCTCCTCAATCTGATGTCAAACTAGAGGAAGGTGGGTTACAGTTCCCGAACCCTCAACTCATCAACAATCAGGAAAGAAAATCCACTTGCTTGATTTCAGGAACAAATTTATCATTTTTGATTTTTTAATACGTGAAAATAAATTCAACAGCACAGATCCCGGACTTCTGCAATTCATTAGTTATGAATGCTAAACCAAATTGCAAACAGCAGAAAATAGATGAAAATATATTCAGTACCAAATATTTATACAGAATAATATAGAATGACATTAAAATTCTTTTTAATATTTAACCGGAGAAAAGCTTTAGGTTATTAACATGCATATTCATCTTTCATGCTGCTGGAACATCTAGCTTACTAAGTACCTAACATGACTGCACTGTAGAAAAGAGAAGGACTTGCAAAAGTATTTCAGTTCTTCAGTGAGCCATAAAGTACACGAGACCTTCATTGTTGGAATGAACTGAAGAACCACGTGCTTGTTGTTTTCATAGCAAATGAAAAACTGGAAGTTAAATTCTCAACAGAGTCGGGACTTTCAAAATCACAGCTTGAAAGGGAACACAGCAGTCATGGACTTACCAGGTAAAAAGAATGCTATATATAATCCTCACTCCACTCAGTAGCAGCACCTGGCACAATACCAATTCTTTTTCACATGACAAGAAAGTATATCACTTTGCAGCCCCTATTAATATTGCAGCTGTATTCATTTGTTGGGCACTAAGGAAGCCGGAGAGGACCCTCTGTGCCAACCTACTTAGAGTATTGTTATCAGTTTTCTAATTATACCTGCAGTACATTCTGACTGGAAAATTTAAATCGTAGATATACAGGCAAAAAAAAAATAGGTCATTTTGCATCCTGGGATACAAACTAATCCTGAAAAATACTGAAGCTTAACTTTTAATGAGTTAATTTCTCCTAAGTCCTTTTCCCTAGTCAATACATCAGTCATCATGAAGAATGTGATATTTTGGTATCCCATCAAGTTCACAATAATGAACATCTGGGAGCTACTGTTTGTCCGTTTCCATACATCAAGCGCAGAACTATTTTTTTTATATTCGGATAAAAAGCAGCCAGGAGTTGCAGAAAAAAAATCACTGCTTTTTGGGTTAACAGACAAAATCCTGACATAAGTACACTAGCTACTTTGTTTGCCTTGTTATCACTCACCACTGATCCTATGGAAGTTTGAAAGAAGCTAATGTTGATGGATTACTTTTAATATCAATACTCCTGTGCATGCTTCACTGAAAAAAAAAAATAAGTCTTTCACACACAAATATTTATACTGAAAAATACTTTGGAAATAAAAGGCAACACAAAATATAATCCAAATGAAATATTAATGGTAAAATGATGATGATATGTTATGGTCTTATGCATTAATGCTATGTCATACTGCTTTACCAGTCAATGCAAGTTCATGCTGCTTTGCAAATCTCAATATTTTTGTGACTGATACACAAATTATGGTTAACTTTAATTATAATTCTAAGCCTTCAGCTTTTTCATATTGTAATGAAACTGGAAATACAAAACTATGAAAAGTCCATTTTCTCTAGTGACAGTTGTCATTAGCTATCATCCCTGATAATCCCATCTTCACTGTCTATACTGCAAGCAGTGGAACAATTCATTAATTGTTCATTCCCAAAGTAGCAATTTGACTATCTCTAGATCCTTTCTTCTCACATTAAAATCATTTAAGGTAGTCCAAATTTTAATATGTGTTCCCAATTCAAAATCCACCTGGTAATGATTAAAGGAACACATTTTTAAAAAAAAAAAAAAAAAAAAAAAGAGAGAGATATATTTTAATCTTACTTTTGAAGGAGCAAAAATCTGTTTTCTAGATTTTATAATCCTACCTTTTTCAAGAGAAAATCCCTCTGAGGAAGTGAATCTATCTTCTAGAACATCCATAGATGCAAGGTGCTCCAGATCATAACCTGAATAACTGCTCTTTAAGTATCCCTCTCTCCAATTTTACTTCTTCTAAGTGGGACGATATATCTTCCTCAGAGAATATTCCTGACTCGATTCCTGAACAAGATCCATTCTTACTCCCTAACTTGATCTTTCAAAATATTTTTTAGAATGTTGCGTATAGCAGTATGACTAGCACATGCCTACTACCGGAGGCAGAGCAACTAAACATTTTAAACTTTGCAGATGACTGCTACAATGCAGTCACTTTTATGAAGACAAGGCTTAGTCACCTGCTGAAGTTGTGCTTTTGAGATGCGAATGACAGGGGGGAACTTGTTGCCACAGGGAATGACAGGAAGCTGCCTACGACCAGTTGAGCGGGAGGAAGAGGAGTGGCTCTCAGCTGATTGACTCCTTGGTAAACCAGCCTCTTTCAGAGGATCCGAGAGGATGGATAGATAGGCTATAGGGCTCATGGTGCGGAGGATGGGACTTGAAATTCTTGGAGTGGAGAAATGCAGCATATGAGATGAGTTGAGCTGTGAGAACAACACGGCGGGGAAGAAAATAAAGTTTGAAAATCAGTATTTTAATAATTCTTGTTTATGTCTCGTCTATAGGCATTTTCTTAGAAGACCATATGCACAACTCCTTCACAGGCTAAAAGCTGACAATTTAAGAGGTATCTTAAGTCTAATCTTCACATTTTCCATCAATTTTTAAAAACCCAGCATTAAAGTCAAAAGTCAGCATCCTTTCTCTAGCTGGCTCCTACCTTCAGTCAGTCAGTCAGTAACAATCTAGGACAAATTTAATAAACTAACACAGTCTGTTCAAGGACATTGCATACACAAACCAGTTGATTGTTGACTGGTCCTTGCAAATACTTAGCACATCCATGCAACAACACTGTTTTCTGAGATTACTATATTTTTAGCATATACACCCATTGCAGGCTTTACAAATGTGACTGTACAACTACAGCTACAGCAGCGTATATTAAGAACCGTAGCTGACAGGATTAATCAGTAAGATTAGTACTAAAAAATTTTCATGAAATTTCCCAAATATGGGATTGAACTAGAAGGATGCACTGGCCTGGAGAATCCATGAACAATTGCTTCATCTTGAACTACATCACTTAAGCATTTAGAAAAGAGGGAAAAAAAAAACCCAAAAACAACAGGGACTGTAAAGTCAAAGTGTTCCAAACTAATAATTTTAGAGAAAGTGCATTTTCAGATTGGTTATTGATGATTCTAATAAACATATAGCTTTGACATACAACTCTGAAGTCAACTGATTCTTTGCAAGATCTCTTCCAGCGCAGAATAAATATCTGATGGTGAGACATCTAAATACCTGTAAATGAGACTGCTATATACAGTTTGCAAATCTTTGTTCCAAGTGTATTTAGACAAAACCACGAAGAGTAGAGATATGGAAAATTTTTGCAAGCTTCATGAAGGTGATTTTCTGTTTCCTACAGAAAATGGTATTTGCCATCTAATCTGTATTCCTTGGAAACAGAGAGCACCTATCAAGCATTTCAGTTTCCAAGGAAAAGGTACTTTCAATCCTAAAGCTTCAGTTCCCATAATGCATAGCTGTCCCTCAACTGGAAAAAAAATAGTATTTCCAGTGTCTCATAAAAGCAGCAACTGAGGATAGAAGGTACATGAAAATTAAACAACTTAGAACTCGCAAATAAATGGAAATTTAAGAGCAGGTTTTTGATACATAATAGTATTTCAATGTACAAAACGCTAATTTCAGCAATATTTCTAAATAATAAAAATAAGTAGATTCACAAAGTCAAACCTCTTCTATAACCATGCTTATATATATATATGGTATTAGGTTGTCAACCAAGTGTGACCAGAGAAAACTGTTATTTAATTTAAACTGAAGATGAAAATGGAATTAGCTGTTACATATTGGATTACTTCAACTCCGTTATTTATTTTTTGCTGAAATATCTGCCTGACAAATATATGTTGCAAAGTTTTGTGCATGCACTGTATGGCGTTCACTGCAATTCAATACAACCACAGTAAATTAATGAGGTCATGGTTCAACAACACAGCAAGTCCAGCTTTAGGCTCTTAGTACCAGATCAAGGAAAAGAAAAATAGAGCTCTATGATGCAAAGTGCTGCTCCAGTGTAAATTCACCATTAGTCTAGATCAGTTCAAATTCTTTTGACAGATTAACGTCATACCAGCAGATATTACAGCAAACCAGGTACTGTCTGTCCTCCTGCAGCCAAAGTCAACATAAAGCCATTATGAAAGCATAAAGTCAGCATATATACCCTAGCATATTCTGAATAGTTCAACAGAAATATGACCATGTGCTCATGACTGAGCCAGATCAAACTGGTATTTGCTGGTAGCACACAGAATCTGTATTACAACTGGAAAACCATGACTGGCAATATGAAAATTAGTTCTCTTACCTGCGGGTAAGGTTTTTTTCATATTACATAGCATAATTTGCTGGAATTTCTTATGCCTGAAACTTGCTCATCCCTAAGCCAATAACTTACATATTTTTCTCTCTTATTTTTTGAGTTCAGGTTTCCTTCCTGAACTGCTACAACTTTACATTCTTATTACAATATTGATGCTGTGTGAAACAGGTAAGAAATTACATTATCATCAATTACAGGAAATGCACGTACACACACAATTTCAGGAAGAACATTTATCTACAAATGGAAGGACTGCAGACCAGCAATTTCTTTCCTTCAGGAGAAAATAAAATTATGGGTGAGTATATGAACCTTTAGTTTCTCATACAGAAACATCCTTGCTACTACTTACTACTTAAATAGTGAGCAACAAAGCCCTGAAAGAAATAAAGAAAGAATAAAGAAGAATCATCAAAGTAAAAATGAAAAATAAAAAAAAAATACATAAAACAGGAAAACATTTTGTTCATTCACCATTGAAGTAATTGCTTGTATATTTAACAAAACTATCAGAATAAGCTCAAAGAACATAAATTCATCATACGTTCTCCTAAGTGATAGTGAAGCAGGTCACTAGAAATCCATATGGGAGGTATATTCATAAGCACAATGACCATGAATGCTGACATGTCCTAGAGTTTCAGGCCGTTTGAAATGAGTAAACTGTTTCAGAAATTATATTAAGCTATTATACTACTATAATTTCAACATTTATTTTTAACCCCTTTTACTAATACTTCAGTCGTTTGATTTATGGTCCTAAACTTACATTCTTGGATCCGAGCTTGCTCTTAGTAACTGGAGCAATATAATTAAATCAGCAGAAAAGTAAAATACGACCCTTTGCCCATTATTTGTATTGTCAGGAAGGTGCTACCTAAATAAAATTACTAAAAAACAAAAACATTTGATCCACAAACAAGGATCGCATTCCAAGAACAGTTTCAGGTGAGTAAATGCTTTGAGGAAGAAGGAAAAGGACTCTACCAAACAACTCCCTAAGGTCATCAGGACTCTGGAATAGAGAGAACTACTATATGAAGAGGCATATATATACTGACTTCCTGTGAAGTGACTAGGACACTGACCTAAAAAAACAGCTAGGTTCTGGTACCACCTCAAGGAATATTTAAGTATCTTTTATGAAGTGGAATACCATCAACGAAGGACAGAAAGAACAACTCACCCCAAATATCCTCCTGGGCTTTGTTTGGCTTTCAAGGGCTAATGAAGTAGATGGAAGACTACCACAAATTGCCATCACAGTTGGAATAGATACACTGCATAGACACACTCTGTTCCCAGTTTCTAAATCGGTCAAATAATTTTCTTTATTCCCAGTTCAGTTTATATTTTGAATTCCACATGATTCACCTTCAAAACAGCAAGTTATTTCCTGCCATTCACCTTGCCCTCACAGCACTGCTTGCTCTTCCAGGATAATATAAACCATATTAATTTCCCCCATTTTTGAGGTAATGACAAATATCCCGTACCTGCTTGCAATACCAAACTAAAATAAAATCTCACCCCAGTGTCTACTTCAACCAGTATTTCTTCCAATACATCTTATAATTAATTGACCTTCTTTATAACTATTTTGGCTCCCCTGCTCAGAAGCTTCTTCCTTTCCAGATAAAGATATTGTCTATGTAGTACATGGTATTTATATCACCTCTACTTTCAGTTTTAAGTAAAATAGGTATTTCCCCAAAAAGAGCCAAGTTTGTATAAACTGAGACAGTGCATTTGCATACAAAATTGCAAGCTGTTTTTTAACGGCTTTTGAAATAAAAACACCTGATAATTAGTATTTTTTACAGGACTAAGTGTTGCTCTTTCTTGTCTCTTTTACTAAACCAATATTAAAATACAAAAATTGAACAACTGAAAACAACTAGCAATGTAAATTAATTTTTCACCTTTACAAATTTCTAAACCATCAAAAACTCTTTCATGCAACTAATATTTCAACTTAAATCTCAAAAATCTTCTGTTGTTTAACACAGTTCTGTATTTTGAATCATGCAAAATGAATTTTCTATAAACTACATAATTCACAAAGTATGATATCTAAATATAATCTTGCATGAACAATACGATCTTGCATTTTCCGTGAGAACCTAGGTATATTTGAAATTCTACTGTACAGCTATAGTTAATTATATTAAGTAGTTCATTTTCACCATATAGGATATTCCACACCTTACAATAAATGAGTGGTTGGTGACAAGTTTCTTTTTCTAATGAGCTGGCTGTAACTTTCATAAAAAGTGGTGATAAGTAAGGGAAGAGTACAGCCAGGTTTATTGCCTCAAAGGAGTTTGAAAGAATTGTCCTTTATATCATAGATGACACAATATCTACTGAGAAAAGGGGAGAAATAAAACCAGGAGCTGATTCCAATCATTTAACTATTAATCTCCCTTCCTCCTTAAGTCAAGCCAAAGAAGTCTTTGATTAGAATCAGTGACAGAGAAGAAAAAAAGTAAATGTTCAAAACCTGTGCAAATGAGAATTCTTTAGACAAGATAAAGAATGCAATGGAAAGAGAGGATGTAATGAAAGCAAACAATCTGTCTTTGTAAAGAGAAAACTCTGGGAGCAAAGCAGTAGTAGCAAAATTATCTTGGAAGTGAGAACTAGCAACAATTTATAAAAGCCAACAAGTTGTTTATATAAGAACCATTAGAAATTTCAGAAGAAACAAAGGGAATTCCAAAAGAAAACACTACACCAATAATGGTGAGAGCAAGTAACTCTGCTTCTTTAATTTCAGCCATTTAGGCTGAAACACATGAAACATTGTAGCACAGTATTTTACATATTCATTGTAATTTTATGTTTATGTACTGCAAATATAATAAACATATATTTGCATGTGTGTCTCTCACTGATCAGGAATCACTGCATAAAGAGCTTCTTTTTATATATATTTATATAAAAATATATATTTTTTTTTATTATTTTTACTGAGGCCAGTTCTGTGGATCATACCTGCAGAACTAATAGCCACTTCCATGGGAAAATGTAAACACTTATAACAGAACATGGAAGATCACTCCTCAAGAATCAAGTCCCATATCTCATGAAACCAGGAATTACTGCTACACTTTGTATTTTAGTCACTGCCTTTTCCCTTACTATCTCCTCATATAATTCTGAATAAAGAGAGGTTCAATCAAACAGCGACCGTTTCTCTTACCGGAGTGAGTGCTCCTTCTGCTTGAGCTTCCATAGGACTTGTAGGGGTGGCTGCAAGAAGCTGTCCAGCAGCTCCAGACAAAAGTTCCAATTTATCTGTAAGCTGTTCAGAAGCAGCAGGATGACACTCCATGGCTAGAACAAACTCCACCCCTGAGGTCTGGTTCTTGGCAGGGACACTGCTTCCTGCCCAACCACCCTGTCTGGGCTGCTCTTCTGGAGGGGTCTCCTCTAGAACTTGTAGTACCTCTGGCTCTTCATCTGAGGGACTTCCAGTCGTTTTGTGCCCTAAAGCCTCATTTGTCCTGAAGTCCTGCAAGTCCCGTTCCTTATCTATTATCACCCATTCCTTAGAATCAACCTCCTGCCTGCAGGAGCTTAAGTTGACAGCTACAAATCCATTGCTAACAACACCATCAACATGTTCTGGAGAACTAGCTGACACAGGCTTTGAAGCGTCTGGAAGATATTCTTCATCATAGTGCCAAACATGGTCCATGCGGGCAGTCACAGGAGCAGGAACTGGTGTTTTCTGAGAAAGAGGAGGAACGGCAGCAACAGGAGTGTCTGCCGCAGCATTCAAGTCTTTCTGCATCTTCTCCAAACTTAAGAAAAGAAGTTAATATCTGAATTAGTTAAGAATTAATTAAATAATGTAAGCCACATTTGAGTTTTTTCAGTAGAGGAAAACTAGATTTATATTAAAATTTGTTGTCATATTTTAGAACAATCTACAATGGTTGAAAGATCTGCAATTTGAGACAAATAACTCTGATGTCAAGTAAAAACGGGCGGATGCTCTTAGAAATTTGCACATATTGGAAGTGTAATTGTAATGTATTGTATTGTAAATGTAATTACCAAAAGGGAGAATAGTGAGCGGATACCAACTCAGTGGTGAGGCTACCACCAGATGTCCACTGTACTTAATTTATGCTACAAAACAGAGACTCAAAGCAGAACAGAAGAAACAGATGTCTCCAGCAGCAGTTAGTAGATGCTTTGAAGAACAATGTTATTGATTGTTTTGATTGATTCCTTATTTATGCTTTGCATAACTTGCTTAATCAAACAAACCCAAATTCCTAACCCCCCTATGATGTATTTAGAAGGATTTTGCCACTGTCAGCATCTCAGCTGTCTTCTACTGTCCCCACTCAGCCTCTGCCTTTCAGTCAGATTTCACTGTGTCCTTCTCCCCTTATTCTTTCTACACATAGGGAAATTGATTGAATCTGTTCTCATACACCTGTCTCTTCTCCACCTTCAAATTCCATTTTAAGACCCTGGTCTTCTATCAAGATTTTTTTATGTTCGTGCAACACCTTTGGGCATAACTAAACCTGCTGCATGCAGGTAGATTTCTAACTTTACTTCATAACTCCACTTCTCGTAAACTGTCCTTCTCATGTCATATAATTTAACCCCGTTACCTCTATTGAGCACTTGATGTCATCATTCTTATTTAGGATGAGTTGTACTGACTGTCAAGAGTATCCCACTGAAGAAGAAGGTAATAAACATCAGGATTACACCACTAGGTCTTGAAATAAAAAATTCTCAAGTGTGGAAGTCCAACTTCAACTGTATACTAGCACTGATCTTTTTTCAAAGAAGCTGCCAAGTGGTGAAATCCATTAATCGAGAAATATTATGAACATAGTAAATACTTTGCTGTAGCTTGCATAAGCATAACTCAGCAGCTCCATTCCTGGTTTTCACATGGTACAGGAAGGATGATAGTGTCTTAACTACATATCCTGAAAAGATCGAAGCATAAAAATAAAATAATTTCCTTACCAGGTCTCAAGAAATTTATCAGTGTCTGGCTTTGACTCCAACATCAGACGCTTCTCCAGTTCAAAGCTGTGAATTGAACGTAACTTTCGCACCAGTGGGACATCTCTGTCTAGCTGGGTGGTCTCTGAGCGAACACGAATTGGAGAACCGAGACTTGGTGCATTAAGCATTCCATTCACTGGCCCATGGCTGTTTTCTTCCTCTGTGGCAGCCTGTGCAAAAAGTAAGGTAAAAATGTAACTCGCTAAGAGTGGCAAAACAGAGGAAGACAAGGTACTACATGGTGAAATACCATCCAGGTTTTTAGCCAGTGATAAGCTAATTTGTATTTGTAATGGTTTGTATGTTCATGCCATAGTTAAGGTAGTTTAGATATGCTCTTCAGCACACACCTGCAGCAGACAGAATAGTAGTAATATACTAGTTCTGGGTAGGCCTGAGAACAGGAGTCTCAAAAACCCAGTAATACACTTACATTTACTCTAATATTTCACACCCATCTCCGATATTTTCTTTAATAGTAGTCTGAAACCCGGCACTTGGTAGCAGCTTCAGTCTGCTTTACAGTCAAGTGCTCTTATTAAAGAGAAGTTAATTTCCAAGCCGTCTTTATGATTCTCTGGAGCATGTAACACTGTTATACACTAAATCTAGTAGATATTTCTGTAACTTAGAACTATGTTTTAGTCCAACTGCATTCCATCTTGTATACAGCTGGACATAATTTAGAGCCGGGAAATCATGACCATCCCTAGTTTCAACAGGTATAACTAATAGAAAATGTCTGTATTTAAACCAGAGCAATCTCCTTTCTCCCTCTTGGACAAAAAACAAACAAACAATTTGAAAATAGGCACCATGCCTTATTATTTCCCACAACACATTTTTTTCTAGTAAATAAGAAGTAACAGCCTCAAAACTAGACAGCTCTCCTAGCTAAAGAACATTTCAGTAGCAGATCCCTCTTCATGTTCAAAACATTTTTATACCAAGAAACAGGGCTACATTTGTTGGAGTATGAAATGCTGTGATTGTGAGCAAGGGAGACAGGAACCATTTCGCAGAGACCACTTTTCAAAATTAAGCAGCATTCTCTTCTAAAGACTAGCCCATGAACCTCTATGGATTAGCACAAAGGTATCGTATCTTATGGAGACAAAAACACCAAGTGAATTAAATGGATACTGCCAATCACACTGTCAATCTGTCAATTGAAGAATAACATTAAACCTGTTTTTGTATATTCTGTATCTAACTTCTACACATGCAAGATGCAGGAAATTTGCTTTGGTTTCATTCAGTGAGCAAGAATCAAAATTATGGCTGAATATGAATAAACTACAAAGAATCTCAAATTATCAGCAATCTACTATTCATCATAAAGACCTGATAAAGTGACACAAGGCCGAAAAGCTTGTCTGCTTGTTCCAGTATATAAATCGCTCTAATAAAACATGTTAGCTTTACCGTAGATCTTGTTTTCTTAGACCATTCTGGCTAATCAGTATTAGTAAGACTGCACTATTAATGATATCTTATGTGCACTATGAGGACAGGAAACTGTTTGAAGATGGTCTTCACAATGCATATTTGTAAGTACCTTACAGATCCCTAGTTTTATTTTGTTTCTGTTTGCATCCATTTCTTCCCAAACATCTTTTTCCTGAGGACGCTGATGCCCAGGGGATCCAGGTAGTTTCTCTGGTGAGACACCAACTGGAATTCCATTCTCTCCATCACTGAGCTGTTCATCAGGAAACACTTCATCTGTGTTTTCTCGCAGCAAATCTCCTGGGATAGGAGTGGCATTGGCAATTCTACAAAAGTTGTTTAAAAAAAAGAAAAAAAAAAGAAAAAAAACCAGAAAGATAAAAATTTTGAGGCTCTAATGTGTTTCTTGAAATTATTTTCTACTCTAAATTATTTTCTACTCTACTAAAAGAAAGAAACAAGAAATTACAAGCAAAAACATGCTTCTGAGAAAACTAAATCTTGTAAATTATTTAATATAAAAAAACCTACTTCTTGGCTTTCATAATTTAGGTTTCTTTAATTTAGGCACGTAACAAAAGGTGTAAATCAAAAAACAATCACTTAAAACCTGTTTTTTTGAAAGTTTTCAAAGCAACTTCTAAGAAAATTTGTTAGAGATCAGGTCCAGGTTCAACTTCGCTCCTGACTCTTCTACACATATTTTTCTATTCAAAAAAACTAACGGCAACTTTCATAATACAGTTTCCTTTTCCCCAAAATTTGGTAAAATAACAAAACACACTGTGTGAGGAAGAGAGATCACTCAGCAAACTAAATGCAGTTTTAACCACTATTCTTATCAAAGTGCTATTTTGGTCCAATTACTGATAATCAAAACATAAGCATAACGCTAACAAGACATTACATTTTAATTAAAGTTCTATAGTCCCAGTGACTTGGGACTAAATAGGGCTAAGGCTTAGCTCATCTGAAACAAAAGCAATGCTATCCCTAAAAAGTGAATGGTCAGAAAGTCAATTAAAAGTCATTTCTTTAAAGTCACCAAAATTGTTAACTGCAGCCAAGACTATCAATAACTCCAGTGTGATGCTTAGCGTGATAACGGGACTGAACCATGTGCAAAACCCCTGTCAACTTCAGTGTGTTCAATAGTGCAGACCGCACACCTGTGTAATATTAACACCAGTTAATGTCTTGACTGACATTTATTTTAACACTTTTTTTTTTAAGTTACCTTGAAATACTGGGAATTTAATACATTCTACATGAAATTCTGGCGTTTTTCAGCCTCACTACGCTGTTAAAACTCCCAGGTCACAACCTTCGTGACTCTTAGATAAAAAGTCAAGGCCTACTCAAGGCCTAGAACAGGCACAAAGTCTTCCTCCTCACCCACAAACACCTCTTATATTCTTCAATCCCCTGAGATGAGTATGGGTATTATTAAACATCACATCTCGTCCAACTTACTTAATCACAGAAGGTCTCAAAGACTACAGTAAATATTATTTTAAACATGACTGAAATCTATTTCCAAATTTCCTATAAAGATCTATTCATTTTTCAAAGTTATAAGGAATTTGCAGCTAGTAGTTTATTCCAAACTTACAGAAAACAATGGGTTATTTCCAGGCAGTTAAACTTAGGACGCATCATTTAGTTTCACAAAATATGATTCAGCAAAGGATGGACTAGCAAATTTACTGAGCTACTATTTTTTATTGCTATAAATTTAGGACTGTAGTGCTGATCTTTCAGGATAGTATAAACAGGAACCCTAAAAAGGGAAATACTTCAAGTGCTCCCAAATCTCCATTCCTCCATTTATTCAACATCCTGCAGAAAAAACCTAAATTATGGAGATAATTTCCCTTTGGTACTCTGCGGCTGCTTTTTAAGTGACCACAATGTGCATACTTACCCAATTGCAGCCGGAGTAAGACGGGTGTGCAACTGAGGTGTGGTTGAAGTTGTTGTCGTTGTCAGAGAGCCGTCAGTTCCACTCTTCTCCCAGTCAAAAGGGTCACTTTCAATAACCCCAAACGTTTTCATGCTATTGTCAAACACAGACATGAGAAGCTAAAAATGAAGAAAAAAGTTAATAAGCTTCATTTTTGTCTAAGAGACCAAGCAACTAAGAAATATCCTCCTGTAATACTTCAACATGTCTCTTCTTTAAGACTTTGACTGACAACAATTTTCCAAAAAAAGGACACAGTTCTTTATATTAACCATTTTTCCAAGTCAAGATATGCAAAATTCTGGTTTATTTAAAAACAAATTAAAAAAACCACATCCATGTTTTTATCAGTAAAGAGACACAAAGGTACACCATAGGCTTCCATAAAAAGACAGAAAGACACACAGAGGCATGACTACAGTGCTGCAGAATAGCATTCAATGGCTCTCCAGCAGAGCAAGTTAAAAGAATGTATTTGGTAACGCCATTAGAAACCAAGGACATGTATGAGAGTACATAGGGAAGGATACTGATTTGCCAATTCATACATTTCTGTCATTTAGAACCATGTATCATTTACTTTATCTAAGGCTGACATTCATCCCACAGAAATGTCACACTGGAAGCTTTCCACCCTCATTTTATGCTATGAAAAAGCATCTAGAACAATTTGTGTCCACGACAGAGAAAGAAATTGCATCTACTTTCCTCTCCCTGTGAAAAAACTTTGTCTCATTCTAGTCACTGGTGGGAAGGCTGTGTCCATATCACATCATCTCTTACTCTGTAACATTTCTAAAAATAATCTCCTCTCCCCCCCCCCCCCCCCCCCCCCCCCAAAAGCTAAACCTCTAGTTTTCATTCTTTCGTCTAATCTAGGATGCTGAAAATTTTTCTCTGGCCTCCTTTAAAAACACATCCCCTTTGGCAACTTAAAACAGATGGGAAGTTTGCATCATTTTTCTTGTACAAAGTGGTCGTATCCTTTTAACCTTACTCAAGAACCTTCGGTGTGCCATCTATCCCAGTCAGTTCTGAAACCCTTCCGAACTGCACAAAGCCATAGGCCACTCTCTGTCCTATACGTACTCTCCTTTATTCTCCTCTTCCCATAAACCTTAAGCAGTCTCTCTGAAGTAATTTTTAAGGTCATTCTCCTTTTAATCTTTCCTACAATTTCTATTATAATGCAAATACAAACTCAAATGCTTAATGATGTCAGGAGGCTGAGGCAATGTGTGCATAAATACCTGAATAAAATAACGTATCTGACATTGCCAAATCAAATGTGGATTCTGGGCCTATGTCATGAATTTTTTAGACTGTAAACTTCTCAAAGCAGGGATCCTGACCATGTACATTCTTGTTCAGTGCCTAACCGTAAATACGAACAAAGAATGATACATATTGAAGGTATGAATAACATTGCTAAAATAAATACTAGTTAAGAGAGACCAGAGCTTAAATGACCATGAAAAGTAAAGCACTTTCACCGCTCTAAATAAAACCACCCTGCTCTGGTCTAAAGCACACAAGCAAGACCATGTCGGAAGGCTCAGGCTGCAGCTACACAACTGCAAATGTTCCATGACCAACCAGAGGACTGTAAATTACTGGGTTGTCTCTATCATGGGGAAACTCTGTCCTGGTATCACGTTAATCCCTGAGTGCATGTGCTGTGTTAGATACAAGTAGACCACAGAAAAAGGTTTTGCAAAAATATACCTGTTTATATGTTTTATCATTCAGGATATATAATGTAACTAAAACATATTTACCAGTCTACAATCAAGGTTTTTCTGTGCAACATCAAAATTTCCGCAATCAGTAATTTTTTACCATAGAAGAAAAAAATAAATCTGATTCATCTTTATAACTAGGCATACAAAACACTCAAAACTTTCTTCATCATTTTCCTCACTTAATTGTAAACTATAGAACAAATTGCATGGATATTTGTAATAGAAAAAGAAAAAAATCAAGGTATTTATTTTTCAGGAACACTGAACATTTTCTGTATTTGTAGTAAGATTTTTTCTTACATTCAAATTTTTGCACAAAATCAATTTTTTCTTTTTTGCAAATATGCAGAAGAATATACCAGTACCTTTAGAGAAATTCACTTACTAACAGGAAATTAGTTATCCCTTGAGATTTTCAGTTCTTATTTCCAATCTTATATATCTTGATTTCTCTGTTAATCTTACCAAGTAAAGCACAGGAATCATTCCTATCAAACTTACATTTCCAGAATTAGTCAGAATGATTTATTCATTCAGTTGAACCAATTCAGGTTGCACACCAGCAGAAAACCTTTCTTCTGGTTTTTCTGAGTTAGGGAGTTGAACAAATGCACAGAGGCAGACAGGTAATGCAAGTGGGAAGCTGACAGGAATGTGTGTTTCTGGGAGCCAGAGGGAAGGAACACAGGGACAACTTGTCGTGGTGTGATGTTAGATCGGTTCAACTTCTCCCACAGTTTGTGAGACTGAAAAAACTCTCAGTCTCTCCCTCCCTGCTTTTTCTGAGCATTTCTCTGCTGCTTTCCATATACCGCTATAGAACGAAGTTCTATCTTTGAGTTTTATTTATTGTTAAATCATGGGTCAACACTGAGTGAATAAGACACATATTCTACAGCATATCCTCTCAGCACCTTATCATGGAGCTGAGGCTGCCCATTTCAGCAGGTGATACTCTCTTAAACACAGAAAAATGTCTACTTTTCTGGTGATCTCTGTAAGCAATAATTCAGTCTTAAAAACCCACCGTGGCTGCATGTTGTGCTCTAGCTGTATATATTGTAGGTGCTGAGCTCTAGATTTTGGAAAACTGCCAGAATGACTATCACTGAGAAAACAAACTGATCGATTTAACTTAAGGAGCACCCACCAGAGGTTACGATACTAGGATAGCACCCGATCCTAATAGAATACTGACTGCAAAGCAACGGTCAATTGTTTTCAGAAACTTAACTGCCTTACTCTTCCCAAATGGAAAAAAATGATGTCTTTGAACCACAAAGTTTCCATGGCACTAGGTGGTCAATAAAATAATTGTGGTGGCACAATCCATAATCACTACCAAGGCTACACAATGAAATCAAAGGAAATTGAAAATGAAACATACAAATTCTGCTACTTAAAAATCAGAAAGACAAAATAGTAAAAATGTTCACCTGGTAATCAGGCTTTGTAAAGTAATCTAAATTAGAAATGTGATCCAGAAAGAGGTTGAATTCTTGAGGAAGATGTTTCAACATAAGTCTGTGCTCGTACCTTTCTTTAATGGAGCCCACTTGCTCCTAGGAATAAATAACACAACAAACATTAACACGCCTTCATTCTCCGCTACAACATATTCATCTTGCATCTTACAACCATTCAATACACTACTGGCCTGAAAGATGGGTAAGTACATTACACTGAGGAAGGCCATTCTACATCAGATAGCAAGATAAGAGATTTTGTCATGGCCCTCAGTGCACATGCAAAATAATGTACAAACTTCAAATTCAATATGAAAAGCCATTTAATTTTCTGCTGTGTTTGAATGCGGCCTGATATCAAGGACTGACATTAGACACTCCAACCCTTCTAAAAAGCATGCTTTAAAGATTTAAATATCCTGTTGCATCATATGAAGTTCAGTCACTTTTTGGTGTGTATTTGGTCATCACAGCATATTGCGTAAGATTAGTAAATCCTGTTTCGTGTAAGATGAGTAAATCAAAACCAAAAAAGAGACGCTACCTATATACCACATTGTCACCTACCAATGCATAAACCACATCAGAGAGAAACCTTGTTTCAATCTAATTTCAAAAGAAGTTGAAAGAAGTAATAATAGGCTAATTAGATGTTGTTTCTTCGCATACCTCACCTATGATACATGACTAAAGGCACTACTGCATATTGACTGATTCACTTTTGTTCATCGGCAAGTAAGAAATGCCCATTTCACAAATAATCAAAATAGATAAGAAATTCTAAATGTGTGATAGGTGAAATCAAAAAGTGGAAACAGGAAAATTAAGAAAGTGGCATATATACACTTACTTTTGCCTTTTAAAACATTTGCAAACTAGAAGCACAATCCACTTCCTGCCTAGAACAGTTCGTAAAATTTGATTCCTTTTTATACCATGACACTAGCAATGAGAACTAACACTAAAAAACACTGCAAAATGTAATGTTAAAATTAATGAATCAGTGATTCTTAGTGATTCTTTATCACAGCATTTGCTTGCAATCCAGAAGTAAACCTCCCTTGTGCTCTCTGGTTTTGCTTCTAGGTTTACCTTATCTTTTATTTTTCTCCAAGGCAGTTGCCCAACCACAAATTCCACCAACATGTAGAACAGGGACCAGAGGTCATCATGCCGACCCATTTCCTGTGAAAAAGAAATATTATTCTAATGCATCTTACAAACACCTATAAGACAAAAGGGAAGATAGATTCTTTACTGCTCTGGAGACTTAAATCATTATATATAAAAATTAATATAATCAACACTGCAAAACAAGTTCGTATAATTATATCCAGCAACTATTTTAAGTAGAAACATAAAAGTAAATTTCCATAGAAGATACAGAGAAAGAAAACAGAAGTTGAAGTATGTTAAAATAACATTGCAAATCTCTATATTCAGATTTCTTTAGCGTACGATGTTAAGACAACGTACTGGACATTATGTATTTATAAAGCTCAGCAACTTCACCTTTTTAACTTACTAACTTACAATACAATTGAACACCAAAGTTAACTATTAAAGCCACGATTATTTCTACAACAAGAACTGTTTTCACCCTCGGCTACTGTAAAGTATATTATCTTTTCCCAAAATTTATAAGTATTAATTTCTACATAATAAATGCACACATAAGAATACAAAAAAGGAAATCAACTGCATTACTGACTGCTTTCAGCTACATGAGATGGATATGATACAGATTGAGATACTCACTCTGTTTCTATGAGCGTTGATTGATGCATATCGTACTGTTCCGCGAAAACCAGCGACAGCTCGTGGCTGTCGGAAGAGAAAAAGAGAAAGATTCTCATTGTCAGAAATAAACCCTCTGACTACTTAACTTGGCATCTACAAAGTGAGTCCGGAGCCACAACAAATATCATTTGAGACTTTTTGTTTTATTTCAATTTACCATGTTTCTACAAGTTCTCAGTGGAAATCCAAGTAGGCACCACAGTGTGACATATTGTCATAGTTTTTTTAAACCATCTATTTATGTCAGTTTTTGTTCTCCACAGACATCAAGTCCTGTTTACGTCATCCCTCAAAAAAGCTATATGGCAGAACTATTCCTCTTTTTTCTCCAATAATGAAATTATTTCTTAGTTTTAACTATTAGAAGTTTGAGGTTTTAAATTATCACAGGATCTAAACCATAATGATTTCTTCCACTTCGCTAAAATATACCAATATTATGTGGTATGAACAGACAACCAGCCATCTATTGAAAAGTGCTAGCAACATTTTCACAAATTATTTTCTGAACTAGCAAACCAATCAATTTTTTGAGAAATTCCAAAAGCAGGGAAAGCCACGGGTAAGACTCAAACCTGTGGCTGAGCAATAAATAGCAAGGGCTGCACTACAGGCACCAATTAAAAATACTTCTTTCTTTTCTAGTTTCTGAACACTAGCATTTCCTTCCTAACACTCTAGATATTGTATGATCATAAGTCAATTGGTGTTTTATAATCACAGAATGTATTTTCCCATCGTTCTTTCCTTCAAATAAAATGTTACAAAAAGAATTACATAATTGATAATAGTCATAATTACTACATTTTTACAATTTAAAAAAAAAAAAAAATCAAACTGTGGTGTTATTACTTTGCCTCAGACAGATATCCAATCCATGCTAGCCCCTTAATTAATCATTCCATATAGAGAGAACTGCCAGAACTGCCAATTTTGCTTTCTTTTACACAGTCTTATCTTCCCAATCAATAATTCTTTTTGTTTCCTCTAACAGTGAATGTGAGAAACTTGAGTTATCTTCCTCACCTCTGACTTGTACTTAAAGGGGTATTGGTGATCTGTCTGCCTGCCCCAGACTCAAGACAATTCTTAAGATTTTAAAAAATTTTGCACAATACATTGAAAAGTTGTTTGATATACACACAAAGATAATCACCATACAAAATTATTACTCTATTAAGACAAAACACTTCAGTCTCCCCCCACCTATATATATATATAGGTATAATTTCTTCTTATCCACCAAAAGACACTATACTGAGAGCTATCATTTAAGTACGTCAGGAGCTGCCATTACTGTGAGTAACCCTATCAATTAAATCCAGCAGGATTACGCAGCAACATCTTTAAAAAGGATTCAACAGCCTATATAAACGATGTCTGCTAGAGGGGTACGATGGGAGCTGAACCCGTGTTAGTTAAGGTGGAGAACATTTTCTAGGATGTTCCTAACATGAACAGGTTCTCAGACAATATTCCTTAAATCTTAAGTTTTGCAAGTTATCGTAAAATTTAAATGGTGCTTGGAACACATTTTGTGTTCAGGCAGGATAGACAATTGAGTTACTATCTTAAATCTTGTAAGTATATCATATTCCATACTGAAAGTTACCCTGAAATGAAGCACAACACTGTAGTTGCAGAAATTTCACAGTACCACGCAATTATAAAAAGAATAGCTCAAAATGCTTTGGAACTGCTAAATTTCAGGAGAAACTAAATTCTTCAAAAAAAGGACGTAAGTCTCCTTCTTAGTAATTCTGAAGATTGGCAAACCATCCAAGTTAGAATAATACAGCATTGCTGCCAAGACAATCAAAATACAGGTAAATTTCCAAAAAAATGCAGTTTGATGAATAGCACTTCTTCAGAAGGGCACTGAGAGCTTAACTTTAAAACACCCGGAAATACAAATTCAGTAAATCCCAAGAGCATAAAATTTCAGAAGATGAAACCAAATGCTTACTGTCTTCAGCCTCTGGTCTGAATGTTAAAAAGGAAGGACTATATTCAGTTTTACTAAGTCAAATATTTCCATTCTTCTGAGAATAATGAAAAATATGAAAACTATGATGAAATGAGTCTTTTATTCCTAAGGTAACAACTTCAATTTCTACTTGATAACTAGCTTAAAAACATTCCAGTTGCTTGACAAGGAAATAAAAAGAGAGTAAGAAATGGCATATGGAATCGAAATTATCCCATGAAGTTTACAAAAACTAACAATCTGACCTATTCCAGTTCTGTCCTGGGGGAGAAAAGTCCGCGTGAGGAATATCGTTCTGTACCAACTCAATTGCTTTTGAATGTTAAAGTCACTGCCATCCTTAGACATTCTTATGAAATTCTTTGCCCTAAGATGATTTCAATTATCTGAGAATCACCTGGCTGGGGGCGGGAAGGGAAGAAAAAAAAAAAAGCATGAATATTGTTTTTATGTATTAGCTTACCATGAAATGAATTCTGAATTCTTTATCCCAGCAAGGATATCTAAATCCTTTTACAATCTCTTGCTTTAAAGCGCAGTTTGTATAAATCTGACTTAAGAGCATATGTAACTGTTACATTTTAAGACACAATGAAATACCTTTCAGTAATGCAGCTGGTTATTATTTAATAGTGGTATTATAATGCCACACAACAACAATAAATTCATTCTATTATGTCACTAACAACATGAATGATGGCTCTAGTAGCTCAAATCAAGTTTGCCCAATTCAGAATAGAATTTATAGACTAGTGAGCATTTGCAAAACTTCTGAAACTGTTTCAGAGCTTTTCATGCATCTCACAACAGCTCATGTAGTAAAAGAGAAATATTACAGGCAATAACAGCAACTTCCTGAATGATTCACCGCATTTTTTCAAATAAAATCCCCCTCTGCTATTACTGGTCATGTTAATTTGTTTTTAGACACCTCCAAATTTTTCTTATCTGAGCTCGCCTGTCACCAATTGAAGGAAAAAAAAAAAAGCGCCTTGCAGAAAGATTGTTTATAGTATTGTCTTCCAGAGGCCTTATCTAAGAAAGCTGCTACCACAGCAATTGAGCTTCCTTAAAGCAAAGTAGATTTCCTCGTTGAGAAAAAAGCTTAACAGGTCCATTTTTTTCTGTCATTACAGGTGACCTATTAAGACAACCAACAGAATCTATGGCATTTTTGGAGCATATAGCTGTAAAGGGCATTTGTACTAAAGAGATGGTGAATCCTACATTTGAATACATCTGTGAATTCCACTGACACCCTTGATTAAAATGGATCACATCTATGTTCCTTTCCATGAGAAATGTCATAATCAACATTCTGCTGGTTTTTCACTTGAAATTTAGTGGGGATTTTTTCTTATCAGTCACAGACTGGGAGCAACCACCACATCCAGGTGCTGTCTCAATTGCAGGGATCCATTAACAGTCCACTCAGCAGAGGATTCCATTCTTCATCTCTTCCATATTTAACAGCTTTATTTAGCTTGCATTCATTTCCATTTATTTATGGCAACTATTGTTATCATGTTTTTCCTTCAGATAGAGTAAGAAAGCTTTTGAAATAGGCAACTCTCAAATTGGCACAGGAATAAATGGGAAATTAGGGAAGAGTTCTTAGAATCTGGAGTCATACTTCTGCAGAAAAAAGAATTCCTACAAAACTTTGCCTTAAATCCCAGGTATTAAATTAGTGGTAATGCCCATACAGATCACAATTTAGTTCCTTTATTAGAATAAGCGATATAATTTCTAAGAAAGCTAGAGTTCTTCCATACTTATATTTGACACAAAACATTGTAAATCTTCTACAAAACTGTAACTTGTTTGGATCAGTTTACATTAAAAAGTTTTTTCTAATTAGCTCAAGCAGTGATCTGGAAGTCAGAGTTGTCTCAGATTTGATTACTATCACTAAATTCTTCAAATGTAAGTTAAAAAAATTATTTTGAAGAGACATGCATATGAAGCAGATCCAATGATTATGAAGAATTTTTCTACACGTAAGGGTACTTTTTAATGGAATATCAGTTTTCTTCGGAGGTGGCCCTGCCCTGGAAACACATGACAATGCCTTAGATAAACTACATGCAGGAAAGTAGGAGTTCCCAGAAAAGTGAACTATTTCCTCTAAGCACACAGGTTTGCAGATTCCTTGGAGACACTATGCTTACAAACCTGTCTGTGACTGTTGCTTCTTTGGAGGGGCTGTGGAGGAGGCAAATCACACTCCTTAGCTCAGTTCAGTATCTCTAGATACATGCTCTGGGTTTATTGCTCTGGGCGATGTTGTAAATGTTATGCAGAGCAAAATGTTAACTTTTTACTGCAGTCATGGAAACTAGATTATAAACATGAAAAAATAAGCCAATAATGATTCTTTACATTATACCTGACACACACCATGGTTCTTCCTATCCGTCAGGCAACGACTGAGAATGCTTAAGTGTCTTTAGGTTTCGGATTGAGAAACCAGCTCAAGCAGTGAACCCCACCTTCTCAGTGCTGCCTCTAAAGCAGAGTTCTAAAGCACATAGGGGGTTGGGTAGAGAAGCAGCCACCTACATTACCTCTATTTCCCTTTGTTAAAGGCAGAATCCTCCTTCCTTATCTTTTCCCTTTAAAAAGTCCATTTCCTAGTTCTTTTACCCAACAGGAATATATTTCCAGGATTGGAGCTGTACACAGTTCCAATTCTTTGGAACCTTTTTTCATACCAAATGGCTTTAACAATTCATATTCCTATCCCTCCTTTTCTGTGGATATAAGCTTTGCAATCCAATTTAATGCCTAGCATGTGTTAGCACCAGTTTAAAGTAAATGAAAAATTCAGGGATCATCTGGGTAAGGAAAGATCAAGCAGTTGAAATACAATTGCCGTTACAATTTATTATACAACTCAATTAGTTTTCACTGTATATACAGCTCTTCAAATCCACACTTTCAGCTCTATATAAAAACCACATCAGACACTAATAACCGAGTACTTGCACTTAGAACTCTTTATTGACCTATCTCCTACCAGTTGTCAGTGTGATACATTATTTGGACTCAGATCTACCTAAACAGAGGTTGTGATTTCCAAAAATTGATTGCAGCTGTCTGATCCTATGCTACTTAGTTCCAGCAGAAGCTGGGTAACAAGCTGAGTTAACATCTAACAGTACAATTAGATTTTGCTATTGTGGGTTCTAACAGACATGTGGTGACAAATGAAAATTTAACTCCAACTGCCTGTGCTATAAAGAGCATCACCATCTCCAAGACAGCAATATTTGATACACGAACCAGCTCCCGAGCTACTCAGTTTTCAATCTGGAGTATTTACTTAGCCAATGCGATGCACTAGCTGAAAACGGCAATCGTTCCAAAGCTGATTCATGAGCAGACAAAAAGTCTGGTGGGCTGGAGGTGGTAACAACCTACTAAGTGTCTGTCACAAAACTGAACTTACTGCAGTGAAAAATCACACAGGATAAATCTGCCATGTGTATGTTTGCTTTGCCCTGTGCAATCTTTCTTCTTCCTCTTATACCAGGAGCTGAAGCACAGATTACTGTAAGAGGAAGACTACCTACATAAGCCAGCTAATGCTCTAGCAGAGAATTTCCCCAGACAGCAGAATATTGTTTTACTTATCTTACTTATTTTACGGTTGTTCTGCATTATGGGAAGTCCTGTGCTCTTAGCAGTCTGGAGAACCGAGACCTTCATTTGTAATTGTTTTGTACATATCATATTTAGTATTTATAAATATAATACCATTATATACATTAAAGAGTTGCATCAATCCAGTAGTAGACTTATGCCAGTAGTAGACTGATGATGATGAGAAGCAACAGGTCTCAAGCAAGCTAATGTACATAAAATAACACACTTTCCTTCTTTTCTTTTAAACTATCCAAAATAATTTTTCATAACTCAGCAGAGAGTTTAGTCCACAGCTCAGAAAGAATTAGAAACTAAAGTTTCTGTTTTGATTTTGGTTTGCTTCTATTTTCACCAGGAAACAAATTTTACTGGACCAAACCATCTGTCTTTCCACTAAAATAGCTTTTAATTTCAAACAAATAGGACAGCTCTTGAAGACTTTCAGGTCCTGCAAGTTAAAGGAAAATTGGTGATTAAAAACAGAACCCAAATTAGTACCTTGACATAGAGGCAGACAGTTAAAATTCAATTAAAATGGCTCACATCCATCTTAAGAGACACCAATCAGTTGGTCAATCAGCATGCATTTTAGATGGCAAGTGAGCACATGCCTCGTCCCGGAACTGCGACTATGTGCTGGTCAGAAAGGTAGGGTGTAGTATGAAGCCGAAAATACTAAGAAATTTGGAGGGCATAAGGGAAGCAGTACACAAAACCATAGGAAAGCAGTAAGTTTCACCATTCATAGAATAATTTGATTTTTTTCAAAGATAATATCAAACCTCAGTGGAAAAATTATTCCTCTTTTTTTTTTTAAAGGACTGTTATGTTACGGCCCATACCCCTGAGCATCTACCAGTTTTATAGAAAATAAAGGAACTGCTGTATCAGAATATAGAACAGCTGTACAGCACACCAGGATTTCTAAATTAAATTGTTCAATGATTGTTTGTATATTATATCAGTGTTCTGCACACCACAGGAAAGGAGAGAAAAACCAATATACCCCAACAATTACAAAGTACTGTATTATGAGAATTAAATCTTTTTCATATCTCAACTATTTGTCAACCTGTTCCTTCAGGCAGGATATTAATAGATTGTGTATTCTTTTTATTTTTCACCCAAAAACCCCAAACGCCATGTCACAAAGAATCTTCCTCTCAAAGAAATAACCATACATGATTTTCTTAAGTTTTTCATTTCATTTAATTATTGCAAGAATATTCCATAGAGATGTTGCAAAATAAGATCACACGACATGAAATTTATATATCCCTTCTACTTGTGTCACCTTCTAAGTCAATTCATAATGCTCTTTTTTCATCTTTTACATTAACTCACTACCTGCCTTTTTCCCCTTGTACTATCACACACGAGACACCAGCTGTCTGTCTCTATAACACTGATTTCCTTCATTTCTTCTTTGTCAGTAATACAACCAAACTTGCAAGGATCATGTTCAGTGCATGCTGAAAATGCTACATATATACATTATAAGATTTTGCCTTAAATAATCTCCCTCTATGTTGTTGGAGGAAATTATGGCAGACAAACATAATAAATAGTGGTAGGTATAGCTCTTAGGTATATCACAGCTATGCATTACTCCAAAAACTTTTGAAACCTAACAATTTAATTGTTATTTTAATCTCTTTATTCAGAAATACTATCTGCACAAACCTCTCCAAACTAACTCCCTCCCTTGTCTTCGCCACAAAGTTATCACTAATTCAGAAATGGAGCCTCAAATGACTAATGTCATAATTCTTTCAACTCATGCAGATTCCTGCTTATAAAACCAATAAAACAAAGGGCTCTTGGCCTTTGTTATTTGCTCTCCAGCAAATAACCATTTCCATGTAGGACATTTTGGCATAAAAATCTAAACCTTCTTCAGTTTCTCCTGGGTTTTAAGGGAGGGGGAGGGGGGGAGATTAATTAGGCTCCAGTCTTTGCTGACTTAGATGACATGAGGGAAAGAATTAAGGTTTCCAAAAAATTACCCCAGTCCTCTCTTACAACACTACTTTTGAATCATTATTTATTAATTAAAATATTTATTTTAGAAACAAAGAACATACAGTAAATAGTTTCTAACTCTATTTTCAGGAGCTTACTACATTCTATTTGGCAGCTGAATTATAGAATCATAGAATCATTAAGGTTGGAAAAGACCTCTAAGATCATCGAGTCCAACCGTCAACCCAACACCACCACGCCCACTACACCATGTCCCTAAGCGCCTCATCTGCACATCTTTTAAATACTTCCAGGGATGGTGACTCAACCACTTCCCTGGGCAGCCTGTTCCAAGGCCTGACCACTCTTTCAGTAAAGAAATTTTTCCTAATGTCCAGTCTAAACCTCCCTTGGCGCAACTTGAGGCCATCTCCTCTCGTCCTATCGCTAATTACTTGGGAGAAGAGACCAACCCCCACCTCGCTACAACCTCCTTTCAGGTAGTTGTAGAGCGTGATGAGGTCTTTCTAATTTCCTCTCTGCACGACCTAAAGAGATCCCTGTACTCTTCTTGAGTTGCCTGCCCCTTCTTCCAAAGGTGGTAAACTCACATACATCTCTATTGCTCCTTCTTTTATTTTTATTTGTGCCATAATAGCTAAACTGATTTTGCGAATTGCTGTAAAAGACGCAATCAGTGCAACATTATTCAAATAAATCAAGATTTACACACTAAAGATTTAAAATATTCCTTTGTTTATAATTTCTTGTTCATTGTATGCCTTTCTGCTGATTTATAGAGAGTTCAGTATAAAACTATTACTTATTTTTAATGTTTTACAGTACAAGCTCTTGAATCTTCCCAAGAGGTGCTGAAGAGAAGTGAAGAGAGGTGGCTATTAGGAGGCTGATCTCAAAATACATGATTAAAATGCCTGTCCTATGGTTCAAGCTAAAACTGCAAAAGAGGAGTATGACATGATGGAATAAGTTGGCAAGTTGCAGTTTTAGCATACAGACCTGGGAAGAAATAAGGGAAAAATCTGAAGAGTTAAGTAGAACCCACAGTGATTTGGTAAAGATCGGTTGAAAGAATTTGATGGGGAGGAACCACCACAAGTTACATAGCCATTTAATGCCTGACATTACTTCACTGTGTTCAGTGCCTTCTTCACATTAATTTCTGTCTTCGTTAGACAAACAATGTAGAAAGTAATAAAAAGAATTCTCGTTTTAGGATTGCCCAGTTATAGATATTTCTTCCTGGGAACTTCTCATGCCAAATTTTACCACGCACACGTCTTTGCTTTGTAACCATTAGCACTGAGGTGTCCAGTACATCGTGCATAGCTTTCATGCAAATGCTGAGGAGGAAAAGTAACTTTTTGTCACTTCCCTGCTCCAAAAAATTATGTTGCAAGATAACGGCGTGTTCACTCAGAGACAACTTATGAAAGGTCTACTCTAAATTATATCACTGTGTAAAAGCCTCAGAGGACTATTATACAGATAGGAACTTATTAACACATGTTTTGCTTCCTCCATCATCCTTCCCATAATTTGAATCTTTCTACGACAGTAAGGACGAGAGGGTAATAGTGTTATTAGTCCGGTACAGCAGTAATGAAGAGAACCCTTTGCTGAGCCTGAGCAGATTAGCCCCGTGGGAGCACTGGAAGGCTCTTGAGCGCTTCTTGTGCCATGCCTGAATAGTTACGCAGCTCTTGCTCCATGTCACAGGGTGCCTCCATGCTAAGCTTGAGAATGTATGCTGAACTATTCAAGTTCTTGTGTTTCTCAGAAACAGGTTAGGAAAAGGATAAAAGGCAAGGATAAAACAGGATTATCTTAAGGTTCTTGTGACATATCATGTGCAGTACCACAGCACCTACAACTGCAGAAATACGACTTTGTCACACTCATCACTTGCAGCCCGGACAACAGCAGCCTAACTACACAGCAGTGCAATAATTAGTCAGACATGACTCCTGTAAACTCTACTCACACAAGAGTGCCAGTGAGAAGAGGAGGCTAAAAAGAAGTTATTGCAATAACTGATACGGAAATAACCTAAGGATTGATGAAAATTTTATCAGAAGAGAGAAGGCATGTGGATAAATTTTAGAGAAGTTTGCATAAGTTTCAGTGAGAAAATAACATGATTTAGTGACAACTTGAAGGTAAAAACGAAATGAAGAAAAGGAGCTCAAAAATTGTATTGCAAGTTGAAGTGACAATACATGTTAAATATGAGACAGGCAGTATAGCTGAGGAAGATGAGAAGATTTCAAGAGGAAAAATAAATATGATTTTACTTGTTTAGGTGCAAACATGCAATCCTCAACTAATCACATCCCTGTGTAATGTACTATTAGGGACTGAGAGAGAACATTACTGAGAAAAGATAGCATAAGGTAAATGCCAGCAACAAAATGCTTCTCAACAGGATGAAACAACCACTGAACAGTACATTTAACAAAATGACATGGACGATTACCCTGTAGCATCTGGCTTTCAACAGTTTTAGTCAGGTTTGGAAGAGAGGTCTTCTTAGACCAGTTAACATATTTTAGCCAATTATTTATTATATGCTTAACATGGAGCACTATGAATTGAAACAGCTCCCTGGAACTTTTTTGTACTATTTAATTATTTTTCATATAATCCACTGCCATTTAATACTGTACTCATAAAACATGTCCTAGTTGTCCTTGGATTTTGCTTTAATCTGTGTCACTCAAAGCAGAGAATGTATCAAGGAACTGCTGAAGATACAATGTATTTTCCTGCTCTTTAAATAAAACCGAAACCTGATGAATTTCACAATTTTCTGGAGTTGACCAAAGTGCTGCCAATCATTTAAATTTAATAGGCGGTCTCAACTTAATCCAAATTTTAATCCGAATACAATGTTCAGTAACTATTCTTGACCAACTTCCAGTATATGGGCTCTTATTTATAATAAATGCATGCAGTCGAGGTATTATTCAGGAGTAGTTACTGACACAAATTCTAAATCATTAGTGGCACTGGGGCAAATAAAGAAAACTGTACCGGTTTTAGTTAGTACTACCTGTGGACCACTTCTGAGACTTTTTTCTTCAAGTAATATCAATGTTTGCAGATCAGGCTATAAGAGCATTTACTTGAAAAGGAGATTGAGAAGCATATATGAGCAATCCATCTTTAAGCAGCCTGTGGGTCCTAATTGCCTTCAGAGAGGACAAAAGATTTGCAGTGTTTTTCTTACAACAACAGCGTAGCTTCACCATTGCTCCTTTAGTTCTTAAAACTATCCTACTTTTTTGCCCATTATAAAAAACATTTAATGGATATAGCTTCCACTCTTTCAGTACCATAAAAACTATGTTCTCTTCCAAACACAGAAATAAACAATCCGCAATTCTTCCACCAAGATGACAGGAGGTAAGTTAGAATA
Organism: Calonectris borealis; assembly: GCF_964195595.1. Taxonomy (NCBI): domain Eukaryota; kingdom Metazoa; phylum Chordata; class Aves; order Procellariiformes; family Procellariidae; genus Calonectris; species Calonectris borealis. The sequence goes on along the minus strand of NC_134316.1, from coordinate 41,642,765 downwards.
AGATGGAAGTATTCTCTAGTCCTTCTCAGCAATCAAGATAATTCAGAATATCAAAAGAAAGAAACCATGCAATCCAAATGCATAACCATTCCCAAATTTTGATGAAGTAAAAAACAAAATAAAAGAATGAATATACAAGAAATGTATACCTTCTATCCCTGTATTTAACTGAAGTACAATAGACTTTGAAAGCTTTCAAAATTTATTTAATACCCTACTTTAATATTTACACATTTCTGTGCAGCATTCTGGGGGGGGGGGGGGGGGGGGGGTGTTGTTTTTTGAGGGTTTGTTTTGTTTTGGGGTTTTGTTGGGAGATTTGTTTTTGTGGGGTTTTTTTAAGGTGTTTTTTTTTTGTTTGTTTTTGTTTTTTTTTTTTAAAAGAATTCAGCTTCTTAAAGTATATTTCCAGGACACCATCTGCCATCCTAAAGTGAAACTTGAAGATAAAAACTCATTTGCTGGAAAATCCTCAGAACCTGAGGGCACTGAACAAAGGCAAGCAGCACTTATCTGATTTTGTACACAAACACCTGAATAACGTGTTCATTGTTTGATGTGAACAGGTTTGTAACTGCTTCCATAGACAATAAAACGATCTAGACATTTGCATTCACAATTGCTGTCACTGCATTTTTCCAAGGGTCAGACTGTACAGCAGCTGGTGTATCTTCTGCTTTAGCAGGAGTCAAAGACAATTTTGTTACTGGCAGGTCACCAGTAAAGAGCATGAGTAACTCCTCAGAAAATTTTTGTGGATACTCTGTCTCCTTTGGATTTGAATACTTTTGTTAATGTTTAGAGTAAGAGTTTTGTGACTCCTTTAATGCAAAGCATATCAGAAAAAACAGTGCTACATTTCCTCGTTGACCTAAAATCAGGACTTCCCAGCTTGGTAAGGTTTAAGATTTCAAATTTCCAGGTAAAAAAAATCTAGCAAGTTAGATCTAAAATACTGTAAACCTCCTTAATGTATGTTAAAAGAATGTAATTTTGATTTTTTACTTACTTCAAATAAATACAGAAAGTTTAGACACTTGAAATTAAGGTCATGCTAAACAAACCTATGAGGGTGAGAACTCTGTGGAAGCTCTTCATTTTGTTTAAATAACAACTGAAGAATGACCTAGAATCTAGTCACTGGGAAAGGCAGGAGAAAGGTGGGGAGAGGGGGGAAAGCGGTCATTGGGGTAACTCTCCCTTTGACCTAAAAAGCCTTATTTATCAAAAATACAACAGTTCCACAGACAAAACAGAACCTCCTCAGAATACCTTTTAACCCAAAGAGGAAGCCCACGTTCCAAACTAAGCATCAAAATGGGCAAAAAGGAGTTTTCTCCTTCATTCATCTTTGCTGAGTCCAAATCACCAGACTCAGCAGACTGGCTGTTAATTTGAATAATTCTTTAGGCTGCCAATCCTGTGAGACCTGTATAGTGAGTAGAAAAACACAGATGTTTTAGAGAAAAAGGTTTTATCTAAACACCACCTTCTTATGGATAGTTTTTCAATTATGTTTTTCCCTGGCTTTGTCAGCTCAGCTTGCACACGTTATACTAAAACAAATACAATTCAGTTATTTGTAACCTGAAGTCCACATAAATAAAAGACCACAAAATTCAGGCCTGAGATAATACATGATGGTTGAATTTATGCATTTTTAAAGAATTATGACCTCAAATTCATTTTTAAAGGTTAATCTGTTTAAAAGCAAAGACTAGCAGCTTCTTTTTTCTTTTATTTTGCTTTCTTTATATTAAATTTAATAGTACCTCAAAGAACAGTTGTGGTCAACATTGACTTTAAAACAGGAGTGATGACAACTGCCCAAGACCTAGCTGTAGTACTGATGATGTTAAGAATGCAAATGTCCTTTGGATTTTGTCCCTCAAGGTTTTCTATTTCTGTACCACAGCTGACACCTTCCCTTTCCATTATCACCATGTAAATAGAGACACATAAACTGAAGGCTGTATGAAGTTAAGTTTACATGCAAAAAGAATCATTTATTCTTTGTCTCAAGAAAAAACAGATGCTAGTACTACTTACTTCAGCTATCACTAGGACAATGGGACACAAAATGGTAGGTAAAATAACCCTTTGACAACATTCAGTAGACTATGAATCTCATAAATATACTAAATTTGCATCCTGCTAAATGTATTTGCCTGATGGTTAGAGACAGTCTCCCCACAACTAAGTTCTAATTACCCTGCTTTGCAGTAATCAATTCTTATCTACATTAATTCAATCATTGGCTTCCTCTCTCCAACAATTTATTCCCCTGCTTCCTCCTTCTTTCTTTTAACAGCCTACATCATCCCCAGCAGTTTTTGTTCCTCTTCCCACGCACATTTTTCTCTCTTCTGATCTTTTCCGCCACCAGACAATGTTCCTCCCACCAATGAGTGTTTCTGTATCAACTTCCACTCTAGAATTTAATTCTACATCTACCTCAAATACCTGCACCCTAGTACTGTCCCCAACATGTAAAATTTAGTTTCAGAAGCCTGTATACACACATTACTGCCCAAGTTTCCATATTCATAATCCTATTCCCAGCTACACATGTATCATTGTTCAAGGTTTCCCAAAAGTGTATGTTGTCAAAATACGTTCCAAGCAAACAAACATAAAATGGACAAAGAGCCAGGGTTCAAACCACTGCTAACAGCAGCATAGCTGCTGAAAAACTTGTTGGTGTGCCATTTGCTTATATGTTTTTCAGTTTAGAACAGACTATACTAGAGACTGATATTTTACTCTTTAGATACTGCACTTGAACATACATTGAACATATTTTAGATGTATCAGAACAATTTCGTTCTAATAAAATAGCACTAGCTCTTCAATACACGTGAATCCATGTACAGAAAAAAAAACAGAACAAAACTACCTACTGTAAATAGTGAACTATGTGTTAATAGAGTGAATACATTTCCAAAGACCTTACCTGCAAGAGTTATACCTTTTCCTATTACTCTTAAAGTAAATATACGATATATAATAAAGTGGCAGAATAGGTACATTTCATCTGTACTCTAAGGCACATAACACTAGTACTATGTACATCTAGAATATGACATTTGCATTTGCATTCAAGATCTCGCCTGAAAAGTTTTTTCATGATATATTTAAGTCAGACTTCAAGTTCTTTAGCTAATAAACCAAGGTTAAGCAAATTGAACAGAAAGTATAAAATAACATTACACAAGCTCTCATTTTTAAACGTGCGAAATATTCTATACCCTTCCAAGCAACACTACAATACACGTTTGTCATTACTTCCTTTCTTACATCCTTTACAATCCTACAAGCTGCAATAAATGTTTGTTTGTGACTTTTAAGTTCCAACCAGGTAATAGTGTCAGATCATACAACTTAATGAACTGCAGCCCTTCACTACTCTCTTCAACATGTTTGTACATTTTACAAATATCTTATTACTGAGATACAAGGGACATATCCTTCTCTCTTTGAAGTTAGCTCCTCACAAACTCAGTCATTCAAACAGTTGCAAGACAGGACAACTTTGTTAAAATGAATCAATTTCAAAATTAGCAGTTAAAAAATACTTTATTTTACAGTAATTCTTCTCAGAGAGAACTATTCGTAGCATGAAAAGGTTTGCAAAGCATTTTTTTTTATTTTTTTTTAAATTTGCTTTAATTTTTTTTGCTTTAATTTTTACATTAATCTATTTTCCTTTCAGTTTTGAAGATTTACCAGCTGAAGCAGACTACTGTAGTAAAATGATACTATAATAAGAAAACTGCAACTATAACTATTTCATTTTAAGGCTAATACCTGGAACAAGTGGGAAACTGTCTCTGCTGACTGAATAACCCAAGAGAATCTAAAAACTGTGGGTCCTTAAAATGAGCAATAAAGGTGTTTCCTTTTGCCAGTATGTTCAGACACTGGGGCAGACTAATAAAGCTTGAACACAAACAGTTTCATTACGTAAAATTGCCTCTCAAAATACTCCTTCCCATAGTTTCCTGAAATGAACTCTTACTTCCCTTTATAAAGAGGGATGATATTTTCCCATAAGGAAAATGCTGAATTTAAAGTTACAGTCCAGATAACGATTATGGAATACCAGAAAAGATTAGTCCTTCTTTAACAGTTGCTGTATTACATTTATAATCAATTCTATCCCTTTTTACCAACTTTACAAGAGATTACTACCTACACAGTCGATGCGTAAAAATAAGACTTAGAAACTCTGCATTCACTTTGTAGGGAAGGGAATAAAGACAGCTACAACGAAAATATTTGAGAAATACACTGCAGAGCAGATGTATTATTTCATTGTTTTCTGAAAAAGAGTTCTGATATCGTTGGAGGAAGAAATTACATAGTTCTGCAGAGAGAATTAGGGGAAAAAGGCTATTTCAGCTGCAATGTGGGAAAAGAAGCTTATGCAAAAAAGCAAAAAACATGATGACAGAAGTACAAGGAAAACCAGGAAGAATAAGAAACAAATTTGATATTAGTTTTTACGAAAAAACCCATATGCTTCTATGTTTATGGCAATTTATTCCCAATTTTAAAAACTGGTGGAACTCCTCTGCTCTTTAACTCCATGCCATCCTTTGTATTGAAAGCTGGGGTCACATAGAACAGATGACCCAAACAACACATCATTGGCTAGATCCCTGAGTTAATAAATGAGGAAAATCTAACTGATAATTAAGAAGAGAAACAGACACCTCGTGTATCATTTGTGTCCTTCAGACATGTAAAACTCAGTGCATCCTGTAGCAGTAGTTCATATGAAAACTGCTGCTTACTGACTTCAAAAGCTTAAGCTTTGTGACTGTTCTGCACTTTTCTTGAAAAAGGGGGTTTGATGGATACAAAAATGTGGGAATAAAGAAGACATTAATAACTACAGAAGCAATTTCTTAGACTCCATCATATTCTTGGTGGATAAACTCCTTCAAGTCTTTTTTTTTTTACTTTCAAAATCAGCCATACTGTCATCTGGCTGCTGCAAACCAAATGAAGGTCATTTTGGATAATCTAATCCAAGGGTGAAAAATCATGCTATTGCAAATCCCATTGGGGAAAAAACAGTGAAATGGGCTGAAAACTGCTGGCTCCTCAATTCTGTAAATAGACAGTCCACATGTGACACTCCAACATGCAATGAAAAATACAATAAGCACTACAAGTGTTGAACAACCAAACTGCTCACTTGGGACTCCTCTTCCTGTTCTTTAAATATTAGTTTCTGAGAAGCTCTTTATATTAAAGCTGCATTTTTCAAAACAGTATTTAGATAGGAGCAGCTACAGCTGAATGGACTCCCCGGCTGCATGGTTTTAATGGTGCTAAATCACCATGAAGTCTGACATTAAAATGGGTAGTACGAAGAGGAACGACATCTCTGAAAATGACACTGAGATGTCTCAGGATCTGACAAGCATGACAGCAAAACTGTCCTTTAATACAGAAGTATGGCTTGAACCACTCATGGAATTAGTTGGGATGATCTTCAAGAAAGGCTTTCTCATTCTAAGCTCCCTGCCTTGACCATTCTTTCAGGTAAGAAGTCTAAGGAGACACCGTTAACTTCCCAGGAAGAAAATAACAAACTGACAACAAAAAATCCTCCCTCCAAACCTGTCTATAAGAAACAACTAATAACAGCCGAAGTGAAAATGGAATGTTGAAACTACTTTTTTTCAGTAATTCAAAATAAGAAGCCAGCAATACGTACACAGCACATGCATAAATAAGACTTCCTATCACTCATGTATGGTTTCTTGTATTAGAAGATCATCTTTTCCATATGCAGTATTATCTCCATCTTTGTGTAGTTCTATACAGACTGGCACTAAATTCTGCTTTTTGCTGTTAAGCACGCCTTCCATTTAAACCTTAAATAATAATTACAGTCATAACAGACTGTACTTGAAGGTTTAGGGTCTAACAAAGATTATTTTCAACTCCTACAGAAAATAATGATACTTTTCCAGTTTTGTTTCCAAACAGAGATTTAAAAGAAAACAGTGAGGTTTTGAGTGGTTACAGACATCTCCCTTCCAACATAAGGAACAATCTGAAATGAAGAATTAAGTTCCTTTCTTTAAAAATCCAGAAGTAGGTAATGGAGGCAGGTCACCATCTTTACTGTTGCTTATCTGTACTGTGAATGAAAGATAATAGGCTGTGTGGGCGAAGATCCTTAGGAGCCTTCAAAATGAAAATAAGTGCCTTGTTTTATGCATTTTGGAAGGGTAACCTAATCAAAATAAATTACATAAATTGTGTCTGTAGTAGCACCCTCAATTTTGGTGTTTGTCAAGGTAAAAACCTTGTATTCATCAAACTGGAAAAATGACACTGCAACAGTCAGGTCAGGGATGGTGAGCCTACACAAGAACTTCAGGTTTCTGAATGAAAAAAAAAAACAAACAACAGGAAACACTGTCAGGATATATACACTGACTGGATGTAAAAACATACCAAGACAAAACTGCCAGCCAGCCCTGGTGACAGGAAGATGGTATCACATGCAGTAATTAGGAACAGAAGGAGCGCTGAGTGGTTGGCACAGGAGAAAGGAGACCAAGAGCACGCTGAGTCCGAGTTCATCATAAGATAGTCACAAAGATACTAGAGACAGATGACACAGTTTTAGTTTGAACAGAAAGAAACAGTATTGGAACAGGGACATCAAGAATGTGAATCATGTGCCTAGAGATAAAAAAACGTGTTTATGAATGAGGCTATCTGAAGATAAAGGGGAAAAGGAGGGAACATAAAACTAGAGAGGGATAAGCTGAAAAAAGACGACTTGAATTTAAATCGTAAAAGAAGCTGGAGGCAGAGGAAAGTCAGATAAAGGAAGACTGTCACCAAAGATAAAGAGGCAGAAACTATGTGGATGCAGGTTTTAAGACTTGTATTAATGGAAAATGGAGAAAACTGAGAAAAGGAGAGAAAGATGACAGGAATCACAGAAGGTGAAAGCTAGAAATGTTGAAAAGAAAAACCAGCACAGGAAAAGAAGATGTCAATAGACAGTATGTTGTTATCACATGGGGGTGGGAAAAGCTATAAATTAGTTCTGATGGCATAATTACAGAAATTTTAAAATTCTGGACGCTAACATCTCTCAGTAAAGACAAGCTAAACATTTTCTTTCAATTGTAGACTAATCTACCTATGCAATTTTCTTTGCAAGCTTGATTATGTTATGATCCCTACATAACTTAATTAATACAGATTTTCTAACAAATAAAATAATTTCAACTTACTAATATATGAGCCACTATTAATTTCGAGGCAGACTGAACCAGAGTAGCTTTATTTGTTGTGAACTTTGTAAGAAACACTACTTACGGTAAACAACAGCAGAAGAAACAAAACAGTGAGATAAACCTTATTTTATTTCACAGTAAATCATAAATTAAAATACATTCTTATTCTAGTTAATGTGTCAAATGTCTCATTTTAAAACTTCTCTCTAGCAATAAACAACAATCAAATGAGAATTCAAGAAATCACTGCTCCCACAAAGAAGAAGAAAGATTACACTCAAGTTGAGCTGAAATAAGCAGTACTTAAACACAGGCTTGGTTTGTGCACAAAAATCCTGGGAGCAATTTTTGCTGTAATAACACCTCTTTACTGTAGAGAATAATTTATTTTATCATGAAAGATAGAGCTGCTTTTAACTTAATTCTGCAGCCATTTCGGAAAGGTAGAAAAGCATGGTAGCAAGATGAGGAAACAGACTGCAGAAATAGATCCAATGCTACCGTAAAATTTGCCAAAAAGAGTCTATGATAACTCATTAAAACCCTGCAATTAAATTCATATGGTGCATGGGAGACTTAGGTCCATACGCTATGATTTGGAGTATTATACTACGATTTGGAGTATTATAGACAGGTAAGTGCACATGAAGAAACTAACATTCAGAACGGGTCTATACACCATAGAAAAGGTGAGGGAGAACCAAGTCCATGCTAGGGAAGTGTCTGTGTCATCAATGCATTTTCTGTAATGAAACCAGTAACAATGTGAAACAAAAAAGTAATTACTACAGATAGTACGAAAAATATTTAAGTTCTCTAACCTGAATGAATCTTCATTTCTACTTTAAAGCATAAACATTTTCTATTGGGATATTGCTGGAACTTCATCAAAATTTCTCCAGACTCATTAGCACTACTGCCTGTTTATGAACTTTACTGCTAACATATCATACATGCACCTGTAGTAAAATCTATACTTGGCCACTACTAACATTGGCCACTACTTGCTATATAAGATCCTGCATTCAGCCACTTTCTGTATATTACCAATTTAAGCTGAAATTCTTCATGTTAGATGACTTTTATCATGTTTTTCTAGCTGCTTGCTTTTAATTCAACAAATCATTTCAAACTGTTCTTGAATGTAGCTGAAACAAATGTTTGTTTTATTTATTAACCCCCACAATAATTTGTAGGAAGCCTATATCCCCAGCGTGTCTTGGAATGAAGACAGACAAGGAGCTATCTGAGAGTGTACCATGATGATGTCAAGGAATATTCTACTAGCCATCCAAAACTGATTATGCCTGAGCTTTTGAAAAACCAAATTTCACGCAAACTCAATACAGCCTTGTTTGAATCAGGCATCTAAATTCTTCAAATGTTGTACCTGTCATGAGGCATAATTCAATCCAGAGCTGCAACAGCCTGAATTTCTTTTCTCTCACTCCTTCAGAATGCTTTCAGGTTTCATTGTGATACAAAGAAAAGAAACTAAGAGAAAAGAAAATTTCACTTAGTTGCATTGCACTATTCCAGTGCCAAAACTGCAAGGAGAAGAGAAATTAGTCTAACTGGAAGCGAAGCAATATGAGGAGGGGGATGTAGAAAAGAAACCAGACAGAAGAGACAAAAGAAAAGATTCAGACTAGAGTGAGCACAGGCTTAACAGAAATGCAAAAGGGTCCGCATGGATGGCTGAACATATCGGTAGCCACCAGCACATACTTCAGTCAAATACCGGAATAAAACCATGGATTCCCAAGTTTTATAATTCTTCTTCCTGTAACAGATCTGAAACAAGAACACCTTATCACACTGAAGTCATATGAAACTCTGATGCATTCCTGTGTCTTGGTACAATGTACTGGAATTAACTAAGAGTCTAATGTTGGGTAGCTTAGTGGTTTGATAAATTTCTCATTTCCTCTTTGCTTCTTGACCTGATTTCACAAAATAAAGCAGTCTTCCTCACCATAAGGACATCTTTTCAACTTCTTGTTTGAACTTCAGTCAAGTGAATACTACCTATATTAACAAGAAAATTTATACTATAAAACCGACGATAATTTATTCTTTCAGTTTCAACCCCCTTGCCAGTCTAAGTTGCATTTTGTCAAAGAACTACACAACACCTTTCTTCTCCACCAGCATTTTGTCAAAGAACTACACAACACCTTTCTTCTCTACCAGCATTTCGTCAAAGAACTACACAATACCTTTCTTCTCTATCAGTCTTGAAGCTAACTCAATTTTTTGTCTCCACCTGTTGGAATGCATATGCTAGCCAGTAGTGCTGGCCAATGATTTCCGGAGGGAAATACAGTCCTGTCATAAACTTGTCTGCTTTCAACAGTATCCATAAAAGCCTCTTCCATCTTTTTGAGTTGAACAAACAGATTTATGGCCACCAGGAATTCCTTAATGTTGGGGGAAATACAAAGCTGCCAAAGGACTAAAACCTGATACTATAATTTCCAAAACTTCTCTTCTGATTCTTTCAGAACACGCTGTGGAAATTCAAGGACTCAGCAATGATATGTAAAATCTCAATGGGACTGGATTCTTTCTGCAGAAGTTGGGTATATAGAAAATTAGGCTTGTCATAAAAATCTAATAATCAACCTTGACTACAGAACAGTTCTTACCAATAGAGTACTATGTTTTTGGAGAACATGCTTTTACATTGTTCCAGGTTATTTGCAGTATCTGCTGAAGAAATCTAATGAAGTTTAGAAGGAGGATAGCCTTAAGGAGAAGCATATAGCATGTTTAATAAAAATATTAATAAATTTTATTAGTAAGCAAGGCCAACAGTATGGTTGCTATATATACAAGAGCCATTTCTGACTATTAAGTACAAATAAAAGTACTGTCTTTTTTTGCCCCTCACTGCCACTCTACTGATATGGATTACACTGTCAGAAAATTCTAAACCGATTAAATTGAAGAATTACTTCAGTTACATTGTAGGGCACTGCAATGAAAAACAAAAGGCAAGAGCTGAGTTGTTACAGAAGAAAGAATAGCACAAATAATAAATTTTGTGTTGTTATCACCTATTTTTTCTGAAAATACTACCACTGATGTGTATATATATAGAAATTACAGAATCTTGGGAATTGTTTTCTCTTCGAAATTACAGGTCAGTTAGAAAAACACTATAAGCAGCCAAACATACATAACACGACAAAAACACTGAGAAATAAAAAAAAAAAATTTAAAAACTACTTAAAATATTTAGCTCACCTTTCCAACAGCAGCAGCCACTCTGTTGGTCTCCCCTGCTCTTTGCTTTCATTGCAGTGTCCAGCATTATGGCTGAAGGAATAGAGTACAGCAGAACCCCGCTAATTTACCTTACTAATTCACATACCTCATAATTTGCACACAAAAATTTGCCACTTTCCCAACTTCTTAGGCAAAATAAAATTGAAAATCCTGTAGAGATGGCTTCTACCACTCAAATAGCATCACATTAATAAATATGCTACACAATATTGACTAGTACATTACTCAGTATTACCATCAAAATGTAAACTAAAACCGTTTAATAAAGAAAACACATTTCTTTAAAACATCACCATGTACCATGGCACTGCCTTGCTCATTTTCAGACTTTGAATTAACAAAAGGACTGCCCACCAGTGAATTAGGGAGGCTCTACTGTACTTAAAATTGTAATGTCCTCATTGATATGCTTTTATCTACAATTTTCTTCAGACTGCATCACATGGGAATACAGCAACTACACTTAACTATGTCCTGTTATATATTATAATTAGTGTCCTATCACTGTTTTAATTATTCAGACTTTCTCTTTCAGAAGATTATATATTCAGTTTACTGTTTGACTTTTTTCTCCTACATAGATTTTTTTTTTAATGCCATATATAATACCAAGTGAAATTCACCTCTAGTGTATTACTTTGATATTTAATGAAAACCTATTTGTTGCTTGATTTTCCAAACCAAAAGATAGAATATCCAAAAAAATCATAGACTACACCTCTGCCTCAAGCCAAAAATCAGAAACCTGATTCATTCCCGACAGCCAATATTTTAATATAATCAATAAATCACATGGCATTTCTGATGTGAGATGATATTTGTCAAGTTTAGATCAGTTATCAGTTCAATGCAACTCCCATACTTCTCAAGAAAAAAAGACAGCATATTACCACATTCAATTAATCAAATTGATAACTGTGAAAAAAATCTTACTGGTCTGACATCCCCACATGAGTTGGTAAATTGCCGTGCCAAGCCAAAATCCAGCATATAACACTTCCTACAGGTGCTAGGAAAACGTCCCATTGCGAAGTTAGACTAGGAAGAAAAACAAATACACATAGATATATAGATACATACACACACGTTTCAATATGTGCATGTATTAATGCAGTAACGCAATTATAGAAAATCCACATTCTACATCTCTATCTTTCCTTCCGTATTTTCAGTTCTACTAAACTCCCATTAAAGTTGAAGAAAACATTGTTAAGAAAATCAGACATCCAACTTAGCATATCTGAACAGCAGCCTACATGGGCCAAAGAGATTGTCATCTTACTCCATCACTTCAAATATATTAATTTTTAGCGAGAATTTTCCAATCATGTCACCCACTCACATATTTTGATTTGGACATTTCAAAAAACTACCAACCTAGGGGCAACAAATTAATCTAAACAAATGCACTAATATCATATATGCAGAATACAGAATAAGGGGTGCAAACTGCCTTTCCCTCTTCATCGGAGGGGGAAGAACCAAGTTTAAAAAAACAAACAAACAAAAAACAAACAAAAAACCCAACCCAAAATAACCAAACAGTAAGAGCTGGAAAGTCAGTGAGGACTTATGGACTATTTTCTGAAAAGTTTCAGTAAATTTTCCTATTTGCCTCTATGGATTAACATTCCATGTTAGCCCTTTCAAAAAAATTCTTCAACACTGCTAGTTTCTGATGTTTGAACATGTCGGCTGAATTGGTTCAAGTCTCTCCCCACCAAATCCCCTTAAAATGGATTACGTGCTATAAAAAAAGATAAAGCTAAAAACAAGTCCTGTGAAATGGAATTAAAGTACACATCTGAGCAAGCTGGAAGCTTAACACAATTAACTTTAGAAAAAATACTTTTCTTTTTCCATTAAGTGAAACAGCAGTACTGTTCTAAATAAATCTGAAATTCACAGCTGTTTCTATGTCAAAGGTTGAGGGTAAAACCCAATCGAAACCATTAATTGAAATGAGTGTGATCAACATCATTTTTAAATGGAACAGAATTTCAGCATTGCCTAATTCATCACATGAGGCAAATAACTCACCAAGGATTTCAAGATTTCAGCTCAGCACAAAGCCTGCTTTTAGTATAATCTATCTAGAAGATACATAATAAAAGATAAAATGGACTTGTATTTTCAAGCCAGGAAAACTGCATGCTACAAAGCAATCATGCCTTCTTTGGCATGTGTAAGTCACAACATAACTCCTAAAGGGGAAGAAAAATTCTTTCTTTTATGAATCTAATACATTGCCTCACATTGCTGTTTATCCTGGCTCAATTTAATTTTCTGGGTTTTTTCCATCCCCTAACAGCATTCTCCATTTCCATCCCATTTGAGCCCATAGACTCCAAGATACAGCCAGGTAACAATGTCCCCAATCCATCCTGCCAGCCATAAAGGAACGCATTTCCTGTTCAAAACGTGAATTGTTTTCATCATTAAAATCTTGTGCTCCAGTTAACTTCTTCTCACCTATTTCACTTGATATTCACTGCCTGTGTCCTTTCCCTATTAAATGAAGTCTTGGCAATGGGTCAGGAAGAATACAAGTTTTTATAAAAAGTTGCAAGGAAGAAGTGATGGAACATTCCCTAATGCACAGAAACTTAGAGGTTTTACGTAAACATCATTCAGCTGACAGGAAATTTAGCTATATATGCCAGATATAACCAGCCATATTTGCATCTATTAGAAAACACAAGATATGCTTTTTTTTTCCCCCTCATTTACAAATTTTGAAAGTTCAGAGTTCTAATGATATTTTTAATATAGAGCAATATTAATAATACGGATGCAATTTCAGGAATAAATTCAAAGAAAAACAAAAAAAATAATAAAAACAAAAGCGTGATGCTATCAGGAAGGCACTGTCATCATGACTTTTTGACAACACGCATTGTATTAGAATTGCACAATAAAAAAATTGAGTAGTTTTCTCTTACAGTCTGTCTTTTCTTCCTTGTTTGTTATAAATATATTAAATACAAAAAAATTCCTACTGAAAAGCTTATAAATACACTCTACAGTTAGTATCTATTCTCTTACATTTATTATGTGAAGATATTAATTGCCATTAGCCAAACTCATTATATCATATCTCATGGCAAATATTCTTGATTGCATGATGCTACAGATAAGAGTCGGAAGTTTTAACTACAGAAAATTGCAAGGAGGCCTAAGTAACTGGAGGCAATGATGACAAAGACCAAAGTTATTGTTGTTGCAATCCAACATTAATTAATAGAAAAAATCTGCCCTATCTGATGAATAAAAATTCAATTTTCTGCCCCTTCTCATTTTTTCATTTTAACATCTAGTATAGAATCTATTCCTATTTATGCAGCCATCTAATGACCCCATATTTAGGTGTTTTGCCTGTTTTGATTTAATGGGCAGACTTACCGGTTTTATGTCCCTGTGCAGGAATCCCACAGAATGAATACTTTCAATAGATTCCAAAATCTGCTTCCCAAGCCGCAGAGTGGTACTAATGGTGAATGTTCCTCGAGACTGGCTCCGACGCAGGTCTGCCAAGTTCCGACCCTGATCAAATTAAAAGGACGTTTTCATAAAAAAATACTAATAGCAAGATTCACAGCGTAAAGTCTTCCTACTTCTTCTCTAGCTGTTCAGGGTTAACCATGGAATATTCTTATTACCTACTTTCATATTCAAGGATAACACATCTCACCTAAATGTAGTGAATATATGTCCCCAAGTATCTCCAACATTAAATTTAGAATCTATTTTTGAAAATACGAATCTTAGTATCTTTCTACTCCTAAATAACACGGACCAAACTAATCCCTATTAGAAGACTAGTACATACGCTGTTAGTTAATCTTATATCTGTGTCACACCTGAAAAAAGGCCACTGAGAAAATGCTCACAAAGACTTCTTTACACTCACCTCTTTAAGGAAAAGTAGATAATTTATTTAATTACACAGTGTATCTTAGATGACTTAACCAAACCAGTATATTTAGATGAAAAATATACTATGCAGGAAATGCACCCCCATGATATTACAGAACTGTTGGTCTGTCAAAATAACAGATGACCAACAGTATGAACTAGAGCACGCTTCTTTTTCCAGTATTCATATTCACCAAGATGATAAAGGACAATAATCCCATAACTTTAAGAGCTAATCACCCATTTGATCCCTTTTCACAGGAACAAGTCTTTCAGTAAAGTGAATTAAGTGTTTTCTTTTACTTGCAAAGGGTATTTTTTCACTTTCATCAAAAAAGCCAACAAAATGTACAGACTAATATATTATATTTTAGACTATCTTCAAGTGAAGACTTCAAAGGAATGTGAATTATCTCAGAAGATGTCACAGTTCACTCTTTCAATAGTCAGGTCTTTCTGAGGATGCAAACCTTCTCCTTTCTGAGAGAATTATGGAAAGGATATCAAAGGATAAAGATATAAGGATATGCTCAATTCTGGTTTGCTCACTACTGTGCGTTCATGATCTTTGGGGTTTTTTTTAATTTGTCATCCTCTAAAATTTTACTGGTATTTTCACATATGCTTAGCTAATAAACCAAAACACACAAGCAAACTTTGAGCTCCGTTTGATACACTGACCTGCAACTGCATGACCACATAGTTAAATCTGTCATTCCTTCCACATCCAATGAATCTACAGACATGATCTTTTCCTGAGAGAAAAAGAAGGAAATTAGCCAATAATAATGAAATTCTGTGGTTTATTCCTTCAAATACCTAGCAAATTACTGGAAGAGATAGTTACATTTCTTTAGAGATCTTTAATAAACTAAGCCCCCCACCCCCACAGTTCAACAGCTGTAAAACTAGTGCCAGTTCTACCCCAATTAAATAAAAGTTTTCTCCCATAAAATATGCAGCCCTACCACAGCTATCACTCTTTCATAAGAAAACATGTATGGCAACATGCCTAAATGTCCACAAATTTGAGGCATTTTGGATTGGGAAAAGGTTATTTTCTTGCAAAGCTGATGGAATATAGACAATATTCCTAGCTACCATTCTTCTTTTTCTACAAGCTGCAGCTGCCGCGATAAAAGAAAACAGTAGGAGTTACCTGCAGGTCATGTTTTGTATTAAAAAATTGTAGAAAATGTAATTCAACTAATCCGATTTATGAATATCTTCTTCTAGAATATGATCTTTGTTGTTTCGCTACAAAAGACAAATTCAGCTCAGGTACACTGAAGCAGAGATAAAAGAATTGTAGTAGTTAAAAAATCACAGTTTGGTTTAAGCCAATTTTCTTTAAAGCCTCCTCCTGTCCTAAGAGCAAACTGTGGAGAAGAGGAGGGCTGGTCAAAAATAATCTCCTTCCTATCCTGCAGTTGTAAGTCAAAACATAAGATTCCCCAGGTAAATAGAGAAAAAGGCAAGCCAAAGACTGCAGTAGGGAAACAGAAAGGGAATGCAACCTCATTGTCATTTCGGTATCCGTGTTCATCGACTTGGAGAGAAGCCGGGACCTCTTATGACCACGCTCTACAACAGAACAGGGGACTGTAGGGTTTAAGTCCCTCAGGCCATTTACCTTCCTTTTTGACAGCATGGAAGCTACAGCCAAGAGAAAGGTATGGTCGCAATTGGCCACTAAAGCTGTGTAAAATTTGTGTCATCTAAGGTTTCTTTCATGAATTTCTTTACCTTTAGGATTACCAGAATGTTATCAATAGAAAAAAAGAGGCGATGGGAGAAAAGCAATTAATAAATTCAAAAAACCATTACCGCTTTCAAAACATCATTACTACTAGCTACAGATCTGGGGGGACTTTTTGTTACTGTTGCACTCACAGCTCCATCAAAACCCTAACCCTTGGCCCTACACCTTCTCAATATTCTCACTTCTCTTGACAGAAGAGTAGTTGCCTGTTATTGCTTCCTCATCCAGCTCCCTACCACATACAATTAAAACAAAGAAAATGGTACAGGATTCATCAAAATAACTTATTTTAAAAGAAATCTCTACAACTTCTGCAAATACGTAAGTGCTAAGCTGTAAATATCACTGCTTTTCCTCCACTTTTTCCTTCCACCCATTTGTTTAAGCAGGACAGGCAATATTACAGGCAGTATAATTTTATGAAGAAAAAGATTTGCAGCAAATTTGTCAAGATGAAATTTTGTATATTCATTGCTGCAGTTTCCAGTTAATGAAGTCTCATCTCAAATATTTATGATTCATTTTACAGCCCCTGTGGGTATGAACATCTTCAGAGAAACATAGGTTAGTCAGATTTCATCTGACAAATTCAGTAGACGTCCAAATCTCAGTTTGGTCAGAGAAACCCCATTTTAATTGGAGCAGCAACTCCAGTTGTGTGGTAAATCCTCTGGAAACTAACTTTTATAAAAATCTGAGGAAACGGGAAAGGACAGAAGTAGGGACTGTACACCTTATTCAAATAGCATGATCCTCCGCCACTCCAGTGTGGCTATACACACCTACTACACCTTTGCAGATACCTTCAGTTCCTTTTCCCTCAGCGAGAAAACAGTATTTTCTCACACCTGTGAGCCACGTGGCTGGGAAGCCGAGGGAGAAGAAGATGGTAATAGCCTGCAGTGAACAACTGTGCCCTTGAAAAGCTTCCTAGGGAGGGTACGAAGCCTACATGCCACTTCCCAGGCTGCAGTGTATCACTACAGCTAGCTTTTCAGCCTACACCAGACGCAACCTATCACTAAATTATGCTAGAGAACTGCAAATGAGTGAGGGAGAAGTCTATAAGGTTGTGTGAGACGGAAACCAACTGAGTGAGTCTCACTCTCACTGAGTGAGATGTGATAAATCTGTCTTCTCCCATCTGACTGTGGGAACAGATGGCCTAACAACATGATTAAACAAAACAACCATCTGTGCAGCAGATTTCTTTTTAAAAAAAAAAAAAAAACAAAACCAGAGCTTAAAGAGTTAAACAGTATTCTGACAACAATAATTAGGAGACAACATCATTGGCGGGGGGGGGGAAATGCAATTGATGACTACACTGTAATAAATGGCCTTATCAGTGAACATACTCCTCCTCCATAATTAAGAGAGAAGTCATACAACTACTCACATATTTAAGCACGTTTCGCTAGATCAGGGTCTTAAAAGAGCTTCTTTGAAGTCTTTCATTATTCACTGTACTGCATACCTACAAAGTTATGACTCATTTCACCCCTGCAATGAATGACTACATTGTTTTAATTTTCAAAATTTCTGAAAGCAAAAATAATAAAAAATACTACATCCCTGCACTTCTGCCAACAGCTATTCTCATTTCAGTTTCACAGTTTCTGTGAAATAAGATTCTAATTCAGAAACAGTCGAAAGCATGTTTATAACCTTGAGAATGTGCCTAGCTCTAGTAAAGACTGGAAGAGCTGTTTTGCTGGATTGAAACATATTACACTTGTTTAATTCTTTCCTAAACGCCTGTTTCTTCATAATTTTCCCAGAAATTGTACATGGTAATAATTTTTTTTTTTTAAATCGATCCACACATCAAGAGAATTCTGAATGACACTGTCAGCTCACTGCCTCTCATTACATACTATTCACAGACCAAACTTTCCAAATATTTGCAAGGAAAAGGATTTTCATGACAATTACATTCCTTCCTCTGATTTATGTCCCAGGTAACTAGAACACCTTGAAAGTAAGAGCACATAAGCCCTTTGAGAAAAGGATAGTAATTATATACATACATATATATATATACACACACACACATGCCAAAAAGGGATAGAAGAACAAGATAAAAGTTGGTCTCAGAGGATGTATGCTATTAGAAGGTTGTTACAAAAATATCCTAAAAGAACTGTTTACAATTTCACCTGCTCTGAATCTGCAT
Organism: Calonectris borealis; assembly: GCF_964195595.1. NCBI lineage: Eukaryota > Metazoa > Chordata > Aves > Procellariiformes > Procellariidae > Calonectris > Calonectris borealis. The sequence continues at coordinate 41,624,347 of NC_134316.1, read as the reverse complement.
GAAAAAAAACTTGTCAGAAATAAGAAAAATTTCTACATGGTAAATGAAGCATTTAATAAAAAAAAAAATTCTTCAAGAAGCAATGATAAAGTTGTTTTCTACTCCGCATTTTTTTTCCATTTTTCTTGATTTTCTTTCTGCTTCAAATTTTTAGCTCTTGCAGACTGAAAACTTGGGAAGGTAGAAAATTAATGGAAATGGCTCCTAGGAGCCAAGATTTTATGTAAAACATAAAATGGTCTCTACCATAATCTTATTTAATAAAAATCCTTTAAGTATGGATAAAAATATATGCATGTAAAAATAAAGTTACGTGACTGCGCAAACTATAAATCTCAATATATGCAAAAGGTTCACCCTTGACCCATCTCTTACTGCAGTCACTTTCCTGATCACCTACAACGTTCCCTGTCTACAGCCAGAGCAGTTAGACTGTAAGGTGTAACTTGCACAGCAAGGACTAAAGGTCACTTCTAGTGTTACTATCATGGAATCACCGACTTTTTTTTTTTTTCTTTTTTCTTTTTTTTTAACGGTGCAAGATAATAATAAGAAATAAAAATTAAGGAATAATATTTAGATTGTTTTCTCATAAGGAAGATTGTCAAAAGAGCTTCTAAAGATCTCATACAAAATCAGGGTTTCAGTTATAGAAAACCTTCTATTTATTGTTTTCTCAGAGAAATAATATTGAGAAAATAAATAACTGAAAGATCTTTATTTGGATTATATATTATTTAGATTATTTGTGTCAGTGAATCTGTTGTTCAGGTGTTTCATTATTCTGTTCTTTTCATCTAGACAGCATTTCCCATGATTCAGTAGAACCAGAGACTCTTCTGCAGGAAGACTTGGGTTGGTAAAGGAATTATACTTCCAAAGGAAGACTGATAAGAAAATTGTAACTTCTGTAAGGTCTTATGGCAATTACTCACAAATCTTTTTTTTATTATTTCAGCAAACAATTTTGGTTTTCAAAAATATTTCAAAAGATAAAAGAGTTTTTACTAGGAAAAAAGCATTTTTGTAACATCTTAACTCAAACGTCACTACACTTAAATTCAGAGTAGAAACTTATCAGGCACTCCAGTTATGCAGTCATATATAAGGCTATGCTTTTACAAATACATTGGCATTGTAGTGCTACCAAATTCATAGAATGGTTTGGGATGGAAGTGACCTTAAAGATCACCTAGTTCCAACCCCCTTGCCATGGGCAGGGACACCTTCCACTAGACCAGGTTGCTCAAAGCCCCATCCAACCTGGTCTTGAACATTTCCAGGGATGGGGCACCCACAACTTCTCTGGGCAACCTGTTCCAGTGCCTCACCACCCTCAGAGTGAAGAATTTCTTCCTTATATCTATTCTAAATCTACCCTCTTTCAGTTTAAAGCCATTACCCCTTGTCCTATCATTACATGTCCTTGTAAAAAGTCCTCTCCAGCTTTCTTGTAGGCTCCCTTCAGGTATTGGAAGGCTGCTATAAGGCCTCCCCAGAGCCTTCTCTTCTCCAGGCTGAACAACCCTAACTCCCTCAGCCTGCCTTCATAGAAGAGGTGCTCCAGCCCTCTGATCATCTTCATGGCCCTCCTCTGGACTCTCTTCCACAGGTCCATGTCCTTCTTATGTTGACGGCCCCAGAGCTGAACACAGTACTGCAGGTGGGGTCTCTCAGAGTAGAGGGGCAGAATCACCTCCCTCAACCTGCTGGTCATGCTTCTTTCGATGCAGCCCAGGATACAGTTGGCCTTCTGGGCTGCAAGCACACATTCCGGGGTCACATTGAGCTTCTCACCAATGAACACCCCCAAGTTCTTCTCCTCAGGGCTGCTCTCAATTCATTCTCTGCCCAGCCTGCACCCCACAGATACAGGATTGCCCCGACCCATGTACAGAACCTTGCACTTGGCCTTGTTGAACTTCATGAGGTTCGCACGGGCCCACCTCTCAAGTCTGTCAAGGTCCTTCTGGATGGCATCCCTTCCCTCCAGCATGGTGTCGTCAGCAAACATGCTGAGGGTGCACTCAATCCCACTGTCCATGTCTCTGACAAAGATGTTAAACAGCGCTGGTCGCAATACCAACCCCTGAGGAACGCCACTCGTCACTGGTCTCCACCAATTCCAATATTTTATTTCAGTTATTACTATTTTCCTAATTACTTTAGCTGCTTCATCTATACCATTTTAAAGAGACTGGTTTTTATTAAAAATAGAATCAAGTTCATGTGTGCCAAAAAAACCCTTGAAAAATTAATTCCGAGCATTTAAAAACCCAGGAGTTACAGAGTATCTGTTTCTACAGAACTCACTACCTTTAAGATAATTTCTTTCAAGAACCCTGACAAATGGTTTCTAAATTTACAGTTGGTAATACTGAAATTTACTATTCATCTCTGGACTAGAAACTCTAAAATTCAAAGAAAGCCAATATGCTGAATCTCCTTGCTTGTCTATATAATACTAGATGTTTTTGTGAAATTCTTTAAAAAGATATAAACATAGGAACAGTTTGTTAACACTATAACATGTGACATGCTTGCCCTCTTAAATCTATAGAGGCTGTAAATTTCTGCTGCAATGTGACCTTTACAGCAGGTTAGGCAGCACCATATGTCATGCAGATTTTGTTTTATTCAGACTAAGAGTTTGGAAAAATCAGACTGCTGACAGGGACAGATATATTAGCCAAAATCTTCCAGATTAAAAATAATTTTCTTAAAGAAAAAAGTCACCCTTTAAACTTTCTTTTTATAATTTTATGTTGTGAAAAGCAATAAAGAGAAGCCATTGTATATTTCTCTGTATTAATAGCTTCAGACATTAAAGGTACATCAAAAGTGACTATTCAAAGCTGCGATTCTGAATGGTCAAGGACCTGAACCCTAAAAAGTATTTCAGGACTCTACAAGCCAATATTTTTTTTCTACAAGTTGCAGTACTTTAAAGTTGTTTTTTTATTTGTTTATGTGGGTTTTTTTGAAATTCCCATTTCAACATTAGAATTATTCTTGGCAATACTTGCAAAGGCAAAGAAATACAAATATTCTTATCTGGATGCTATGTGAAGGACCCACAAATATTCAATGCTAGATAGTACAGAAAAAAAGACACCATCTTAGAAGAGGAAATAAAAAGCTAACAACAACAACAACCACAACAAAGTCTAGAGCAAAAAAGGTAAGGAGAAGATATGGATCCAGAATAAACTACAGTTGAGCATAGGTTTTGCAGCAATTTAATTTTTTTGTTGTTCTTTTTATTTTCATGTCATTCTGTTTCAAAGAAAATGTTAACTGTAGCAATAGTTTCAGAAGCTGAAAGAGCTTCTATGCCACTTTTAATAATCATTTAGCAATAACCTGCAGAATATGGGGAATATTTATTCAAACTATGACTAAATAGAGATTATAATGATTTTTTGAGATGATACACTGACATTCTACTTCTGGCATATCCAGGGTACAGCCCTACCTTGCAATTTCTTCAACACAGCTACTTCCATTTTCAGTACTTGCTTTGGCTGCTGAGCTGATTCGACCTTCAGTGCAACATTTTCCCGAGTAAGCAAGTCCAGTGCATCGTAAATTTCTCCAAATCCTCCGCCTCCTATTTTCCTCAACTATATTGGGAAAAAAGAAAGAACAAAAACCGATTTAAAAGAGGGTAGAAGGAAAGAAAGGAAACAAAACATCAATACTTCTTTGTACTGCCTGCCATACTGCAAACGCTGTTGTATTACTAATAGGTTTTAAAATAACATAATCATAACCTTCAGTACATAAAAGAGCTACTGAATAATCTACAAAGATATGGTCAACCACAGTTCAGAAGAGAATCCTAGGAAAACAAGTTACACCTGATTTCCATCTGCACTGAACTTCTTGTATTTAATACTAGAAGAGTGCACTAGCATTCCCAGCATGAATCTGACCAAAGTCAGCATGCTGAATAAAGTCTTTCCTCAAATAGTCACATACTACCCAGAGACCTTCAAATACAAATGTGCAGTGACATTTTGAAAATATGCCATCTTTTACTTTTTTTCAGAAATATGAAAATATTGAATACTAAATACTGAATACTAAAGGTATGAAAGTTCTTGAACTTACTGAAAAGAGACAGCATTTTCTATTATATGCAGTGACTTACACATAACAGCCAAAGCATAAATGATAAGAAATGGCTAAGATTATCTTTGAATATATATTTTAAATGTTACTCACATTTCCTTATGGTTCACCAATACCATTCTAATTAACAGACATAGTAAAGAAACTTGCACCACTGAAAGTTTCATCTGTGTTAGGAAGCGGTAAAAAGAATGCTCCTGGCATATTTAGTTTGCACTACATTCAGAGCAAATATTAATAGTTGTGTTTTCACTCTGCTTTAAATGTTCACAGGGAACAGAGACTTGTCTGGTTTTCAGTATCAAAAATGTCAATGTTATTTCATGTAATGCTTTCATATAGTGATCTCCCTTGTATTCTAAAGCTGATAAAAGAGAAAAGGAGACAAAAAGAACTTACCCTAAGAAACACACAATATTGTATTTTTACTATATTTTACCTTGAAAGAACTAACATGGTTTTCTAAATGTCATTTGAAAACATACAGTTGCTAAGGTTATATGACTACACTGTATTAAATGTCATCTAAACATTCTGATGATCTAGAGATCAGCAATATGCTGACCTATCTTCAGATTCTGAAAATAAATCTAATGTCTCCTAATCCAGACGATCGGCCATCTGACTGAGAAGGAAAAACTATTTTTAAAATAGCCTAGGCCCCTAAGAATAAGGAAGAAGGTAACGCATAAAATACTCATATTGTCTACTTGTATTTTTCAAGTCATATCGCATGAAATTTTTATTCTGTATGATTACAACAATACTTAGTATTTCATCATGCACTTTCTGTCCGGAAGATCTTTTACCATCGCAAGCAACTGCTATTTCAATATTATTAAGATGAGGAAAATATAATCCAAGATACGTAGCATTACCTACATTACTCACTTCTGGCCAACTTATCGCCAATTTTAAAAAGGTGCAGGATAGACAGCACACCACATTTTCAGACCTACAGAACTAACTCACCTAAATATCTGCTTCTAGTGCAACACCTGTTGACTGCAAATTCACACGTTCATTTCTTTCTAACAAGCACGCTAGCTGTTAGCAAATGCAACGTCCTCTTCTCCACAGGCTGTATACTTTCTCTGAAGCAGCGTAACATGCATACTACCAACACAGGCTTAAGCCTGTTACTCTTTCACCTACACGTTTCAAGAACTTAACAAATTCAAGTACAGAGTATCACAAATCCTGAATAAGAAGTTTGTGTCTTTGAACATGACTTGTTTAAGGTACTACTCAGATGTAGGGTTAACTCCGAAATAACGACAAACCATGAGAATAGAAACCTTTCAAGTCCGATGAAATACTCAGTATAACTTGCTTACATTCAGATGTATTTAATATATGCAGCGTGTTAGTCCTTACAGAAAGAAAAGAATCTGTCATCTAAATATTGGGAAAAATAGCAAGTTTTAACAGAATTATATATATGTATATGTATTTTTTTTTAAAAAAAAGTATGTGTGTATCTATGTATATCTCTCAAAGATGTAGTTTCTTGACTAATTTGGCCATTTTAAGTCTGCACTTTTCCATTCCACCTCCTGGTCTGGTAATGCCATTATCTTGCCTGAGCTCTGACCTATTAACAGGGCTCCAACAGTTAAACATAGACACTGATCTGACTGTAGTTTTCAGCATAAGCACACAAATTTTCAGCACAGTAGAAGCACAACAGAAGCAGTGAGAATGCATGGTGAAAAAGGTGAGAGGGGAAAAGGAAAGAGGTGACACACCCATCCTCACCCCTATACAAACTTATAGCAGTTTATCATATAACTTCATTTACCAGCTTTGAGAAACTGCCAAAGACTGCCTCTGAAAGGTTTTTTTTTCCTGCTTGTGTGCTGAAAAAAATGTAAAAAACAAACAAAACCAAACACACCACCACACTAATAAAATAAATAGATCAATTTCTGTCCTCAGATAAAGTACACCAGAATCATTAACATACATCCAATAATGATGTCAGGCAATAATTCCAGGCACAAATGAACCTCTCTGTGATCGTAGAAAAAATATTTTCCACGCCCTTTGTCGCTGGGTCAGGTACCACACTCAGCAATGGTCTTTTCTTGGTCTTCTTTTCGCTGCCAATGTCCCCGTAGAAGCCTTTCTCGTTGCTTTTCACATCCCTCACCAGTTTCAACTCTCAGCTGAACTCTGGCTTTCCTGTATATTCATCCCAACACACAGAGGCAATGTCTCCATATTAATCCTGGGCAGCCCATCCTTGTTTCCACCTTCTGTTCGCTTGCATTTTGCTTTTAAGTTCAGACAGGAGTTGACTGTTCAATCGTACTGGCCTCCTGCCACATCTGCTCAACATCTTTTACCTTGACAAGGACCATGTCGCCCTCATTTACACCTGCACCACATTTTGTACATTAGTTTCAAGCTTCTCTTCTTTACATTCAGCATCTCACACCCCAAACTCACTCTCTCCATTATTGGGCCCTGTCCAATCAAAACTTCTGCGTACTGTAGATGGAGATAAAGTCCCTGTAGTGCAGTCTGGATTACTCCTCCCTTGGGCAAAGGAAAACCCATTCGTGGGATTGCTTTTGCTCAAGGACCTGGGTGCACTTGGTGCGTAATGCGAAAGGATGGGGAAGGCCTGTGTGTACCTCAAGGGAATTTGATTTTGGGTGAAAATACCAATGAACTGAATTGTATGATGTTAATTGTTATATGATATTGTATATCATCATTTCTGTGGTGTCTATCAATGGTATTGCAGTACAAATCGCCCAGATTAATGAAGAACGAACTCCGATGAAACCGAGCAAAGTGCAACGATGATAGAAGCGGACGAGCGCAGCAATAATGGAATCAGAATTGGCTTCAGGATGCAACAACCCAACACCATACACCATCTCTCCTGCCCTAAAAGACTGTTATGCAGATGGAGCCAAAAGTCATGGACTAAATGAACTCAGTGGACATTTTAGAGGGATGGCCCATAGACTAAGGGAATGATATCTGTATGTGTATATATATCAAAAGACAAGAAAGGTGGTGGTGATTAATTGGAATATATTGGAAAATGTGAGACCTAGGCATGACATAGATGGTATAGAATAAGGGGTGGATACTGTCCTGGTTTCAGTTGGGGTAGAGTTAAATTTCTTCTTAGTGCTGTGTTTTGGATTTAGTATGAGAAGAACGTTGATAATGCACTGATGACTCCTAGTCAAGGACTTTTCAGCTTCCCGTGCACAAGAGGCTGGGACGGAGCATAGCCAGGACAGCTGGCCCAGCTGGCCCACAGGGTATTCCATACCATGTGACGTCATGCTCAGTATATGAATGGTAGGCGTGTCCAGGAAGTAGCGATTGCTGGTTTTTTTGGGCATTGCTCGGCGAGTACACTCATTTTATACACTCTATCATTATTATTATTATTTTCCCTTCCTTTTCTGTTCTATTAAACTGTCTTTATCTCAACCCATGAGTTTTCTCACTCTTACCCTTCCGATTCTCTCCTCGTCCCACTGGGGGCGGGGAGTGAGCGAGCAGCTGTGTGGGTTAAGCCACGACACACTCCTATCTCTTTGTATGCTTCAAGTCTAAATCATACAATTTCCAACATGTTTTAACTTGGTACTTTTGCTTACACTACATATTGAATGACGTTCCTAAACCTACCTAAAACCAATTATCATTACAATCAAGTCTCTCCAAGTCAGGATTGTAATAAGTGTTTCAAAGGCAAAAAAGAGGGATGAGAAAAGGCATCAACAGAGGATAAAAGCAAATGCTAATAGATACAGAGATCAGTAGAGAGGGAGGGTGTCACTGAGGAAAAAATAGTTTATAATGTCTTTTCTATGCCTACTTTTCAAAATAGAATCACCCTAAAGAACGTTTAATTAAATTTAATTTAATTGAGCATTGTTTTTAAATTTGTTTGTGTCCACAAATTCCAGGTATGTTTTCACGATTACAAAGACCAAGGTCCTGAACAGCAAAAATTCTGAGAATTGCATTTCATCTGCAAATCTTTACATAACTTCCAGGATGTGTACTTTTTTTTTCTTAAACTAGTTACAACAGAATAATCTCATGCAATCATACTACAGAGCTGTCATTCTTCAACGGAGAAAAAAAAGCAGGATATTGGGAGAGTTACACAAGGAACAATCAGAAGTACTACTGATAATTAGGGACAGTACTCATAGTCACCAAAACTTTAAAGTCCACTGGTTTATACCATCTCGTCTTTCTACACAAGAAATTTTAAAGTATTCTACTACTTCAAGAACACTAGCAAAAAACTTCAATACTTCATAACCTACCAGGACAGTATTATGTTAATATACATGTGTCAAGCACTAAGGAATTTCTAAAATTTGCATGCTATTTTCTTCCACTGGCAGACTGTCCTATGAAATCCTGAATTCAGAAAGAAGTATATCGCCTTAGATGCCATCAAGAAACCCTTAATGTTTGCTACAGAAATTAAGAAATTGAAGAGTTACCCACAGACAATATTTGGCACTCATCTACCTGTAATACTCGATCTGGAAAACATACAAGTTAAAATGTATAATCACATGAGATGAACAACAGCCTACTCTCAAAATTTTCCAAAAGACACCGATCTGATCATCATTCTTCATTACATAGGAAAGAAAATAAACCTGATGAAAACAGCACTACTGTTGCACATATCAGACAACTGAGTAGTTTTGTGGATAGTGATATATTAGTATACCGTTATCTATTTATAAATTCTATTTTATTTTATTTGATCTGATTCAAGACTATGCTTTCAGTTTTTACTTCACTGCAATATTGAGACGCAATATAAGAAGGTATTTTACAAATACTTACATTCCAAAGATAGCCATTTAGGTTCTATTTACACAAAAGGAAATATACAGGTTTCCTACACAAAGTTAGTATCAGCTTCCTGCATTTTTAAATGAAGGATAGGGCACAAGATAGTTGAAATTATTTTCTCTATATGAATTTGAAATGAATGATGAAGCTATATTTTCTATGTTCAGTCTCACAGTTTTAAATTAAATATTGAAATACGAGAGTAACATAAAGCAAAGATGGTGCAAAAAATAGTGATTCAGTATCCATCCACAGCCTACTAAACACACAGAGATACCCAAAATGTTCTATTATGAAGTGGCTTTTTTTTTTTTCCTTTTTTTTTTAAATCTCAAAAAAATCCACAAGCAAAAAAATTCTAAAGCGATCAGGGGAATGGAGAAGGAACTATGAGAACTCAGCCTGGTTTTCCCAGAAAAAATAGTTTCAAATGGGTATTATTTCCCTCTAGATGTAAATCAAGGATATAAACACCAAAAGGGAACAGAGCTATTTATGGTAAAGCCAATACTGGCACACAATCAAATGGATATAAATCAGACAGGAATAAATCTATGCTATAAAATATAACGAACAAAAATCATTTCTAATTGGAAGAGCAGCAAGGTCCTGAAAGACCTTCCTATAAGAAGTAACAAATCTCACAACCTGACTAGTTTCAAGAGGGTGCCTGACTGATTTCCAAAACGGACCGACATAATCACTGGCTATTTGGATTCAATATACCAACAGGACTCTTCCAGTTGTGCTCTGAACAGGCATTAAGTCAGGACTTAAAAGCTTTCCAGGAAAAAACCCACCTTAAATCCGTATAACTTCTTTTTAAAGTAGGATAAAAGAAACAAGTGGTTTTAAAGTCGTTTCACCATTTAACATAAGTATTAAGCAAAATACATCCCACAAGACTTTTGAAACAGATGTCAAAGCACAAACTACTTCTTTTTAAAAACATATTTTTAAGAAGAAAAAGAATTGCAGAAAGGCATACTCACCACCTTCCATCTTTCTTTGACCAAGATTCCCACACTGAGGATATCAGGCTGCTCCCCTCCACCACTCATTGCAACCTCCTGATGCGATGGAGCTGCTATGCAAAGTCTATGTCAGTAGAAACCATCCAGATCCCAGGTGTGGCTTCCATTTAACCAGCGACTGCAGAAACAGAGCAGAACATGGGATCTCAATGACTAACAGAGTAACATGAAATACAAAAAAAGTTGTGTTTCTCACCTACCACCTTAACTAGTTTTTGTATCCCATAGTGACTTACGTTGGAATTTTAGCCAAACAACTTCCAGTACAGAAAGAAATTCAAGTATATTCTTCCTTATTTTTTTAACCTGCTTTCTCTCAAACCTCCAAGCCCAATCTCAAAATAGTACTAACGAATATAAACATTTTCAGAGTTATATTCTGCAGGCAGTTACAAATTGTTGTAAATCATAATTACATTTACATTTAATTTTAATAACAACTTTAAAATTCTAATTAATAATTTACTAAATAATTGGTTAAGTAATTAATAGTAATATATAATAATAAGCTTAAAGTAGTATTAACCAAAAAATTACAAAATTAAAAATAGATACTTAAATCGGAATTGTAATTTAATTTATTGCACTACATACAGACTATTCCACATTTTACAATGTGTTTCACGTAGCTAGGATTGCTTATGATTATGTCTACAATTTTGTTGGTTTTTGTCAGGGTACAAATAGCTAAAGGGAAAAAAACTTGTCTTGGGTAATTCTATCAGTTTAATTTTTTAATTTTCTGGCTTTAGGCAATCATCTCTAAATCGACTTTTATATAGCAATATAAAAATTTGTCTTTTGGAGATTAATCCATCCGTAATGGCTCCCATCAGCAACTACTACAACCAATTAAATACTTACTTCAATTGTTTGAAGCTTTGCTAGAATTGTGCTTATTTGTTACACTGGTATAATTATACAGGTGTAACTCTTTGTACAAACTCTTTTATCCAATGATAAGACTCTTCAAAAGTGTATTTGCTTTGGGTTTATTTCCAAAATAGCATAAACTAAAAATGAAAAATTCTTTTCTCCCTGAATCAACACACAAATGGTATGCAAAATTGGTACAATCATTCTGATTTAAATTAACAGTATGCCCTTCCATGTGGATAAATGCCAAGTTTACTACTGGGGCTAAATTATGCTTTTTAGAAAACAACCTGCTGCTTAAACAACCTGGCTTTTAAGAAAGACGTTTGTTCAACATGACAGTAACTGTGGAGTTTTTTTTCATATTCTTTCGTATTTATTTTTCTTATTTCATTTATGCCTCTCTTGCTTCAATTGTAAATTCTGACATTTAAACTAATTCCAAACAAAACAGACCTCTCTGGAAAAAAATTAATCTGGATTAGTTGAAGATCTAAATTTATACCAAATTAGAGCAGATTATATCCCTGTAAAGGAATGTTCATTCAGAATTTGTAGCCTGAATTGGTTTAATTCAAACAAATTAAGGGAAACCAAATTAAGATTGCGTATTCTGAGTAACAGCGTCCATCCTGCAATTTAATCAAGTTGAACTAAACCAATTTAAATTCTACCAGTGCTAGTAAATTCTCCCCTGCAGATAAGGTCAAAATTCCAAAGAGAGCTATAGTCATTTATGTGAACACCCTTAACATTACTAACCACTGACCATAATTATTGGCCTTTCTAACAGAATTATAACACAGCCAGGAACTAAGTCAGTCAAAGAGAAAATGAAATGAAGGGAAAAAGGTCTATTCCCAAAATTATATGCTTACAGCATGTACAGTGATTTTTCCATTTGCTCAAATCTTCGCTTCCCCTTCCACCACCCCCCAGTTACATCAGAGTAGGTGGTGGTCTTCATTAAGTAGTATGTTTACTCCTATATTGGGACTTCAAGGGCGTTTTTTTCTCACACTGGCTTAAAAAAGGTAATGGAGAAAGTATTCATCTCACCAGCGCAAAATCTAAAATTGGGAAGTATGACTTTTGCTGAAGTTTTCAAACATGAGTAAAATTCATCACCTGCAGGAAAAGTAGACGCTTTATTAAAGCAAAGATATGACAACAGTGGTTTTAGAGGTTTTTGTTAATACTGCTATCAGCCTTGATCTGATACCTGATTTGATACTTTTTTTTTTTAAAATACATTTCAAATTACCATTTATAGTCACAGCTCTGACAAACATTTCTGAGAGCTATTCATTCATGGATTCTTGAGCACATTAAAAGAGCATCAGTAACTGGCCTAGGATGCAGTGGTACAATACATACATTCACAAACCATCCCATACTTTAAGAAATATCATCAAAGTACTGTATTACTGTAGATAACATCTGCATGGCCAGGGTGACAAATCTTCTTCATTTATACACAATTCCTCAATCCTATTGGAATACACTAATTCCTTGTTAAATCTCTTGTCATCCTATATGATTACAAAGCAATAAAATCTATTCTATATCATCAGTCACTGGCATTCAAAGCACCAAAACCCCAAGATTCATTAAACTGTCATGCACAGGAGGCAAAAGTTCTCGCCTGAGCCCCTGACGGCAAGGTGCTAAACACCTCCTGAAGCTTAATAATCAACTGAAAGCACTATTTTACTCTGAAAATGTAAGTTTTAAAAACAGATTGAGGTTAACTGAAGAATCCTGTTTTCTTTAAGACCCCAAGTAAAGTAGCAGGAGGATTCAGTCACAAATTTCAAGGCCAGAAAGCTTGAAATTAGCCCGAACTTTTACCTGATCAGTCCACATAATTTCACCTCCTTCAGTGAATTAGCACACACTAACATGCAAGAGTCCAAACGATGAAGAGTCCCCTATCTTCACTGGTAATGTGTTCCAGTACATCCGTTCCCTCACAGTAAACATGACTTCCTTTGTTTCAAGGTTTAATCTGTCTAATCTTAGTTTCTTACCACAGGACTTCGTTACAGTCTTGGAAACCAAATTCCATTCCCAGTAATGTCACCTCATTTAAGCATCTAAACACATTTTTTAACCTCCTCTAAATTAATAAATTAAGCTTTAAGCCTTCCTTCCTATCCCATGGGTCTTTTATGTGCTCCTCCTTTGAAAAGCCTCTCCTTGCTCCACATTCTTCTTGTGGTATGGGCAGCAACATTGAGTTAGACAACAACACTGAATTACACTGAATCATACCAATACCTAATATGGAGAAAAGATCCATTTTTTATTTCTTTGTGTAAGTCTGAAGCTGTTTTATATTTTTGCTAAATCACAACTCCATCAGATGCTTATATACCTTCATGCTTACACTCAGGCATTGCTGCAAGAATATGTTTTCTTTAAAACCTTTATTCACGATCTGATCTAGATTGGGTTTCATTGCTCTGATGAGTTCTCTAATGACCTTAACACTGTATAACTGAAAATCTGTTAGTTATTAATGCACTGCAGTGGATAAATTTCTTTATATTCCTTATCTAATAACAGAAAACACATATTCTGGTAAGTGCAATTTAGGTTACAATCGCCTTCTCCAAATTCATGTGGAAAAAAAAGGTCATTATTGGAGAGGACTACACTTAAAGGACTTTTAGACAGACATAAATATGCATTCTTTGGAGGTGGTGCTCAGGACAAAATCGAAACTGAAACTTCTCTGAATTTTGAAGGACTTCAATTCAGTTTGTTTGGCCCATTCTAAATTCCACAGATGAATAAAAGACTCATAAAAGTACATACAGTCCTATTTGTATTACTGAAATACAGCCACATGTTGCTTTCAACATAGCTGTTTAACAGCCTACAATGCTGTTAAACAATTTAAGAAAGCTCCAGCATGTTCTGTAGCCCACTGAAGCAGATGAATAGTTAATGACATACAGTTAAGGTGCAAGCTTTCCCTTACTCATTCAACAGATGAATCCTTTAGCAGTACAGTTTTATAGGTAGCAGTACGGTTATTTCCTGCACAACTAACACTTCTTAATAATTCTCCTAAAACAGTAATAGCCATTTTAACTACAATATATCTCATAAAATTCTATATTCATTAACTCATTGGTTTCCTTATCAGACCAGTTTATCGGATCAGAGGAAATATGTAAGATAACAGAATTATCACAATTAAAGGCAATTAGCCCTCTGTCAAATTTATTTCCAGGTGACAGGTCATGGAGTAACTAGGACAACACAATGAGTACAGACTTTGTTCCATAACATAAGCCTTTGCCTGGGAACTGATCACAGTATAATATAAGAACAGATAAAGGAGGGTTAGTGCTTATATCCAGAATTTAATATTGTACAAACAGGATCCATTATTTAAAGCTCTTCTATCCACTTAACTGCTTTTAACTACATATCATTCCCGTAAAAGACTTCTTTAATTTACCCCAACCAAGTATACTAAAAGATTATATGCTATTAGAAAACAACAGTGCAAAACTTCCAGAAAAAAACAAGTCAATTTTGTAAAAACTGACTCTAGCTCAGCAAGCAAAGACAATCGTTTTATGTAATTTGTGTGCGTGTATATAATTTCCTTAGAGATGGCCCTAAACTGAAGCCAATCTCTGCTTACCAGCCTTTGTAGATGTTTAAACCCAGATCTAAGGTTGACAAGCACTGTCTAAGCACAGACAATTCTGGCTGAATGGAGGTACTGTAAGTTTCAGGACAAAACAAGTAAGGACAAACGATTACTTCTGTTCCACAATAAGGAAAAATGTATGTCCTGTTGCCTCCCATGTGGAATAGTATCAACCTTTTGCTATTAGGAACTCTCTATGCTTATTAGGAGCTCTATCTGTCTGCCTTCAGTTCATTTAAAAAACTAGTAAATCAACTGGAGTCTACCAAAGTTGCGTTCCACTTCTGCATTTTCTACTTTTGAGCAGAAGAAGAACTTAAAGGAAGAAAGAGAAATTTAACAAGTCAGCATAAAGAGAAAATCAGGGCAGGAAATGTTCAAAGGTCCTAATTCCACCACATTTATGGTAAAGTCCACTTTCTTAGACAGGCTAAGGAGCATGTTCAAATTGTAAATTCTAAGGCCAGAAATGTTTTAAGTGTGTCTATTTGAACATCCAAACTAGAAAGCTATCCTACACTTACAATCTGAATATTTTCTAATACATTCATTAGAAGCTGGGGTCCTGAAAATCATCATTCAGGATGTCAATGAGAAAACTAAATTTAAGACCTTGACCTAAATTTCCAACTGTACTGGTTGTGAAGAAAATCTTTTTAAAAATTCAACACATAACCAATGCCATTTTAGGTTTTCCTATCTCAAGCTCTTGGGTGCCAAAATACTCATCACCACTTGCAAATTCCAGGTGTGAAAAGCTCCCAACTGTCTTGTGTGCTATTGCCAAAGAGTGTAGATTTCCTGCTGGCAACTTCTGCACTTACAGCTATGTTGTTATTACAAAAGTGGCAATATTTTCTCAGTTTGAAGACAGAGTTAAAAATGTAACATTTAGTTTCAAGATAACAGTCTTATTTTAAAAACACATATTTCAAGCTACCACACTATTTCCAGTTTGCAAGAGAATTCAGCACCAAAATGTTACAAAAACCTAAGGCAAAATTTATGGAAGGAGTATATTATCTTTTACTAAAGCAACTGATACAGGTGGCAAAACCCTACAAGCTTTAGGCACACAAACCCCTCTTCAAGTCCGCGAAAGCAATTGCACTGAAATAAACTTCATTATGTTTCTTGATTAGACCAACTGAGATAAAAGGTACTCAATACCTTGCCAAAAAGAAAGGGAAGCACCTGGTTATGTGTGTGACAGGGAGAGACTATAGGGTTGTGGCTCCTATAAGAAACACTGCATGTAATTTATTACCTACAGAAAATCAGAAATTTTTGGTCAGGGAGAATTAGAATGAGTCATAAAACAAAAACTCTATTTAATCCATTAAATGTTTGCCATGGTATTTTTCAGCCGAATGAGGTAATTTCCTAATTTGATCTGTCACACAATTGCACAAAGACTTATGTCAGAAAAAGAGAAAGAATGGAAGTTAGCTGTGGGGGACAGGGAAAGGCTGGACTACTGTGGTGCTTTCAACTCAAACCAGTTGTTGAACTACAACCTCAGGTGCAGAGCCTTTAATACTAGTGTGGAAACCTAAACCTTTGGAGAGGCTAACTTAATTCCAAATAACACTGTATTATTCTCAATTTTTTTCCATAACTCACTGAGTTCCAAATCAAAAAGAGGCTTGTGAAACCTTATTAATTAGTTCAAAATTAATTTTAAAACCCTAAAAGCATCATTTCTTTAAAAAAAGGAGCTGTATTTCTGTGTCTTAGATTCACTATAACTGTTGTGATATTTACAACAAACCTAAATTGAACTAGAAGTGGGGGTTTTTGCTATTAAAAAAAGGAGCTGTATTTCTGCGTCTTAGATTCACTATAACTGTTGTGATATTTAAAACAAACCTAAATGGAACTAGAAGCGGGGTTTTTTGCTATTATAAGAATTTGTTTAACCTGTCATAAAAGTCTTCTTCAAAGAAACTAGTTCTCTGATCACTTACATGAAGTGAAAAATATTTTTAAACATGCAAATGAAAAGTCAGTTCTGCAATTACCTAAATTATACAGTGTTACAATAATTATTTTTCAAGATCCTTGTAAAATTTTCATTGCAGAAGAGTCAAGTGATAGAGAAATGTGGGTTTGAACACTGATACAAAGACAGCTTGAAGTCAATCAATTAAGATATTTTAAATAGTGACATAGTAATATAATATCAAACTATTTATAGTCTGGATTTATCAGCAAAATAAAAATCTTTGTTTCCAGTTTTTTGAAATGTTGCAATAGTCAGTTATCTTCTTAGGATACACCTAGATTATTAATAGATTACCATCAATGTCACTAACTTCCTATACCAAGGAATAACATAAATTGATCCTTTAAGACAGTTCGAACTATTTGCCCTTTCCACTAGTACTATCTATTTCTATTATTTCATAAATCAATTTTCTCAGTAAGGAAAAACATGAACGCCCAACCCAGGCATACAACACACAACTACAGAAGGCAGGAAGGCAAACAATAGACTGCTCTGAAGAATTTTTTCCAAAGCCTGCGCAACTTTTGGCAGTAGATATACAGTGATTTATAGAGGAGAAGAGCTGCTGCTTAGGACTGTGCAAGAATGATGCAAGGGCATATATACAACTAACTGCTATTAACTTCTGAATGCTTAATCCAATCAAGTAAAGCACAGGGTAAACTCTAAATATAAATGGGAATAACACTTAACTTTTTTGAAAATACAAAAAAAATCAGCAGAGGAACTTTGGTGAGATGATCAAATAGATGACATGCGAATAGCAAAATGCTGTCTGCACTGATAGTGTTCAAATGATCAACAAGGCAGCCAGTGGCAGACAAGCAGCCCAGCTGGCCGCCCACAAGACTATACTCACTGTATTGTGCCCAGGCTGCAGCACCATGCATGAAGCGATCTGGACCTCACTAACAAAAGCTGAGAATTCCCTTGGTATGTCAGCTGATAAAGCACATCACAAAAACATGGTGAATAAGGCCTGACAGTTTGCGAAGCAGAACAGGAGAAAAACAGAGGAATTATCTTTTTCTAACCTGTAATGTCTAATCTCTTAGAATCCTTATCTTAAAGGCACGTAACTGTAAATCTGCAGCAGTATTGCAATAAAGAGAGGGCACTGGCCGTGCACACATAGGTATTCCATCTCCTTAAATACCTGAAGACAGCAGCTCTCCTTTTTGCCAATGTGTGAAATGAGGTCAGTAACTGCTACACCAAGCACGATGACTCCAAAAGAGCCTAGCTGACAGGAAGATGGAATCTTGGTGAGCCCAGGCAGTGCAAGAGGTCTACCAAACTCGGACAGGCTTTGGCCTCCTCGATGAGGGGAATGCACAGGCATCCTGCCACACAATGCAGCAATCCCAGAAGAGTTGAGAAGGAAAGATCCACCATCACACCATAGTTTATGCAGGAGACACCTCAGTGTATTCAAGGAGGATTGTACTTTCCAGCAGTAGGTCAACAGTGCTACAGAAGTCAGGCACAAAAAGAAGACGAAAAACTACAGAGACCCTGTGCTGACCCTCATGCCAAGACCAACTCAGCACTGATGTCAACAACCCTAGCACCAGCGGTAGGAGACAGCCACGTTAAGTGGGCCCTTATGAACTGCCAAATGACATGAGAGGTGGGAAATGGCTTGGTGCTTGGCTATGCTGAAGGAGGGTGGCACTAAGGCAGCTAAAATAAACATACAACAAGCTATTGACAGCAGAACAGCATAAGCTATTACTTTGTCTTCAGTTTGAGATGGCTTCAGAGGGGCTCTCTACAGTGCCATGGAGTCTCCCTTGTTCACAGGATATTCCACAACGATCACATGAGCTCAGGCAATATCGAAACCAGAAGCACAATCCACAACAACAAAGCTCATCTAGGACTGCCTGACCAGTCTGCCCCTAAAAAACATTCGCGCTGGGAACTTCCAAGGTACAGGGGTTAGAGTCAACAACATGACTTGCCCAGAGCATGCACTTGCTTTGTAGCCATAGTTGAAGGCAGCTTCAAGCAACAGTGACTGAAACTTGAGCTCCTAATCAGAGGTCCTTCAAGGTTTGAAATGGGAGACAGGTATTAAAAAACTGAAATGGAACTTTGGCAAAGGCATTTAAAGTTGGGACAAATCCAAAAATACCAACTTAATTTGTAGCAGAAAAAAATTAGGTTAGACAGTAGAAAAGTAGATAGCATGGACAGCTAATCACAGGAGCAGACAGGCTGCATTAGATCAAAGATCCACCTAGCCCAATCTCTTGTCTCTGACTATTGCCAGCAGCAGACATCTAGGGAAGAATACAAGGACACAGAAAGCATATAATCACACTTTCCCAGAATATTTTCTGAGGATAGCGAGCTGGGACACAAAACAGTTTCTGAGCCAAAGATGGCATTTAAGATTTTTCACCTCTGAGTTCATCAGATCTTTTCTGAACCCATGAAAGCTTTTAGCATCCATAACACTCTACTGCAAGTAAATCATAACTTAATTCCATGCTGTGGGAAGAAGCACATCTTTGTTTCCAATTTGTCTTTTGCTACATTTGAGGTTCACTAACCCTTGTACTGGATGGTTGAGTTTACAGTTGCTCCCTGTTCACCTCTTAGTTCTACACAGGGAATACACTGCTAACATATGCCCCTCATTTACCTCTTCACCTATTTAGTCTTTCACTGATTTTGATCACCATCTGTGTGCTTTTTGCAGTTCTACTACATCCTCTCTGAGATGTGGAGACCAGCATTGTTATTAGGCACTGACCAGCTATTTTCAGAGAACCTGCAAGACCCCATTACAGAGAAGCTCATCACTGTGTAAACTTTAAAATTATTTTTCCCTACATGAATTGCTTTATGAGAATTCTCATTTATCGTTACCTCAGAGTTGCAAGGTCTTCCTCCAGCTCTTCCTTGTCTGTCTTCATCTTTACTAATTTTAATACCCTTGTATCACCAGACATTGTAATTTCAGTATTTGCATCTTTTCTAGGTCATCTGTGAATACACACTACAGCACAGAGAGCTATACTTTTTAGGCTGATGAGCTATCATTTACGAAGCTCAGTATTTACATTTTTAATTCAGGTTCCATTAAAAAAAAAAATTTTTGCACACATTATTCACATATAGAAAACCTGACTCATGATCTTCCACCTGGATCATTAATAGCTCTGCTTTCAAATTTGGAATGGATTCCTTGGATATCTAAATACAATCCTTCTTCAAAAGATCATTATTCAGCATGTGACATAATTCATGGTCACATTTTTTAGAGATACTGCCTGACCATATCTCTCTTTTCTGCTTTATTTTGGTCTTGCAAAGCAATTAGTCTCTCTAACATAGTCCAAATAGGAAGCAAAGCATAAAATGTCAATTAAGAAAGACTTGAAAAAGGTCAAAAGAAAGCCAACATGAATGAACAGCAGGTTAAGAGAATTTCTAAGTAGAAAAAAGCAAATAATAAAAGAAATTGTAAATTACAGCAAGTGCAAAAGCACAACAGGGACAAAGCCAAATAGTCTGAGGAAGAAAAATAAAATACATTAAAACTAATAATAAATCTTTCTTTCAGATAATGGGAATAGAAAGCTTGCCAGAGAATATGTAGGACCAATAAATGGTCATGGTATAAGAGGTGTATTCAAAGAAGGTAAGGCTGCAAGAGAGAAGCTCAATGATTTTTTTGCATCTGTGTTGACAGTGGGAAAAAAAATGAGAAAATATCCAGAAAGAAACAGTTCTTTTTGAAACGCATCAGAAAATTTGCCTTAAATTGAAGTGACTGAAGAAAGGAATAGGGAATAAGTAAAACAAAATTAAAAGTAATGTCACCAGTGTCAGATGATATTTAGCTAGGTTTAAAAGAAACTTAAGAATTCTATAGCTAATCAATTTCTGATGGTACATAACCTCTCATTTATACCTGTACTGGCACATAAGGATTGGAGTGTGGCAAATATATTGCCAATTTTTAAAAAGGGTTACACAGGACATCCAATAAGCTTCAGGCCTGAAATCCAATATTTGTACCCAGCAAATTAGTAGAAACTGTAATGATGAATAGAATTACTCAACACTTGAATAAAAGTGATATAGTTGAGAAGATAACATGGCTTTGATAAAACAAAGCACCATCTTCCAAATCTTGAAGTTCTTAAAAGAGACAGACAGTCACGTGGGTAAGAATGATCCCAATAAAGTCCGTTTAGATTCCTAAAAGGTATTGGACAAAGTCTTTTTAAAGAAACTAAACAGACATGGCATAAGAGTCCTTTACACAAAAAAAAAACTGGCTAAAAGGCAGGAAACAGAGGACTAAATAGACATTTCACACAGTGGAAAGAGGCTACAAGTAGAGTTCTGGAAGGAGCAGGATATGATCTGTGCAGTTCAAGAAAACAGGGTGAGAACTTAGGTAACAAAAGTTGGCTGACAATAATATGTGACTTTTTAAAAAACAGAAAGAAAAGATGAGGGACAACTGTGAGAAACTGCTGGGTGACTTTATGGTACTGAATAACCAGGCAATAAAATGGTAGGTGAGGTTCTATGTAGGTAAATGTAAAATTATGTATGTCAGAAAAATAGTCATAGAATTATAGAATAGTTTAGGTTGGAAAAGACCTTTAAGATCATCAAGTCCAACCGTTAACCTAACACTGCCAAGTCCACCACTAAACCATGTCCCTAAGCATCACATCTACACGTCTTTTAAATACCTCCAGGGATGGTGACTCCACCACTTCCCTGGGCAGCCTGTTCCAAGGCTTGACAACCCATTCGGTGAAGACATTTTTCCTAATATCCAATCTAAACCTCCCCTGGTGCAACTGGAGGCCATTTCCTCTTGTCCTATTGCTTGTTACTTGGGAGAAGAGACCGACACCCACCTTGCTACAATCTCGTTTCAGGTAGCTGTAGACAGCAATACGGTCTCCCCTGAGCCTCCTTTTTTCCAGGCTAAACAGTCCCAGTTCCCTCAGCCGCTCCTCATCAGACTTGTGCTCCAGGCCCTTCACCAGCGTCGTTGCCCTTCTCTGGACACGCTCCAGCACCTCAATGTCCTTCTTGTAGTGAGGGGCCCAAAACTGAACACAGTATTCGAGGTGTGGCCTCACCAGTGCTGAGTACAGGGGGATGATCACTTCCCTACTCCTGCTGGCCACACTATTTCTGATACAAGCCAGGATGCTATTGGCCTTCTTGGCCACCTGGGCACGCTGCTGGCTCACGTTCAGCCGGCTGTCGACCAATACCCCCAGGTCCTTTTCCTCTGGGCAGCTTTCCAGCCACTCTTCCCCAAGCCTGTAGCATTGCATGGGGTTGTTGTGGCCGAAGTGCAGGACCCAGCACTTGGCCTTGTTGAACCTCATACAATTGGCCTCTGCCCATTGATCCAGACTGTCCAGATCCCTCTGCAGAGCCTTCCTACCCTCAAGTAGATCAACACTCCTGCCCAACTTGGTGTCGTCTGCAAACTTAGTGAGGGTGCACTCGATCCCCCTCATCCAGATCACTGATAAAGATATTAAACCCCAATACTGAGCCCTGAGGAACACCACTTGTGACTGGCCACCAACTGGATTTAACTCCAAACTTCTCATTAAAAATATGAGAAACTATTAGCAATCAAGAATAAGATCTTGGTATTATGATATACAGTTACAAAAGATGGCAACTCAATGTTAAATAGCAGTCAAAAAAAAAAAATCAGATGTTAGGAATTCAGACAAAGCAGATGACAACAAGATCGTGTATATGTCCATGGTTCACTGATACCTTGAGTATTGTATGCAATGCTAGTCCTTCCTATCTCAAAAAAAAAAAAAATTGGAAAAGCTTCAGAAAATGGAACAAGATAATCAGAGATACAGACTAATTTCCACATGAAGTAATGAATGACACTTTTTTCGAGATATGATGGGAAGTAGAGAGGGGTATTTGACAGAGGTCTACAAAATTATTAGGGGCATGGAGAGGTTGTCTAGGAATCAACTATTCACGATCTCATTCAATAAAGGAACTAAAAAAATATCAAAAGAGGTCAGCAGGAGCCAGACTCAGAACAAACATGAGAAAGGAGTTCTTCATGAATTAGTAGCTAACCTGTGCAACTTCTTGCCAATGGATACTGTGAATGATAAAGGTTCAAGAGGACATTGGACAACTACATGGAAAAGAAAACTATTACGAGTTACTGAAAATACGTATTAAGCACATTCAGCTCAGGAAGTCCCTTAACAGAAAACGGAAAAGTACTAGAGGAAAGTATCATATATATTTTCTCTGTTCTTGTACTTTTCCTTAGGTATCCACTTATGACCACTGTTGAATACAAACCTTTAGTCTGCTCCAGAATTTTACGTTCATACATTCTGCTTGGGAAGATGGAGAGAGGATAGAGAAATTCTGCTCCCTGTAACACTATAAATTCAAGTGATCTGACTTCATGAGCTGTGATTGTGCATAATCTTTTGTCAGTTACTTAAAAGAAGCTGCAACCCTAAAACTAACTGTTGAGTAACTAACTGTTATAGGAATGACGACAGAAAGCAAACCATTTCAACTCAAGTAAACTCTTTTTTCCTGCCACTTCTGTGAGGTCGTTATTTTGGGAAAAAAAAAAAAGAAAAAATTATTATAAACCCTCGTATGCAAGAAACACTTAGGATCTCCAAGTACAACTTGTTCCATTATTTCAACTTCTATTTTCCACGTGCCGTCCCTTCCATTTTATGCTGGGTTAGTCTCTAGTCTCAGCGTCTCTATTTGTAACAGTCTTCCCATCAATTGCCATATTCCTTATTCCCTCCAGCACCAGCTTCTCATTCAAATGCAGATTTTCACAGGCACGTTAAAAACTAATACTGCTCACTAATATCATAAGCTTGAATTCTACGTCTAATAAAGGTGCATCAAGCCACTCTGCGAACAGCAATGAAATTATGTTGATTTAGTAACTTGCAGCTATAGTACAGGCCTGCTACTTTCAATGATCTTCCATATTCACTTATCTTTTTTCCCTTATGATTGAAGTGGAATACTCCTTTTTAAATTTGGCATCATTACACAGAGCAAGTTTGTGATCCTGTCAACCAGTAAAATTAGAAACCTACTCCTCAGCTGAAGCATCAAAATCTATTAGAAATGTATTTTTAAAAATACGGAATAATAATCCTTTTAAAAAATGAGTTTCCATGTATCTTTTACAAAATGTTAACTTACATAAAAAAGATGAAAGGAAATATGGCTTGGAGCAGTCACAGTGTAGTGTGGGATTTGAAGCATTTTTAAATACAGCAGAGACCAAACCATTCATAGGCTATTAAATACATCTCAGTTTTGGTGACAATTCATTAATGTTCATTATGTTTTAATGGTTATGATCACATTTATATTGTTACGTAAATATCAAATAGTTTCTTATAATACTGCTCTTGCTAAAATCCTGTGTGGTAATAATGTAAAGTTCTAAATTATTCTTACTGCTATAGAAAAAAAGTTAGGCTATTCATAGAATATGCTATTACAGTAAAAGGCTTTCAAACATTAAAATGTACGGTGTTATCAAAACCACTTAACATCATATAATCATACTCAAATGATATCACAGCTAAGTACTGCTACTTGAATTACAACAGCTCTTTTGATTAATAAACAAAACCAGAATCAGTTTAGAAAGTACTTTTAAAATTTTTTCCTATTTATGTTGCACTTGCAATTCACGCCACATGACAGAGAGATTCAAATTTTGGCAGCAGACATGTAGATTTTTAAAACTTTTCTAAAAGTGGAGATTCATTTCACAAAACAGACTGATATAACTAAGAGTCCATAGAAGCACATCATTTTCTGCTAATTCTATTCTACCAACAGAATTGTAGAAAAATACCTCAGCTCTTGTAAACTTCAGAGCAGCCTGCCACAGGGTCTCACCCATTCATTCTCTGAATAAGCCAAAGTCTGCTTTTCTCAAGTCTAATGTCCCTATTCTGCTTCTCACCTTCCTCACTTCCCTTTGGTCTTAACCTACTGTCTCACAATCACTGCAGCCAAGGCTGCCACCAGCCTTCACACGTGTGACCAGTTCTTCCTTGTTCCTGAGTAACAGGCCCAGTAGTGCACTTCCCCGAGTAAATTCATCCAGCACATCAAAAACTTGTCCTTAACACTCCAGACAACACAATAAACTGGACGAAGGAACATATAATACAAACCCTTTCAGAAAAGTTTAGTTTTAAGCTAGCTTAGTTCACTGATCTAAATCACTAAGTGGCAATACAAATCCTATACCAGAGAGAGGGTGAATGGGTAAAATTGCTTTCAAGGTGGCAGTGCTAGTTTAAAGTACCTACATGTATACGTAAAGTAAAGCATAGTTTGCGTTAGCTAAGCTGGACATTACTACTGTCAGTAATTTATTTTTCTCCTCTCCAGCCTAGCTAAAAGCCTTGCTTTATGCAATGCACTCTTAATAAATTTTTTGTCCCAGAGACAGAAGTTGTGCCAAAATACTCTTAATTCAATTATTTAGAACCATCTTAACAACAAGAAAAACTTGTGGAATCTGCAAAAGAATTTTAATTCAAAAATACACTAAAAACATACAGGCTTAGTCCTCTGTTAAATCATGATCACGGGGTTTTTTTGTTGGGTTTTTTTTGTTGGTTTTGTTTTGTTTTTTTAATGCCTCACCTACTTCTCACCCACCCAATGATTTTTCTCAATAGGTCTAAGCACTCCTCAGTCAGTGGGGAGTCTTATGGATGCACAGAACTGAGCTAGTAGAAGCATGGCGTGATTCAATAGTGGCGATCATGGGCAGATGAACCTCCAGAGCTGTAAGGATCATGGATGACTTCCACACATTTGTCAGGTGGAAACAGCAAATCTGTCTTATCCATGAGCTCATACATTACTTATAATTTTTCCATTACTTTATCCTACAAATGCCAAAGAAGTCATGCCAAGTGCTTCCATGTCAACCCTAAAAAGACAATTCCATTATCTCTGCTGTTATCATGTACCATGTCACTTTGTTACATAAATGGTATGTTACACAAATGACATGTTACCATGTCACTTTGTTACACAAACCATCCTCTGCAGGGATAAAAAACATACTATAGCTGATTGATCAAAGATATTGATTAGACAAGGGATGGTTTTTCCTCCCTGTATCCGGCTTCAGAAAAGACTTGGAAATGCCTCTAATCATTACACTCAAATAATTCTAAAGCTTGGATGCAGAGAACCAACACATTAATACACATCTCCTAACCTCAAGGCTATCTTTCTCTTAATAAAGCTGGTGCAGGCATCCAGGGTCAGATTTTTAACAATGAAAATTCACAGAATGCATTACAACTCACTAACTGTCAGGTACAGCAATGCTACAGTTTGAATACACAGAAAACTTTCATTTAAAAATTGGTTGTTATCTCTGGCAACAGCAAAACATATGACAGCGATTTTTATATAGGTGACAGGACAAAAATTTTAGGTTGCTAACGGTCTGACCATCAAGAGAAGCAAGGTGTCGTGGTTTAACAACAGTCGGCAACTAAGTACCACACAGCCGCTCGCTCACCCTCCCCGTCCGTGTCCTCCCCCCCCCCCCCCCCCCCCCCGACCGGTGGAATAGGGAAGAGAATCGGGGGGAGGGGGGGGAGTAAAACCCGTGGGTTGAGATAAAGACAGTTTAATAGGACAGCAAAGGAAGAGAAAATAATAATAATGATAAAAGAATATACAAAACAAGTGATGCATGATGCAATAGCTCACCACCCACTGACTGATGCGCAGCCCAGCCCATCCCCGAGCAGCGATCGCCACCCCCAGACCAACTCTCCCCGGTTTATATACTGAGCATGACGTCATACAGTATGGAATATCCCTTTGGTCAGTTTGGGTCAGCTGTCCTGGCTATGCTCCCTCCCAGCTTCTTGTGCACCTGGCAGAGCATAGGAAGCTGCAAAGTCCTTGACTTAGTATAAGCACTACTTAGCAACAACTAAAACATCAGCGTGTTATCAACATTCTTCTCATACTAAATCCAAAACACAGCACTGTACCAGCTACTAGGAAGAAAATTAACTCTATCCCAGCCAAAATCAGGACACAAGAGTATAAACAGCCACAACAACTGTGATTTTCATATCTACTTTAGGTTACTTCAGGGAACTTTCAAAACTGTATTTAATTCAGCCAAAAAAAAAAAAAATTAATAAACAGTATCTCTCATCAACAGCCAGAAACAATTGCTGTAAAACAACTGGGAACACATATGACTGTCCTTCCACAAATAAGTTACATTGTAAAACTGATGACAAAGGGGGCAATAATTCCTATAATTCTGTGGCCACTTGATACGATATTCATGCCTCTTAATGTTCTTTTCACTTCTTTAAATGGTTTTGGTTGGATATTCCTCAACATAATTTCATAAGGAATTTCTGAATTTTAGCTAAATTCTAATCTTTGCTACCTTTCCCACAGGAAACACATTAGAGAGGCAAATCCTGATTACATGCAATACCATGCAGGCTTTTTTGTTAAATTCTTACCACTGGATTAAGACTTTTTGTTTTCCTAATTACATTCAGCACATATACACTTATTTTTGGTCTGGCACTACCTGCATACAAGAAAGAATGACACAAAGATTTCTACATCGTTTGCTAGAGAAATTATCACACACTTTTGCTGACATAGAACTTCCTCCCCCAAGAGGACTAGGCTTTTACCACATTATTAAATATTTAAAACCCTGCAAGACCCTACAGCATAGGGAAAAAACCTGGGTAGAAGTACACTTTTTAATCCATTTGTTGGTCATTATCAGTTGTCAAGTCTGACAAAAGGACAACCTGTCCCTGGAAAGCTTGTTGAGCTGAGGTAGCTGGTGATGGGAACAACAAGAGAAGAGATTCGAGTCTCAGGTGCATTTTCAGAACTTTTACTTAAGTGTTGAGGGCTGCAGTATTGAAGTGTTTTTAATTTACTTCAGTCCAGGAGCTTTGCTTCAGTCCAGTAGCTAATAATAAGAATTCAATAACTACTAACAATTGTTTTGTAACAATTCGTATTTGTAAATGTGAATAACTAAAATAAGGGGGTTTATGTTTAATAATAATTAAAAATGGTGCTGTCATTAATCATCTTTAAAGTACATAAGAAATAAAAGAATGGTGTGGGGAAGAAGACAGAACACAGGAATTAGTGGGACATGGAAGAAAAAATGAAACTAATATCTGTAATAAGCTGGAAATTGTTTATAGATGTTAGTGTTATTTTCCAGGTTCATCTTTGGAGGTCGTTTTATAGGGTTCTCTTGAGATGACAAAATGGGTGTTTTGAGAAGATTGTTAAGCTACAGGCAGATTAATGTTTTTGCCCTTTATACGCTGTCTGAAAGTTCACTGTGATGGACAGTGACTGCTTAAGTTTCACTTTAGAATGAAACTTTATAGAAGTGCATTGGAAAAGTTTATATCTCTTGCTCGAGGATGGTATAGATACATTTGGTGTCATTTGAATCACAAGGAATCTGCTTCTGATGACGAGTTTAGCACTTTTGATAAATGCATCTGATGGGGCTGTTAAAACGCCAGGAGCTGTGGCTCTGGGAAAGTTTCTTTCACAGAAGAATCTTCTTCTGGTTTTCTTCTGGCAATTGCATAAAGATGTTCTGTGCAAGTCCCAGGATATAACGATACGTGAGATAAAACGAGATCTACAGTCAGTGGTAGCCCTCTTTTTGGCACGAAGTGATTCACCCCTTGCCTGGTGCCTGGGTGGCTCTCGGAAACACGGGCACTCTGTCCCGCCCTCCAGGCTCGGGCGCTAGGGTTGGCGAGCGCCGGGCCGGGCCGGGCCAGCACCCTGGCTAGCTCAGCGCGCCGGCGGCGGCCCGCGGCCTCGCGCCCCCGCCCCGGCAGGGCCCGAGCTCCCGCGGGCGGCGGCGGAGAGGCAGCGGCTCGGGAGGTCAGGGAGGCGTCACACCAAGATGATGCATCTTCTGTGGCCACGATAAATACGAGTCAGACGCTACTAAGTTAGGCGGGTTGAGAAGAAGGCATTTGAGTAACTTTTATTTTAGTAGGAATTTTCAAGGAGCTTTCTGATTTATCACTGCAGATTCCAACAGGTGCCTGAAACACGGAAAACTCCAGAAGACAGTTAATGTTTGGAAAGGATAAATAAAATTACTTTGGTAACTATGGGCCATCAGCTTGATACCAATTCCTGCAGGCAAAATAGAGGACTTGAGTATTAAAGAATTAAAGGAAGACCACATAATTACTGCCATTCAACTAAGTTCCCCTTCTTGTCAAACTAACTTTTTACAACGACATTACAAGTTTGGCCTATAAAGGTAATAGTTATTATGGCACTTACACTTCTGTAAGATATCTAAGTTTGTACCACATAGCACAGTCTGTTTTTAAGAAACTAAAAAGGCAGAAAATCAATAGATCACACATTAAATAATAGGTCCCAAAATATAACGGTAAGTTAACTGAACTAATATTTCTCTAATTAGTCCCATAAGAATCAATTCCTGACTTTATACTGAAACATTTTTTACTTGAAAAAAAATGACAAAGTTTGTAGTTGATACTGAGGTCGGGAAGTGGCATAAAACAAACTGCATCAATTGCTTAATGGACTGCAATCAAACTACACATGTTCCAACTCAGATAAAAGAAGACGTTCTACACCAAGGAGCAAAGAATAAATGGAAACATCACCTAACACGATACAGATAGTCAGTCACTTTTGATAAATGCATCTGCTGCAGCGTTAAGGCTATGACAACTACGGATGAGTAGGCAAATAAATACTAAGGGAGATCGTAATACCTCTCTATCTGCTCGCTGTAGAATTGCTGCTGGAGTATTACATCCAGTTCCGGTGTTCACGTTTCAAGAAAAGATTCTTTCTAAACAAAAAGATGCAGAAAACCAAACCATTAAAATACTGGAGAATATGTACTGAGTGTCAAATTATGAAACTCAATTCCTTCAGATTATCTAATAAAAACTGCTTTAGTCTAAGAAATTACAAGAGATCTTCACTCTGACATACAAAATCATATGAGTAAAAGACTGAACCTTTAGATTACTTACAAACATAAAAAGGTCTCCAAGGTCTTTAATTTTGGTCAATAAAGATATTCTACTATTAGAATACTTCATGAATTATTTCAGTGGATTCCTCATTACTGACAAATACTGACAACAGAACAATTTTCTACATTATATGCTCTTATTCAACTAGTGTTAGCACACGTAATTCAGAGATGTCCTAGGGAAGCTGGTGTTATGCACGAAGTTAGCCTCAATAACCACAACAGTTCCCTTGGCCTTAAAGCAGTCAGGCTGAGATAAGTGATGAGGTTTTTATCTTTGAAAATTGAGTATACAAGTATATTTCGTTATGAAAATATAATTATCCCAGGCAAATTTAGTGTGCTGAGACTGTCCTAAGTCCACAAAAGTATTTTTCAACAGTCCAGGCATCAGTTGAAAAAATAAAGCATGGCAGAATGATGAGGCATAAGAATGAGTAAGTTTATGTATTATAAACACGGGGATCAAGAAACTCTCAAAAGTTACATGAATTTCTCACACATCAGAAAAGCTAACAGTGTCAGCTCAGATTTTAGCTATCTGCCAAGCAAATGCAAAGCTATACCTAAGAACACAAGAGCAAAGTTTCCCAAAAACCATTACAGCCTTTCATTTCATCCTTACTCAAATAATAAAAAGTATTACATATTGGTATCACATGTTTTAAGAAATATTGGCTGTATGCAAATAAAGACATTCAAAACCAAATCTCTCAGAATTAAAGCTTGGGCTTTAACAATAGTCCTGGTTGTATTGTTGACCTATAACCTGCCATATTTGTATATTTTGAATGTTTAAACACTAGATCTATACAAATAAATTGTCTAAAACTAGAAGTAGTTTGACTTCAGATTGACTGAGTGCAGATTTAATTTTATAGATATGGAAACAGTAACACATGACATCATAATGGCAAAAGTGTAATAACCCTAAAATAATAACAGTATTCTATAGGTTCTTGAATTTACTTTTAAGAAATATAATTCTATCAACGCAAGTTATAAGTTGTTTTTGTTTTTGTTTTTTAAATACACCAACAGTTATTAAATTTGCTTTAAGGATATTCAATTCTAAACTGTGGTGAGATACTTCATTTTGAAATTATTATTTAAACAAAAATTAATTTCTATTCTGTAAGAGAACATGGTGCATATGCAATCATATGGCAAGCAGGGTTATGAGATTTCTACTGAGAAACAGGAAACATACAATGATATGGGTGAAATCTGTGTACATTCTTTTTAATTAATACTAGGAACTAGAATACTAATAATACAGGTAATAAATAAGAATAGTTATTACTACTCTTAAGACCAGCATTCCAGCTTTTACCTCTTTCAGAGCAAGGAATATAAGAGCACATTATAATACGTCAACACCAAATATGAGCAGTATCTCCTGCAGGGCTACTCATATGGCAGGCCCTGGTCCTGACTCAGACCATAAATCAATTCTGTCCAAACATTTACTCCAGAAAAAAAAAATATTTCAAGGAGCCATTACACATCGATGCAGGTCCTCACAACAGAATCGATGTATTACCTACCAATTCCAACAAGCCAGCCAAAGTACATTTGCTCCCTGATTGCAAAGGGAGGTCAAGGGAAAATTGACTCATCAAGGAAAGGTTAGTCCAGTCTTTGGAGATACGTACAGAAGCACAGCCACATGACTGAGGTATCCTAGGCTCAAAACTAATGAAATCCCTAAGAATAATATGGACAACAGGGAGAAATGTCCAGCCTGAATTTAGCAACCAGCCCAAATTTCCTTCTAATCAACAGAGAAAGGAATGCAACATCATTTCAAAGCAGCCTTTGGACAAAATGTTCCTCTTTCTCCTGCTTTTTCCCTGAGCTGACAACAGGCAGAAAGACCTATCAGCTGAGCACCCAGGCTACAGTAATAGAAAGGATCTGGTTATGACTATCTCAACTAGACATTCAGAGTGAAGTTGCACATAACAGCATGACCTAGCAATAGTTATAAAACTATCTCAGCAAAAAAGCACTATAAACAACTCCCTTCTTACAGTCATTCTCTGTCAAGTTAGCGAGTTGAATCAGCGCAGCTCAGAGGTCAATGGGCACTAGAAAAGGCACAGGCAGAGGACATTGTCTTCCACTTATAAACAGCAGCCAGCTGCTAGACTGGCTCAACAATAATGTGCAATTTCATCTGCAGGAGCTAACACATGAAAAATATGATTATATGTATGTACATCTATAAATAAATGACAACCAGCACCAGACAGTCAATAATGGAGCTTCTTTCCTCCATGCATCTGCTTTACAGTGGGAGGCTCACGGCTTGCTCCTCAGCTTCAGCATCAATTTCTTCGTTCTTGCCTAGTCAAGACAAGAACTGACTGGGTTACCTAGCACATTTCTCCCACAAGACCAATAAATACTTTCTTCACACTGATCTATCTTGTGATTCTTTCATGATTTTACTCCATCCAGACAAATTGTTCAACAGGTTTCCCCACTGGAAATACCATCTTGCTCAAAACTGTGAAACTGTAATTTCACCCAAATCATCATGATTATCACAATAATCTCTAGAGCTTGACAAAACAGCAGATAAACTTTATGCAGAAAAAGAATCGCGATCCAATATCAATTCCCCTCCTTCAGGTCTCAGAGTACAACATGCCAATTTGTTCTAGGCTGATTTGACTTAGGGAATTATACTTTGATTTTATAGACTACTGGAAACGGAAAATCAAAGTGTCACATATGAAGGCAGGGCATTCAATGAAACTAGAGGAGTAGCACAGTCATTCCTCGTCTAATACAATTTCAATCAGCTGATAATTCCCATTCTGGATCTATTTAACTCAGGATGCTAACAAATGGAAAGACAGGAAAATCATAAATTTTTTCAAGACAGTAAATAACATTCTTTAAACAATACAAATACATTCTAAAAAGTCACCAGTTTGATGCTGAAAAGAAGCACGCTCTATTTATAGATCACCCCCCCTTTTCTTTTTTTAAATACTTCAACACTGTGAAGCTAAACAGAATTTGCTCAGAAGCCGTACTGCTCGCCAAGTGGTATTTGAAGCATTACTATAGCAATAAACTTAACAGCTGCAACAAGACCCATCCTGCTGATACACCACACAACAAAGCAATCTCATTCTTACTACATTGCTGAAGAACATCGTATCATTTAAGTGTTGCTAAAACCTTCACGAAATGTTAATATGCTGAAAGACTGCATGACAGAAGCAACAAACATTATCTGAGAATTATCTGGGAAGTGATAGAGAGCAGAACGAACCCCTTCTTTCAGAAACAATAAGCAGCTGCTGACTGGAGACAATTCCCAAGTACTGAAAAGACACAAACTCTAAAAGGCAAGATCTCTCCTAACAGTGGATGAGTCCAGTGGAACAAGACCATTGACAAAAGATACAATTTTTGTGTAATTTCAGTTGTGAGAAGTGCATCAAAAACACAATAAAATTATTTCTATTTAAACAGACTGGGAGGACACCAACCTTGACCATTTCAGTTTTCCCCCATGTTAGCTCCAGATAATAACTTGTCCCTGCAACAAGTAACAAATCCCTTTGCAACGTCCAGATACAAAAAATGGTCTCATATTAAAGGCTTCACACCTTTTGCAAGCTCTCAAAGCAAGTTCAGCATATTTTACCCTTTCTTTATACATCAGACAGCTTTGTATCGGAAAAAATGACTTTCCTTATCAATACCATCAGTGAGCTGGTTAACTTCATCCATGAAAACTCAGCCAGCCTTCAACTCTTCCAAGTACTCAGAAGCTTCTCCTGCACCCAAATGCAAGGCTAAGCAACATACACACATTTCTCGAAAAGGAAGAATTACCGGATGGAGTTCCTCATCAGTGCAAATAACTTAATTCTCAATAATTGATTAATCCCTTCAGAGACAAAACAATAGCGATGTTGAGTGATGCTTTTCATCACAGAATTGTTCTCACCCATGCAGTACAAGAACCACAGAAAAACATGCCTGAACATAACAATGAACACATTTTTGAATTCTTAACAAGATACGGTTTTCTTAAAAACGCTAAAGACTACTTCCGTTTCCCAGTTTGCCCTCCTCTCAAATTCAACCTGGCCCTTCTCCCCAAAAAGTTCCTCAAGGTTTTCAAAGATATGTCTCCATTAATTGAAAAACAAGTTTGAAGAATAAGTTATTGGAAGTTATGACTTGCACAACGTCTCAAAAATGGGAAAAAGATACTCAATCAGATCAAGAGGTGAAGCGTCAAAAGGTCACATTTTATTGTTTGAATTTTCCACTACTTAGGTTTCAAGATGAGTGACCTATAAGCTAATAAAGAAAAATTGACTATAAATTTAAACTGCCAAGAATGGCACCTCAATTTCATAAGCAGCTTAAAAAAAATCCGCGTTACCAGATTCCCAGAAAAGCACACTACTTAACATCTAGCACTGAAGGGGTGGGGGGAAGAGAAAGAATTCATATTAATAAATATAATAAAGTTGTAAAGGGTAAGTAAAAGATTGGATGATATTTTCGAAGAAGTAATTTTGAAAGAACATACAAGATACAGTTACTAAAAGCCACATTATATAGTATTTAACGTTTCCAACAAAGAGAGGGAAGTTAACTTTTACTCTACCACTGCGTGACACAGAACACAGTACAACCATTAAAGCACTCTATTAGTGCACGCAAAGCAGAAAAATGAAACGGCTCCGTTTAGTTGTACTCTCTCATCCAACTGAAATAATTTTTATTTCCTCTTCTTAAAGTGAATATGTTTAATTCCCATTTAAGTAGCCTAGACACTAAACTGTTAAACAAAAGAAAAACAAATAAAAGATTAACCATTTGAACAAGTTTCTTTCATCCAATCATGGACAAGAAATCAGGTTGATCCTAAGTAATTTTTAAAGACAACATGATCTGTAGCCTTGGATTCCTTAAAGTACTCCTTGCAATTAGTCAATTTTGCATGTTTTAATTCTTGCCTATCTATACTTTAACCCATCAGACTGATCTGCTAGATCCACGGCGCAACACGCTGCTCTGTGAGATCAATCAAACGAAGCTCAGGTTTCTCTGCCGTGAGGAGAGAGTGCTTTAACAGTTAGAATGAGGGAGGGAGGACAGTGGCTGGTCCATGTACAACAACGCATCCCTGTGAGACCACTACGAATCCTGGTGTCTTGTACTGAGAGGGCAGCTGTTTCTCCTCCCCTCTAGCCAAACACAAAGGCTTTGTGTAGTGCTTTCCCAGAGCAGGAGAAAGAGACAACACAATGCACAGGAATACGCAGAAACTGTCAATCTCCTGTTGTAGAGTATCAATTCATTCCCACTAGATAAACAAGTCTTAGCTAACACAGAAAACACAGCCGTATATTAATATACCATATAGTGCAACTTCACACACCAAGCAAATGTGTAACCTTCTGCACACATGTATCTAGAACTGATAGAAGCTGATCATTTAGAAACCAGTTTCGAACAGGGAAAACTCCACTCATCTCCCTCTTTTGTCATACTCGGAAATCTTTCTTGATTTAATCAGTCACATTGGAAAAACCTCTTTGGAATTTGTGATGTTAGAGGTAACAGAGCCTGCAGCACGCAGCAGCAGTACGGTGACTACACTAAACCTAACCAACATCATGATATTCCAGTCGCTCAATTTGCTCTTCTCATTCTAACCCCATCATCTCCAAAATAGGAAGTTTAAAAAGATGCTGAACTTCAAGAATGGTACATCAGAAATATATCAGAGAAGAACAAAGTATTTGTCAGAGATAATTGATTCCATCTTCACATTTTTTAAACTAGGATATCTTGATGCACTATTTTCAAAATAACTTTTGACCAATGAATATACATACTACCGTAGTCAAACTTTCCTATATATAATTTTTTTGACAAGCCAAACAAATGTTAATAAGCATACTTCTGGTTTACAAGTTAACAAAGTTTTAATACCTTGTTAAACGTAATTCGCATTGTAAAACAAAGGAATCATCATCAATAAAGTATTCTGTGCAATTTAACACAGAATAAAAATGTTGGATATCTTCGTACCACGAGTTCACACCATTAAGACCCCCCAAAAAAATCTCCAAAAATCAAACAAGAGCAGCAAAATAAGCTCTAATCTTTTGTTTTCTCAGATACAACAGCTAAAATGAACTAACATACCTAAAAACACAGCATGTGTTCAACAGAGGCATGACATTAACTATGCAGAATATATGAAAATTCCACTCATTTTTTCCAGAACTACAACATGGAAAATAATCACTCACTTCAAGGCTAACACAATTTTAAAATAAATAGATTATGTTTTATTTTAGGGCTCTCAACCTTCCTGTCAATATAGCTTACTAATTCTGAACATTTAAGCTGAAATTCAACTGGTTCTGCCCATACAGTCTAAGTAAGAAAGCCATTACAACCTATTTTATAACTCATTTCCTATAGTCCTTTCCAGCTTAATTATAAACACAGTAGAAGGTTCTCAAAAGGCTGTGCTACAGTCAGGGGTCTTGCCTTTCAGTCCATTCCCCCCGCCCCAGGATAATACATTAATATTAATAATATTTGCAAATCCATCCCCAGAGCTGTTCCCAACTGCTCTGGCTCACACCAGAGGTTAGAAACCTCGTATTGATCTTTGTCCTCTCATTGCTTTTGCTCTAGAGGGACAACAGAAGTACAGGGATGCGGCTGCAGCTCCAGAGATCATCTGTAGACTTAGGAACAAGGTATTCGCCCATTTCCTTTTTTTTTAAAGCTAAAAGTATAATAATGCTTTTTAAATTTCTTCCATATGCAGTTTATATGTTTACTATTATCACCGTAGTGAGTGCATCTGCGGCCTAGCCAGGCATATCTGTATTCATATATTGATGCAACTGCTGTTAATGGCTCCAGCAGTTAAAGCGCTAGACGACAGACAGACTGATTCCCCATCCAGCCTTACCCACATATGCATCCGTTACACGCATGCCACAACTAAAAACTGGAAATATAGACGCAGTTATTTTAAAGCAGGGATGTTTCGCCATCAGAACACGTAAATGTCTGTACCGTTCGCCTTCTTGCAGCAAGTGGGAGGGACAAAAAAAATCTCGTGCCCATAAATTTGAATTTCCGTAGAGGCCGGGGCGGCGATGACTGCTGCTGGAGCCCGCCAGACCTGCCGACCTCAACTCCACAGAAAGGATCGCCCCGTCCTGCCTGCGCACCCCCCCGCTACAATAAGTCCCTCCCGGGGCGGGCCGTGGCCCCCCGGAGCTCCCGCGCCCGGCAAACTCCCTCTCCCGCGGGGAGAGAAACCGCGACACGCCTCCCACGCAGCAACCGCTGCGGCCGGGCCGGCGGCGGGGGCTCGGCCGCCGAAGCCCGAGGGCCGCGCCCCGCTGAGGCTGCCGAAGTGCCCCCCAGGGACACCTCCGCCCGGCTGCCGGGGCCCGCGCCGGCGGGCGCGCGGGGGTAACGGCGACGGCCGCCGCGCAGCGCCGCGTCTCCTCACCTGGAACGGGGCCGAGGCGGCGACGGCGGCTCCTCGGGGCGGCGCGCGGCACGGCGAGTCCCTGCGGAGGCTCCTCGGGGCGGCGCGCGGCACGGCGAGTCCCTGCGGAGCCCGGCGCCCCCGGCCGCCGCGGGGGATGGTCTGCGCGGCGCGGGGCGGGGGCTAGAGCGGCGCCCCCCGGCCCAGCCTCCGGCCCAGCCTCCGCCCCATGGCGTGCGGCGCGGTCTCTATGGCGACTGCAGTGCCGGGACGGCGCCGGCCCGCCCGCGGGGAGGGATAACGGCTGCGCGCAGCGCGGAGGGACGCTCAAGGGGCTATGGAGGGGCCCGCGGCCCTCCCCAAAGGGGTTAACCCCATGGCGGCGGCCACCGCCGCCATCCCTGCGGCAGTCCCGGCCGGAGTCCGGCCGCACTCGCCCGCGCCGCCTCCCCCGCTCTCGCCCTTCCTCAGCCACGGCGCCACCGAGTACGCTGTCGTCCAGGGCACCGCCCGCATCCCTTTTTCCGGAGCGGTGATTGGGCAACTGCGGAGATTCCTCCCGGGCGATTGGTTGTCAGCCTGATCAATTAGGATACCGGAGGCGGGCGCACCTGGAAACGGAGCTGTGTGCAGGGTTGGTTGAGAGCCGGTGAGCCCCGCTACCAGCCACAGCCCCCCCGCGCAGCCTCGGGGCCGAGGTGCGTGCTGGGCACTGTAGTCCCCCGCTGCGGTGGTGGCGAGCCGGCCGGCCGGGGCTGCTACGAGCCGTTTCCCGCCGAGGTTCTGAGGGGGCGGCGGGCAGCGCCTGTGACGAGGATCGAGGCTGGCCCACGGCGCTCGCCGCCGCAGGGCCGCTCCCCGCTGCAGCGCCCGTTCTGGTCCGGGGGGGAGCTGCGTCCTCGCTGCGGTACCGGCCTCCGCCTCAGCAGCCCGGGCGCGGCCACCCCCGGGCTTCATCGGCGAAGCTGCCCGCACCTGGCGGGGGGGTGCCCGGGGTCTGCCTGGGCCCAGGCCGCTGCCCTTCCTCCTCCGCGCCGCGGTGGGGCGAGAGGGCTGAGGAAAGAGAGGCTTGGGCGGGGA
The DNA here is from genome assembly GCF_964195595.1 of Calonectris borealis. Taxonomy (NCBI): domain Eukaryota; kingdom Metazoa; phylum Chordata; class Aves; order Procellariiformes; family Procellariidae; genus Calonectris; species Calonectris borealis. The sequence continues at coordinate 41,586,043 of NC_134316.1, read as the reverse complement.
GGAGGGTGACCGTGCGGGGGGAAGCCGGTCCCTCGCGTCGCCACAGGGACCTCCGTCCCCTGCGGGGGCAAACGCTGCCCTAGTGACACAGCAGGGCAGTCACCCGTGGGCTCCACGCTGTGGCACTAGGAGACGGTTGATGTATCCCGCGCATGGGCCGGTACGCCCTTCGAAGAGAAGGCTTCAGCTCTCACAGGTGACTCCTTATTGCAGCCAAGACTCTCCAGCCTCGTGAGGCAATGGAGCGGGTGCTCTTCGCTGGGTGCCGGCGTGCCATCGCACAACAGCCCACAGGACGCGTTTGTGGGCCACGGTGTCAACCCAGAGGTTGGATCCATCTGGCAGACCGGCAGCTAGGAGAGACCTGTTCTGTGGGAAGGGGGCGGGACAGATTTGCTGTGCTCGCAGCAGCTTGGATGAAGTGAGTAAACACACTGCAGTCTTTCCCTCGTGAAGTTTCCTTAAAAAAAAAAAAAAAAAAACAACTTTTATCTCCCTACTGTCAGGCAGATAAGATGATGATAGTGTGAATAATTTAAGCTCTTTCTTCATTTGTCACAAAGAGATCATAGTCAAAGAGTAAGATTAGAAAACAGCATCTCTTACTACTGCTTTACGAGTAGGAAGATCTTAGTGCTTGTAGTTTACAAATGAGTTACCCAGCAGTGGGAGCTGTGAACCTAACCTAACAGTGAGCCCAACAGTTGTGACTTGCTCAGTATCAACTTCAGCCAGAAGCTTCTTCATTCACAAAGTGAACTACCTCAAGCAGTGGGCCATCAGTCGTAGTGGTGTGGACAAGCACTGGTGATAAGCATATATTCCTCTATATATAGAGAACGTGTCTGTGTATGATGTGTCCTAACAATTGAAGAGTTAATAAGAAAGCTGATATTATGAAGAAATGTTCATTTGTGAATGGACCTTGACTGAAATAGGTGGGGAGGGTTGGTTTTTTCTCTTTTCTTTTGGGTTTTTTTTTTCCTTAATAGTACATCTTTTCCCCAGTTGCAAAATGGAGTTATGAGTTTTGCTTACCTTTGATAAACATTTACAATTTCTCAGATGGAAAATATTCTACTGGAGCTACAAATTCTTCCAAACCTGTCTTAAAGGCATTGCAAAGGTGACAATTATTCTAGGATAGGCCTGCTTCTTATACCTACTTTTCTTATGCACTAAACAAATAATTTTTTCATATTCCCTCTAAAGTAGAGAGTACTTTTCCTCCCAGATTATAATTGAGGGTAGATGAATGCCCTAACCACAAGTAATGCCCACAAAACCAGCTGTGTGCTAAGTGTAATGGGGAGCTCATGAATGTGAATCCATATATGAAGAGGACTTTATTGTTCCCCAAATAATTGACATATTGCCTGAGGTGTACAATTTTTCAGGAAAATTTTCTGATTCGATTAAAGAGAATGGAAAGGCCTTAACAAACTTGTTTATCTGGTTTGTCTGATTACCTGTTTATCATTGCTAATCCAAGGGGCATAGTTTCTTTCATCACTTTGTAACATCACAAATTAATTCATTATCTAATATAACCACATTGTCACGCACAGTATCATGGAAATTGCATCATGAGTACATGTCTTAGCATACTGTAAGTCAGCATGCACACTGCAAGCTTTAAAAGACCAAATAGCCTTTCCCTTTGTTATCAGTTAGTTTTAAAGTTATAGCGACCTGTTAGTTTTCAAATTACCATGGACTTTTCATAAGTAGACAAAACCTGAATGGTTCAAATAAAAGTCAAGCAGGGAAAAAAATAAACTGAAACTGAGTCTTCTCAAAAGGAAAATCTGTTTCCACTTAAGTGCAGGAGGTCTTTACAGAAAAGATCTAATCTTTTTTAATTCACTGCTCCAGAAATATACTAAGAGGTTCTTCAAGGCTTTCTGTTCTACTATTTTTGGTTCAAAGATGATAGTAAATATAACAGACACCAGCATTTCCTCTGTCAGTACAAACTTGCAGAATAACTTCACCACAAAAGAAAAAAAAACAACCCAAACCAAAACACCACAAAAAAACCCAACACATTAAAATTTCTATCTTTATGTAAATAAGGAATCAAGCTACTCTAGCTTTTTTGTGGTAGTACAGGTAGTTAAGCTTAGATGCATGGTGTTGATTGGGCCTGGAAAAAGTTACTCTGAGCCAAAAACTGTCCTATGACCTTTATTCAGGTTTTACATTGTTAGTTCTAATTGGCTATCTCAGTGTCAAAATGTGCCTCTTTTTGCAGTGTAACCATAGCCTTGTTCTTATCTTTTAACCAATTGTATTTTGTTTCTGTATCTGGCTTTGTGTGGTAATTATCTGGTGTTCCATAACATCCCATAAACAACAGTTTTGGATGCAGGGGGAATACAAGGGGATTAACTGTAAAAAGTGCCTCTAAATAGTATCTACTCTTGCTACTATTAGAGACAGATTAGAGGGCTAGGTGGATAACTGGTCTGACCCTGTAGGGTGTTTCGTATGTTCTGATGTAACTATATTTTTTGTATGGGAGTTTATCACGCAGCCTTTGAATTAATATATCAAACATATGTGAGTGAAGAGCCACCTCTGAATCTGCATGGAATGACAATGAGCGTCCTAGGTCCTCCTATAAAATCAGAAAGCTCTTGCGAGGATATTCAAATGCGGTAGCCCAGCACAGATAAACATTTAACTCTGATGTGGCTGTGAATTAATTTAGTCATTTTAGTTTTCTAGTACTTACGTAGAATGAGAAGGGGAAAGAAGAGGAGTTTCTAACTCCAATCTGCTGCAGATCTCTGAGTCTATTCCTACTATGAATATTCTCTGGAAGGTGAATTCTCATATGTACATTTTACTTGTCTGTGCATGTAAAAAGTATACCTAAATATTTCTTCTTAAAGCTATTGCATCGCTTTCATTATTCCTGAGAAACACTTACACTAAAATTAAGTTCACATTTTTTATCATAAATTATACCAAAAATGTTACTTTTATAAATAAATGATTAAAATCACAGGAAGGGGAGAATCATTATTGGCATCAACAAAGATTCAGATCTTGCCAAGAGGTGAATTTCACCTTGGGATGGAGAAGAACAAGTACTGGAAACAATTGTCTGCTGGTTTAACTTTTCTGAACTCAGAATGATTCTATCAGCAGAAACTTTAGTCTGTTACTTCCAAAAAAGAGGGAAAGTGAAGTTAGCAAAGTTAATCAACAGCTGTAAACCACTGCAAATGGACATCTTTGCGTTTGTTCCGAATATTTTTAAATATCTCAGGTGGTGCAAAGTAAATCAGTAAAGCAGACTGTCTTGTCTTAGTTCGATCCTAAATGTCTAACTTGGCTGTAGACTGCAAGGAGACAAAAGAAAAGTACTGCAGACCAGAACTCTGAAGTTGGAGAGCAGGAGGATTACTGTCAGACGTTACTCCAAATTCCAAAGGCTTACCCGACCAAATTTTATTATAACTGAGTAGTTGCTATGAAAAGCTGTGAACAAAAAAAAAGAGAGATAAAAATTTAGTTGTGCTGGTATGTGCATGGCATATACATGGCAGTACAATTTGCTGATAAGTTTGACTGTATGAAAAATAATTCCCAGTCCTGTAAATATGTTCTTACCTGTCTAATATAGCTTCAATGTTTAATAATAAGTGTTGAGTCACCTAATGAGGCAATAAATAAAACTGGTCTGAATTTAAAAAGTATAGAAACAAGCCAGTAAAGACCAAAGTGACAGCAAACTATTTCTGGACACAACTGGACACAGCTCTAGCTTGTATGATTTTTTATTTAAAAAAGAACAGAGAATGAGAATATACCCACATATAAACTCCCAGTGTCTTTCTTTCTCGTTTAAAGAACTAGAACAGAACTTCCAGGATTGTCTACAGATAGAAGACAACTTCCTAGTGCTTCAACTTCTTGGCTTTCTTAGGCTTCATAGTGGATAATCATGGAAAAATAAGTTTGCTTTCCTGGAAATCATCTTCCTTGTGGGATAAGGGAGATGTGAGAATTTTCATCAGTGTTTTTTGTGTGAAAGGAATGATCTAATGTTTCTTCGAGGAATCTTTAAAAATTGAAAACCACACCTGTACACAAACATCTACTCCTTCTCTGCTGATGGAGAAGGGTGACATGATTAACAATGTGTAAGACCTTCCGAACTCTGCTGTTATTTTCTTCAAATAAATGTGTATGGGAGTAGATAATTCATCCAGCGAAGTACAGACTCCTTGGTTTCAAATACTTTCACTGGAACTTCTTTGCCTAGACATCAGGGTGTTGGGGTTATTTATTTATTTATTTATTTTTGTATGAGTCAGAAGTTCTGAATAAGGTTTCTGCTTAGTTGACCACAGAAGTAGGAGACAAAGCTCCAGAAAATTTTTTGGAGACTCAGAAATCAAATGATTGTCAGAAAAGAGAACAGAGAAAAAGAAAGAAAAAATAAAAGGGGGGGATTGATAGCAAGATGCACAGACTTCATAAGTGTTCATTCCCAAGAGATGGAAAAGTTGTAGGTTTGGTTAGTCAGTAAATGAACATCCACCAAATCCTAGAATTTGTTGAAAACTGTAACTAAAAATGAATATATAAATGGAGGTGGAAACAATGCTCTCACTGAAGAGTAGAAGGGTAAACGCATTTTATAAGCTCACATTTCAGGCAAAAGTCAATGAGCAAAAGAAGTATTGACCAAAGATGGGATAGCATTTACAAAGTTTTGTAGATGTTTAAACAGGTATCCAGTTCATAGCAAATGAAAAGTCACAGACCTTGAGACATCTAGTTCAACCCTTTTTCCAAGGAAGGAAGCTGTCCCTATAACATTCCTGGCCAGGATTTGTCAACGTTTTCTAAAAGTACTCTGTTGATGGAAATCAAGCTTTTTCATGGGCTGTTTCACTATTCTCACCAAAAGAAAGATTTCACCCATTATTTCTCATCCTGTCACCAAAGGAATTTACTCACTTCCTCTGTGCAACTACCTTAAAATTACTTGAACACTATTTTCATCTCTCACCACCAGTCTTCTCTACACTAAGAAAACCGAGTTCCTTCAGTCTTTTTTCATAGATCACGATTTCTAGACACAGAGTGTCAATAAGCGTGAAGTCACCGCCGAAGGGACAGAGGGATCTTGGATCTTTTTCAGAAGAGCTCTAAGAGCACTGTGTCTAGGTGCTGGTTTTTGTCTATTTGACAGCTCCAGAAACTTTGTGAGGTGTGTTGGTTTTTTTTTTGTAACTGTCTCTTTTCTAGAAGAATCTCAGATTCTCTACAAGATGTCCTGAGTAATATTGTTCAGTTCAAATGGTGTCTAGAGAGTTAAAAAACAGCATCAACATCAGGTTTATAATAAGGTGAGAACAGGGAGACTTCCTGATCAGTATAGGAGGTCTCTTTGAGGAGAAATGTGAGAGTGCATGACTGACTACTTTGCTAAGGGAAGAAAGGTCAATTGGCAGTATAGTGTGCCAAAGTATTGATGCTATGAGATATGGAGTAGAAAAAGGAAATTTTACCTCATTATGTAAGGGGAATTTTGTTGGGAGCCCTCATAATATGTGTATAATTCCATTCTGCAAAAAGCTTCCTGATGACTGGCTTGTGATGATACGATCCGTAGTGAATAAGGTGCGAAGGTGAAAAGCAAGATAACTGCATGGTCAAATTATGAATAAGCTGTAAAAATGGATTCTAGTCTTCAGAAAAGAGTTACAGCCAAGATGGAAGTTTTAGGTTACCAACCAACTTAAAATACAGGTTCACTTTCCAGCTTTACCATAGACTGCTGGTCTGATTTTAAGGTGAATACATTATTTCTGTGGCTTAGTTTTCCATTTGTAATGACTCACCATGAGTCAGGAGTGGATGACTCAGAGGTTGTGGACAGTACAGCTCCTATGGATTGAAATCAGAGCCAGCTTGATAGGTACCTGTATGGTGTTCCCCGGAATATACAGGAGCCCTGAAGACTAGCAGTACATGTGCAGTGCAGTTCATGCAAATCTGCTATAATTTCCTTTTTGCCTGAGGCTGGCTCCAGCATCCATATTGTTATAACCTTTAAACATCTGAAAAATGAAAATTATAATACTTCTTTCTCTGATTCATTTATTCTGTGACCTTCTTCAGGCAACTGAATGAGCTACATTACAGTATTTTTATTTTGCATGGAACGTAGTACAGCGGGTCTTCTGGTACAACCGTAGTACAGTGTATAGCTGTAGTTGTAAAAACATATAATTGACTTAGTTTGCAATAAGCTTTGTGGCATTCTAATGTACAAACTGGGTTCTTTTAAATTACTGTCTATCCCCATTACCTCTTGCTGTTGAGTTTTGACATGCCCTCTGCCAACTCTGCAATTCCGTAAGAATTTCAAATGCTGTGATTTAACTTAGGTATCTTCATCTCATTAAAGCAACCATAATCATCTAGATACCACTATACTTCCTTCCTAAGAGCTCAAAAATGTAATTGAGAGATGAATATTCTGCAAAGATCCCATTGCTTCTATTTGCCTAATAACTTACACCTCTCAGTATCTACCATGTGGTTCACAACTTTACAAAGCCAAAAAAAGCAGATGGTCTGAATTCCTTTCTTCATACTCTCTCCCTATTAACACATATCAGCGAGAATCTCTTCCTGAATACGGACTCTCCCTCTGAAGCACTGACGTGTTAAAGAAAGTTTGTATAGTACCTGCTTGTGTCAGACTTACCGAGTGCCTCCAGTTTTAGTCCATTACTCCAAAATCTCTTATCATCAGTTATCATTTGCATTAAATACAAGATGAAATTGAAAGCCATACAAATATAAAAATAAAACATTTATTTTTGGAAACTGGATGTAAAATTAAATTTTGCAGCATGCATCATCCCAACTAGCTATTTAATTAGGCTAATTCATAATACATCTGTCCTTGCTTGTGAACATACATGCATGAATGGTGCTAAACAGATAAGTAATTGGCCAAACATTTCTTAAATTTACCTCTTTTACATCTAAAGCCACAGCACAGCGATCTCCACTGTTAGCAGGAAAGTGTGTGTTTTCTTTCTACACCACTGGGTGATAGATGGCAGAACCACATGTACAACCGCTCCTGCTGAGTTACAAAATGCTACTCTATCATTATGGTCTTGGTGTCCAGGCTTCCCAGCAGGTCTGTAAGAAAGTGCAACATGGTTAGTTATAGATTACCATAAACTAAAACTAATTTCCGAATAATTCAACTTTTAATATTAACTTTGCAGCTGAAACTGTTTCCCAATATGAGATGGAATAAAAAATACTGGTAGCATTGACCTCTAATTGCATTAAGATTGGATGAAAGTTATTTCTTACAATGCATTCCTGAGCTTCCACTAGCTGTGCGAGTGACCTCTAATGTCTCTAACACAAATAAAAGAAAGCTTCTTACTTTGCATTGTAGAAAAAACTACACACAGCAGCACTGCCATCTTCTGCTTGCTTTCTTTCATGCATACAAGTACTAGGTTTATATTGCAAAGCAACAACAGGGAAGGTGCATTTTTCTACTTGTATGTATCTGAGGCAATAACATTTTCTAATACTCAGGGATAACGTATGCCTGGAGTTCCACAGATGTGGAGGGTTTTCACATGTGAACTTTTTCTGGTTCAATATCTGGTTCGATCATTTCAGTCAATAGAAAAGAATTTCAGACATTTGTCCAAGATTTCTAATATATCACATCCCAGCCAGCGCAATAGCTCAAAAATCCCAGGCAAATGTATACATCTGTGTACTTGTGCTGTCCACAAGGAATACATTATACCTGTTGAATATGCGCCATAGAGTTATCTGTACACAAATGTACACATTTGAACAGATCTAACATATTCCTTGTGGTCTGCACGAGTACAGCAAGTCCAAAGCATAAATGATCCATGTGCACAGGACTAATTTAATGCAGTTGGGGTATATTTGATCATACGCAAGCATTTGTGTGGTCCTTATGCAGTAGGTCCAACATGTCCCAGATGTATCACATATGCTCTGATCTGAAGTTTCCTGGATGTGCTGTACATCAGCACTTAAGCAAGATAGAAAGCTGGAAGCCCTACTTCAGATACTTTCTTTAAAAAGGTGAAGGTACAGTAAATTATATTTTTCTGAACTTTTCTGAAGTTGCCAGCAAAAGGCACATTGAGCCTGTATGGCTCCAGAGACTCCCCACACGTCAAGGAAGCGGCTGTGTGTAAGTTTGCTATATGGCACCAGGCAATGCATTGCTGGATGGAGCTTTCGGCATAAACATTAGTTATGAGTTTGATTGTAGCAGAAAAACTGAAAAGGGAAAGAATTTCATTGTATGACGTTATCCTGTGGGGACATGTCCTTGGGATTTTTCACCCCGTGGAGGCACAGAGTGACACTGGCAGTTACGAGCCTTCCTCTTCCACGTAGTAATGTATAAAATGATTTCTGGCAAGTGAACAAGTCTTAGTTGTTTTTTCTTCTTAGAATATCGTACTTAGATATTACAGTCTCTGCTTTACTCAAAACTTTGATAGACTGAGTTGCACTGATAACTAATCTTTCACCTTTCCCTGATAATAAGTGTGATAATACTGATGCATGTAAAGGTGAGACCATAAATGAGGTGAGCAGGGGTATTCCCAGAATACACAGTTGGAATCACAGTAATATCATGGTATCGGTTTATTGCTCATCATTAGCTGGGCGAGGACAGCTTATGCTTTTGAGAATATTCATGCATCACAGTCTCTGGTGCAGGGTCCCTTGCGTGTGTTGCTCACTGAACTCTCGCTGCTGTGCTGATGTATTATGGACCCTATAGACAAAACCCGATCCTGCATAGTGATTCAGTTCTGGTACCAACACCACCACTAACTTGATCACACGTTGCTGCAGGCTCAGCTTGTTGCCACTACTGTTGCCAGTTCAACCCAGCCATGTCCATCCCACAAATTGCTACATGCTGGGCTCAGAAATGCCAGAGGACAAGATGCTTTTGCTTCTGGCTGGGGATAAAGCTTTTAAGACTCTAGGACAGAGGTTTCTACTAGATTGTTCTTGAACCTGGAAAGCTTCCCAAACCAGAATCTGCTGTGAGTCATACAGGATGATCCAATTGCTCTTGGTTACTTGAATTCCTTTCTTGGACACAGTCGCAGTCAATACACAGAGGACGGACAATTCCATCCAAAGCAACAAAATATGGAATGATAGGTAAGGCACATAGTAGTGAATGTAAATGATGATTGCCTAAGATAGATTTTCGCTTCCCACAGAAGCACAAAGTTTCATTATTCTCATTCTTCTCTCTCTTGGACCCATATTTATTGTTAAGAACTAATGAAGACATTAGCAGGTACTGAAGAACAGTCTCTGTTGCTTACTAGCCCAAATCTCTGGGGGGTAAAAAGGTAAGAGAAGTCACTAGAAATCCATTTTGTCAGTGAGATCTCAGTTCACACTCATTTAATTGGCCTGTTTTGCAGGATTTAACCTGGTGGCATAAGAACCTTGAAATAAATCTCTTAGCTACGATTAGAGACGAAGAGATTAGCACGGGCAGGAGAGTTGAAGTCTTTTTCTCCATCTCCATTGGTGAGTCAATGTAAAGACAGAAGAACTACACAAACATCAGGAAATCAGTACTTCACTCTTCCTCAGGATGCCTGATCCAGGTATTTTCTCCCCTGTACTCAGCAAGTTACCAGTTTTGAGATCTTGTTCAGTCCTCTGAAGCAGGTTAGTGGTTTCTTTTACAATAAGTCAAGATAGGAATGTGTGTTTAGGTAAAATGGCAGATTTTAGTGAAATTGGTGAGGTAAGATGTGGTTTGTTTATGACAAAATTGCAAGCCAAATTTCTTTGGACAATTTGCATCTAACAAGTGAATTTTATAAACAAATAAATAGCTGTGCTATGTCTTGTTCTATGTACTTAGGGGAATTTGAATACGAAGGAACAGGTAAGTGGCATCTTGAAAGCAAAAAGCTACAGTGTGCTGAAGGAAGCTGTGTTTCAAGTGAGTTAGACAAGGAAACTTGAGAACAGTATCGACAATATGGAAGAGATTTCCACATTTATTGGGCTTCTTCTGTTGAAAGAAATATTTCTTCTTTTACAGAATAAAATCCAGCTTCCTCTCCCATAGCTGGGGAAAAAACGTCTATGTGTATATGCTTCATAACTCTGGAGTGGCTCATGTGCAATGGTGAGGTGTGTTTCTAAGAACTTTAATAGAGATCTTAGTTGCACTGAACTACTAGGAGCGTTTGTGGTTTTACAGTAGCCCACTGGCAAATATAATTTGGAGAAGGAAAGATACATATTGCAGAGCAAGACAATGACACTTCTAGCTCATAACTGCACTTCAGTTCTTTCAGCTGGAAGAAATTTCTTCATGGTGCTCAAAAAATATTACTATGGGGCAGTATGCATGTTGCAATACCTCTTACGCTAATAAATATATTCAATACTTCATTGAACAGTTAGGGGAAAAATAATGTTCTGGTGTATTTACAAAATTCATTATGATGGGAAGAGGGTCTTCTCATTACCTAAAATAAATTCAGTAAACTGTTAGCATAGGAAAAAATCATCTCAAGAGAAATATCCATATTCTGGGAACTCTAGACCTTCCGCCTAGTGTTTCCCATAGACTAATTTGTCAGGAAGAAAGAACGTAAGTTATTCTTCTGTCTTAGACTTGATGCACTCAAAATTTCACGAGAAGCACAGTTGTCCCAAAGATCCTTTGTGCAATCCCGGGTATATTAGTGACAGCCAGGGTCAGTCAATGAGCGGTCACTGCACTACACCAACCAGTTGTTCTCCCCCTTTCCTCTGGCGGTATGGCTCATATGGCTCATAGCAGATCTTATACCACTGGCGGACTGTGGCGTGGGTACCTCTGTTAGATGAATGTGAATATTCCGTGAAATCTGGTCTTATAACAATACTAAAATTGCACCAAGGAAGCTGGAAATACCATACGAGAATTACTGGAGGCAAGGACTTACTAGGAGAGTTGCTCTTGCACGTAAATTTTTCATTTTTTTAACTTTAGGGATCTGGAAATGGGGGAGGGAGCTATATCAGAATAGCTACATGAGATTGAATGTATCCCTGCTTATGGAATTCAGCTTCAAATTTCTATATGGTTAGAATATGACAGAAAGTCTTAAATTTACATCTTCCAAAATCAACAATACCTCTTGAGTAGGTGAATTTTAAGTAAAGGTAGACCTGTTCACAACTTTTGTTCAAATGTTAAAGCAGAAGATGTTTGGCAAGTAAGGTGTTCTCAGTGACACTCTAACTATATGTGTGCCTAACAATTTAGAGGCATTTTGCAAATACATACACATATTTCATAGAAATGAAGAATGAGTGATGCATTTATATACACTGGTCATTGAACGTGAACTGCTTATCAGCAGCTAGGAAATTTCACAACAGATCCTCTCTATTGTGAGCTCTGAGACCTGAGTATCGGGGACAAATAAACCTATTTGCAGCAGCCATCCACAGCTATTTAAGTTCGAGTCATGAACTGCTTAACTGGTGAAGCAATCAAAGATACTGTCTCCAGGCTTAGCGGACAGGCTGTCGGCTGAATTCATATGGAGGCTTAATTCTGTGCCAGCAGAGCATGATCCTTTTAAATGAGGTCTGAAGGACACCATAGAAGAATAGTGTGAAGAAAGCCTTGTCATTTTATAAATGACTGTTCTCTGGACTTGTTTGTACGGAGGTGTCTATCAATAATCAGTATTTCATCATGATATCAATATGGTTATCACAATATGATCACAATCAATATTCACCCATAACTGATAATCAGCCCTAACAATTAGGAACCTGTTTTTAAAGTCAGAGAGCTGCTGGCCTCAACACCTTTGGAAATAAGACCAGTAAGAAAAAATACTGTGCATTTTGCACGCTATTCTGTGTAATGTACAAAAGATACACAGAGATGAATAGTTTTGAGGGGAATTAGTTTCCTCTCTAAAGGCAGAAGAAAATAAATGCAACATGAATTAATTAGATCTCACAGGCATTAAAATGTTTTACTATTCAAATGCATGAAGATATCTAAACCATATCCTAATATGAATGGAACAACCTATTCCTTGCTTGTACAAATAGAATTGATTCCTTCCAACATATACAGATGGGGGTATATATATATATATATACAGACTCTGGGCTACCATTACCTTTTCAAACTGTACTCTGCAACAATCTGCTTACCCAATGTTAAGCTTCGCTGCAGCTGTGGATCCTTTAGTGGGCAGGTGTAGCCCTACTTCTGTACAGCTTGTCTGCAGGTAGTTTTCATGCTGTTTTAGCTGATGCCGGTTTTATTCAGGTGAAGCCCACTAGCTTAAAAACAATTATACATGAATAAAGCTGCTTATACTTCTCTATTTCCCCAAATTTACAGGATTATTTTTTACTGTTTATAAATGCCATTGTATTAGTGGAATTAGATGACTGTATAATCATATAAATACATAACTGTATGGTATAAAATCACTCTAATGAAAATTACTGAATTAGTACAAGACCATGCTGAGAGCAGGTTTTGTGGGGAGGAAAGGAAGGAGAGCTCCATGTATCTTGCACATGTTGAGGAAAGGCAATCACAAAGCATCGGAAGCACTGAAGGAGGGGAAAAGTTCATGGTTTGATCCTGAGGTACTGCAGCATAGTTCTACATCCACATCACGTACACAAAAAACACATTGTCTCCAGCTCTAACAGGTTTTAGATCTCGGTTGTTATTTGCTGCTTTCTGCCTGTGATTGCGATGTAGCTGGAGAGGTGCAAAGGAGAAGTTATCGGTAGTGTTGCAGAGAGGCCAGGTTAAAAGTGCTGGGAAAGATGGTATCTTTTCTTAGATCCACTAGCAGCTGGGAAAAGACGACAGACCTTGAAACACTGAAGTCCTCCTTCAGCTGTGAAACTCTGAAATACCAGATTTGAAAATCGGGGCGGGGGGGGAGAGTCTCTCTGAATATATTTTATGCCCATCATTGTGATCTTTGGAGAAAAAAACAAGAGAGTCTTAGATCACACGGGAAAGTTATTGAAGGACTGTTAATAACATAAGAGCAGGTGTATCAAAAACAAGCTAAAAAAAATACAAGATATAAATTACTAAACACCTTGAGTAGCTTCCTGTCATTTTTCAAATAGCTCCCCTTCAAAAAAATACTCTGGTGTCCCTTGGGACTGCAGAGTCTTCTTCAGATGGGAGAATGGAAGCAGTTCCAATGGGCGGTGAAGAAGTCAAGGTTATTGCAGGAAGTGCAACCAGGAATGAAGTTTAGGATTCTGACTGGAATATGGGGGACTCAGAAAGAAAACCAGTCTACAGGTGGTAGGAGAGTTGGAATAAGGTGTGACTGTCACAGTTCTCAGGACAAAGGGAAAGAACAAGCAACTTTAGCTTCAGGAGCAGAAGTTAAGACAGTAACCGTGATTCCCTAAGGATTAAATAGGCCTCATTTAATACATCATGCTATTCCAAAAACTGTTTTTAATAGAACTTTCAGAAAGGAAGGGAGGCAATCAGGTAGAGAAAGAAATAGAGCATCTTAAACTGCTGATTTTTTTTTTTTTTAAGGTGTGAAGATGTTCTGCTTTTTTTTGTAGGGTGATACGTTACTTCACATAAAAATGATAGTGCTTTTACGCCAGACCAAGTGGAAAAATGCAGTGGAGGATGGTTTGCTCACCAGTAGTATATTCAGGTCATAGCACTTAAAAGATAATAAAATGTTGATAATATTTTCTAGAAAACCAAGTCATTGATAGTTTAACTATTTGTTGAATATTTTTTGTGTGCGGATAACCACAGTCAGTTCCCCCTTCAGTTTTTGCCAGAGTGATCATATCTTAGTAGTATAAGTGTAGGAATAAGACTGCTTTTTGCTAGCGAAATCATGTTTTACTGCACATAATCAGTGAAATGCCTAAAAACACCTATAGGATACTGTGTTTGTGGTGCTCTTTTAATGTTTTTTCCATATGGAAAAAAGGCTTATGTGATTATGCTGTGTATATGTACTTGTTTGTCCTACTTAGCAACTTTTGAACGCAAATCTGACCATGACTCAGTAATCTAAGAATTATAAATTCCTAGAATCATCAAGAATATATGGGCAATGAGTAGAAGGGAAGGGCACCATGAGTCTCCTGGAGGGAAAGACAACAGATCAGCTCACTTCTAGATATCAGAAAATCTGCACAGAAAATTGCTCTCAAGACAAAAATCCATAGGAATCCAGAGTTCATTCATTCTGCTGTTCACTTATTTTTAATCGTTCTAGTCAGTCCTCAGAATTATTTTCTTAAGCGATTTGTATTGTAGGAAATTTAAGCAATAAATTTCACTGGGGCACTCCCTTGGCAGGTCTCAGAGTGCGTGAGGCTGTACAGGAAGCTTTCTGTAGTCTCTATAAATACCCAGTCAAACAGACAGTAATCTCTCTCTCTCTTCTTCAGATGTCTACTGCATGCCTTGGATACATGCTCCTAATCGGCTTACGAGCTTTCCTTGACCGACGCTTCTCTTCCTAACGCTGATCTGACTATGGCTGTCCTCAGAGTAAAATTCACCAAAACTAAGAGGGACAAATTGGCTCAGATCTTATGGATCCTCAACTGGGTTTCTGTAGTGAGCGGGATCATTCTCTTCAGTCTTGGCCTCTTTCTGAAAATAGAGATCAAGAAGCGCAACGAAGTGATGGCAAAAGGGGACGTTAACTCTGTCCCCAACATGCTGATCTCTGTAGGAGTCATAGCATGTATCATCAACTTTCTGGGTGGCAAAATCTGCTATGACTGCTCGGATGCCAACAAGTTCTCTCGATGGAAACTAGTTATGCTTCCATACATCATATGTACCTTCTGTTTTACCTTCTGCATCCTGGTGGGTGCTCTCATGTGCTATACCATGAGGAATGAGCTGGAAGAGTCTCTCTATCTGGGATTGAGGGATGCTATAAAGTTCTATAAGGACACAGACATACCTGGACGATGTTTCTTAAAGAAAACAGTGGACATGTTACAAATTGGATTCCAATGCTGTGGAAACAATGGCTTTAGAGACTGGTTTGAAATTCAGTGGGTATCTGCTCGTTATCTGAATATGGCTTCCAAGGAAGTTCTGGAGTAAGTATTTACTAGTCATTACAAAAAATTCTAGGAAAAAGCCTCATTCAAGAAGAATTTGTATTGAACAGAAAGTAACAGTAGTGTCAAAAGATCTTGAGATGCATTGGCATTAAAGACAATATGGCAAAACTGCTTGTTCTCTGCCATCAGCCAAAAATTCTGGCAGTGTTTTTCCTCCTTATTAAAACAGCATCTTGTAGCTAAGGCTTCTCTCAAGATCATTCTAAATAACTCTGGTAATGGGTCTAACTCAAGAAGAGAGAACATTTCTTTGGTCATAGGCATGTTCACAAATACCATCGTATTTTAACTGATGTAGTAACCTTTAGTGGATAATGGTGGGAATAACACTTTGTCTGGACCATATGCTCCCTCTAAAAACAAAAATACTGAAGTACCAAGCCAAAAAGCATCCTTCTGTTTATATTTAATCATTCTGGGGTTTTAGCATACACCTCACAAAGCCAAGTAGATACTAATTTCTGCTGGATCTTTGTCTCAATCAAAAAAACGTAGAATGACCGCATTACTCACAAAATATGCTAACTACATGCACAATCAAAGTTGCCTTTGCTAACTTTTTAGGGATGCTAAGCAAAGCAAAGATGTATCTTTCCTTTTTAATGTGTCAATTAGCTACCTCAAAATTTCAATGATAGTGAGCTGATGATGGAAAGAAAAAAGGATTGTACTATCAATACGTTGCACAGTCAGTCCTAAATGCTGAAAGATCTTTCTCCTTCAAGATATTAGACTTTGCAAATCCAGGTTCAAGTCTATATGTTCACATGTGAGAAACTGCCCTCACCACAGCATAAAAAAGGAGAAAATACCTTGAAATTTGGGGGGGGGGGTTTGTTGGTGCTTCACATGACATAGCAATTGTGAAGTTACATGCTCAAGAAGAAGAGACTGGTAATTCTTAGAGACAATAGAAAAGGTAACAATAAAAATGTGTTAAAAGTAGACAATCTAATATGTAATAATTTTTCTAAAGCTGAAAAAAAGTCTCACTGACGAGAGTGAAGGAGCTATATATTCCTGGGAAAGACAAACACAAAAAGCTTGACTGGCATTTGTCCAGTGTTCTGCTTTGTTGAACTCAAAAAACAGTGACAATAAAGCCAGATGAAGGGAGGTCAAAGATCTTATTTTCACAGACTTTGCAACTTGAAACTGTCATTATAGCAAAGCATAGATACAGAGCTTCAAATATATCAGAGGACAGGACCTAGGAGAATACGGGCAAGGGCATCAGCATGCGTAAGGCAGTCGGCTGTGGAAATAAAGCAAGCTTTAGAACAAGTGTTCTCGAGAGAGAAGTTGGAAAGCAACAGTGACACAAAGCAAACCAACCCAAGAGGTGTTTTAAATCCTGATTCTACACTGAAAAGTGGCATGACAACAAAGATGGTCCACAGGAACTTAAGAGTAGTATCTTATTGTGAGGACAAAACTAAAATATACTGCCTTTTATTTCTGTGAGACATGCAGAAACAGTAATATTTTACTCAGAGTCTTAGCTAAACTCTGTTTTCTTCTGCAGGGTCACCTGCACCCTGCCATTATTTTGAAAATACACTGTCCGTTAAGTTTTGCCCCATGTAGGCAGAAGATGCCAGTGAAATATGTGTGAGGAAAGTAATTACACTGCAGAATTTCTTTTACTGTATATAAGTTGGATAATTCCATCTTGATTGCTAGAATCCAAGTTGGTGCTGTTAACCAAATTATACTACGATTTCCAAAAATCCGGTAGTGAAACATTTGATATGAAATCGTTAGAACCAAAGTCCAGCTGGTAATGTTCAGAAAGGATGGAGAAGGAACCAAATACTTTTCTTGGTTTCATCTTGTACTGTATGTCAATTAGTAGTTGGTAGCTTAAGAGGCAAAGCAGTTGAGAACTGACATACTGTCAATTCGCATGTAACCTTTGCAAAACTGAACTTTTCACCTTCCTTCATAATCCTCTTCCCTCCCCTCTCTTCTATATCTCCATTGCCAGCACCACCATGTGACAAGAAATGGAGAGAATCAATGGGAACGGTAGGAGGATGAGGCAGATCACAGCGGTACAATCCTATCATTGCTTTGGTTGGGCAAAAATCTTCTTTTTATAGTCTTGAAAGCACGTTTTGCTTTACAATACCACAACAACTTTGAATTGCAACAACAAAGAGCAGTGAAGGTCTCACTCCCTCAGCTCTGTTACCAAGGTCTTCCCTTCTAACTGTAGCAAGATACATCATTCTTTAATTTGCCACTAGCAGAGGAAACAGAATGGCAGGGGGACATAACCCACGTCTGGAAACTGCTGTTGTTGGCAGTAGAAAGAAGATTCCTCTTTGTAACATGTGGCAGGAAGAAAAAAAAAAATTAAAATGATGCTTGGAATCAAAACAAAAGCTTAAGACCTAGTTTAAGAGACTGTATTTTAACCATTTTAGATGCTGTACTATATTTGGGTCATGTCACTGAAATATACAGGGCATTTTGCTGGCCCAGGTAAAAGCTCCCCTTTCCCAACGTGCCGGCCTTCCTCTCCTCCCTCTGTGAGGCTTCTTTTCGCCTCCCACATTCAAGCCTTCCATTTTGTGCCTCTCTGGCTCCCTTCCTTGTTTCCCTCCCAGGGAGTGGTTTTGCCTGTGCCCGTTACACTGCTTGCACACTTAAGTCTGGTTTGAGTGGATTATTTAGGTTCTTTTGCATTGGTTTCATTCTGTTGCCGTTACCAAGAATATGATGGCCACAAAGTGAAGAGCTAGACTTTAAAATGGAGAGGAATTCATGCCTAACACACACCTAGCTGGGAAATGGCAGATGAACTTCCTGACTTACTTGGAAAGATCTTTGAGGAAGATATTTTTGGCAGAATGTTAAGCAACACAACACACACCACTACCCCCCAAAAAAAAAGAAGAAAAAAAAAAAAAAGGAAGAGGTTGTATTTAGCTGACCCACAGCCATAAAATGAAGGCAATTATTCTGCCATCCCAGCCCAGCCACAAATACTGAGTTTCCTAGCAGACTATGTGTCTTTTGAAGGATACATTTAGTCCCCAAATGCCGAAAGAACACTGGACTGCAGAGTTTCCTGCTTCTTCTGTTCACCTGATGAGCTTCTTGTGATGACTTCCCTCCCTTTAATTTAGATGCTCTGTAGTGGAACAGGAAAATATGATTTGTAAACATTAATAAATGAGGATAAGTTTCGGAAAATATTAAAAATTCTACTGTTAGCAAATGGTGAAAGCTGGATATCTAAGAGCAAGTTGTCTTTCATGTATTCTGGCTCCCTAACAAAGGCTAAAGGGCATGGGCTTCATTAAAACAGGCCATGGTTCTCACCTGTGGGGCTGTCTCAGGAGATCAGCCTTTTGCAATGAGCATGAAAATAAATAGATGCTTACAGGCTACTTCCCCAAAGTGTGAGAGCATCTCTCAACATCTTATATACCCTCCAATTTCTGGAAAGTCTCTTTCTCTGCAGAGCCTGCTTGGAAACAGAAGTCCTCCCAAGGACGCACTAGCTAAAGAGCAGGTAATACAAGGAAAATGGATGTCAAGGATTTATTTAACTGTTCCAGAAACTCTTAATTAATCTGAAACTTGCTCTCTTTCCATCCTATGATTTTTTTCTCCCTCCTATTTCTTTATCTTTCTTCTTTTCCCACTTGTTTTTCTCCTGATCTTATTGGGGAGGGAAAGGAATAATTTTTAGTAATAAATACAAACAGTTTCAAAAGTTACAAGAAGTATAGTTACAAGAAGTAGAAACTCCCTTGTGAATTAGTCTCAAAACATGCGCCGAACCAGCCACTGCACATGGGTACAAAGATGAGATGCCAGCGGTTCCTGTGGCAAAGTTGTTCTTGTATTAGGTTCTCTCTTATGGAACGTTTGTGTTGAAAATCAATCCAGTAGTGAAACACAGGATTTCTAGAGCCATAGCGTCCATTAGAGTTCCACCAAGATAAACAAGTTCAGAAAGCGTCTTTAGTATTTTCAGCGCAAAGATACCTAAAAAGGCAACATCTCCGTGAACACTGAATCCACATCTTGCACGCACAGTACCAAGAACCACGTGAGATACTGCGCTGACACCACGCTTAAGAAACACAGCAAATTAAAAATTTAGTTTTCCTGCACTAAGCAACTTGTCTAGTTGGAAATAGATTCCCATTCTCCTTTTGTTACATTGGAGAGGCCTACATCGCAGCAGACTTGCATTATATCCTTTTATAAAAACGACAGACGCTATCTGCTGCTGATACCAGATTTGTAATGCCCAAACTTTCTGTCCTCTTGCAGCCGTCTAAAGAGCAACGTCGATGGAAAGTTCCTGGTGGATGGAGTACCCTTCAGCTGCTGCAACCCAAGCTCCCCTCGGCCCTGTATCCAGTACCAGCTGACAAACAACAGCGCTCACTACAACTACGATTTTCTGACAGAGGAGCTCAATATCTGGGTGAAGGGGTGCAGAGAGGCCCTGCTGGATTACTATACAGCTATTATGAGATCCATTGGTATTGCAGCGTTGTTTATTTGGTTGTTTGAGGTAAGTCTCATAAAAACGGTCTGTGTCAGATTAATCAGAGACTTCCTGCTCTCCAGGGTGGGAAACAACTACGGTGTAGCATACGAGAAGTGCCTCAGTATCTAATATAAAGTCCACAGTCACTTCAAGAACGTTGCAGGACTTCCTTTAGTACAGACAACTTTCTCAAAGTCCCCAGAGCAGAAGCAAATCTCATTGAAGGTAAGAACTATTAGAAATGATATATATAATTCTGTATATTTACAGAGCTTTTTCAATAGGCTATGGCATATTCCCTTCCCTGAAGCATTTGTGGGATCAGGTACAGGACGATACGTGCAGTGACACAACTGCAAGGAAATTAGGTGAGAAGTCTGAGGAGTGGTTTAAGTCAACAAAGAATATACAAAATGTGAGCAGGCCTTTGGCTGAACACGTCAATTTTATTTGTAGTAAAGATTGAGCGTAAGCATTAATATCTCAAAGCCTCCTTTTTACATGACATAGCTTCACCAGCTAGACAGTACTTGCAAACATGGCATACCTTTTTAGATGTACATTAGACTGCTTATTATGCAGTCAAAATAAGTATATCACAGGGAAGCACCTACACCTGCAAAGATGCAGTCTTTCTGCTGGCGTCTGTGAAGAAAGTTGTCTGGATGTTGTCAGCCGCAGGTAAAGGACCCCCCAATGGCATAGGCTAAAATATGGGTTTCTTCCCTTTTTAGTAAGTTTTAGGTTTATGATTATTGCTCTATTGCATAAATATTAGCACTATAATTAAAATAGTTCACAACGGTCCTCAAGCAGTGCTAGAGGGGGTGCTGGTGCCAGAAACAACAGGCCGTTGGCAGCACGTGAAAAAGCTGTGAGCCGCCCTCTGTGCTCCCTTAAATGTTGACAAGCTGGGCACGCTGACCTCGATGCCAGCAGAACTATGGAAGTGGGGCTTTTTCCTAAACTTATACTTGAGCCTCTACTATAGGCCATCCTTCTTGATTTTAACGCATTAGCATGTAGGACACATATGGCTTACACATATGAATAATTAAACTCCTTGGAGGAAATACCGATTTAATCAAGGTCAGTGGAAAAAAAATCCACAGAAATTAACAGGCTACAATTTACATTTTTTTTTTACCCAGTGACTGATGGTTCCATTAATTGATCATCCATTCTACATCAATTAGTTGTAGTCTCTGAGGCTGCAGTGCTCCCAAGTAATTCTGGGTATTTGTGTGCTAATAACATGCAAGTGGGAATGCTAACCTGAAGAATGGAGAAAGAATCAATCAATCTCTCCCTGGTATTTTTCTTTCTAAAAAATGTAATTAATTGGGAGAGTGGTTAGATATATTGCTGGGATAAAGAATTTGTCTGCTTTACTCAATATTAATTATTAGGCCTGTAAATACACAAGTCAGAAAGCTGACTTAGTGGTAGGATTGAGGCTGTAATTTAAACTCTCTGTTTAACCACTAACTGTTCCTTACAGCTCTCTGTACTTATTGGTGTCCGGTACCTACAAACAGCAATGAAGAATGTCCTTCTGCTAGGAGATCTGGAGGGCGAATCAGATGGCTGGTTACTAGAAAACAGCTTTGTGGAAACTGCCAAATACAACATCAATATCATTAAGAACCTCGGCAAAGCCAATCAGATCTCCACTGTCTCAGGCATGAACGACCCCAACATTGACGTTCAAAACACAAACTGTGGCAAAACCAATGTTACAACAAAACCTATCCCCACAGCTAGCTAGGCATGTCTTCAAAGAAATGACATCACAAGTGTAGCTTTGACATATTACAGTCTTACCAGATTTTTCACTGGTGGGGGAAAAAAAAGTAGGAAAACTAATAAGACAATTGAACAAACCTTGGACTGGTGAAAGCTCCAAAAATGCTGATAATTCTCTGGCTGGATATATTTTTACTCATTCTTCTGAAATCCCTGATTTTCAACACCACACAAAACAAACTTTTAGAGTTTTCCCCACTTTCTCTCCCTTGCTTACATGCTTCTGTCATGGTCTGAATATGTCAGAATAATCATTATGCACGAGCAAATGTTCCAGATAGGATGGGTCTACATCATAGGTCTACTAACATACAGATTGGTCTACTGTGTACCAACAAAGTTTGTCATTACTGTCATTACATCTATAGAAATTCCAGCAGCAGGGAAATCCCAAAAGAAATTATTACACTGGATAAAAAGATTCTTTAAAAAAAGACAAAAACTGTGAAATGAAAACTCTGTTAGTCCAAGTTTGGATAGGGGAAATTTTAGCCCAATTATACATATATTGCAGCCCTTCTAAAAGAACCTACTAGCTAGGTGAAATTGAGTTGAAGGCAATGAAAGTTAGCATAACATATTTAACTTTTTTTCCCCAAAATACTCTGAAGTATCTCTTCATTTTTCCCCCTCCATAGTTTAGAGAAAGCCAGCTGCCATACCTCCCTGAAAGTCAATGGGTACTGCTGAAAGGAGTTCTCTGCTGAAGAAAACTTATTGACAGCTCATGCCGGGATATTTAAAATTCCAAGTAGCATGTGATAGCACAAGTTTAAAAACAAGCAAATACTTCCCATAAAACAAATACTGATGATCCTCGATGTTTAAAAGCTCCTAATTTCAAAAGTACTTACATAGATCCAGGGGCTGGAAGATAAGGGATTATTTGGAACCAATGAAGGCAAAGGTAGACTGACAGATCTCCCACCACGTTCTTGGAACAGCGCTCAGGAACTTTGTGAATGCATGGAGTGAAAGGCTTCTACACCCGAGACACTTGTAGTTACAGGATGCCCTATGACTGTAATTCATCATTAATAGTAAGCGGGAAAAACATACCGATACAGAATAGAGGATAAAAGACCAAATAAAGTATTTCACTTGTTATTGTTGTGAATAATACATTGTTTGAATATAACTTTGGACAGCTTGTGCATTCTTTGTGTATAATCGAGTAACAGAAGTTGTACCACTGGGATATTCAGAGCAGAACTATTCCTGCTTTTGAAACTGTGCGAAAGGAAAAGAAAATTTCTTTACCTGTCTAAACAATGTTGTTTTCTACAACACTAGAATAAGCAAGAATTATACTATAAGAACATATTGTAAATAAAGTGTGTGATGTAAAAATCTGTACTGTAATTCAGGCAGGCGATATGCATGATCATAATTTCAAATGCAATTGCTTCACTGCTTAAAATTTTAGGCTACAGTTAAGTATGTTAAAAAAAAATGGACAGATGGGGTCTGTGCCATAGTAGCCTGTAGCAGATGTTTTGCAAAAGGCACATAAGAGGCAAGACCATTAGAAATGGTTCTTTCCCTGACAAAGCCTCCGAACTCCCAGGAAACAGCAGTTTGGGACTTGGTATGACAAAGAGGGTGTTTGTATCACTGTGTTTTAATAAATCTCAGTGGACATTTTTTTTCTATGAATTTGCATAGTATTTTTTTTAAAGCCATTCACGTTTTTGATATCCAAAACACTTATGACAATGAGCTTCAGATTTTAATTTCTCACAATTCAATTCTGCATTGTTTGAAAAACTGCTTCTCTGTTGACTCCCTGACAACTTAATCAGGTATCCCCTAATTCTTGCTGTAAGATGTAGCTGATGGTCATTCCCGAATTTACAATCCTCTATTTTAATCTCTCTTGGTCCTATCTTTCCACGTTGAAGAAGTTGCTATTTAACCTTTTCTTCTATGGAAGTTGTTTCACACCTTTGATAATTTTCATCCCTCTTCTCCAGTTATTACTTTTAAATGAACAACACTATAGAGCTGAAGATATCATGAACTAAATAGGTCTTCTGTCCTCTTCCTAAGAATTCTTATCATTTCTTGCCCTTTTGACTGTTTCTGAGCATTGAGATAACATTTTCACAGAACTATCTATAAAAATACTAAGAAAATTCTTGATATGAATATATCTGGGGGTGCTGGTCGACAGCCGGCTCAATACAAGTCAGCAGTGTGCCCTGGCAGCCCAGAGGGCAAACCGCATCTGGGGTGCATCAAACAGCATAACCAGCCGGTCAAAAGAGGGGATTATCCCGCTGTACTCAGCATTGGTGCGGCCTCACCTTGAATTCTGTGTGCAGTTCTGGGCCCCACCATTTAAGAAGGATGTGAAGGTCCTTGAGCATGTTCAGAGGAGGGCAACAAAGCTGGTGAAAGGGCTGGAAGGCAGGAGGAGCGGCTAGGACTTTGGGCTTGTCTAGTTTGGAGAAAAGGAGGCTGAGGGGCAACCTCATGGCTCTCTACAGCTCCCTGAGGAGGGGAAGGGGAGAGGGAGGTGCTGGTCTCTTCTCCCTGGGATCCAGTGATAGGACGTTGGGAATGGCTCAAAGCTGCGCCAGGGGAGGGTTAGACTGGACATTAGGAGGCATTTCTTTACCGAGAGGGTGGTCAAACACTGGAACAGGCTTCCTAGAGAGGTGGTCGATGCCCCAAGCCCGTCAGTGTTTAAGAGGCATTTGGACAACGCCCTTAATAACATGCTTTAACTTTTGGTCAGCCCTGAAGTGGTCAGGCAGTTGGACTAGGTGATCGTTGTGGATCCCTTCCAACTGAAATAGTCTATGCTATTCTATTGCAAGATGTTAGTTTTTGCATAGCTACGTTAGTTTTCATTTACCAAAACTGAATCTTCTGTTATTATCCAGCCACTAAGTTTCCTAATAGCCTCCTGAAAACATTCAAAATAAGGTTTTTTACAGAATATCTTTGTATCATTGGCACAATTTGCCACTTCATAATTCCCTTTTTCAGAGCATTTTTGAAAAGGCTGAAAAAAACATGCAGATTTCTGTGGATGTCAGTTGTTAAGCTTCTTCCATTGTGAAAATACACCATTTACTCTTCGTTGCTGAACTGGATCTTCCTTTTTATCTCATGAAGCTTCTTCTGATTCTATGAGTTAGTTGGAAGACACTATTGAAATTTTTTTAAAATCTACATTATTACTGACTGGCTCAACATCTTCATCATATTCATTAACTCCTTCAAAGAATTAGATTTGTATGCTGAGACTTCCATGTTAACTCTTCCCTTTGCACTGCATTTACCTACGTGTCTACTTCTATTCTTCATTTCAATCACCTTGTCCAGTGTGGAATTAAACTTAACTGGTGCATAATTCCTTGAACCATTTCTGAGAGCCCAGCATATTACTTCTGCATCGCAGTCAGTTGTGGTGGCAGTGCTGCAGAACACTGAGCACAGCAGCGTCCCGAGCCTTACCAGCAGCACTAAAATTAGCTGATACATACCGGAAAAGAATGAACACAGAAAGTTGTAGCACCTTGAGAGATCACAGAGAAAGAGTCACGTACTGCAAATTAATCAGACTTTGCAACAGAGTATGATTTAAAAAAAAATGCAATTTTTTTTTTTCAGATGAGTATGTGAAGTGCCACATGTGTCCATCAACAGCAATCACTTCCTCAACACAATTTTAGTCCATCTACATTTGGAAAAACAGTTCTAGATTGCTTAATAACCAAAAGGTGTAAGATAACTAGAAGTAACTCAGAGAAAAACAGAAAATATTTCTGTAAATTTGTTTCATTAGGAAAAATTGAATCAAGAGGACTAATATGCAAATTTTAAAAAATAAAATGCTTTAAAAAATAAAAAAGTGAGGAATGGTTTAGCATTATAAAAATGGTTGTAAAACAGGAAATAAGAGTTTGTTTTTTTTTTTAAAAAAAGAAGGAAACATTTCCCTGTGTTTCAGGAAATACTTCCTAATGGCAAAACGCATTTAACCATAGAAGCAGATGAAACCTGACATTTTGCACCATTTAAAAATCTCTCTAGGTCAACTATTTAGCTTGCAGAATTATAAGACCTGTGAGCTTACTCTTTCGGTAACTCTCTAGTCAAGGTCCCTGTATGATGGATTTGTCAAGAATCTGCTCTGAAAAATAGATTTGGACAGAAGGGTGAACTGAAACGATCGTCCAGCCTGAGCGTCTCTGTGAAGACACAGAAGTTTCGTGCAGTAGTTGCTGTAAGACATTAGCGTGAAGAGCAGAGGTATAACTGGCTGCCTACACATTGTCCCTGGCCCCCCACAGCTCATTTACTTTCATATGAAGAGAACACATTTTACCATAAAAAACTAGTTAATATTTGGCAAGTTAACCTTTGTCTCTCAGCCAACTGCCAAAAACTGCAGCAGTGGCTAGCGATGTGATCACTTGTGAAATTAACTGTGTATCAGCATACATTTCACAGGGAACAGTCGTCGTCTTGACTATTACCAGTAATTACTTAGTCATCAGATTGTTCATTTCTATCCTGTATAGGATTCAGAGTCCCCCATGGATGTAGATACATTACAAAAAGATGACAGCTCACTTCACAGTAATCAGGATAAAACTTACTTTTTTAAATAAATGCTTTCTTCTTTGCTTTCTATGTATTAGTTTCCTCAGCCAGTGGAAGTGCACCCTACACAGCTCGCTTGCTTTACAGCGCCTGTCACAACAGTTTGGGTTTCCTGGAGGATTTTACAGTACAGCCACTGGATCAGGAAACCAAGCTCAGGTAGCAGCACAGACTCCGTCTTTAATTCTCCGTAATTTATAAAGGCAAAGATGGCATTAGCAAGCCAAGCCTTTAATCCGGAGCATCTGCTCAGATACAGAAATAAATACGATTTGGGGGACACTTCTTACATGTTACTAAGGCTTAATCCAGTCAGAATTAATAACAATACATTTGTGCAACAGCAACTTCCAGAGTAAGGAACTCACCTATGCATAAAACTGTCTTCTTTATGAAGTTCTTAATAAAAAAAACCTGAAACATTTTAACGTTCAGTTTCTGGTGAAGGCACCGTGACAGTGCCTTTTTCCTGTAAAAATTGCAATTACGATGCTCTTCCTTTAAAGGTTTCTGATTACCACTGAAAACACTTGCTCTACATTGATCATAAAGAAAAAATAATTAATAAGAAATATACAAATACAGCACATTTAGAGTTTCATTTATATTAAAAAAATGAACACAGCACATTTCCTTAGAAGCTTGAAATCTCCCTTCTGCAAACTGATTTTTTTTTTAATTGCGTATAATCATACAGTTCTCTACAACACAACGTTTAAAATCTTACAGATCATTTGGTACACATGTGCTTTGTATCGCTTTCCCCACTATGGGAGCACTTCAGGCTCTGCATGCAGTTCTCTGTAGTTTAGCAAAGAACCATAAAGGTGTGAAGCTCATGGAACACAGGTGGAGTCCTTATTTATGAGGAGACCATCACTTAAATGGATGAACTTGTCCTGCTCCTGTATGTCAATTAACTGAGGCAGATTGCCTGGAGTATGTAAATCGAATTGCTCAGTGAAGTTCAGTATAAGTCTGAATTGGGAAAATAAGTATTTCTCGATCATCTGCAGTATCATGAAATTGAGACACGTTGGTTTTGCCATTTTTAGTAAAGGTCAGCATGACGCACAGAAAGAAAAATGGGATGAAAGAAGATTGGAGGCTTTTTATCATCTATAGGGGCTTATTCCTCAGGCTGCCATGGTATGTTCAGGATAACCTTCAAGCAGAAACTCTGGTACACTGGGATGACCTCTCCAAGCACTAGACTGTATCTCAGTACTTGTACCCAAGGAGGCTAATATTACATTTCAGGCACTATTAAGAGGAAGGAGACATGAGGTTCTGCAGTCTGCTGAAAAAGACTTGAAGGTCTTGAAATGATCATGAAATCCACAGTCCCCACTACCTGCTTCACAACATTTTGTTGGGGCTCATTCACTCAAGCATGAAGCCTAGAAGCCTCCTAAAATCCAATCTGATGGACTCTAAGTTGACAATCTGTAATTAAATGGCATAAACTATACTTTTTTTGACACTGATCTCACAAACAATAGTCACACAGAAATAAAAAGAAAACTCAGGTCAGTTTTAATGTTTCATGTTTAACTTTATACCTGGTCTCCTCTTACTCACCATTACACGGAATAATGTGTATAATCCCTTTGAATTTCAGCTCGCCCTCCTTCAATGCACATTTCCTTTACACAGCTTCTCATTCATGTATGCTTTCGACCATACTGAATGTACATTTAGAGAAATGTAGTTAGGATTAGAAATAACTGGGTTTGAGAGACTATAGGAGTGGATTTTCATTATTATCCATTTGTTTTCTGTATCAAGCCCCAAATTTAGCCTACCTGCAAAACAGATAAAAACAAATAAAAGAGATTGTGCGACGGAAATGAAACAACTTTCTTTTTGAAGAAAGCATCTTTGAAGATTTTGTCAAGTAATAGGTTAAAAGAATTTAAGTAACAAACTTAGATGTTGTATCGTGAATCTGACTAGTTTACAATGGAGATTATTCAAGAATATTGTCTAGAAAATAAAGTGGATTTCAACCATAAAGCAAAGCATATGATGGCCAAAATCCTCCTCTATATAATTTTGTACATTTGTACGTTGCACCTTGAGATTCTTACTAGTGGGCTAATGAATGGGCTTCTTGTTCTAATATTCTTCAGAACATTTTTGCTAGTAGACTTTAATCTACCTACCTTTACCTTTTTACCTTTTCAGGAATTGGTTCTTAAAAAAACATTTGCTTTACTAAGAATAAGCATAGAGAGCAACACCACTAACACCCAAACTCTGCAAGCTTAATGGTGCCCGAAGCTACAATAAAGCAGCAAAAAAGTGATGACAGCCAGCAGCTTGTAATATAAAAAGGGGCAAGAAGTACTGGCTGTTTCTATGTAAAAGATTTCTTGGCTGTTTGCTTAGCTCTGTAATAAAACACTATTTTTTTTTTTTAATATGTATCACGCAGCACATTAGACCAACACCACAAATTTTCCCTTTCTAGAGGTTAGGTATCTGACAGACAGTACAGCCAGTTCTTCTTTGAGAAGATACAAAACCAGAATCACTCAACAAATCAGTTTAAGGACATCTAAATATTAAATTCCGTACTTAAGACTTCTTTTACAAATTGAGGTAGGCACTGCAGGAATTTGCATCTGTAAAATACTAGGACAAGTTTCAAGTGGAATATTTCTTTAAATAAGAAAAAGTGTGCCACCATTGCTAATTGGTACAAAGGTGATATGGACTACAGGGATAACCAGTATTGTTTACCAACCATTTACTAACTCTTCCGCTTTTCCATACTGACAGACACTGCTATAATGCTCTTGTAAAATGAACTGTGAAGTGTCAAACCGCCTCCAAATAAAAATTGAATAATCTATGAGAAGTTACTTTATTTCCTTTTTTTAAATATACATATACAAGATATTATATTTCAAAAGCACAAGAACATTATACAAGTTTCAAATTTACATTTTTGCAATTAAAGATACCAATATGTGCATTATCAAATAACTTCTTCTGTCAGCTTGGATGGAACAGAAATCAGTGGCATAAGCGTCTTGCGATCACTAAATACAGGTTATACTCACAGTGAACAAAACTGCATAGTAATTTATGAAATGAAAGATGACCACGCTAGTCAGTGAACGATATGGGAGCCCATTTGCTAAATTAGTAGGTGCAAACGTACAGAAAGATGCAACTTTCCTCTCCCACTTCTTCAGCTACAAAGAGATTTCTAGAGCTTTAAACACGAGCTCACCTGCTCAGACCAGCTCCTGTCCTTATATACTACAGTTCAGACAGAAAACAAAATAAAGTGATCTCACTGCATATTTGATAACGGAATTTTTGTATTAGTGAAGTGCAAGGTAACTGAAAGTTTTTGATAAATGGATAGGTAAATATCAGAGGGAAACTGTAAATGAATACAGTTTTGGTATCAATGAGGCATACCTTTGCTAGTCTTAATCCAATATTTTTGTTGGTAAGAAGTGTTTTGATGACCTTAGAAATCACCAGTTTCCTGGCGCATGCAAGTTTTCATGACAACTGTTCTTCTAAATTCAGTATGCATTTCAAATACATTTTAGAGAAGACAAACAGAATTAATGTTTGTCTTTAAAGAGAGTTTCATATTCAGGTTTAAAATCTGAAAGAATCAAAATAAGGAGAGTGGTCTTAATTGCAAGAAACAGAATACCTGAAAAATATACCAAAGCCAACTATTTATATCACCAGGGAAGGATTATAGCAGAAGTTATAAAAAAAGTATTTGAAATCAGAACAATATTTGAGTTCATTGGTACTCCATTTTTAGATGAGTTATGGTGCTGTTCAGTGCACTCATACGTACTCTAAAAACTTTAAAAAACTAGGAGAACAATGATATTTAAATCTAAATCATTATTTGTGATTCTATACCTCTCATACAGAAAAAAAACCCACAAAAATAAATCATACAAAAACACGCTCTCAGACATTAATTTGAAAACCTCCCCTTGCAAGCCTTATTAAAATGACAGAAAATAATCCAAATAGCAAAGGGGTGGGGAAATTTAGAGTAAATTGACAACTGCAAACTTTCACACAGAAATGTGATTTCCTGGGAAAGCATTTTTACCCATCACATTACAAATTCTCTCATGTATATTATGGTTGAAATTCAGAAAACAGAAAAAAAAAAACATTTAGAACTGAAGCACAATCACGTATCATTGAGAGAGAGTTCAAATCACAATGTGCTATTAACTGCTGGAGGGCAAAGAGACAGACTTGGCCACCTTTTTTTCCCTTTTCTGCTCTAACTGGCACTGAACCACTGAACATGCCCCCCAAAACACACCATTTCATTTATGCAGGCACGGCTCCAAACAATAGTGACAGAGGATGAAGAGTTGAAAATTCCTCAAATATGGACAAACTTACTTCTGATTCTAAAACTTGCTGCCTTTGGGCCTTGATTTTAATCCAGTGATAGCTTTGAAGGTCTTGTACTTCACTGAAGTCTCTGGCTCTTGTATAACTTGCAGAGCTACACTACAACTACCTAACAGTATTTTCACGTTTGGTTCTCAGGGAAAATCTCAGAAGACAAACTGTAAAAGAAGTAAAACTTACCACAATCTAGCCAAATGGTGTAACCCTAGGCCTCTTAGGATATACAATGTTAACAGAGGACAAATTCATTAGATAAAGTGCAGTTCTGGCAATGCAAAAAAGCACGGACTTTATTTTTTGATGCAACAAGCAAGATGGTAATTCCCCCATGCACTTCCATCCCACACTTCTCCTTTAAAGAGGTCATTAATGAAAACTCTTCATTAAATCCCAGGATATAGCTGAACGCAGGCTTTTTCTGTACAACTTAATGTTTGCTGTACCTCTTGCTACAGATTACTAAAGGCCTGGCACCACTTGCACTCCAATATTATGCCACAGATCTTGACTTATTTAAAAGCTTCACTAAGCTTGGGAAAAGAACCCAGGAAGAAAATAAAGGAGGCTTTTCCATAGCAACACCATTTAGGTACATTCTCAAGGCATGGAAGAGACAGGAATATGGTATATGCCCTGAAGCACAGCATTTGGGAAGCTGTCCTCGTCAAAAACATGTGAAACAATTACAACTTCTCAAAAAAGTGGAAATATTTCTGGACCTGAATGTTCAGTAATAATTATATTATGTGGTTTTCCTTTTTGGAGAAAAAAAAAAGAGCAAAACATATGACATGAAATTCTGTTTCAATGTATCAGTAATACATCCAACTTAGAGAATCCATCAATTGTGTCTGAACTACAGAATCCATTTGACAGTAGATTATTTACTGCCACCCTCCTTTCCTTTTCCAAAGCACTGCTAAAAGTAAGAGTTTTCACTAAAAATCAAGAGACTCAGAGCAGTTGCCAGTTGAATCCAAAGAAGATCTGATTCGTTTCTTGGCTCCTGGCAATCTCCTCTATGATGCAGTGCTGCTGCCATAGCAGATGGAGCTTCCTGTAACGCTCCCGACATAAGTGCAGAGGATTGCCTCTTCTTCATAGAAGAAAAAAAGAGAATACCCATTAAGCATATCAGAATAGCAACTGACAAACTGTTCCATTAATATTCTAGCATTAACACTCTTAACAATAGCCAGAAAATATTAAATACTTGTATGAACACCAATTCCAACAAGTCTACTGGAAATGAAAAAAATTCTACATGCGACAAGCAATGACTGCCATTTCCAAGATGGCATTTCAGCAATGGCAGTTGTTGCACATTTCTGATGAAAAGCATACAAAGTATTCCTGAGAAAAGTAAGAAAGTTTTAACAGTACCAAAAAAGTGTGTTTTCCCATTATGAACAACCCATTCATGACTGGAAACTGCCATCGGGAATTTGAAGTTAAACAAGTTCATCAGGCCAAGATACATATTACAGTGCCGTACATGCTAGCAGGAAGAATATGTTCTCTAGTGGGTATCAGAAAGAAAGAGATACCAAAATGGGAATGTAGAAAGAAAGTCAGTCAGACATTTACTTACTTCAGACCTGGATCTGTTTCTCCATACTCATCCAAGTAGGGAGCAGGATATAAGCAGCCCCTGGTTTTACCTTCAATGAGGACAACTTTGCATTCCCTGATTCTTAAGGAAAAAATAGCTACATTTAAAATACAAGACAACTCCCAGCAGGTTCTTAACTTTTTGGTAAGCTATATTTTAGGTCAAAGCAATGTTTCTTCATCTCAGAGAAAAAGAATCAAGTGCTTTGACAATGTTGTGAATTTTGACCTTAAAATATTTCCCTTTACTCTTTAACGCATTAAATTCTGGTAGCTACTTACTTGAGAAACATACAGACTCCAGCTCCACATTGAAGAGCATGAGAAGTACAGGCTCCCAACTCCTCCCCATTCACCAGTTCCTGACAGCAAGTATTCTGGGAACACAACATAGCCCCACAGAATAAACACAATACTGGATGTTTTTGTTCATCATCAGAAGACCGCGGGCATCTAGAAGAAGTGTAACCAGAACGTTCCAGGAATTAAAACTTTAGAAGAAATGTTAACTGTGGATAATATTCCTTAAAAAACAACAACAAACCTCAAAAACCCCAACCCACAAACAAACAAAAACCTAAGACATACTATGTCATAATCATATTTCACGTATCTGCCTCTTTTGGCTATGTTTTTACATTGCTTGAAATATTTTATCTGCAAGATATCTGCTTTGAGCAGGAGGTTGGACTAGATGATCTGCTGAAGTCCCTTCTAACCTGAATTATCCTATGATTCACTCTTCCTGGCATAAAACAGTGCCAACCTTCTGGGCTTGTTGTTTCCAGTGCAAAAATAATTTTCAGGCTTACGGCCAAACCAAATGCTCATTGCACTGGTGAAAAATGACCAGCAGATTAAGCTGTAATAATTTTATATGCTATCCTATCAAACACAAGTGACTTCATTTAGTAGCTGCTGTGCTTCAGATTTAAAATGAACATGTGCTAGTATTGGCCAATATAACCATAACAGTGCCTTCACTTCTGCAAAATAATTTCTGTACATAATTTTAACCAGTTACAGTAATTGCAAGAATATAAAAGTGACTAAAAGTGACAAAACAAATAGGAAGACACACATGTCACATCTTACCTAAACTGAGAAGCTTGGTTCAGAAGGCAGCTATAGTCTTCAGGAAGCTCTATTAAACTATTTCTTTTCCTAGGATACCTGGGTAAGTGAAAAAGAACTATTATAAGAATAAAGATCGCAGCAAAAACCAGAATGGATAACTATAAATTCCTGCTAAGCTTTTGGTCCTTTCTGCAAACTTCTTCAGTCCTAGAAGCCCAAGTGAGAGGCTCCACATGGGAGCTTCAGCATTTCTATAGTCCAGCAAAAGGTAATGAAATTAAATTTCGTATGTAACCTACATGTATGAAGGCATTTCACATTTTCGTTAGCTTTTGGTTTTTTCCTAGAGTAAGCTAGATAATTTGTCTAACAGTGTTGTACATTCTCAACGAAGAATCACTGCACGAGGAATAATACACAACCATTTGAAGATAAAGGTACTTTTAGTAGTAGAGCAGGAGGAAGAAAATACAAGCAGTCTAACTTGCCCACAACAAGCACTTGATTCTTTCAACAGTTTTAAGTCAAAAACAGAAGAAAAAACAACAATAACAACAAAACCAAACTTACCTTACTGCAATGCTTTTCCCCTTCAAACAGCTTAACACCACCGGGTCAGCACACCACCTATTTCAGACAAACATTTGCAGATGACAATGTTTGATAATAATACACAAGTAGGATCACTAAACTAAACTAGTAAGAATAAGCAAACACAGAGCACAGATAAAGCATTGATAGTTCTAGCTAAAACTTCACAAGGAGAAACAGCTATTCTTTACAGTTTTGCTTCAGGAAAAGAATTTAAGTTTGTATACAAGAGAAAAACCCATGAGAAAAACAACAACATTTAAAATTATCAACATGCACATGGAAACACAGAGTTAACACAGAGGTAAGAAATGCAAGCAGTCTTCAGACATATCCAAGTTCTCAAAGTGGGCTACAATACACAGCTCCTTTTGGAATATATCTGCTGAAAGTCACAGCCTAAGAAAATATCATACACTCTACTAGGAAAATATTTATTGCTTTATATCACCCAATGTTTATTTTACAATGCTTTATTGCATGTTGTATGCTTGCTTAGAATGGCCAAATGTGTCTACCAAAACAGGTAGATATTGGCAAGTTACTAAACAGAGGAATTGGTATGTCTAAGGTATCTTTTAAGTTATTTCCACAAAAAGGAGGAGAAGAGAGAGAGAACTGTAGCAGATGGCCAATCTAGTAAGCTTCATTTAACACATTTCTCAACAATCATCAAATTTAGTCTTCTGAAATAAGATTCTTTCAAAAAACATATGGGAACTTGCATGGTGATTTCACAACTGTTACTATTACATTAAATATGTAGCCTCCCACTTGAAACCTGTGTTTTTGACTGGGAGCATTGTGATGGATTTGTTAGCCCTGCCTCTAATGTTCACAAGCACCTATCCTCTGTGTTCTCTTATAAGCACTGTTATGTCTTTGAGCAAAGATGTAGGAACATATAAGACAAACTTATTAAATAATTTATTTGTGAAAATGCTATTAATTTATAAGTAATTATATATACTACAAATGCAATTAATCATAGTAAAATTGTACGTAGGGAATTATTTAGGTCAGCTATACGGACTGTGAGTTGGAGTTAACAGCTCAAAATGTCCCTAAATTGACAGAATCTAGACAACAAAACAGAACAGAGGTTAAAAAAAAAAAAAAAAACCAACACAAACAGAAAAAGCTAGTGTGAGCCAGAGAATTCTGTCAAGAACCAGGAATAATAATCAATGCAACTAAGTGCTCAAACGGTCCATTAAATACATGGAGACATTCTCCAAGACAATATAGCAGGATTATTCTCAGAGTTAGTAGGGGGCAGGAGGGTCTGTTTATTTTAACTTGTGTTTTTGAATGGAGAATTTTACTAATTATTTCTTTACTGCTAGATTGCAACATACATAATACTCAAATTATACCTTTTAACTATTAAGCTAGCTTTGACATTCATCAGTCTGTTTTGGCAATCCAGAGAAGAAATAGTACAAAGCCCCACCCTGCCAGCTACGTAACTTTCCATACGCTCATTCTATAGCTCATCTAATCAGCACTTTCGCTATAGACAGATTAAAAATAGGCCAATGAACAGTAAGTGGCATACCATGCAAGCAAAGGTTTATGATAACTTCTTTCTGCATGAATGTCATGTAGGTCTACAAGCACTAGTCCCTTAAACTGTAATTGTCTAATGTTTGAATTACCATAAAATATAGAATGTTTTATGTTTCTGAAGTGCTTTAAGAGATTCAGTATACCTGTGCACATCAAATAAATGTTTAGAACTCTAGTATGAATTTGAACTCAATCATTTATTAACAAATTTGATCCAGAATTCCCATAAAGCCATCACAACAGAAAAATGTGGCCTGTCCAGTCCCAATTAGTACCTTTGAAGCAGTGGATTTACTGTGTCCCAATATTCCTGGAAGAGCAGGAACAAATTGGTAGGTAGAGAGAGGTAACTACAAAGTGCCTTGAATTGCCCTTCTTCAGAAACTGCAAAAGAAAAAGAAAACATGAGCAACTGTTAAAGTGTTTCAGCACTGCTGAATAATTCACTCAAAACTAGAAATCTTCTGATCCCTTTTCCATTGAATAATGTGTATCTTACAGCTTCAGCATAGCTCCTAGCTAGTACAATTGGATGTAATTCCACTGACTTAATCAGAGTTATAATAATTTGCATTAACTGAGGATCTGCTTTAGGTTTAACAAATTTGACATACTTTATTAAGTAAATTAAGTCACGCATAAGTCACTGTAATAACAGAATTCCTTGCTTAAATTCCATTTCATTGCATAATGTGTAACACATGTTAGTGCAGCAGATTTCTGTACTTACCAAATTTTAGCTTTTCACTACCCTTTTGGCCTGCAATGATATTAAATTTTGCTATGATCAAGTCAGTGCTAACACATTACATAAAGTTGGGCTAATTTATAATAGTTTGCTGGGTAGTCATTTATTGGCTCTGCTACAGAAAATGGCATTGCTGATTCACCAGGAAGACTCCTCCCTATAGAATCAAAGTTCCAGACTAATGGTAAGGACCATAGCATATCCCAAAGCGCAGAGATTTTGACTCGTATATCCTAATCAAATTCAGACTTAGTTCACAGTTCATATAAATCAATTTAAGATGCTATATTTTTTTAAATATACTCCAGGCTATTTCTCATGTGATGTAATTTAAGCCCCTAGAATTATCCTTAAATCACTGAATCTTTGTATCCACAAATACTTACTATCAATACATCATTGATAATTCACATATTTGCAAATACTCTTTTCCATGCAAAGGCTGAGACAACTCAGCTTCTTATGCCTGCCCCTTCCTTAGTATTTCCTTTTCTTTCCAAGTCTTACTTTAATGTATTAACTATTGTTAAGTTATTGTGAACATTTAAAAATTCCATTCTTCTAAGCAAACAGTAAACAAAATCAATATATAGATACTTTGTTTTTCTCATATTTACCTTGTAGTAGTTCCTCAGGTGGAGAAACTCCCAGCAAATAATGAAAAAATAAAGCAGCACAACGAAGGTAAGGCATGATGCCTTTTTTAACACAATCCCACACAAGCCAGCCTGGAATATCCTGACTAAAGCAGCTGTAATACACAAACGAGAAATAGCTGCAGTAGTTCACAGTAGTTCTAGCACTTTCACATTTTGGCTAGCATTGGTAGAATGGCAGTTGTGTAGAAGCAACACTGATGTACCCCAAATTCTGTGGAAACAGCCACCAGCACCGAACTTCCGACTTCCCTGTTGTCCAAGGAATGAGTATTGAGTTTATGCAGAACACTTACATTAAGCCTTCAAATTATCTCAACTTATATTTTTCAGAATTATAAAAAATAAATAGCTAATACATAGCTGTCCATCTCTAGGTAACTCAA